>NC_138768.1:522505148-523105148 GCF_965119305.1 Pelophylax lessonae
ACATAGCCTCTGTGATCACTTCAGGGAGAATGACAGACCGCTGTGTTTACATCAGCTGTCTGTTCTTCTCTCTCAGCTGCGGGAGATCGCGAGTGGCCGTGAGCCATCGGAGCTGCCGGTCACATGCATTGGCTCCCCAGCTAACAAGCGGGGGTGGGAGCGTGCCGCCGGCAGCGCGCGCTCGCCCACTAGAGTCTCCTGAGCGAGCGACGTATTATAACGTCACTTTGCCCAGGAGCGGCTGCCTGCCTCAGTAAAACTGCAGTGGGCGGTCGTTATGTGGTTAAATGAGAGAAAGACCAGTGTAACAATTCACAGGAAGCAGTGGTAAACCATCTACTTTCTTTTTCAGAATGATTCTGAGATAATGTAAGGTAAAACGGGAGTTATGGCTCATCAAGTCTGTTTGCGCTTTGTTATTTGCAGAAGCACATGAATGTTGACAGTAGGGTTATATAATTATTGTGTAGAGCTTGTTTGCTGGAAGACCAGATGTTGTGTTTGATAGTGAACTCTGTTCCTGGCCCGTTTCTTTAGGGCTTATCAACTCAGAAATGTCGGTCTATACAGCTAATTTTGTATTGTTTTTTATGATTACTGATAGGGTTTTCTTTTTCCGAGAATAGGTGCAGGTACTCCCACCTTTCGAATCACCCCTTGTATCCACTCCCTACCCACCTCCAAGCATCGTCCCAGCCACAACCCACCTCCCCAGTACCATCCCTTTTTTACAGAATACAGAACCAAATATCATTATGTGGTACTAAGCAATTTGTATAGAATTTGTTAAAGCGGTAGTAAAGCCCGCTTGGGGATTTTTACCCACAGGTATGCCTATAATAAGGCTTACCTTTAGATAAAGTGAATATCTCGTAAATGTGCACTATTTAGGAGATATGCCGCAGGTGACATCAACGGCGCATGTGATCTGAAGGTCCGGCATACCTTGCCACAACTTTAGAGCTTCGTGCTGGAACCATGGGCTCCCGCGCACATGACATTATCGCAGCTCCGGCCAATCACACAGCTGGAGCACGCGAACCCCGGAAGAAAGACCAGTGGAAGATGTCAGCCCTCTCGGCGGTGACAGCGCGCCGTGGGAGGGCCTTGTTCTAAGGTAAGTATTTCATAATGTGCTAGTTTGCATTATGCAAATGCCTTACAGATGTTTTTTTTTTTTTTTTTTTTTAGCCAGCCGTGGTTTACAGACGCTTTAATGACAACAAGAAAAGCAGATCCCCTACAGCCAGCAATGATAGACCTACAACAATAGATGCTTTGCAACAAAATACCCCCCCCCCCATGACAATAGACCTGCTAGCAAGATCTCCCAGCAACCATCAACAATAGACCATCACCCCTCCCTCAACAATTGACCCCTCCAGCAACAAAAGAACCCTGCCAGCAACAATAGTCCTCCCCAGCAACAACAGGCCACCTGCAACAATAGATTCCCCCCAGCAACCAACATCAATAGACCCTCCAGCACACCCCAGCACTCCTTGCCATTACATACATTCAGCGTTGAAGGTGCCAGAACTGCGTTCCCCCATGTTCCTGTTGAAAAAAAAGCTCTAAATACTCTGCAGAAGTCTGACACGCACCCTACTGAGTAAGAACTATAGCTCAGCAAGGAGAAGAGTTCATGCTTCCTACTGCCTGGAATGCTTTAGCTTTGATTCAGCAAAGGGTGTGTCAAGCCTCTGCAGAGAGACCACTGCTTCCACACAGACAGCAAATGTCCTTTCTCTATAGCATAATGGCAGGGGACAGGCTTTTTTACGCAGGCTGCAGCTGATTACACAAAAACAAAAACAAACCAGTGAGGGCCCATGTATATTAGGTAGTGTAAAAGTGCATGCATGTTATCACTTGTTCTGCTGCATAAAAACATGTGTTCCAATAAGGTAGCCTCTGGCCTGACCCTTTCTTTCAGCCAATGATTGGTGGCTCTGCAACTGGTCAGATCACTTTTTCTAAACATGCTGCAGCCATGAAAAAGGAGCAAAATCAGGACACAAGCCCTGTCCCACCCACTCAGCGCTTAGGTATTATGCAATCACACCCAAATGGCGAACACCACTTGAGGATGAACAACCCTGTTAAATAATAACCTCACAATATTCAGATAAGCTGCTGCTATACTGTCAAGAATTATCAAAAAGGTGCGTGTATAAACCAAGGGCCATACATGCACTAGCAGCGCTAATAAGCTCTTGCTTCCAAGAGCGGCGAATATATAAAATAATCAAAATAAATGAATATATTGATAATCAATCAGCATAAATGTTCTATTAGCTGACCAACATGAAAAAGTGATAATGAAAGTCTCTTATTTATAGCAATGTGAAAATTAGAGTAGTGTGAGACAGTCCCAAACAGATCCTCTTCGATTCCCCAAAGTCACACCAAGAGCCTTCACCACACCGCCGTGCTTCCCCTAGGTAATACAAATGTACCCTTATTGTAAGGATCAAGCGATTTGAGCAAATCAAGTGATCATCCACTTTCCAATGGCGACTCACATCCAGGTCCTGGCATAAGCTTGTCAATAAGGATCACCAATTCCTCATATCCTCATAGCAGGATCACATGCAATGAAACAAGGGGACCTTGGGGAAGAAAGCAGAATTTGTGCAAAGTTTTGGTCTACTGAGAATAGTTTTCCGAGGTTGCTGTGGGCTGGTCCAAGAACATCAGTCAATGCAGAAATGCTCTTGGATATTTGCATGCCTCCTTCAAGTATCAGCCAGACATGTCTCCCGTGAACTCCCCAGACCAGATTCGCAAGAAAAAAAATAAAAAATCCCTCTGGAGGCACAACAGCCCATTTAAAAAAGAAAATGGGCTGCCATGGCCACGCAAAACGCGACGTGCAGAGCTGCACATGTGTGAAACCAGCCTTAGACAGTTGTCACCAGAACAGGTTTCCCCATTGGAAGATATACCCTTATATCCTGTTCCTGTGCCTTAGATAGCTAACATTTTGGATTTATCACCACTTTCTGTACAAAAGGCAATGGTTGCCAGTCCAAATAAACAGAATGAGTCTCCCAGTTGGGAACGCAAACGTCAATAAAAACTTGATAACGATTTTAACACTTTATCCAAAACTAAGAATAATTAGTCTTGGCTTCACATATGCTTTTACTAGCAGTAAATTAGCCTAACATATGTGGTGAATGTTAACAGAGCAAGGGAAAAAAAACTGTTGGAATCTAAAAATGGCCTAATGAATAGAAATAGCAAACTTGAACAACATTTACAAACCGGTCAAATGGCAAAAAAAGAAAAAGAACATTAAGCGGAGTTCCGGCCTCAAAATTTTTTTTTCGATAAAAAAACCCCCCGGGACAGTCAGGGCTAGTGGATTTAAGCAATAATAGCCTCTGAACTGTCCCCGGGTTCACTTAAATTTTAAAAGAAATACTTACCTTGAAAATGTCTTGTCCAGCGCTGCCATCTCAGGTGTGTTCAGCTGAAGCCAGAGTGTCCTCTTCTGTGTCCTCTTCGGTGACGTTGGAGTCCCAGAATGCCCTGCATCGGCCCTGCTCGTCACTTCCGGTGCAGGCGCGTCATCCCTGCACAGCTTCTGTTTAGCAGGGAATGACGCGCCTGCACTGGAAGTGACAAGCAGGGCCGGTGCAGGCGCATTGACTCCTGGGAGCGATGACGTTCAGCTCCCAGGAGTCAATGCAAGCAGCAAGTCCCAGCACGGGCCGCAGGCGCAGAGGGAGGAAGGGGAAGGAAGGTAAGTATATTTTCTTCAAAAACAAGGTAAGTAAAGCAAAAGAAAAAAAAAAAAAAACGTGATTATCCAATTCTTTTTTAGGCTACTTAGAGCAAGCAGATGTCAAATTTTCGTTTTGAGGCTGGAACTCCACTTTAGTGTACTTTTGATTAAAAAATCAAAACAGTACTTTTGTGACATCTACTGGCAGACTTAGGAACTGTAAGCTCAATTCTCTGTTATTTGCCAAAATGTTCATTTTTTTCATCTCTCCATTGCTCAGATTCACTAAGTTGCTCACATCATAACATGTGGTTAATGCTCTGCATAAAAATGGAACATATCTGCCAGAGGTGGGGGACTTGAGTCACATGACTTGACTTAAGTCAGACTTAAGTCACCAGTTTGAGGACTTGAGACTTGCTTGACTAAAATTAATAAAAGACTCGACTTGACTTTGACTTGGTATTCATGACTTGAGACTTGACTTTGACTTGAGACATATGACTCGAAATGACTTTACTTTTTAAAGTTATTAAATATTTGCATTTTCTCAAGATGTGTTAAAGCAAAATGAATGTGCCTGTTATGTTTCTGACACCACAGTCACTTAAAACACCTCAGTGTGTTCTGATTTTTAGGACATTGGCTGTTTAACAATGGAAATACTTACATGTTTTTAGTGACTGTGGTGTTGAAACATGACCGGAGGACGAAGGATTTTGAGCTGTTTGGGCATTCAAAGTGTTTCTTTAATATGCCAAGAAAAAAGCACTAAGCAGTTTTGTTAATGTTGAAAATAAAACAAAACCTTTCCTGACCACTGACTTTTAACTGATTTAAAGGTGAAAATTGGGGTAGATCAGTATTTTGACTTGATTTGTGACTTGACCAAAATAAATTACTTGACTTGACTTGCTTGACTTCTAGCAGGGACTCGACTTGACTTGCTTGCTTTTCGCCACAGTAACTTGGGACTTGCTTGAGACTTGAAGGTTAAGACTTGAGACATGCTTGTGACTTGCACATGTGTGACTTACTGCCATGTCTGATATCTACTATTTTAACCACTTCTGGACCGGAAGGTTTTACACTCTAAATGACCAGGCCATTCTTTACGACTTGGCACTGTGTTACTTTAACAGACAATTGCGCAGTCATGCAAATTTGATGTCCTTTTTTCCCCCCACAAATAGAGCTTTCTTTTGGTGGTATTTGATCACCTGTGCGATATTTTTTTTTGCGCTAAAAATAAAAAAAGCGACAATTCTGAAAAGAAAAAAACTATATTTTTCACCATCCCAATAAAAATCAAATGTTTTTATAATTTTAAACCAATTTTTATTCTGCTACATATTTTTGGTAAAAAAAATCCCAATAAGCGTATTTTGATTGGTTTGCGCAAAAGTGATTGTGCCTACAAACTAGGGGAAAGATTTATGTCATTTTCATAATTTTTTTTTTTTTTACTAGTAATGGTGGCGATCAGCGATTTTTAGCGGGACTGTGACGTTGCAGCGGACAGATCAGACCCCTAACTGACTTTTTTGAGGGGACCAGTGACATTACTATAGTAATCAGTGCTAAAAATATGCACTGTTACTGTAATAATGACACTGGCAGGGAAGGGGTTAACTCAGGGGCGATCAAAGGGTTAAGTGTATGCCTAGGGGGTGTTTTCAAACTGTGAGGGGGATGGGCTGTGGAATCAACACAGAGACCTGTGTTCCTAAATAGGAGGATCACAGGCTCACAAGCGCTCTGTGCTGATTCCTGAGAGAAACAACGATCTACTGTGTTTACAACAGCACAGGGGCGTAACTACAGGGGTTGCAATTGCACCCAGGCCCCATACTCCAGAGGGCCTGTGTGGCTCCCCTGTACACCTGGATAGTAGAAGCGGCGGGTGCAGCATGTAGAGAAATCACTGTCCTCTTTTTTCCTCCTGTAGCTGCAGGAGGAAAATGGAGGAGATTGGTTCCTCTGTATGCTGCCCCCCACCACACCTCCTATCCAGTTCACTTGTGTTCTGCTGTCTCTGGGCCCCTGTATGCCATAAAAAGTAAATTTATTAAATCAACAATAAAACACAAATGGTTTCGTTTTAAAAATGTAATTGACTTTGCTTATTTATTTGTCATTATTGCACTAAAGTCAAATGATGTGTATAAGTGTACTGTATGTACACGGCTCAAAAAAATTAAAGGAATACGTTGAAAACACATCAGATCTCAATGGGGAAAAATATCATGCTGGATATCCATACTTATATGGACTGGGTAATGTGTTAGGAAAGAAAGAATGCCACGTCGTTTGATGGAAATGAAAATGATCAACCTACAGAGGGCTGAATTCAAAATGAAAAAAAAAAATGATGCAGCAGGCTAGTCCTTTTTGCTGAAATTTCATTGCAGCGGCTCAAAATGGTACTCAGTAGTTTGCATGGCCCCCATGTGCTTGTATGCATGGCTGACAACATTGGGGCATGTTCCTAATGAGACAAAGGATGGTGACCTGGGGTATTTCCGCCCAGATCTGGACCAGGGCATCACTGAGCTCCTGAACAGACTGAGGTGCAACCTGGTGGCGTCGGGTGGACCGAAACATAATGCCCCGAGGTGTTCTATTAGGTCAGGCGAGCATGGGGGCCATTCAATGGTATCAATTCCTTCATTCTCCAGGAACTGGCTGCATACACTCGCAACATGAGGCCGGGAGGGAGGTTTGTGCGTCCCTCCATTGATATGGCTCCCCAGTCCATCACTGACCCAGCACCAAACCGGTCATGCTGAGCAATGTTACAGGCAGCATAATGTTCTCCACGGCTTCTCCAGACCCTTTCACGTCTGTCACAAGTGCTCAGGGTAAACCTGCTCTCATCTGTGAAAAGCACAGGGTGACAGTGGCGTACCTGCCAATTCTGGTGTTCAATGGCAAATGCCAATCGGTCTCCACAATGCCGGGCAGTGAGGACAGAGTCCACTAGAGGACATCGGGCCCTCATGCCACCCTCATGAAGTTTGTTTCTGATTGTTTGGTCGATTGTTTGGTCAGAGACATTCACACCAGTGGCCTGCTGGAGGTTCTTTTGTAGGGCTCTGGTAGTGCTCATCCTGTTCCTTCATGCACAAAGGAGCCGATACTGGTCCTGCTGATGGGTTAAGGACCTTCTACAGCTCCGTCCAGCTCTAATAGAGTAACTTCCTGTCTCCTGGAATCTCCTCCCTGCTCTTGAGACTGTGCTGGGAGACACAAAAAACCTTCTGGCAATGGCACGTATTGATGTGCCATCCTGGAGGAATTGGACTGCATGTAGAACCTCTATAGGGTCCAGGTATCTCCTCATACTACCAGTAGTGACACTGACCCTAGCCAATTGCAAAACTAGTGAAAAACAGTCAGAAAAAAAAATGAGTAGGGGAAAAAAAAATTCAGTGGCCTCCATCTGTAAAACCATTCCTGTTTTAGGGGTTGTCTCATTGTTACGCATCTAGGGCACCTGTTGTTAATTTAATTAACACCGAAACAGCTTAAACTGATTAACAACCCCCTCCACTACTTAACTGACCAGATCAATATCCCAGGAGTTTAATTGACTTGATGCTGTACTCTGATTAAAAAGTGTTCCTTTAATTATGGTATTATCTATTAGGTATATAGTATTATTACTAATTTATTAGGTACACCTGTTCAATTGCTTGGTAACAAAAATTGCTAATCAGCCAATCACATGGCAGCAATTCAATGCATTTAGGCATCTAGACGTGGTGAAGATGACTTGCTGAAGTTATTTTCTTGGCAGACTTTGGGCCTCTCAGTACCAATTGAGCATTGTTTAAATGCTACGGCCTACCCGAGTAATTTTGCTCACCAAGTCCATCCCTTTTATGACTACAGTATACCCATCTTCTGATGGCTACTTTCAGCAGGATAATGCACCATGTCACAAAGCTCAAATCATAACAAACTGTTTTTTTGAACGTGACAATGAGTTCACTGTACTCCAATGGCCTCCACAGTCACCAGATATCAATCCAATAGAGCACCTTTGGGATGTAGTGGAATGGGATATTCGCATCATGGATGTGCAGCCAATAAATCTGCAGCAACTGCGTGATGCTATCATGTTAATATGGACCAAAATCTCTGAGCAATGTTTCCATCACCTATGCCATGAAGAATTAAGGCAGTTATGAAGGCAAAATGGGTCCAACCTGGTAATAGCAAGGTCAGTGAGTATATATACAAGGTGTGTCTAAAAAGTTTGATGAACGGTCCTATACCTCCACAGAAACATGTGCCAGGTGCGAGCGCATGCACGTGGCTATCCAAACACACGTTGAGAAGCACCACCCAGCATGGAGTACACGTAACCATCAGGGTAAACCTGCTGCGGGCAGTCAAACATAGACAGTGTAAGAGGTAGGGTCACAGTGCAATGGAACTAGTGGACACCAAGTTCTGTTGGTGAAAACGATGATGGAGACGCATGAAATGTTGGTACAAGTGTACAGGATGGAAGCGAAGAGCAGAAAATGTGTTTACAATTGGTTCAAAAGGTTTCCCAACAGGAAGGAAATGACTAAGGAAGAGCCACGTTCGGGTCAGTCGTGGACAAGCAGAACCCCAGATATGACAGAGCGGGTGCAACAAATGCTCACACCATCATCTGCGAAGATTTGGGTAAGCCGAAGATCTGTTCCTAGTTTGTGCCGCACAAGCTGACAAACAAACAGAAAGCAAAACAGATGGAAACTTCTGTTGATTTCATTACCATGTGTGACCAGGATCCATCCTTTCTGTGAACCATAGTCACATGGACTGATACCTGGTGCTACCAGTTCGATCCGGAATCTAAGCAGCAATCCATGGAATGGCATTCACCACCTTCCACACGACCCTGCTGACTTCTTTGTGTTTCCTTGCCTAAAGAGAACCATGAAAGGCACACGTTTTGCAGATGTGGCGGCAATCCAAGAATGTGTGACAGCAGTTCTGCGATCGATTCCTAAAGAGGCTTTTGCTGACAGTTTTCAGAAGCTTTATGAACATTGCCAAAAATGTTATGTGATGGATGTTGATTATTTTGAAAGCCAATAAAGGTAATTTGTTTCTATCTTCTGTTTTTGTTTGTTTTCTGATACCATTCATGAAACATTTTAGACACACCTCTCATATATATGTATGTATATATATATATATATATATATATATATATATATATATATATATATATATATATATATATATATAATGTGACAGGAAGTCAGGTAAATCTGTGGATGTTGTCACAGACAGGAGATACATCTCTGCTTGGTTTAGACAGTGCACCAATTACTATAGGGTGGCGGCTGAAAAGGTAGCCAGGACGGCTTAAGGAAGTTGAAAGGCCTTCAGCTGTTCGGAATGAGGAAGTTAAGGCCTCTATAATTTGTCCAAAGGAAGTCTATTGATTGCTGCCTCCTGATGCTGTGTGAGCTGGGGAGAGGAGGACAGTCAGATGTGTGCCTCCTGACGCTGAGTGAGCATGGGAGAAGGATTGCTGCCTCCTGACGCTGTGTGAGCTGGGGAGAGGAGGACAGTCAGATGTGTGCCTCCCAACGCTGTGTGAGCATGGGAGAAGGAATGCCCCCTGAAGCTGTGTGAGCATGGGGAAGACCTCCTGGAGCGATGTGCGCTGAGGAGGGTAAAAAGTGTGAAGACTTCTCAAGGTGAGAAAATTAACTATTTCTATGTGAAGAGTGTGAAGAGAAAAACCAATGGATGTTTTCTATGTGAAAGGAAAGTCCAATGAACATGTGCTGTGTGAAGAGAAAAGGGACATTCTCGATGTGAAGAGATAATACATGGACTATTGATAGTCTGCTGTATGATCAGCCAAGTCTGCCCAACAGTAGGTTGGGGACAGACTTCCTTAGATAGGTTCCTGTGTGTGAGAAGGTAGCCGCCCACAGTGGCAAGGATATATTTTGTGTTTTATTTTATTTTGGATGTTTTTGACGCTTGCAGTCTGGTGAAGAAAATTGCATGAATAAACCAAACTGTTGTTTGCAACCACTTCTCGGCTATCTCCCTGTGTAATGAACCCCCCAAAGGGGTCATCCACGCCCGCCACCGAGCTAATCCCCACAATATATATATATTTATTTATTTTAAATCCGAGTATAGTATCAAGTCAATTAAACTCCTGGGATATAGAGCTGGTCAGCTAAGTAGCAGAGGGTTCTGTTAATCAGTTTCAGCTGCTTTGGTGTGTTTTTTTTATACAAATTTATTTATTGAGGTGAAAAATTGTGGTACAAAAACATAATTATAGCAGTGTAGTCAACAAACGATAAACTACAGCTATTGTTACAGAAAATATGAATAAATTCTTCATCAAGTATGCTTATACAACAGGATCAAGAAAAAAAAAATGATTTTGCATGAGTGGTAATGAATAAAGGATGTGTGACAATTTCCATAGAACTGTATAAAACAGGAAATTCCCACACAATATAAGGAACATACTGTCGAGTACAGATGGACAACAAAAGTGATAATATTATTAACAATTACACTTTACATATATACCTGTGTTCAGGGGCCTACAGATTGAAACAAAAGGCTAGAATGATCAAACCAAGGCTCCCATTTATTATCGTAGAATTTCATTGAGTTATAAATTATGTGAAAGATTTTTTCCATTTGATTAAATGAAGAAAGTGTAGCTTTTAATTGGGTCGGAGGGAATGAAGAATTTACAGCTATCAGCCAATGAATGGCAACACATATAGTGTGGATAAGTCTCATCTGAGGAACAGACATACCCAGTATTGTAGAGAAGAGAAGACAATTGGAGAGGGTGAGGGTTATTTGACTGTTAGATATCTTGGAAGCAAAACATTCCAACTGTTGCCAAATAAAGGATATTCTGTCTCATTTCCAAAAAATATGGATGAAAGAGCCTGGGACAGTGCATCCTCTATAACAGTTGGGGGAAGAAGATGGGAAGAGGCATGCAATTTAGATGGGGTAAAATACCACCTGGTGATTAGCTTATAAGGGGTTTCACAAATCCTGATAGATCTGGTGCATTTTCTGAGGTTCAAAATACATTCCTGCCAATCTTCAGTTGTGAGATGTAAATTACATTCTTCCTCCCATTTATGTATGTAAGGAAGTTTATCCTCAGAGATGGAGTAGATCATATTTTAATATATTTCTGATATAATACCTAGGATTTTTTAGGCAAATCTTTTCACAAAAGGTTGGACTGAGGCTGTCAGTTATTTGATAATATTTTTGGAAAAATTGCCTGATCTGCAAGAAGTTAGGCCTCTTTCACACGGGCGTTCCGCATTTCCGTATATCATCCCATTTTTTTGCGGATGATATACGGACATAATGCATGTCAATGCGATTGCGGATGTCAGCGGATGACCATCCACTGACATCCAATTTGCGTCCTTTCAGCTCTTTTCCGTTTTTTGGAACGGAACAGAACCCTATTTTTTCTTTTGTTTAAAAAACAGAAAGGACGCTAAATCCACAATCGCATTGACATACATTATGTCCGTATATCATCCGCAAATGGATGGCATGATATGCGGACATACGGACCGGTTGACACAAGTGTCATCCGTGTCCGTAAAAGAAAAAAAAAAAGTGCCAGAGCGGATCGAAATAAGGTCCGCTCCGTGTGAAAGAGGCCTTACAGTGTTCACAGTGAGGTAATTTATATTTGGATTGTAGGATCTCAAATGAAGTGAATGTGGAATTAATTATAAATTTATGTAAAATTGTTAAATCTCTGTCAACCCAATTTTTGAAAATGTTTTTATTATGGAGACAGGGGAGAAACTTTGGATCGCCCAGATATGTGGCTCCTGGAGGGGTACGTGAGATCAAGCCGAGTTTAAATCTGAATGATCTCCACAATGATAAGGATTGTGAGAGCAAGATATTACGTGATGCTATCACATTGATAGGAATATTCCTGGTCCACATTAATCCCGATATCTGATAGGGGAGAATTGATTCTCTCTCAAAGTTAACCCATGGGATCATCAAATCTGGGATGTGCCACTGAGCAATCTGAGTGAAACATGAGGCCAGGTAATACAATCAGAAATCTGGGAGACTAACCCCACCCCTCTGTTGAATAGTGTACAGCACAGACAAATTTATTAATTTCCCTTTGACAATTTGAGATATAAGTTTTATTTATTCTACTTGGAATTGCTTGAAATAAATACAGTAATTTAGGGAGTATTATCATTTTAACAGGAGTGATTCTGCCCAGAAATGAAATGTGGTAGGATTTCCAGGCTTTGAGGGATCTTCTGATTTTAAGCAGTAGTGGTATATAATTTTTGGGAAATATATGTTTTAAGTCGGAGATAAGGAGTATTCCTAGATAAGAGAAAGCCTCCATAGACCAGGAAAAAGTAAATGAGTTTTTAAGTGTTGAATAAGGAACTGGGGATATTCAACGTCATGCCTATTGATTTTGAGATGTTAATCGAAGATCCAGAAATGTTTGAAAATTTCTGAAGTGTGTTTAATAGGTTTGGAGGAGAGGTGATTGGCTGAGTGATGAATAGAAGCATGTCATCTGCATACATACTTAACTTGTATTGTAACTTGGTGTTTGAGGAGGTATAGCCTTTAATATCTGAATTTTTGATAAGTGCTGTGGCTAGCAGCTCAATGGCTAGTGCGAAAAGGAAGGGGGAAAGTGAGCAGCCCTGTCTTGTTCCTCTGCTGACTTTAAGGCATATTCTAGTCTGTGGGGAGTTATATAGTGCATGGAAGCCATGAAGGAAATGATCAATTAATCCATATCTGGGAAAAACTTTGTCAAGGTATTCCCAGGAGATGCTATCAAAGGCCTTATTAATGTCTAGGCTCAGAAGTAGGAGGGGGTTTGTTTTTGCATTGGCATCTTCTATTATATTAGTTTCAAGGCGTATGTTATCTGTAATTTGAAGTTCTGGGATAAAACCAGATTGAAAGGGGGAGATGAGGGAGGAAATGACTAATGAAAGTCTATTGGCTAGAAGTCTACTGAAAATTTTTAGATCATTGTTTATTATTGAAATGGGTCTGTAATTCTGAGGAAGGGTGTGATCTTTATCAGGTTTGGGAATCAGGGACATGTTTGCCAGTAGCATCTCCTCTGGGAAGACACCTCCTTTTGAGGATTTCATTGTAAAGGGTTGTCAATTTGGGGGTAAGCAGGGACGCAAATTGTTTGTAATAGAGGGAAGTAAATCCATCGGGGCCTGGAGCAGAGCTATTTTCAAGTGACTTTATAACCGAAGAAATTTCATCTGCAGTGCATGGTGCATTTAATTTCTCTATCTGAGATGTAGATAATTTAGGGATGGGGATATTGTCCAACCATGAATAATCTACAGGCCCGGATTCATTTGAAGATTTATAGAGGAGGGGGAAGACCTATAAATTCAGTGGAATAGGTGTTGATGTGGTGATCCGACCATACGCACGGGGATATAGAAGCATTAATTGAGTTTGATAAAATTATTGGTGTAAAAAAAATTCAGTCGAAACGGGAGTATGAATCGTGAGGATACGAATAAAATGTGTATTCACGTGCTCCCAGATTCAATGACCTCCATGTGTCAACTAATTGCAATGTGTTAAGATGGTAGTTAGTAATTTTGGAGAAGGCTTTAGAGTGTAAAGTGTGTTTACTACGGTCCCAATTAGGGTGTGAAACTGAATTAAAATCCCAACCTAAAATTGTGTTTGGTGAATAATAACGCGAATGTCAAAGAAATTTGGGAAGAAGTACGTCTAGGCTTCATTAGGGGCGTACACATTGCCTATAGTCAATTCATGGCCTGCTAAGAGGCCTTTTATAACAATAAAGCGACTATCTTCATCTCTGTACACCTGCTGGACCTCCATAGGAAAAGTGCGGTGTAGCAAAATTGCCACACCTTAGGTTCTGGAGATTGAACTGGTGTAAAAAGATTGGTTAAAGGATTTATGAAAATAAGTGGGATGTTTGTCTTTAAGAAAATGGGTTTCTTGTTGCAGTAGAATTTTAGCTTTTAATTTGTTATATTGAAAGAAAGCTTTTTTTCCTTTTGTTGGGGGAATTAAAGCCTTGAACATTATCTGCTAAAATGGATAAAGCCATAATAAAACAAAGAATTTATAGCTTATGATAAAGCCAAAAATGGATACTATAGAACTCAAGTTAAAGTTGTAAATGTGAATGTAAACCTTCATTAAACCTGAATACATTAAAATGTATATAAGGAAGATCCAAAGATTAACATATTTCTGCATAAACTTGATATCAATATACCAAAAGAAAGTACCACAAGTAATAATGTAAACTATGTCGTAAAATTTTATGGTGTAGAAAATTGTAGCAAAAATACCAAAAGTTCATATTTTATGATTGGGGTCTGAGGGGGAGAACATCCTCAGACAACAGGATAAAATTAACTGGAGATCAAAAGGTCTCCAACTCTGTTCAGCCACCACAAGTACAATGAATACAAGCGGAAAAAGCAGGAAAAACAATTCCCTGGAGAGGGTGGAGAAACAGGGTGTACTCACAACATTTCCGCTCTATGCATGTCCCGGAACGGCTAAAACTGAGTGGGGGAAAATCATGTCGGCATGTGAACGGGCAGCCGTAGCATATAGTGTTGGAGTATGACCGTGCATACCTGTTGGGAAAATTAAGTGCAAACAAACCTGAAATAATGTTTCAGAAAAGTCTAATATTAAAAAGGGGAAGACATCACTCCATAAAGAGTCACAACTGTGACTGGGTTTAACTCCTGAGTTTGACAAATGGGAAGTAAAAATTAAGAAGATTAAGAAAATGGAGAAATATCCAGAGTGAGTAGGGAAAAGGTTGTAATAACAAATTAATAATTGGGTGTAATATTCTCAAAAGGGCACTAGATTTTAACCAAGAGACAGTAAAGTGAACTTGTGGCCAAAAACCTAATAAAAAGGGTAATTCAACTAGCAATGCGTAATTGGGTGTAGTATTTTTAATTAGGCACTAGATGTCACCATATGAATATCATACTAAACCAGACATTGCTATTCGCTGAATATATTGAATGAGTTGCAGGGGAAGGTTTAACCCTTGAACAATAAGGTGCGATAACATCAAAAAGTCCAGTAGGCTGTATAAAAGAAAAAATGAAGTTATCTTTGTACTCATTGAGCAGCAGTGTCTCTTGAGGCAAAAAGGAGAGAAAAACAGGGTTAACACGAGAGACATTTCAAATTGCCCTGAGAATTCTGAAAAGGATGAGGTCAGCAGTAAATAGAAGGTATAAAAACACCCAATTTGTATTAAGAAACCTCAAAGTTAACCAAATGTAACTATAAAGACACAAGAATTTTTTTTTTAAAGAGGTTATGTTAAATTTGAATGGATTCATTTTCATCCAAGCCTAAGTCCATCAATCAGGAAGAGGGAGGCCAGCATCATGTCTGAATCTGCGTCTGTCTCTGCGGGGGGTTGGCATGTTCCATATGGGGATGGGGCGAGGTGTAGATGGAGTCCGCGGTATGGTGCCCGGGTTCAAGAGGCTCATTTTATCAATATATCTTGCCCCTCAGGGATTGATAAGGCGATGTAAGTAGTGCCATTGTGAGGGACTATTAATATAAAGAGGAAACCCCAGCTGTAACGGATTCTGGCAGAAGTGAGGGCAGATGTAATTTCCATCCTATTTAATGTTTCTTGTATGGTGTGCTGCTCTCAATATTTCTTCCTTAACCTCCCTGGTGGTATGATTCTTTCGGATTTTAGGTGCTGAAAGCGGTACCATTATTTTGCATGCAACTCTTAAGAACGAGCATCCCAAACCAACTATTTACATATGATTTTTTTTTTACTGTGTGTTCTAAAGTTTAAAACACAAAATCATAAATTATAATATAATAAATAACTATAAATAAGTTAAAGTATTTATGTATGTATGTATATATATATATATATATATATATATATACATACATACATACATACATACATACATACATAAAAAGTACAGTAAAACTGCAGGAAAGGGCACTGGGGGGCAAACTGAGAATTTATTTTATTTTGTAATGTATCAGTGTGTTTGGTGTGTTTTACTGTTTGAATTTGCCGCCGGTTCCACCCCCCTGCGAGCGTCACGTCGCAGGAGACGGAAGCCGGGGCACAGAGCATCGGGAGGAAGATCCGGCCGCCGCACACTGCCGGGATACATCGCTGGATCCCGGGGACAAGGTGAGTACCCTCTCTTACAGGATCCAGCGATCTCCCTAGCGGTACCTCGAGTGTGGCTCGGGGTTACCGCTTTCGGCACTGAAATTTAACCCCGAGTCACACTTGGGAATACCACTAGGGAGGTTAATGAGAAAATCCTTCATACATAGCAGAATGTCCCTTGGCGGTATGTCAGGGGGGTTTAGCTCTCAATGCTCTGTGAATTCTGACACAAATTAATGCTTGTGCTTCTTGGTCAGGTAATAAACTTTGGAAAAGTTTAGTAGTAAATGCAGTGAGATCTGTAATTGTTTCTGAGGCCCCTCTAATTCTGAGATTATTCCTCCTGTTTCTATTATCTAAATCCTCCACATGTGACTGTAATTGGGTAAATGCAGTGGCTAATGCCCCATGTTCTCTGGAAAGATCATTGTATGCTATGGCTAGTTTGTCGTGCTTGTGTTCAAGTAAATCTGCACAAGAGCCGCAATCGAAGTGCAGCAATCTCTTGTGAGAGAGTTGTGGTGGATTTTGTATCTCAGTTGGAAACTTGTTCAGAAGTTTGGAGCATAAGGATTCTAGACTGTTATCTAAATATGTTTTAGTGAGAGGAGAATGCTCACAAATCTGTGAACTTCCTGCGGCTGGCGTTGGAGCTGAGGGTCCCGTGGAGAGGAGAAGCTCTGCTGGATAGGCTGCAGGAGAGGGGGGGAGCCGGTGCCATTTTCAGCCATGTTGCATCTCTCTCTGGAATGGAGTAGATAGTGTGTGAGAGACTTCTGGGCACCTCCTCTCTTCTTTTTCCTGCTGGTCGGCATTAACAGAGTATAGGAGACAGGGGGGTTGATGTCCGGAGTGATCGTCGGCAGTTTATAGCCCTATATATGCGGTGGAATGCCCGCTGAAGGACGGAGCTCTTATCGGCTGCTTCCGCTCCGGTCCATGCCGTGCATACACCTCCTCAGCTGCTTTGGTGTTAATGAAATTAACAACAAGTGCACTAGATGGGCAACAATGAGACCACCTCCAAAACAAGAATAGTTTTACAGGTGGAGACCAATTACATTTTTTTTCCCTACTCTATTTTCTGACTTCTGTTTTTTACTAGTTTTGCATTTGACCAGGGTTAGTGTCACTACTGGTAGCATGAGACGATACCTGGACCCTATAGAGGTTGCATAAGCAGTCCAACTCCTCCAGGATAGCACATCAGTATGTGCCATTGCCAGAAGGTATGCTGTGTCTCCCAGCACAATCTCAAGAGCATGGAGGAGATTCCAGGAAACAGGCAGTTACTCTAGGAAAGCTGGACAGGGCCGTAGAAGGTTCTTAACCCATCAGCAGGGCCTTTTATCTGCTCTTTTGTGCAAAGAAGAACAGGGTGAGCACTGCCAGAGCCCTACAAAATGACCTCCAGCAGGCTACTGGTGTGAATGTCTCTGACCAAACAGTCAGAAACAGACTTCATGAGGGTGGCCAGAGGGCCCGATGTCCTTTAGTGGGCCTTGTGCTCACTGCCCAGCACCGTGGAGCTCAATTGGCATTTGCCATTAAACACCAGAATTGGGAGGTCTGTTACTGATGCCCTGTGCTTTTTACAGATGAGAGCAGGCTCACTCTGAGCACATGTGACAGACATAAAAGGGTCTGGAGGAGCTGTGGAGAACATTATGCTGCCTGTAACATCATTCAGCATGACCAGTTTGGTGGTGCGACAGTGATGGTCTGGGGAGCCATATCCATAGAGACGCAATAGACCTCTACAGGCTAGACCATAGCACCCTGACTGCCATTAGGTATCGGCAGGGCCGGTGCTAGACTATTTTGCGTGCTAGTCAAGACCAGCTACTTGCGCCCCCCCCAAAAAAAAAAACATTTTAAAACATTTTAAAAACAGGGTCACTGCACTATGGGTGAGCAGGATTTTGGGTAGAGATGCATCTGTGGTGTCACTGGAAAAGAGATTGTCCCTGCATCCTTGGTGTCACTGAAATAAAAAATTCCCTGCATTGGTGTTTTCACTGGAAGAAAAAAAATTCCCTGCTTCCATCATATATGATGTGCACCAGTAAATTTAAGGAGCTTGGGTGGTAGGAAGCTGGCAGTGGGGTGCAGGGGGGATGAAGATGACAGGGGGTGGGATGGTAGGAAGATGACAGGGGGGATGAAGATGACAAGGGGTAGGATGGTAGGAAGATGACAGGGAGGATGAAGATGACAGGGGGTGGGATGGTAGGAAGTTGACAGGGGGAATGAAGATGACAGGGGGTGGGATGGTAGGAAGATGACGGGGGGGTGAAGATGACAGGGGGTGGGATTGTGTAACGTTCATGCGTTTTTGTTTGTGGATGGATTTACAGCTGCAGAATTATTACACTCAGTAGCCTTGTAGAGAATCTGTTGAACAACATATCCAACTCTCAGGACTTCATCACCGTGTACAGCCTTTTATATACTATATATATATTAGTAGATGTTTAAATGGAGGGATAGAGTATATGAGGATATATAGATGAGAGACAGGCTATTGTATGGTGAGCACTAGAAGTAGTATAGGAGAGTTGCAGGTGATGGTAAGCAGATAGGTTCTGGTGTCAAGTATAGTGCAGATGGTAAGAGGACACAGATGGAGTATACTTTAGACAGAGTAACCTAGTGCAAGGATAGTTCAAGGTAGTCCCAAGAGCTAACAATCTTATGCAGATGATAGTAAATAGATAGATATAGATAGTCTTGGTAATTGCAGTAGATGACAGTAGGAGATTGGTTAGTAAGAATCCCCTGCGGGGTGCTTATCACTTAGATAGGTTAGGAATAACAGTGTCCATTGGAGAGGGGTGATCCCGTAGCGGGATACGGATCACCAGCGAGGTTTCCGGCTTTAATTCAGCAAGGAAGGTATGTCAGCAGCTCCGACTTCTCAGGCGTAGGTGCGATAAACTTGTGGGTTTGAACGAGCGATGAGTGAGAGCAAACCGGCGATTGAAATAGCCGCTCATAGCGGCGCTCGGCAGTGATGTCATCCATTCTTAAAGGTGTATGCGTCCTTTGTTATACAAGATGGGACACAAAGAGAGGAGAAATATAGGAACAAGGGTACCATAGGTACCGGAACATTACAGATTGTAGGAAGATGACAGGGAGGATGAAGATGACAGGGGGTGGGATGGTAGGAAGATGACAGTGGGGATGAAGCTGACAGGGGGTGGGATGGTAGGAAGATGACAGGGGGGATGAAGATGACAGGGGTGGGATGGTAGGAAGATGACAGTGGGGATGAAGCTGACAGGGGGTGGGATGGTTGGAAGATGACAGGGGGTGGGATGGTAGCAAGATGACAGGGGGGATGAAGATGACAGGGGGTGGGATGGTAGGCAGATAAAAAGGGAGGATGAAGATGACAGGGGGTGGAATGGTAGGAAGATGACAGGGGGGGATGAAGATGACAGGGGGTTGGATGGTAGGAAGATGAAGATGACAGGGCATGGGATGGTAGGAAGCTGAAAGTGGGGATGAAGCTGACAGGGGGTGGGATGGGGGATGAAGATGACAGGAGGGGTGAAGATGACAGGGGGTGGGATGGTAGGAAGATGACAGGGGGGATGAAGGTGACAGGGGGTGGGATGGGGGGATGAAGATGACAGGGAGGATGAAGATGACAAGGGGGGTGAAGATGACAGGGGGTGGGATGGTAGGAAGATGACAGGGGGGATGAAGATGATAGGGGGTGGAATGGTAGGAAGATGACAGGGGGGGTGAAGATGACAGGGGGTTGGATGGTAGGAAGATGAAAGGAGGGGGGAAGATGACAGGGGGTGGGATGGTAGGAAGATGACAGGGGGGGTGAAGATGACAGGGGGTGGGATGGGGGGGAAGCTGACAGGGGGGATGAAGATGTCAGGGGGTGGGATGGTAGGAAGATGACAGGGGGGGTGAAGATGACAGGGGGTGGGATGGTAGGAAGATGACGGGGGGGTGAAGATGACAGAGGGTGGGATGGTAGGGATATAACAAGGGGGTGAAGATGACAGGGGGTGGGATGGTAGGAAGATGACAGGGGGGATGAAGATGGCAGGGGGTGGGATGGTAGGAAGATGACAGGGGGGGTGAAGATGACAGGGGTGGGATGGTAGGAAGATGACAGGGGGGATGAAGATGACAGGGGGTGGGATGGTTGGAAGATGACAGGGGGTGGGATGGTAGCAAGTTGACAGGGGGGTGAAGATGACAGGGGGTGGGATGGTAGGAAGATGAAAGGGGGATGAAGATGACAGGGGGTGGGATGGTAGGAAGATGAAAGGGGGATGAAGATGACAGGGGGTGGGATGGTAGGAAGATGACAGGGGGGATGAAGATGACAAGGGGTGGGATGGTAGGAAGCTGAAAGTGGGGATGAAGCTGACAGGGGGTGGGATGGGGGGATGAAGATGACAGGGGGTGGGATGGTAGGAAGAAGACAGGGGGATGAAGATGACAGGGGGTGGGATGGGGGATGGAGATGACAGGGGGGATGAAGATGACAAGGGGGATGAAGATGACGGGGTGGGATGGTAGGAAGATGACAGGGGGATGAAGATGACAGGGGGTGGGATGGTAGGAAGATGACAGGGGGTGGAATGGTAGGAAGATGACAGGGGGGGTTAAGATGACAGGGGGTGGGATGGTAGGAAGATGACAGGAGGGGGGAAGATGACAGGGAGTGGGATGGTAGGAAGATGACAGGGGGGATGAAGATGACAGGGGGTGGGATGGGGGAAGCTGACAGGTGGGATGAAGATGACAGGGGGTGGGATGGTAGGAAGATGACAGGGGGGGTGAAGATGACAGGGGGTGGGATGGTAGGAAGATGACGGGGGGGTGAAGATGACAGAGGGTGGGATGGTAGGGATATAACAAGGGGGTGAAGATGACAGGGGGTGGGATGGTAGGAAGATGACAGGGGGGATGAAGATGGCAGGGGGTGGGATGGTAGGAAGATGACAGGGGGGGTGAAGATGACAGGGGTGGGATGGTAGGAAGATGACAGGGGGGATGAAGATGACAGGGGGTGGGATGGTTGGAAGATGACAGGGGGTGGGATGGTAGCAAGTTGACAGGGGGGTGAAGATGACAGGGGGTGGGATGGTAGGAAGATGAAAGGGGGATGAAGATGACAGGGGGTGGGATGGTAGGAAGATGACAGGGGGGATGAAGATGACAGGGGGTGGGATGGTAGGAAGATGAAGATGACAAGGGGTGGGATGGTAGGAAGCTGAAAGTGGGGATGAAGCTGACAGGGGGTGGGATGGGGGGATGAAGATGACAGGGGGTGGGATGGTAGGAAGAAGACAGGGGGATGAAGATGACAGGGGGGTGGGATGGGGGATGGAGATGACAGGGGGATGAAGATTACAAGGGGGATAAAGATGACGGGGTGGGATGGTAGGAAGATGACAGGGGGATGAAGATGACAGGGGGTGGGATGGTAGGAAGATGACAGGGGGTGGAATGGTAGGAAGATGACAGGGGGGGTGAAGATGACAGGGGGTGGGATGGTAGGAAGATGACAGGAGGGGGGGAAGATGACAGGGAGTGGGATGGTAGGAAGATGACAGGGGGGATGAAGATGACAGGGGGTGGGATGGGGGGAAGCTGACAGGTGGGATGAAGATGACAGGGGGTGGGATGGTAGGAAGATGACAGGGGGGATGAAGATGACAGGGGGTGGGATGGGGGGAAGCTGACAGGGGGGATGAAGATGTCAGGGGGTGGGATGGTAGGAAGATGACAGGGGGGGTGAAGATGACAGGGGGTGGGATGGTAGGAAGATGACGGGGGGGGGGTGAAGATGACAGAGGGTGGGATGGTAGGGATATAACAAGGGGGTGAAGATGACAGGGGGTGGGATGGTAGGAAGATGACAGGGGGGATGAAGATGGCAGGGGGTGGGATGGTAGGAAGATGACGGGGGGGGTGAAGATGACAGGGGTGGGATGGTAGGAAGATGACAGGGGGGATGAAGATGACAGGGGGTGGGATGGTAGCAAGTTGACAGGGGGGATGAAGATGACAGGGGGTGGGATGGTAGGAAGATGAAAGGGGGATGAAGATGACAGGGGGTGGGATGGTAGGAAGATGAAAGGGGGATGAAGATGACAGGGGGTGGGATGGTAGGAAGATGACAGGGGGGATGAAGATGACAGGGGGTGGGATGGTAGGAAGATGAAGATGACAAGGGGTGGGATGGTAGGAAGCTGAAAGTGGGGATGAAGCTGACAGGGGGTGGGATGGGGGGATGAAGATGACAGGGGGTGGGATGGTAGGAAGAAGACAGGGGGATGAAGATGACAGGGGGTGGGATGGGGGATGGAGATGACAGGGGGGATGAAGATGACAAGGGGGATGAAGATGACGGGGTGGGATGGTAGGAAGATGACAGGGGGATGAAGATGACAGGGGGTGGGATGGTAGGAAGATGACAGGGGGATGAAGATGACAGGGGGTGGGATGGTAGGAAGATGACAGGGGGGATGAAGATGACAGGGGGTGGGATGGTAGGAAGATGAAGATGACAAGGGGTGGGATGGTAGGAAGCTGAAAGTGGGGATGAAGCTGACAGGTTGTGGGATGGGGGGATGAAGATGACAGGGGGTGGGATGGTAGGAAGAAGACAGGGGGATGAAGATGACAGGGGGTGGGATGGGGGATGGAGATGACAGGGGGGATGAAGATGACAAGGGGGATGAAGATGACGGGGTGGGATGGTAGGAAGATGACAGGGGGATGAAGATGACAGGGGGTGGGATGGTAGGAAGATGACAGGGGGTGGAATGGTAGGAAGATGACAGGGGGGTGAAGATGACAGGGGGTGGGATGGTAGGAAGATGACAGGAGGGGGGGGAAGATGACAGGGAGTGGGATGGTAGGAAGATGACAGGGGGGATGAAGATGACAGGGGGTGGGATGGGGGGAAGCTGACAGGTGGGATGAAGATGACAGGGGGTGGGATGGTAGGAAGATGACAGGGGGGGTGAAGATGACAGGGGGTGGGATGGTAGGAAGATGACGGGGGGGGGGTGAAGATGACAGAGGGTGGGATGGTAGGGATATAACAAGGGGGTGAAGATGACAGGGGGTGGGATGGTAGGAAGATGACAGGGGGGATGAAGATGGCAGGGGGTGGGATGGTAGGAAGATGACAGGGGGGGTGAAGATGACAGGGGTGGGATGGTAGGAAGATGACAGGGGGGATGAAGATGACAGGGGGTGGGATGGTTGGAAGATGACAGGGGGTGGGATGGTAGCAAGTTGACAGGGGGGTGAAGATGACAGGGGGTGGGATGGTAGGAAGATGAAAGGGGGATGAAGATGACAGGGGGTGGGATGGTAGGAAGATGAAAGGGGGATGAAGATGACAGGGGGTGGGATGTTAGGAAGATGACAGGGGGGATGAAGATGACAGGGGGTGGGATGGTAGGAAGATGAAGATGACAAGGGGTGGGATGGTAGGAAGCTGAAAGTGGGGATGAAGCTGACAGGGGGTGGGATGGGGGGATGAAGATGACAGGGGGTGGGATGGTAGGAAGAAGACAGGGGGATGAAGATGACAGGGGGTGGGATGGGGGATGGAGATGACAGGGGGGATGAAGATGACAAGGGGGATGAAGATGACGGGGTGGGATGGTAGGAAGATGACAGGGGGATGAAGATGACAGGGGGTGGGATGGTAGGAAGATGACAGGGGGTGGAATGGTAGGAAGATGACAGGGGGGGTGAAGATGACAGGGGGTGGGATGGTAGGAAGATGACAGGAGTGGGGAAGATGACAGGGAGTGGGATGGTAGGAAGATGACAGGGGGGATGAAGATGACAGGGGGTGGGATGGGGGGAAGCTGACAGGTGGGATGAAGATGACAGGGGGTGGGATGGTAGGAAGATGACAGGGGGGTGAAGATGACGGGGTGGGATGGTAAGAAGATGACGGGGGGTGAAGGTGACAGTGGGTGGGATGGTAAGAAGATAACAAGGGGGGTGAAGATTACAGGGGGATGAAGATGACAGGGGGTGGGATGGGGGGAAGCTGATGGGGGATGAAGATGACAGGGGGTGGGATGGTGGGAAGATGACAGGGGGGATGAAGATGTCAGGGGGAGGGTGGGGTGGTAGGAAGACGACATACACCCCCCCAGCTTCACACGCTCCTCTATCTCCATACACCCCCCCAGCTTCACACACCCCTCCATCTCCATACACCCCCCCAGCTTCACACACCCCTCCATCTCCATACACCCCCCCCAGCTTCACACACCCCTCCATCTCCCCCTCCATCTCCATACACCCCCCCAGCTTCACACACCCCTCCATCTCCATACACCCCCCCTTAGCTTCACACACCCCTCCATCTCCATACACCCCCCAGCTTCACACACCCCTCCATCTCCATACACCCCCCCAGCTTCACACACCCCTCCATCTCCACCCCCCTAGCACCATACACCCCCCCCCCCCTTGCTAGTTAGTATTAGTTATAAACATCACAGACCTCAGATCAGAGTGGCGCTGTTGCAGAGAGTGGAGAGCTGCTGCCTGCCTCCTCTCCTCTGTGTACAGGAAACACACAGGAAGGGGGAGTGGCGGGTTCAGTGCTTGTCTCTGCTCTCTTCACTGACACAGGCAGCTGGGGAGAGAAACCAGCTGCCGTGTGTGTAACTCGCGGGCGGTGTGTGGGAACCAAGCCGCCCACACCGCCGCCATTCAATTTTTGTCATATACAGTATTTAGGCCAAAATGTATTTAGCTACATGTCTTTGACAAAAAAATTCTTAATGAGCGTATTTTTAACCGCTTTAAGACCGGAAGATTTTACCCCATTCCTGACCAGGCTAAATTTTGTGATTCGGCACTGCATTACTTTAATGGACAATTGCGCGGTCGTGCGACGCTGTACCCAAATTAGATTTATGTCCTTTTTCCCCCACAAATAGAGCTTTCTTTTGGTGGTATTTAATCACCTGTGCGATTTTAAATTAAAAAAAAAAAAACCGACAATTTTGAAAAAAAAAAAACAATATTTTTTACATTCTGATATTTAACATTCCCAAAAAAAATGTATTAATCAAAAATTTTTAACATTTTAGGCCAATTTGTTTTCTGCTTCATATTTTTGGTAAAAAAAAATCACAATAAGCGTATTTTGATTGGTTTGCGCAAAAGTTATTCCGTTTACTAACTACGGGAAAGATTTGTCATTTTTTTGTTTATTTGTTTTTTACTAGTAATGGCGGCGATCTGCGATTTTTTTGCGGGAGTGCGACATTACGGCAGACAGATCGAACCCCTAACTGACATTTTTGACACTTTTGGGGGTACCAGTGAAAAACAAGTTCATTTATTTGAAAGACCGCTGCGCAAATACCGCGTGACAAAAAATATTGCAATGACCACAATTTTATTTTCCAGAGTCTTTGCTAAAATATATATATATATATATATTTATATATATATATATAATGTTTGGGGGTTCTAAGTAATTTTCTAGCTAAAAATACAGATTTTAACTTGTAAATAACAGAAATGGGCTCGGTCCAGAAGTGGTTAATGTATTAGGCTGTTCTTCCACTTTAAGTATCACTTGCAGGTCTTCCCCCCCCAGCGTCTGACTGGTTAATGAAAGGAGAAGGTAAATTGACAAACTCATCACTCTGTCACTCTGCTCTCTCCACCTATCAGCATGTCTCTTGTTAGCACATGCGCACTGCCACACAACTGACTGACTTTTTGTGCTGCTTCTACCTCTCTGCTGTACAAGGGATTGCAAAAGGCTGGTGTGATGAAAGTAAAACTAAAGCCAACATCCTTTTTTAGTTTTGGATAGAGTGGAC
Source organism: Pelophylax lessonae (assembly GCF_965119305.1). NCBI lineage: Eukaryota > Metazoa > Chordata > Amphibia > Anura > Ranidae > Pelophylax > Pelophylax lessonae. The sequence continues at coordinate 522,530,977 of NC_138768.1, forward strand.
AGGGATTACTGTCAGGTTTTTTTTAGCTGTCTCTGTCCTCTTAGGGTGATTTGCTATGGTAACCATTATCACGGAGAGTAAAAGTGAAAGAAAATCTCACATTTTGGGTTGTCACCAGAACAGGAATAGTGGAGAAATCTTCCAATTGGGACACTAGTTCTGGTGACCCAGGTACCAACCAGGGATTTCTTCTCACTTCCTGCTATAGCTTTGGGACAGGAAGTGAAGAGAAATCTCCCCTATGGGACACAGATGGCAACTGACAGGGGTTATAATCCTTCCTCCCTCCCTATGTAGCACTACCCCCGCAGGAGCCGCTTGAGTATTGTTGTACCTCACTCGGCCTTCTCAACCCCAAGACTCAACTCCTCTGGCACACCTGAAAAAATGTGAGTGTGAAGTCAAACACCCCAAGCGAAACACCCCAAGAGCAGAGATGAACTCACATAAGCAAAGAACTTTAAATAGTGAATAATAACCCACTTAGAAAGGGCTATATGAGTCCAGGCAGGAATAGGGCAGAGGAATGACTGGTCACATCACCCTGGAGCGATTCACTCAACTTAAGAAGGTGCATCATCTAGACATGCACCCGGGATTCCCCTTTAGTTAGGCTGGGCATCTGAAGCACAGCGGTGGGTTGACTGGGAAGTTCGCAGCTCTCTCCTGTTCTTGCGTCCTATCTCTTCCCCTGCCTTAAATGAACTGATCTCCTTCCAGCTAAGATGGATTCCTCTTCTCCTCCTCTTTCCAGAGAACTCTGGGAAATGTAGATCTGTCATAACATAAGTTTATAGAGTCATTGCAGGTGAAGACCACATGCCCCAGAATGCATTGTACATTGCTGCTGAGTGGCTCCCTTCTTCCTGCCAATGAGGAAGCAGTGGGAGGGAGCAGAACAACACAGAGTCTGTGTTTTTAGGTGAAGGAGGGGGGAAATCCCCTGCATATACTGAAAGGCTCTTTCTCCCTCAGTGAGAGCCTTGGTCAGCTTTGCATGGTGTGGGAGATGCAAGGCACCAGCTACACACTCCCCCCACCAAAGAACCTTTGGTCCCCCAAAGGCAGGAAAGCCATTGACCTGTTACATGCTTGCAAATACATGCGGAGAGAAAACAGGATAATGCAACAACAAACAAGTAACTAACATTTTCATGAACCCAAGCTCAGAATCAAAGAGCTCATTTCATAAAACAAAGTTGACAGAGGAACCTCCTAACAATTGTTATAGGAAGGGAGGTTGTTCTGCCTACAGGCCACTTTATTTAGGGTGACCCAACCAGATGTGCCAGGGGGAGACTTAGGGTCACTCTCCACCAATCTGTGGTGGAGAGATTAGGCACTTCCAGAGTCCTTTGAAAGAAGAGGATAACCTCCTCAGAGCTTTCACCCAAAACTCCATATGTTAGTCTCTTGGGTGGGTGAATAATTCTCCTCTCTCTCTCTGTTCTTTAGGTTCGGAGATTGTGGGCTCACCAACCTCTTCTTCCTCCATTTCAGCTTCAATTTCCTCTTCTTCAGCTTTGAATTCTTCATCAATGAAAGGTTGAGAGTACTCAGGCTCTACTGCCTGTAGGGGAGATTGAGGGTCTTCCAGATCTCCCGATGGATGATTCTGAGGCACGAATTCAGGAGCTTCGGGAGGAGAAAAGGGGAGGGTGGCAGTCTCTGGTATTTGAGACTGCCACAGCCAATCCACTCCCATCTCTTCATCCTTGCTATCCTCATTTTCTGCATCAACGGATGCAGGCTGGGATCTGGTCACTGGACAAGATCTTTGTGAAACTGTAAGAGTAGGCTGTGGATCCCACTGTGGGGGCACTCGGACTGCTTCTGATAAGGGGAACAGATGATTACGATGCCAGGTCTTCAGCAGGCCCGTACTTCCCTCTGGTCTGTTTTGATATACTGGTAGTCCTGGTAGCTGCTTACAGATTACATACGGTTGTGACTTCCAGCGATCAGCTAACTTGTGCTTTCCAGGAACACCTAGGTTTCTCAGCAATGCTCTGTCACCTGGTTGCAGATCTTATTGCCGCCCCCTGAGGTCAAAGTTTCTCTTGTTTCTCTGTCCTCGGGCATCTGAGGCAGCTTGGGCCTTCTCATAGGGGGTCTTTAAACTTTTCCTCAGGAGATCCACATATCCTCTATGAGATGAGGTGTGATCTAGGGATGTGCCAAAAACCAAGTTGACTGGCAGTTGAGCCTCCCGTTCAAACATCAGCCGATAAAGAGAATAGCCCATAGCATCATTCTCTGTACTGTTATGGGCATGCACAATGGCAGCTATATGTTTGCTCCAGTGCTGCTTCTGTTCTGAAGTCAGAGTCCCGAGCATATCCTGGAGAGTCCGATTTAATCTTTCTGGCTGAGGACCTCCCTGGAGATGGTACAGAGTGGTTTGTGACTTCTTGATGCCCAGTAAATCTAAAAGCCTCTTGATGAAGCGACCATCAAAGTCTCTCCCTTGATCGGAGTGGATGCATTGAGGCAGGGCAGACCGTAGTGCAAAAATAACTTCTTTATTAGGATCTTGGCTATAGTGGATGCTTGTTTATCGTTTGTGGGAAAAGCCTGGGCATATTTAGTGAAATGATCAGTCACTACCAGCATATTTCCATGTCCACTCAGGTCAGGCTCCAAGCACAAGAAGTCAATGCACATCAGCTCCATGGGTCCTTGACTCTGAATATTGCCCATTGGAGCAGCTCGATGAGGCAAAATTTTCCTCTGCATACATCTGATGCACCATTGGCAGTAGCCCTCAAATTCAGCATGCATCCAGGGCCAATAGAACCAGTCCATCACCAGGTTCAAAGTACTGTTGGGCCCTAAGTGGCCATGGTTGTCATGAAGAGAAGCTAGCACAGACTCTCTATGTTTCTCGGGTAGAAATAACTGCCATTTCTCTTCGGAATCGTCAGAGGGGCCCCGTCGGTAGACCACTCTGATCTCACTCTCTATGAAGCAGACAAGCTTCCTTTGGGATGTCAATGAGGAGTAAATGAGGGTGCTGGCTCTCCACAGCATTTATCACTAGACTACAGAGAGGGTCTTTGATCTGGTCTGATCTCAAGTCTTTCTTGGAGAGTTTGGGTAGACCTTCATCCCTGACCTGGGTGATGTTGCAATAACCCCTGGGAATTCCAGCTGCAAAACTCCAATTTCTTCCACTCTAGAAGAAATAGAGCTCATACACCTTCAGGGGTCAGCTGGGTCCATACTTCCAAAGAATCCTCAGGACCACAAGGCCTTCTTGACAGGGCATCTGCGTCCCTGTTTCCAACCCCTGGAAGGTATTTCAGACTGAAACTGAATTCAGACAAGGCAGCCAACCACCTGTGACCAGTGGCATCCAACTTGGCGGTAGAGAGGATGTATGTGAGAGGATATTTTTTACCTTATTTATTTATTCATTCACCTTCTTGGAATTAGGAGTCCTTTTGATTTTTTTTTTTATCTGGCACAGCATTTTTTGATTTTTATTTTGGTATTGTGTGACGTGCAAACACATTTAATGCAAGTTCTTTAGGTTCGGAAATCATGGGTTTATTATTTTGTTCATTCATTCACTGCGTTTCATTGCGCTGATAGTTTCTTGTATCAATATTTCACGGTTTATTTTTCACTCACCTATTGGCAGCAATCATGGATATTTTTAAGTATCTAGAAACTAGAGAGGTTGAAATGAATGACATTTTCTCAAACAAACAAACAGAGGTAGAAATGAAGATCTCTCCCACTGTTTTAAAAAAACTGGGTTACCTTATGTACAAAAAAACTAGGGCTTGTGGGATATTGTCTCTTTTGAGCAATATATAGCACACCATCTGACCCCTAGACGTTTAAGGTGGGATATTCCCCCGAACGACGGGCTGGAAGATGAGGTATCTCTGAAAGAGTGGTTTATATTTTTTAACTCTAAAAGCCAAGAATTGATGGAATTTTTACTAGGACGTAAACGTAGAAAACTTCTGCTAGTGGAACAGAATATTAAAGATATCAGAGAGAAAATTGAACCCTTTAAAGATTCACCCGAATTCATTAAGTTAGCTGGAGTTAAAATTAGAGAAGATAGATAGGGACACCCAGGAAAAGAAGAGAAATAAATTTATTAGAGATATGGGAGATTTTAAGAATAACAATGTATTCAAATGGCAGAGATTATTAGAAGATGAAACAGCCAACCCCTCTTGGGAGAGAACCTCCCAGAGGGATGAGGTGGAACGGCCAGCCACATCCTCGGTCCCCCTAATCCAGGGAGCGAAGGGAAGGGATGGTGGACCAAACATCGTAGAACCCTGCAGAGATGCCCCTCTGGGTATGCACAAACTAGAGGTAATTGGTGAGTAATTAGACCAGGGAGAAGAGACCCATGGAGTGGAAGAGGTAGGGGCCACTGGAATTACCCGCGAGGCCCGAGTGGCCATTTTCATAGAGGCTGGGGATGTCCAGCCTATACCGAACCCCAGGGTCCCTATATGGAAAAGAGGTATGAGTCATCTTATGATTCCCCTTATCCATATAATTACAACCAGTCCAATTACAATATCTCTACTACTAATATATTCACTCCATTGCGGAATGCTCCCGAAGACTACCCTTCAGATGATTTTTTTTAGGGAAACCAGGTGCTCAAAGCGAGCACAGGAGATCCACTAGAAATCCATCTTGGGGAGGAAAAGAAGAGGATGAGAGGGAGGAGAGCAGGGAGAAGAATCCAAAAAAAGGAAATACCAATAGGGACTGGTATTTTTAACAACAGTGGTGTTGCTTTAAATAAAGATGAGATTATGGTTTTGGATAAATGGCTCAAATATGCACCCACTAAGAACCTCAATAAATTTGACACTTACGCGAACCTGGAGAAAATTGTACGTACCCTTAACCAGAAAAAGTGCTTTTTATCGAAACCAGACAATGGACCTCCTACAGGAGATAGAGGACATCACTCCACTCTCAAAAATAAATCGGTATTTAATCCACTCAATAAGGACTATAAATATTTAGAAGTTTTTAGGAATTTGGTAACAGAAGATTTGGAAAATCTGAAAGTGAAAAAAGTTCATCACCCTCAGTGGATAAAGAATAGGATTGCAAGCAAAGAGAAAAATAAAGAGTTGGTGATATGACCCGCAGACAAAGGAGGTGAACTAGTAGTGAGGAATACCAAATATTATAGGGAGGAAATGATGAGACAATTGTCGGACACCGAGACCTATTGCTTGCTCAATCGCAATCCTCTTAATGAATACAAAGCCACATTGGACAGAGTGGTCAAGATAGGAGTTAAAAAAGAGGTCCTGACTAAGAAAGAAGCTCAATATCTTAATCCCATTGCATGGAGGACACCTATTATCTACTTTCTCCCTAAGATGCAAAAAAATTTGACCAGACCCCCTGGGAGACCCATTATTAATGGGATAGATTCTTTGTGCTCTAGGATGGGTCAGTATATTGACTTTTTCCTACAACCCCTTGTTACCCACACTAAAGAGTTTCTGAAAGATACTAAACACATTATTCGATGCTTACAACAATTACCAGAAACCGATGGATGCATTTTGGTCACAGCTAACGTTGGCTCTTTATATACAATTATCGGACATGAAGAAGCTGTGAATGCTATAAAATTGGCATTATGAGATGCAGATTTGGATGAGCAATATTACAGGTATATCCTTAACCACTTAAGCCCCAGCCCTATTTCGGACACTTTTTGTTTACAAGTTAAAATCAGCATTTTTTCCTAGAAAACTACTTAGAACCCCCAAACATTATATATATATATATATATATATATATTTTTAGCAAAGACTCTGGAGAATAAAATGTCGGTCATTGCAATATTTTTTGTCACGCAGTATTTGCGCAGCGGTCTTTAAAAAATCATTTTTTTGGAAACATTTTGAAAAATCACATTTCACTGCATTTAACCACTTAAGCCCCGGAAGATTTTACCCCCTTCCTGACCAGGGGGTATTTTGCGATTCGGCACTGCGTGATTTTAACGGACAATTGCGCGGTCGTGCGACGCTGTACCTAAACGAATTTGACGTCCTTTTTTTCCCACAAACAGAGCTTTCTTTTGGTGGTATTTGATCACCTGTGCGATTTTTTGATCATGCGCTATAAACAAAAAAAGAGCGTCAATTTTGGAAAAATAACAATATTTTTCACATTTTTTTATATGAAATTCCCAAAAAAAAATGTAAAAATCAAATTTTTTTAACATTTTAGGCCAATTTGTTTTATGCAACATATTTTTGGCAAAAAAAAAAAAAAAAAAAAAAAAAATCGCAAAAAGCGTATTTTGATTGGTTTGCGCAAAAGTTATTGCGTTTACTAACTAAGGGAAAGATTTTTGTCATTTTTGTTGGTATTTTTTAACGCGTAATGGCAGCAATCTGCGATTACTTTTGTGGGACTGCGACATTGCGGCGGACAGATCGGACCCTTGACTGACATTTTTGACACTTTTGGGGTTACAAGTGACATTACTACAGTAATCAGTGCTATACATATGCACTGTTACTGTAAAATGACACTGGCAGTGAAGGGGTTAACTTTATTTGAGAGGGAGGGGTTGTGTGTGTCCCTAGGGGCGTGATTCTAACTGTGATTGGCTGTGGCTTGAGGTGTAGGAACAGTGATCAACGGTCCTACATAGTAGAACCGTATGATCACTGTTCTTACACAGGGGAGAATGACAGGCAGCTTGTTTACATCAGCCGCCTGCCTTTCTCCCGCTCTAACGGACGATCGTGAGTGCCCGGTGGACATCGGGTCCGCTGGACACACGCGCGGGGGGGGTCCGTGAGCGAGCGGGAGCGTGCCTCCGGTGGCGCGCTCGCTCCCCAGAGCCTCACAGGCTAGTGACGTACCCATACGTCACTTTGCCTGTGAGGGGCTGCCGGTCGCAATATATGTACTTGCGGCGGTCGGCAAGTGGTTAAAAAATACTAAACAGTAAAGTTAGCCCATTTTTTTTGTATATTGTGAAAGATGATGTCACGCTGAGTAAATAGATACCCAATATGTTACGGTTTAAATGTTTTTTTAACTTTATTTACAGGTTTTTAAAAAAAAAAAAAAAAATCGAATCACTTTTATTGCTGTCAATTGTGACACCAATATGCAGTGACAGGTACTCTTTATGGAGGGATCGAGGGTCTAAAAGACCCTACACCCCTCCACTACACTTTCATGTATGCAAAACCCTGAAAACGGCATTTTTGCATACAGCCATTTTTTAAATCTACCGCCTTTTGCAGCAGGGTAACCCAGAAGTGACGTCATGGACGCCGCCTCTGGGTTACGTCATCGGAGACCCGATTGAAGCTGCTTCTGGCTTTGATCGGGACTCCATCCAGCCGGCGGACGCGCCGGCTGGGTGCTCGGGTCTCCCGGTGGGACGGGAGGCCCGTTCAAAGTCACGGAAGGTGGCGGGGGGGGGGGCGTCCCCTCCCGCTCACCCGGTAATGATCGAGCGGCTCCCGAGCCGCATCCGTCGTTACTGATGAAAAGCCGACCGTCGGTTGTAAAACACGGTACCGGGATGGTGTCTCTAGCTAGAGGCAGCATCCCGGTATAACACCGCAAAGTTTGCCAACGTAGCCCTACGTCACTTTGCGGTAAGTGGTTAAGTGCCTAAAGTTTTGTTTGAGCCATAATTATTTTTGGTATGCGGGCGATTTCTATCTTCAAATGAGGGGTGTCGCTATGGGAGCAAGATTTGCTCCCAGCGTATCGATTTTGTTTTCATGGCTCAATGGGAGAATGATGAAGTCCTGTTAAATCATCCCGCTGAACTTGTTTGTTACAAAAGATTCATTGATGACTTGATAATCATTTGGAATGGGGATCTGGAATCCTTTAATGTGTTTAGGGAAAGGATGAATGGGAACAATAGAAATATTGCACTTACTTGGACTACAAGTACAGAAAGTATAAAATTCTTGGATTTGGAGATTTCTAAAAGTCAAGGTAAGCTCCTCACAAGGAATTTCTTCAAACCCACAGACAGAAACTCCAACTTACCTATGAATAGCTGTCTCCACAAAACATGGTTATGCAACATTCCTAAAGGACAGCTAATCCGGATACGGAGGAACTGTTCTGAGGAGAAGGACTACTTATCACAATCTAAGGTAGTGATTGACAGATTCAGAGAAAAATGCTATGATATGGATAAAATCCGGGTACACTAAAGAGAAGTAATAGAACTAGACAGGAATGTACTTCTAAATGATGCCCCAAAGCCTGTTTCCTCGGATTTTGAGTTCAAAGTTGTTTTTGATTTTAATATTCAATATACACAAGTAAAAAAAATAGTCAGGAAACACTGGGATATTCTTAAGCATGATAGGACCCCATCTATCTGAAAAACCCAGGTTTATTTACAAGACAGCTCCTATTTTGAAAGATCAATTGGCCCCGGGAGTGATAGATCCCCCTGCACAAAAGAACAGCACTTTATTTGATTTCTTGTCGGGTTTCCACGCCTGTGGCAGATGTGGGGTCTGCCGTCAGACCAGGCTGAATAAGAAAAAGAGGAATATGTTCACAGCGAACAGGAGAGAGAAGTAATATAAGATCAAAGAATTGATCACCTGCTCGACTGTGGGTGTTGTTTACATGTTGGAGTGCGGATGCAGACTCCAATATGTGGGACGCACCTCCAGAAGCCTGAATGTGAGGGTGGCCAAGCATATTAAGAACATAAAAAAAGGGGGCGGTATCACATAATGTGTCCAGGCATTTTAGAGAGTTTCATGATAGGAAACCTGATTATCTCCTTTTTTTGGGGAATAGAAAAAGTTAATAAGCATTGAAAAGGAGGCAATTATATTAGGCAGCTGAGCAGGATAAAATCCTTTTGGATTTTTGAAACCAAAGTTCTCTCCCCTTAAGGTTTGAATATCGACTTTGACCTAAATTGTTTTATTAGTGATAAATAATATTTTAATATCTAATATCGTATTTTTATTTTTTTTATTTTCATTAGTATCCCTTTAAAATTTTATTTTTACATTTTTTTTTATTGGATGTATCTTAATTTCTTAAAATATTTTAATCATTTTTTCTGGTATATTAGTGTAAGGTGCTATTGGATATATATAATTTATGTTATTTCTCAGATTTTTGTATTTAATGTTGTTTATGCGTGTATCTATACATGTTTTTAGATTGTGACTATGCATAGAGATGTGATGTGTGACTTGAGGGCTCTGATTTATATTTTTCCTTTTAGTCTTTTAATTTTTATTTATGTGGCCGTTTTATACACATGCTTTTTATTGCCTTTCCGGATACCTGTGAGTGGATGAACAGGGATCTACCTGACGCCTCAGGCTCTTAGCTGTTAGGGCAGGGAGCGATGCTCAACCAATAAGGACGGAGTGCTGGGTTACTAGTCAGCCCTCTTAAGTTGCTCTCTGACAGTCAGACTCCACCCCTACTGAAGAAGTCAACGCTAGACGTAACACGTATAGGGAGCCTGTCATGTCAGTAACACGCTGCATCACATGCATTACCCACGCTGATACAGTCCGCACTACTGAAGTGCTGGGTTTGTAAGTGTATTTTATCTTTTGTTAATAAATATTATTTGTGGTTCATACAGAGAGCATTAGATCTCTTTATTCTCTCTCTTACACATCCATGCCATCCTAAACTGAGAGTGATTTACTGCCAATCCTTGGATTACCTGTCAGCTCAAAGTCTCCACTCATCCATCCTCGTTTGATCCCTGAGGAGAAGGACTTATACAGACCCGCTGGTAACACAGAGGTCAGATAGGAAGGAGAGAGGCTTGTTTGTATGGTGGTGGTGTAACACTGAGCACAGACCTTTGATTCCCACCATTATGGAGTTGGACACCGTTGCAGTATACTACTATCACTCACAGACCATTGGAACATCACGGACTTATACACTGTTGGAGTGAATTGTCATTATTCACAGATGTTATTGACACTTTGATCTCTTTGCATGGATTTATTTAATCATTCTATTTTACCACATTCATTTTTCACTGTTTGTGATTTAAGCACTTATTTATGTGGGCACCTGTGTAGGATTCATCAATCTTCATTGTATATATTTATTTATTTCCATATTTATCCAGTGATTGAAAAACATTTTTTTTACCTTATTTATTTATTCACCTTTTTGGACTTAGGAGTCATTTTGATTTTTTATCTGGCGCTGCATTTTTTGATTTTTATTTTGGTATTTTGTGACATGGAAACACATTTAATGCAAGCAGCCGGAGTTTATTATTTTGTTCATTGATTTACTTGTGTTTCATTGCGCTGATAGTTTCTTGTATCAATATGTGAGATGATTGTTGTCTGTCTTGATCACAAAATCTGCTCCATATAGGTCATCCCTCAGCTTATCCACCACTGCCCACTTCAAAGCCAGAAACTCGAGTTTATGTGTGGGGTAGTTCTTCTGGGTGCCAGACTCTGGCTCACACAGGCAACTGGTGACCGTCACGCGCTTGACATATTACCCCACTTAACCCTTCTTGATTGGCGTCGACATGTAGCTCATATGGCTTGGTTGGATCTGCATAGGTCAGGACTGGAGCAGTTGTTAGGCTACACTTTAACTTTCTAAAGGCCTCTTCGCCCTGTGCAGTCCACTGTTCCTGAATGGACTCTGACAGGTTTTGTTAGGTCTGAGCCATCATCTTCCTCTTCATTCTTCAGTAGTTCATTGAGTGGGCGAGCTATTTTTGTGAATCCTTCAACTAATCTTCTGTAATAGGAACAGAATCCTAGGAATGATCTAAACTCAGTCACATTGGTAGGCCTCGGCCAAGAGGGGACAGCTTCCAACATCTGGGGGTAATTGGCCACTCCATCGGCAGACACAATATGGCCAGGATAGTTGACTGAGGGTTGATAGAATTGGCATTTTTCCAAAAATAGCTTCAGCCCCTCATCATGGAGTCTCTTCTACACCTTCTCTAAGTGCTCTTCGTGTTTTTCCAAAGACTTACCAAAACCAATGATGTCATTCAGATACACCAATACTTCTGTCAAGTTCATATTGCCCACTGTTCTTTCCATCAATCTTTGGAAGGTTGCTGGTGTGCCAGACAGACCCTGTGGCTTCCGGTTAAATTAGAAGAATCCTACCGGGGTGATGAATGCTGTCTTCTCCCGATCTTCAGGGTGCATAGGGATTTGGTAGTATCCACTCTTCAAGTTCAGTATGCTGAACCATCTTGTCCCCGACAGGCTCTGCAGGGCATCTTCTATCCTAGGGGTGGTATTATGGTCGGGGATGATCCTCCGATTCAATGTCCGATAGTCGATGCACAGCCTCAGGGACCCATTCTTCTTCCGTACCACCATTATCGGGGAAGCGTACGGACTCCGAGACTCTTGGATGATATCTGCTCTCTTCAGTTCTGCCAACTGCTGCTGTAGGTCTTCCAAATCCCCCAAAGGGATCTATCGTACTCGTTCCTGGAATGGCTTATGTTCCTGGAGGCGTATCCCTGGGTGGGCACTCTTTGCACATCCCACATCAAACTCATTCCTGAAGAATGCGATCTGCTATCTCAGGTATAATTCCTCCACAGGGATTCCATCCTTTGCTTCCCCCACCAAATCAGACAATGAAACTGGGGTGGCTGGATTCACATTGTCTAGCAACATCCGAGGCCGGCATCTTCACAGGATAGGCCGTGATGTTACAGACACTGACGGAGACCTTCCCTTGACTTCTATGAAGCGCCTTAGTTGAAACCCCCTCTGGGATTATTTCCAGCCCTGTGTCTTCTTCTTGGCCATCTGCTTCATGGACAATGAAAGGACCTGGGTGCTCCCAACTGAGCTTGACAGTGACTGGCAGACAAATCTCTTCACCAGGCTGTAATACCTTCTCACACCGATCCAGGTGCCATATCTTCACTACTTCCTCACCTGGGGCCTTCTGCTCTTGTACTAGGCGCTGGTAGACTTGTCTCAGCATGGGATGTACATCGGTAGTTGAAGTACTAGGTTCCAGAACAAGAGGTTTCAACAGCCTATGGATAAGATCTGTATTTGTCCCTATGATCAAAGAACTCTTGCTGTTCCCAGGCGGGCAAGGATAAACCACTGGCAGGGTGTCAAACTTCTCCATTTTTCCAGCTACAGAAGGGTCAGAGGTCCGCTTGATTGGTAGATTGCCATCGTAAGGGAAACTTTGGGTCCCAATTCCCCATATTTCTAACTCCTCCAACTTCTGCAATGGCAGGTGCTTGAGGTGTCTGTCGTAGAAGTCTCTGTAGAGGAGGGTAATTTGAACTCCAGTATCAAGAAGGGCCCTAATATAGACTCCCTCTGCTTGGAAACGACAGGGGAAGGTCCCACTAGCTCGGCAGGAAGAGTTTGCTTTGGCCTGTTCTGTGGCTTGTATCTGCACCCCCCTTCTTGCGGAAATTCTGATCCATTTGGAGTCTGATGTGCACCGACTCCATGGTGCCGGGCAGCCTGCTTCCTTTAAGGGGAGCGGAACACTGGGTCACTCATAGGCAACAATGGGAGCCCTCTGTAGGACTTTGGGCTTCTGTCACTGTCTCCTTACATCATTGGCTTTGGAGCTTGCTACTGTGAATGGGCACCTGGTTTGCTCCTTCCACGGGGCCCTCTGGAGTTTCCCGCTGGCTTCTGGCGCTTGGGTTTAGACTTCACCGGGCTCGGGCACACCCATTAGTAATGTCCCACTCCTCCACAGTTGAAGCAGATTCCTTAAATTGCTGGATTCCTTATCTGAGTCACCAGAGAGATAGAGGACTTATTGGACTTAGGAACTTCTTCATCGGGTGTAACAGCGGGTCTGGCGGTCAGCAAAGCCATCATCTCTATCAGTTGCGATTCTTGAGTCTTAAGAAGCTTAATCACTGGGTCGCCATCTGCAGCACTGGCTACTCTGATCCCGACAACAGATTCTGACCTCTGGCTCTTCTTTTTGTTTTCCAACATGGCCTCTTCCTCCCGGACAATCCGGATTAGATCTGGGTATTTTAGGATGCCACCATCTTGTCAGGTTCTCAGCAGTAGGGTGATGGGATCCAAGGGCTGGGCACTCCTCAAGACTTGCTGGACCCGGATCTTATCCATCCTCCTGGGGTCTATGCCCTTCTTCAGGGATCAGGATCTGGTGTATAATCTTGTCTAAACGCCTCATGTAATCAGACAGTTTCTCTCCTTCATTTTGGTAAGTGTGCTCCAACTGATACATGAGATCAGAAACTTTCTCTGTATGCCCAAACACATCCTGCAGAATGCGCAGGTAGTCCTGTGCAAAACAATCTTGCTTGTTGAGTTTCAAGCTGCGAATGGCTTCTGAGGCAGGTCCCTTAAACTTTCTGTGATCCTCTGTTTCTTGTGGGTCTCAGGGATGTCCTATTCATCCAAGGCTTGTGTGGCTTGTTCCAACCACTCTTTAAAGTTTTCCTCTCCTGCGGGCAGCGGTTTTCTTCCCGAAAAACTGAGCTTCCGATACGTATTCCCTGAGTATATTTGAGTGTCTGACACTTTGACACAAAGTCTCCCAGGGCAACGAAGAACTCTGGCCCAATTGTGGCCAAAGGTTGCGAAGAAGGGACTTCTTCCTCTGTAGCCTCAGCTTGACTGGAACTTGCTGGACTGGTCTTTTGTGTTTAGCTGGGTAAAGCGAGACTCAGTTTTGTTGGCTAGCTGCACACTGGCTCCTCGAACTGTCAGGAACTTCTTGTTTCCAATCTAGCAGCGCGTGGGTGTGGGAAGCCCCCCCGGTCGGGTCTAACATCAATCACACACACTTTCTTGTCTGGGGACAACGTCTTCACTGGCTGGCTGATTTGCTCTTCAGTCCAGGTCTCCCCAGGGAGTTCAATTACCACACTAAACTCTGGTCAATTGCCTTCTTCGGCACACCACCGGGCCGTAGCAATGGGAGTCTATCTTGGTACTGTTAGGCATGCTGTCTTGAGGTGTTGATTGCAGAGTAACAGTAAAAACCCGGACAAGCCCCCACATGTAGCGCTACTTCCCGCAGGAGCCGCTTAAATATCGTTGGTACCTCACTCTGCCTTCTCAACCCCAAGAACAAATTCAGACATGCCTGCAAAAATCTGAGTGTAGCAACAGAAGAAAATGGACACAAAAATTACTTTTACTGAAACTCCCTTTAAGAGGAGAAAAAGGAGTTATAAAGATCAGAATATGTGATAACAGCACAATATGGAAAAGTATTTTTTAAGAAAAATAAAAGTTATCAAAGACACTTCAAATCAACTCCGTCTGCTCTCAGGGGGCTCCTTTAAGTGAAACACCCCAAGAGCAGAGATAAACTCACATAAGAAAACAACTTTAAATAGTGAATAATAACCCACTTAGAATGGGCTATATGGTGCATTGTTTTTTGTCATGTACACTATGTTTGTTGAAATTCTAATAAAATGTTTTGAAAGAATGGGCTATATGAGTCTAGGCAGGAGGAGGGCAGAGGAATGACCCTTTTCCTAAGTCAGTACCCCCCCCCTTCTTCCCCCAGCATCACAGTCCCAAACAATCAGCCTGAACACAGTACCCTACCCACTGAATTAACCCAAACATATAGTAACTAGAGTCCCAAGTATAGACAGGGCCCTTCAGATGTTTTTTTTTTTTTTTTTTTTTTTTAAAACACTTTATTGAAAGTTTTATAAGCATACAAGTAAGGTCACAAAAAGTGTTCAAAAATCCAAGACCAAGTGGTAACAAACAACCTTAGTTAGGACAATAACAGGTACTGAATGACATGTAATATATGGCTAGTAAACAGGTGAAGGTCTGTCGGGGAAAACACAAAAGCGAACAGCGAGAAGAGACCCAGGAATAGGGCAAGTTGTGCATGGAAAGCAACGCTCGAGTACCAGTAAGTGTCTGAACTGAATGCTATAGTTCTCCCATTAGAAAAGTGAACCCCCTCGGCCGGGTCACGGTCGAGAAGCGGATCCTGCAAATGAAACCAGGGGGGCCCCCCGGGCACATGGTCGGGGGGTCGGGCACCCCCAAGGGGAGCACACTGTGCCCAAGACCCCCGAGCATGCACCAAAGGGGGTTGGATGAGGACCAGATTAGGGGCACTATGAGCGGGGAGGGGGGGTTATGCCGATAATTAAGCCGGGGAGAGCTGGCACACAGGTAAGGGCAAATGGTAAACTGGTATCTCCTCTTACCAGGGTACTACGATGTTAAAGGAGGAAGGGGAGAGGCAGAAGGGGAGGACGTCGGGATAAGGGTGACGAAACAAGGACAATACACTGGGAAAGGGGGAGAAAGAGAAGAGAAAAAAAAAAAAAAGGGGAGGGGGGAAGAGGAAAAGGGAAAGGAAGAAGAGGAAAGAGAAGAGAAAAAAAAAAAGGGGGGGGGGGAAGAACATTGACGGCCCGCCACGTCCATGTCGGAAAGAAGGGGACGCAGCCAATTAGCCTATTTAGCCTGAAGCTCCCATTAATTCGCCATATTTGGAGGAAAGGGAAAAATGAAGCCACGTGGCCCACATGGTGTAAAATTTGTCAGGGGAGTCGTGGGCTTGGTGGGTCAGGTCTTCCATCTCCGCCACCCTCTTCACTCTACGGAGCCAGTCCGCAACAGTGGGAGGGGAGGGAGAGAGCCAGCGACAAGGGACGCACATTCTCGCAGCATTAATAAGGTGTAGGGTCAACGATTGTTTGTAAGCTTTTTGAGGTATAGACGTGTGATGGAGGAGGTATTGAGCCGGGGCGAAGGCAGGGGAGTAGGTTGTGATGTACTTGAATGGACCTCCTGCCAAAAGGGTTTCATAAGGGGGCATTCCCACCAGATGTGGAGTAAAGTACCGGTGTGACTATTACACCGCCAGCACATAGGGGAGGCTGCAGACGAAAACTTGTGTAGGGTATCGGGGGTCCTGTACCAGTTGGAGAAGAGTTTAAAGCCACTTTCTTGCACAAATACATTTCTGGAGCCCTTATGCATGTGTGTGAAGATTCTATCCCAGTCTTCGCCACTAAGAGAGATAACAAGGTCTGTTTCCCAACGTTCGCAGATACGAGCGATCCTAGGGGGAAGCCTTGGCGATAGGAGGGTGTATAAGCAAGAAATCAAATGTCGCTGGGGCGACGTACGGGTGCAAAGGTCCTCTAGGGGGGTAGCGTCCCTATGCCAGGCATTGAGGTCCTCGGTGTGCAGTAGGAAGTCTCTAATCTGCAAGTAGTTGAAGAAGGGGATTTTGCATTTGGGAAGTCTCCTGGAAAGAGCCGAGTGTGTAAGCAGGGAGCCACCCCGAAAAAAGTGAGTCGCCCTATGCGGGACGTCCGACAAGGGTACAAGCGGGTCAAGGCGAACCACACCCGGAATAAAGTCCGGGTTGTGGCAAAGGGGGACCATCGGGCCCGGTCTTGAAGATATGTCCAGAGTCTTACAGAGCTGGCGAAAAATGAGTAGAGAAGGGTGCGTGAGAGGGTGTTTCGCGCACTTCGCCGGAGTGGAGTCGGGGCTAGACCACGGTAGGAAGTGAATGGGGTAAGGGGACATAGAGTCTTCAAGGTTCACCCAGTCCTTCGTAAGGCGACCATTGTGCCAGTCTACAATCCTAGACAAGTGACAGGCCCAGTAGTATCTTTGTATGTGAGGTAGGCCCAGCCCCCCGGACGATTTTGGCGCGGTTAGGAGGTCCCAAGACAACCTAGGGCGCTTAGAGCGCCAAGTAAAGGCGGAGCAAATCCGTCGATAGGTTTTAAAAAACACAGGGGGGATCTTGATGGGAATCGTATGAAGGACATATAGCAGCCTGGGGAGGATATTCATTTTCATGATGGCCACTCTACCGAACCACGAGAAGGACCCACGCTCCCATTTAGTCAAATCAGACTTAACGGACGCAAGTATGGGGGTGAAGTTCTTTGCGTATAGGTCTGAAAGCTTGGCAGGGATCTGGATACCCAAATAGGTGATGGCCTGAGACTCCCACCGGAAAGGGAAGTTGCGTTGGCAGAGAGATAAAAGGTGCGCCGGTAAGGAGACATTCAGGGCCTCAGATTTCGTGTAGTTTATCTTGAGGTTTGAAAGAGCTTGGAACGTGTCTAGGTCCCTCAGGAGGTTCGGCAGAGTGGTAGTTGGTCGTGTGAGAAAAAGAAGGATATCGTCGGCGTAGGCCGCGAGTTTGTAAGATTTGGCTCCGACAGTCACACCACTAATGTCTGGGTTTGAGTTGAGTTTACGAAGTAGGGGTTCAAGGGTAAGGATAAAAATGAGGGGGGATAAGGGGCAACCCTGACGCGTGCCATTCGACACAGAGAAGGCATCCGACAGGTGGTCATTAACTCGCACTCTTGCCGTGGGACCAGAGTAAAGGGCCCGAATAAAGTCCAGCATCCTGCCAGAGATACCTATGGCCTCCAATGTTGCAATCATATAGTCCCATGCCACCCTGTCGAACGCCTTCTCTGCGTCGAGCGACAGGAGGAAGCCCGGTGTTTGAGAAGAGGTGAGCCAATGGTGGATATTGAGGGCCTTAATGGTGTTGTCCCTGGCCTCGCGCCCAGGGACAAACCCCACCTGGTCTAGGGAGATGATGTCGGGGATGAGATGTAGGAAGCGGTTTGCCAAAATTTTTGCGTAGATTTTAATATCCACGTTGAGTAACGAGATGGGCCTATAGTTGGTCACCAAGGAAGGGTATTACGACAATGTGGGCTTCCAGAAGGTCGGGGCATAGGGTCGGAGAGTCTGGGAAGGCATTAAAAAAGCGAGTCAGAGGCGACGAAAGGAGCTCTGGAAAGGATTTGTAGTATCCCACTGTGAGCCCATCGGGGCCCGGGCACTTGCCCGGCTTGAGTTGCTTAAGGGCCAGGGAGACATCATCAGCGGTTATAGGGGCGTCCATAGATTCCAGATCCTCAGCCGAAAGCGGAGAAGGTGAGTACTGTTGCAGAAAGGATTTTATGCGATCAGCCCGATCAACGGACGAGTGTCGGGAAGGGGCTGGGGGTAAGTTGTAAAGGGAGTGGTAAAAAGAAAGAAATTGGTCCGCTATGTCAGTAGTAGAGGACACCCGGCGACCCCTAGAGTCCGTGAGGGAGTGGATCGTTCTAGCGGCTCTCCGAGATTGGCGCGCCCTCGCCAACATGCTGCCCAATTTATTGCCATATTCGTAAAAGTTGCGTTGCATCAGGGCAAATTTGCGTTTCATGGATCTACCTAATTCATCTAGGAGGTTCTGCCTAGCCTGTGTGAGGGCCGTCAGGGTTTGTTCCGCCAGAGAACGCTTATGGGAGCGTTCGAGGGCATGGATGCGCGCAGTGAGGGAGGCGATGTGCGCCCTCCTCTCTTTGTGTCTCTTTGCTGCCAGGGCAATAAACTGTCCCCTAACTACACACTTGTGCGCTGCCCAAAGGGTAATTGGAGACGTCTCAGGGGAGTCGTTTTCCACAAAGTATTGGCGCAGGGTAGAGGCAATTTCGGTGTTGCAGTGTGGGTCCGACAAGAGTGAAGTGTCCAGGCGCCATGTGCGGGATTGTCGGGGGTCTGACCCAAGCTGAAGTGTGATGGAAACAGGATGATGATCCGAGAGAACCATGGGGTCTATGGATGCTCGCAACAAGGAGGGGAGAGCATGTTGGGAGACGAAAACGTAATCAATCCTAGAATATTTTCGATGGGGATGGGAAAAAAATGGGTAATCCCGCACATCAGGGTTCAGCGTACGCCATGCGTCGTGTAGCAGGAGGTCACGCAACAGGGTCTTGATAGCACGCAGCCCCGAGTACGGCAGCGTGGAGGAACCCGACGAGACGTCGAGCAGAGGGGAGAGGGCAACGTTAAAGTCGCCTCCCACCACCAACGTCCCAGCCTGGAATTCCGTCAGGAGGGAAAGCGTGCGCCGAAAAAAGGGGACTGACTGCGTATTCGGAGCATAAATATTCGCAAAGGTGAACAATTGGCCTTTAATAGTGCATTTAACGAAGAGAAACCTGCCATCAACGTCTGCTTTAGTGTCAATCGGGAGCAGTGGGCACGACTTGGAGAATAGGATAGAGGTGCCTTTTGTCTTGGAGTCTGCAGCAGCGGCATGGAAGGCCGTTGGGTAGTGGTAGCTTTGAAGTTTGGGTATCGCATTCGCCCTGAAATGGGTTTCTTGCAAAAAAACTACGTCCGCTTTAGAGCGGCGTAGTGTAAAAAGCAATTTGGAGCGTCGTTCGGGTATATTAAGGCCGCGAATATTTAGGGAGAGGAGCTTTAGCGCGTCCTTGGGCAATGTAGGAGCAGGGGTAGAAAGGCGTGGGTGCTCAGGTGGGGGGGCCATCTGGGACAGAGAAAGGGCGAGGTAAGAAAAGAAAGGGTGAGAATGGAGGGAAGGGGCAGATAGAGAGAGAGAGAAGAGAAGCAGAAGAAAAGAGAGAGAAAGGAAAAGAAAAAAAAAAAAAAAAAAAGGGGAAATAAACCGGAAGGAAGAAAGGAGGGGGGGCCAAGGGACAGGGGGGGGGGGAAGAGACGTACAAAAGGGGGAAGGGAGAGAGGGAAAAAAGAAAAAAAAAAAAAAGAAGAGGGGGGGGGGTGAGGAGACTGACCGAGGGGGGGGAGTGAGTTAGGCCTGATCTAGCTCGGGGAAGCGGCCCGGTATCTGGGGGACCTGCCCACCAGCAGCGGGGCCACAATACCAAAGGTGTAGTGAACCTAGCACAGAGTCAGGCCGCCTATAAAAGGTAGCGAAAAGGGACACTAAGGGGGGTTGGAGTAAACCGAACTGTGACTAGTAACCAGGAGACCACTCAGGAGTGAGGAATCCCGCCAAAGACCAGAAGAGGGCAAGCATTATCGGAGACCATGAGGTGAGAGGGCACTAGTCATGCAACAGATGTTAACTGACTTTAACCACTTGCCGACCGCAAAGTGGTTGGTACTGCGGCAAAGTGGCTCGTTATCGCCCAGCGACGTAGACCTACGTTGCTGGATCCCACCGCCTCTCGGCGGCGCGCGCGTGCCGCCGGAGGCTCGCTCCCGCTGTATTCAGACACAACGGGAGTCAGGCCAGGGGAGGAGAGGCGGTGATCACCACCGCTCTTCCCCGATCGTCGGGGATCGAGTGAGGAAATCCGCCAACTTGTGTAAACAAAGCGGGCGGATCTCCTATGTGACAGACAGTGACAGATTACAGGATTCAGCATAGCTGAACCAGCGATCTGTGTCTGTGTCATACAATCCCCTCCCCCCACACACGTCAGTAAGCATGAGGCATACATTTAACCCCTTGATCACCAATAAAGTTAACCCCTTCCCTGCCAGTGTCATTATTACAGTAAGAGTGCATATTTATAGCACCGATTACTTTAGTAATGTCACTGGTACCCCCAAAAGTGTCAAAAATGTCAGTTAGGGGTCCGATCTGTCCGCCGCAATGTCGCAGTCCCGCAAAAAAAACGCAGATCGCCGCCATTACTAGTAAAAAAAAATAAACAATAAAAAAGACAAATCTTTCCCATAGTTAGTAAAAGCGATAACTTTTGCGCAAACCAATCAAAATACGCTTATTGTGATT
Organism: Pelophylax lessonae; assembly: GCF_965119305.1. Taxonomy (NCBI): domain Eukaryota; kingdom Metazoa; phylum Chordata; class Amphibia; order Anura; family Ranidae; genus Pelophylax; species Pelophylax lessonae. The sequence continues at coordinate 522,551,527 of NC_138768.1, forward strand.
TATTTTACCAAAAATATGTAGCAGAAAACAAATTGGCCTATAATGTTAAAAAATATTGATTTTTTAATTTTTTTGGGGAATGTTATATATCAGAATGTAAAAAATATTGTTTTTTTGTTTCAAAATTGTCGCTCTTTTTTTCAAAAATTAAAAATCTCACAGGTGATCAAATACCACCAAAAGAAAGCTCTATTTGTGGGTAAAAAAGGACATAAATTTAATTTGGGTACAGCGTCGCACGACCGCGCAATTGTCCATTAAAATAAACCAGTGCCGAATCGCAAAATATAGCTTGGTCAGGAATGGAGTAAAATCTTCCGGTCTTAAAATGGTTAAAAATACGCTCATTGAGAATTTTTTTGTGAAAGACATGTAGCTAAATACAATTTTGGCCTAAATATATGACAAAAATTGAATATATTGGATATTTTTTGTAAAAGTAGAAAATATCAATTTTTTCGCAAATTGTTTTCTCTTTTTATTAATATCGCAAAAAATTAAAAGCGCAGAGGTGATCAAATACCACCAAAAGGAAGCTCTGTTTGTGGGAAAAAAAGGACGTAAATTTCGTTTGGGTACGGTGTTGCATGACTGCGCAATTGTCAGTTAAAGTCGCACAGTGCCAAGTTGCAAAAAGTGGCCTGGACGTAAAGCAGGAAAATCCTCCGGTGGTAAAGTGGTTAAGGTGGTGCACTTGCTGATCTTCTTTGATGAAATGTCAGAGTATATCCAGAGAAGACTTGTTAAATAGAAGAGCTTGAATTGTGTGAGGGAACTTCATTTAAATCAGGCAAGCACTATTACTGTTGAGCAGAATGTATCAGCAATATAGGTTCCCCTGATCAAATGTTGCAGAATAACAGCAGCGGTTCAGTGTTCTATCTTAAGGGGGTGCCCTCTCACCAATCCTCCCCAATCCTGCAGTAAAACCCCAAGCAAGCAGGTTGGAACAGACAGTCTCTTCAGGTGACCCGACCGGTCACCTCACGCTGGAGCGATTCACTCAGCCGATGCAGGTGCGTCTGGACAGGCACCCTGGATTCCTCTTCAATCAGGCTGGGTGTCTGAAGCACAGTGGTGGGTTGACTTGGAAGATTGCAGCTCTCTGCTGTTCTTGCATCCAGTCTCTTCCCCTGCCTCATGTGGACTGATCTCCTTCCAGCTAAGATGGATGCCTCTTCTCCTCCTCTTTCCAGAGAACTCTGGGAAATATAGTTCTGTCATAACATAAGTTTATAGAGCCATTGCAGCTGAAGACCACATGCCCCAGAATACTTTGTACATTGCTGCTGAGTGGCTCACAGAGTCAACACAGAGTCAGTGTCTTATGAGGAGAAGGAGGGGGGGGGGGGAATCCTCCGCAGATACTGTCAGGCTATTTCTCCCTCGGTGAGAGTCTCGTCAGCTTGGCATGGCGCAGGAGATGCGAGGCACCCGCTACACCTATCCAAAATAAAATAAAAAAATGTTCTTAGTTCTACATTAAGCATAGCTCCCAACTGTCCCTGATTTGAAGGGACTTTCTGTGATTTGAACCAAAGTCCCACTGTCTCTCTTTCCTCCTCATTTGTCCCTCATTTTGGTCTGATCTATATAGTTGTATTAAAAGTGCACTATTTATCTTTCAAAAAGGGTTTCCCAGTACTAAACCTTTCAATAATAGGCTGATTACTCGCTTTCTATTACTGACAAAAAAAGAAGCAGCAGCAAACCAATTATCTCCTCTGCTTTGTTCTCCTGTCAGCATTTTCCCTGGCAACGCATGTACATGTAGCACATCTAATTGGCCCCTAGTAATTCCCCTCCAACTTCCAGTCTGAGTCTTGCTGTAAAGAATATTACAGGGAGCTGATACCAAAACTATTTCAAATACTTATACCAGTGGCATTTGAAAATGCATATTATTATTTATTTGTATTAGATATATACAGTATCTCACAAAAGGGAGTACACCCCTCACATTTTTGTAAATATTTTATTATATCTTTTCATATGGTGGGTAGGAAAGTGCGCTGATTCAATATAGGGTGTGCTGCTACCTTAGAGTGTATGTTGTAAAATATGTAAAGAAATCAGGTGCGCTGCCCTAGTGCATATGTGCAACATACAAAATGATGCAAACAAATAAACCAAAAATGCAATAATAATGCAAAAAAATTGAAAACGTATGCAATTCGTGTAAAACAAAAAATGTCCAGAAGGTGACGAGTGATACACCAATGTGCAATAAACGTCCATGTTATAAGTCCATAAATAAAGTGCAAAAAATGGTGACATAAACTTCCAGCTTGGGGAAAGGTGAACTGTGATTGGAAGGTGCAAAGTCCCACCACCAGCTTGGCCTCTTACCAGAAGTTAAACGTTAAGGGCATATATGAATATGACCGCTCCAAAGGTCATGCAGCCAGGTAGAAAAGTTCCCAGAAATACAGAAGGCACTCTGACACACTCGTGCTCCCTAGACTCTTACCGGACAAAAGCCAAACAAGAAGCCTGGTTCTATGGTGATGAGTGGTCCTGCCGGGGGTTACTGGACTCTAGGATGGCTGATGTAGTTGCTTGTGTCCAAGAGGAACAGACCCAGTCAGAAAGCCTGACGAAAGAAGATCCTGCCAAAGGTGACTAGACTCTGATTGGCTGCTGTAACTCCTTAGTCTGGTTGACCTCAATAATAGGGGACACAACAGAGGGGACCGCAATAGTGCATTACCAACAGTAGATATTAAAAACAAATGGTTGCACTTACAGTTGTGAAGACAATAATAGCGAGTTCCCTCACGGAGGAGCTGTATGGCGGGGTCCGCCTGCAGCGCGGACCGCTGCCTGGTCTAGATGTGATGACGCGGCGCCTCCTCTCTGACGCGTTTCTCCCGATAGGGCATCCACTTAGATAGGAGGTAGAGCCAGCGCCATCACTACCGCCATTATATATGCCCTTTAGCAAGTACTTCCGGGGTTCGGAACCCTCCCCTTCTTACCTGTAGACTGGCCACTTATCATACTCTTTAATAGCAATGTCCAAATCAACCAAAAGGGGATAAGGGGACTCTTGGGCATCGCCAAATATTATTATGATGTGTGGTTACAGTCTGGAAGGTCGGGATGTCCACCGGAAGTACTTGCTTTGTTTACTTCCTGTCGTCTCATATCTATGATGCTGCTTCCTGTGCTGATGACAAGGACATTTCCTGTGCAAACAGGAAATGATGCTGCTTCCTGTGCTGATGACAAGGGCATTTCCTGTGTAAGCAGAGTATGTATTCCTCTCCCCCACAGGCATAACAGCCAATAGGAAGAGGAAGAGGACGATCTCCACCTACTACTTAATATACAGAATATTGTTATGCCGCATATCCTCTCAAACATTCATAACATTGCAGCAAAATAGATAGGAGCCTTGAGGAACATTGAAAAACATTAAAACATACAAACTTTTAATTCCATTGAATTGACCGGGCTACTTAACCCTTTCTAGTATATGATGGTGTATAATGCTTTTATGAAAAATCATAAAAAAAGCTGTGGGGTAACTACTAAGCTTCCCACCAGCTTAGGTGTATTAAAACACGGAATTCTAAAAGAAAAATGGATAAAAATTCCTACCAAAAGTGGAATTGGAATTAAAATAGTATACTCAAAAAATAAATTAAAATTAAAAAGGAGGAAAAAGTTTTTTGATTTGAATTCCTTCAAAACTAGCTATTAGAATGTGGAAGAAGATCCTAGTCACAAATATTGTAGCTCCATGCAGAGACCCACACACTTCTAACTAATAGAGGAAACATGAAGGAAATGGGTCAAATTTCCAGTAAAGGGAGCATGGGACATAAATGTCAGCTGTTATTAATAAACGCATTTATGTCCCATTCAATGTTGTGTCCTAGGGGCTTGTAACTTCTGAGTTCATAGATCCAGAAGGTTTCCCTTCTGGAAATTGCTCTTTTCATATTACTACCCCGCCAGTGGGGTTGATACTTCTCGATTACAATAATCTTCAGTTTGCCCGGATTTTTATAGTGGTGGGTGGCAAAATGATTCGAAAGACTGTGACCAGGGAAACCTTTCCGAATATTGGCCAGATGTTCGCCTATTCGGATGTTGGCAGTCCTAATCGTCCTCCCCACATATTGCTTCCCACATTCACAGGTGACCAGATACACTACCCCTTTGGTGTGACAGGTGATAAAATCCCTAATGGGGTAGCTCTTTCCTGTGGTGGTAGAGGTAAATTGCTTGGTCTTATTGGTAGTAGCATTTAGACAGATATTACACCTCCGGCACGGGAAGTATCCTTGAAGGTTAGGGAAAAATTTAGGAGTTGCAGGTTTTTCAACGGGATTCCTTGCTATAATTTGTTTTAGGTTCTTGGCCTTTCGGTAGATCATTGGTGGTTTGGATGGAAGCGAAGGACCCAATAACGGATCTTGTTGTAAGATTCCCCAGTGCTTCCAAAATATGTGATTCAGCCATCGATAGTGGCTGGAGAATTGAGTTGCGAAGGCAAACTCAAATTTTCCCATAGCATCTTTTGATTTATCTTTCTCCCTGGGGACAGATAATTCGGATTGTTTGAGAGTTGCAATTTCACGTATCTCTCCTTCTAATTCATTCCGGTCATATCCCTTCTCAATAAACCGATTCTTCAAAAGCTGAGCTTGTGTTTTGAAGTCTTCATCTTCCGTACAGTTGCGTCTAATTCTCCTGAATTGCCCTTTGGGCACAGATTTTAACCACATAGGGTGATGGCAACTGTCGATGGAGATGAAGCCATTTCGGTCTGTCGGTTTTTGGTATGAGCTGGTAATGAATCTTTCTCCTTTCCTCCATATCACAAGGTCAAGGTAGCTTATAGAGGTGGTACTCCATTGGTAGGAGAAACGTATACCCCAGTTGTTGCAATTTAGCTTCCCCATGAACTGGTGTAAGCTTGCTTCCTCTCCTTTCCATATGATTAGGGCGTCGTCAATGTAACGCCGCCACATCACTAGCTCGTTAGTTTTCTCCGCGAAGATGTTCCTATTTTCCCATAGAGCCATAAACAGGTTGGCGAGGCTGGGGGCAAACTTGGCCCCCATAGCCACGCCAGTCCGCTGTAGGTAAAATTGTTGATTATGGTAAAAATAGTTGTGTTCCATACCAAATTGGAGAAGTTCTAAAATGAATTTCTTCTGATTTAATGGGATGTCATAATCTTGGTCTAAAAAGGTACTGACAGCCTCGTAGCCTAACTCGTGGGGAATAACGGTATATAATGAGGCCACGTCGGCTGTGACCATTATCACATTCCCTGGAACTTGGAGTTCAGTGATCTCTTGGATACACTGGGTGGTATCCTTCAGGAACGCCGGTGTCTCCTGAACTAACGGCTGGAGGAAATGGTCCACATACTTCCCTATCCGGGATGTAACCGAGTCAATGCCACTAACTATCGGTCTCCCCGGTGGCTTTATGAGGCTCTTATGGACCTTTGGTAGGTAGTATATGGTAGGAATTCGAGGTGCAAGAGGTATTAGGTGTTCTTTCTCCTTTTTACTTAAAATGCCATCCTTATGACCTTTGGACACAATGCGTTCTAACTGCTTTTTATAGCTCCAGGTAGGGTCCTTCTTTAGGATTTCATACGTGCTTCTATCAGACAACAAATTGTCCATTTCCTCCATGTAGTCCTCTTTCTTTAATAGGACTGTACCCCCGCCTTTGTCCGCTGGGCGGATCACCAAATCCTTTTTATCACATAGAGCTTTAATACCATTCCATAGATCTTTTTGTGGTTTAATGGAAGCATCTTTTTGTTCCAACTCCTTGAGAATAACATCTCTGAAGATCTTGATATGGTGGCTAGATTTCCCAGAGGGGTTAAAGAGGGAAGCATTCCTCAGATTAGTAGGTATACATGTAGGCTGTTTGTAAGAAACATAGTTTCTCTCGTGGGCCTTGTCGAGGAAATGACGTTTGATGTTAAGTTTTCTAATATATTTGTGTACGTCCAAAAACGTCTCGAACTTGTTTAAGGATTTTTTGGGGGCAAATTTCAATCCTTTCCCCAGAGTCTGTTTTTATGAGCTGGTAAGGTCAATCCCACTCAGATTGAAGATGCCTCCTGCCTCTATTTGTTCTTTTTTCTTGGACGTTCCTCCCCTGCAGCCCCTGGTCGTTTTTTTCTTTTGGCTTTGGCAGAGCCCCGGCCTAAAAAACCCCATGGTTTGGTGCTGATGGGGGTTTGCGATTGCTCTGGGTACTCATTTATCCATTCCTCCTCCTCATCTTGGTTGTCCCTAAGAGACTCATACCTATTTTCCACAGGAGGGTAAAAATTCCTCGGGGTTTGAGGGGTTGCTGGGTAATAATCAGAATGCTCCCTGGGACCTCTTCTTGGAGATCTGGACCTGGATCTTCTATAGTATCCTTCATAGTCTGACTCCCTTCTCCTTCTTTCTCCCCTAGGGTGTTCGTATGCGGCATTCTCATACCTATTCCTACTTTCATCTTTTCTGGACTTCCTTTTGGGTTGATGTCCAGATGGCTGTTCTCTCAGGGGTTTAAATTTCTTGATATTGTTACTGGGACCTTTCCGCTCTGCATCCCTCTTTAGGGAAGTCCCTGAAGTAACATTCCCACTGGTGCTTGCGACTGGTTCAGCAATGCTGATTTGTCTTGACCTTTCTTCCGCCACTTCCATTTCTGAAGGGTTGGTAACAGCTCCTTCAGTTGGAGTTTCGGATACTAAATTCAGTTCCCATTTGAAGACTTTAGACGTATTATAGTCTTCCAGGTCCCGGAAATATTTTTTCCTCTTTTTAATTTTCTGCTCTTCTTCTTCCATAGCGAGAATTTCTCTTAACTCTTGATTGTAAACCTTATATGCTTCCTCTTGCATAAAGGGAGTTAGTTTCTCTTTGATCTCTAGAATCTCTTTATTTAGCCTAATAACTTTTTTCCTCCTCTTGTCAATTAAAAAATTTAAAAGACTCATCCCAGCTCCGTTGAAAAATTGGAACCATTCTTGGATCTCAGATTCTCCCTGGTCAGGATTGATGTTCCACCTCAAGCTCCTTGGGACCATCTTCTCCTGGACGTATTTCTCCAGGAAGACGATGTCCCAGGATGCATGAAGTTCAGATACCATGATGTTTTTGAGGCGCATAAAAATGCCTCTGAGATCAGTGGGGTCAGTGATGGTTTTCACAAACACATCCTCCACCGTTAATTTTCTGGTGCTATGATATTCAAAGATGTCCATGGTAGTGGAATCTGCTGCACTTTGAAAAAATTAAAAATGAATATGGTGGGTAGGAAAGTGCGCTGATTCAATATAGGGTGTGCTGCTACCTTAGAGTGTATGTTGTAGAATATGTAAAGAAATCAGGTGCGCTGCCCTAGTGCATATGTGCAACATACAAAATGATGCAAACAAATAAACCAAAAATGCAATAATAATGCAAAAAAATGAAAACGTATGCAATTCGTGTAAAACAAAAAATGTCCAGAAGGTGACTAGTGATACACCAATGTGCAATAAACGTCCATGTTATAAGTCCATAAATAAAGTGCAAAAAATGGTGACATAAACTTCCAGCTTGGGGAAAGGTGAACTGTGATTGGAAGGTGCAAAGTCCCACCACCAGCTTGGCCTCTTACCAGAAGTTAAACGTTAAGGGCATATATGAATATGACCGCTCCAAAGGTCATGCAGCCAGGTAGAAAAGTTCCCAGAAATACAGAAGGCACTCTGACACACTCGTGCTCCCTAGACTCTTACCGGACAAAAGCCAAACAAGAAGCCTGGTTCTATGGTGATGAGTGGTCCTGCCGGGGGTTACTGGACTCTAGGATGGCTGATGTAGTTGCTTGTGTCCAAGAGGAACAGACCCAGTCAGAAAACCTGACGAAAGAAGATCCTGCCAAAGGTGACTAGACTCTGATTGGCTGCTGTAACTCCTTAGTCTGGTTGACCTCAATAATAGGGGACACAACAGAGGGGACCGCAATAGTGCATTACCAACAGTAGATATTTATTAAAAACAAATGGTTGCACTTACAGTTGTGAAGACAATAATAGCGAGTTCCCTCACGGAGGAGCTGTATGGCGGGGTCCGCCTGCAGCGCGGACCGCTGCCTGGTCTAGATGTAATGACGCGGCGCCTCCTCTCTGACGTGTTTCTCCCGATAGGGCATCCACTTAGATAGGAGGTAGAGCCAGCGCCATCACTACCGCCATTATATATGCCCTGTAGCAAGTACTTCCGGGGTTCGGAACCCTCCCCTTCTTACCTGTAGACTGGCCACTTATCATACTCTTTAATAGCAATGTCCAAATCAACCAAAAGGGGATAAGGGGACTCTTGGGCATCGCCAAATATTGTTATGATGTGTGGTTACAGTCTGGAAGGTCGGGATGTCCACCGGAAGTACTTGCTTTGTTTACTTCCTGTCGTCTCATATCTATGATGCTGCTTCCTGTGCTGATGACAAGGACATTTCCTGTGTAAACAGGAAATGATGCTGCTTCCTGTGCTGATGACAAGGGCATTTCCTGTGTAAGCAGAGTATGTATTCCTCTCCCCCACAGGCATAACAGCCAATAGGAAGAGGAAGAGGACGATCTCCACCTACTACTTAATATACAGAATATTGTTATGCCGCATATCCTCTCAAACATTCATAACATTGCAGCAAAATAGATAGGAGCCTTGAGGAACATTGAAAAACATTAAAACATACAAACTTTTAATTCCATTGAATTGACCTGGCTAGTTAACCCTTTCTAGTATATGATGGTGTATAATGCTTTTATGAAAAATCATAAAAAAGCTGTGGGGTAACTACTAAGCTTCCCACCAGCTTAGGTGTATTAAAACACGGAATTCTGAAAGAAAAATGGATAAAAATTCCTACCAAAAGTGGAATTGGAATTAAAATAGTATACTCAAAAAATAAATTAAAATTAAAAAGGAGGAAAAAGTTTTTTGATTTGAATTCCTTCAAAACTAGCTATTAGAATGTGGAAGAAGATCCTAGTCACAAATATTGTAGCTCCATGCAGAGACCCACACACTTCTAACTAATAGAGGAAACATGAAGGAAATGGGTCAAATTTCCAGTAAAGGGAGCATGGGACATAAATGTCAGCTGTTATTAATAAACGCATTTATGTCCCATTCAATGTTGTGTCCTAGGGGCTTGTAACTTCTGAGTTCATAGATCCAGAAGGTTTCCCTTCTGGAAATTGCTCTTTTCATATTACTACCCCGCCAGTGGGGTTGATACTTCTCGATTACAATAATCTTCAGTTTGCCCGGATTTTTATGGTGGTGGGTGGCAAAATGATTCGAAAGACTGTGACCAGGGAAACCTTTCTGAATATTGGCCAGATGTTCGCCTATTCGGATGTTGGCAGTCCTAATCGTCCTCCCCACATATTGCTTCCCACATTCACAGGTGACCAGATACACTACCCCTTTGGTGTGACAGGTGATAAAATCCCTAATGGGGTAGCTCTTTCCTGTGGTGGTAGAGGTAAATTGCTTGGTCTTAATGGTAGTAGCATTTAGACAGATATTACACCTCCGGCACGGGAAGTATCCTTGAAGGTTAGGGAAAAATTTAGGAGTTGCAGGTTTTTCAACGGGATTCCTTGCTATAATTTGTTTTAGGTTCTTGGCCTTTCGGTAGATCATTGGTGGTTTGGATGGAAGCGAAGGACCCAATAACGGATCTTGTTGTAAGATTCCCCAGTGCTTCCAAAATATGTGATTCAGCCATCGATAGTGGCTGGAGAATTGAGTTGTGAAGGCAAACTCAAATTTTCCCATAGCATCTTTTGATTTATCTTTCTCCCTGGGGACAGATAATTCGGATTGTTTGAGAGTTGCAATTTCACGTATCTCTCCTTCTAATTCATTCCGGTCATATCTATTCTCAATAAACCGATTCTTCAAAAGCTGAGCTTGTGTTTTGAAGTCTTCATCTTCCATACAGTTGCGTCTAATTCTCCTGAATTGCCCTTTGGGCACAGATTTTAACCACATAGGGTGATGGCAACTGTCGATGGAGATGAAGCCATTTCGGTCTGTCGGTTTTTGGTATGAGCTGGTAATGAATCTTTCTCCTTTCCTCCATATCACAAGGTCAAGGTAGCTTATAGAGGTGGTACTCCATTGGTAGGAGAAACGTATACCCCAGTTGTTGCAATTTAGCTTCCCCATGAACTGGTGTAAGCTTGCTTCCTCTCCTTTCCATATGATTAGGGCGTCGTCAATGTAACGCCGCCACATCACTAGCTCGTTAGTTTTCTCCGCGAAGATGTTCCTATTTTCCCATAGAGCCATAAACAGGTTGGCGAGGCTGGGGGCAAACTTGGCCCCCATAGCCACGCCAGTCCGCTGTAGGTAAAATTGTTGATTATGGTAAAAATAGTTGTGTTCCATACCAAATTGGAGAAGTTCTAAAATGAATTTCTTCTGATTTAACGGGATGTGATAATCTTGGTCTAAAAAGGTACTGACAGCCTCGTAGCCTAACTCGTGGGGAATAACGGTATATAATGAGGCCACGTCGGCTGTGACCATTATCACATTCCCTGGAACTTGGAGTTCAGTGATCTCTTGGATACACTGGGTGGTATCCTTCAGGAACGCCGGTGTCTCCTGAACTAACGGCTGGAGGAAATGGTCCATATACTTCCCTATCCGGGATGTAACCGAGTCAATGCCACTAACTATCGGTCTCCCCGGTGGCTTTATGAGGCTCTTATGGACCTTTGGTAGGTAGTATATGGTAGGAATTCGAGGTGCAAGAGGTATTAGGTGTTCTTTCTCCTTTTTACTTAAAATGCCATCCTTATGACCTTTGGACACAATGCGTTCTAACTGCTTTTTATAGCTCCAGGTAGGGTCCTTCTTTAGGATTTCATACATGCTTCTATCAGACAACAAATTGTCCATTTCCTCCATGTAGTCCTCTTTCTTTAATAGGACTGTACCCCCGCCTTTGTCCGCTGGGCGGATCACCAAATCCTTTTTATCACATAGAGCTTTAATACCATTCCATAGATCTTTTTGTGGTTTAATGGAAGCATCTTTTTGTTCCAACTCCTTGAGAATAACATCTCTGAAGATCTTGATATGGTGGCTAGATTTCCCAGAGGGGTTAAAGAGGGAAGCATTCCTCAGAAGGTTGATTTGGACATTGCTATTAAAGAGTATGATAAGTGGCCAGTCTACAGGTAAGAAGGGGAGGGTTCCGAACCCCGGAAGTACTTGCTACAGGGCATATATAATGGCGGTAGTGATGGCGCTGGCTCTACCTCCTATCTAAGTGGATGCCCTATCGGGAGAAACGCGTCAGAGAGGAGGCGCCGCGTCATCACATCTAGACCAGGCAGCGGTCCGCGCTGCAGGCGGACCCCGCCATACAGCTCCTCCGTGAGGGAACTCGCTATTATTGTCTTCACAACTGTAAGTGCAACCATTTGTTTTTAATAAATATCTACTGTTGGTAATGCACTATTGCGGTCCCCTCTGTTGTGTCCCCTATTATTGAGGTCAACCAGACTAAGGAGTTACAGCAGCCAATCAGAGTCTAGTCACCTTTGGCAGGATCTTCTTTCGTCAGGCTTTCTGACTGGGTCTGTTCCTCTTGGACACAAGCAACTACATCAGCCATCCTAGAGTCCAGTAACCCCCGGCAGGACCACTCATCACCATAGAACCAGGCTTCTTGTTTGGCTTTTGTCCGGTAAGAGTCTAGGGAGCACGAGTGTGTCAGAGTGCCTTCTGTATTTCTGGGAACTTTTCTACCTGGCTGCATGACCTTTGGAGCGGTCATATTCATATATGCCCTTAACGTTTAACTTCTGGTAAGAGGCCAAGCTGGTGGTGGGACTTTGCACCTTCCAATCACAGTTCACCTTTCCCCAAGCTGGAAGTTTATGTCACCATTTTTTGCACTTTATTTATGGACTTATAACATGGACGTTTATTGCACATTGGTGTATCACTAGTCACCTTCTGGACATTTTTTGTTTTACACGAATTGCATACGTTTTCATTTTTTTGCATTATTATTGCATTTTTGGTTTATTTGTTTGCATCATTTTGTATGTTGCACATATGCACTAGGGCAGCGCACCTGATTTCTTTACATATATCTTTTCATGTGACAACACTGAAGAAATGACACTTTGTTACAATGTAAAGTAGTGAGTGTACAGCTTGTATAACAGTTTAAATTTGCTGTCCCCTCAAAATAACACACAGCCATTAATGTCTGAACCACTGGCAACCCCTAAGTGAAAATGTCCAAATTAGGCCCAATTAGCCATTTACCCTCCCTGGTGTCATGTGACTCGTTAGTGTTACAAGGTCTCAGGTGTGAATGGGAAGCAGGTGTGTCGCTCTTACTCTCTCATACTGGTTACTGGAAGTTTAATATGGCACCTCATGGCAAACTCTCTGATGATCTGAAAAAAAAAGAATTGTTGCTCTACATAAAGATGGCCTAGGCTATAAGAAGATTCCTAAGACCCTGAAACTGAGCTGCAGCACCATGGCCAAGACCATACAGGGGTTTAACAAGACGGGTTTCACTCAGAACAGGCTTCGCCAAGGTCGCCCAAAGAAGTTGAGTGCATGTACCCAGCGTCATATCCAGAGATTGTCTTTGGGAAATAGACGTATGAGTGCTGCCAGCATTGCTACAGGGGTTGAAGGGGTGGAGGGGTCAGCCTGTGTGTGCTCAGACCTTAAGCCACAAAATGCATCAAATTGGTCTGCATGGCTGATGACCCAGAAGGAAGTCTCTTCTAAAGATGATGCACAAGAAAGCCCACATGGATTACTGGAACCATGTCCTGTTTTCTGATGAGACCAAGATAAATTAATTTGGTTCAGATTGTGTCAAGCGTGTGTGGTAGCAACCAGGTGAGGAGTACAAAGACAAGTGTGTCTTGCCTACAGTCAAGCATGGTGGTGGGAGTGTCCTAGTCTGGGGCTGCATGAGTGCTGCTAGCACTGGGGAGCTATAGTTAATTGAGGGAACCATGAATGCCAACATGTACTGTGACATACTGAAGCAGAGCATGATCCTCTCCCTTCGGAGACTGGGCCGCAAGCCAGTATTCAAACATGATAATGACCCCAAACACACCTCCAAGACGACCTCTGCCATGCTAAAGAAGCTGAGGGTAAAGGTAATGGACTGGCCAAGCATGTCTCCAGACCTAAACCCTCTTGAGAATCTGTGAGGCATCCTCAAACCGAAGATGGAGGAGCGCAAGGTCTCTAACATCCACCAGCTCCGTGATGCCGCCACGGAGGAGTGAAAGAGGGCTCCAGTGGCAACCTGTAAAGCTCTGGTGAACTCCATGCCCAAGTGGCTTAAGGCAGTGTTGGTAAATAATGGTGGCCACAAAAAATATTGACACTTTGGTCCCAATTTGGACAATTTCACTTAGGGGTGTACTCACTTTTGTTGCCAGCAGTTTAGACATTAATGGCTGTGTGTTGAGTTATTTTGAGGGGACAGCAAATTTACACTGTTATACAAGCTGTACACTCACTACTTTCCATTGTAGCAAAGTGTAATTTCTTCAGTGTTGTCACGTGAAAAGATATAATAAAATATTTACAAAAATGTGAGGGGTGTACATACACTTGTGAGATACTGTGTGTATATATATATATATATATATATATATATATATATATATATATATATATATATATATATATATATTGCATTTTTTAATGTTTGTCTGCAAGTCAGCGATAATATTTGTTGTTTCAGCCAACACTGTATTGGAATTGTAGCCATATAACTGGGATGGAAAGTTCCATAGGGGTCATTGACTTTATTATGTACAGTAAAAGTATGACATAACATATAATGCTTCCTAATAGCAGACACATAAAGGTTAAGGCATTATAAGAAAATCAACTTCCTTTCATATAACCCACAGCTTTTCTTCTGACTGTAAATGGTATTGTTACTGAATAGCCACTTCCCAATCCGTAACATCTGTAACTTACATAGTGATGCAACTTTCTCCAAAATCAGAAAACTTTGCAAAAATACAGCTTCTTTTAAGGACTGAATTTAAGAAGTAATTTAATGCAGAGTTCTGGCCGAAATGTATTTATTTTTTGTTAAAGATATCCCTAATATAGTCAGGTCTTGTGCATTTACATTAAGGTATCCTGTAAATGGTCCTGTGTTGTGTTTGTGCAGCACGTATACCTTACTTTATTTGGGTCCTGTACAGCACGGCCATCTGCAGTGTGGGCATCTGAAGCCACAGTGTTCCTCTTCCGGGATTCCGTGCTCAGACTCAGCCTCTTTGGCCCCTGATTGGAGGAGATGCGGCCTCCCGTACAGACATACAGTGCTATGCACGGCCGCTCCCCGCCCCCCTCTCCAAGCACAGACCTTGGCCCCTCTCCTAGCAGTGCCAGCACCACTCTATCTCCCCTCCCTTTCTCCTTCCCTACAGCTGTGCAAAGCAGCCTGGGGGCGCATCAGTATTGGGGGCGGGGCTAGACACAGTGCTCTTGGGGACGTCACGAGGCAGCTGACATTCTGCTCAGTCGTCAGCGATGTCCATTGATTCCTGGGATTGATGACACTCTTCTCCCATGAGCCAATGCAAAGCCAGAAATTGCGTACGTCGCCACAGTGACATAAGAAGGAAGAGAAGAGATATTTTAACATAAATAAGGTAAAGGAACCGAAAAATATAAATAAAAAATGCCAATTAGTTTTTCTCTTATGTCCTCTGACAGTCGCCGCCCACTCATTCAGTCTTCACCAATGGGTATTGACCTCTTATCCATAGGAGCAAGCTAGGCATATGTAACGCTCCTGCGTTTTTGTTATAGGCTGGATTTACAGCTGCAAAATCTCCACTCAGTAGTCATGTAGAGATGTGTTGAATACCAGATCCAACTCTCCAGGACTCATCACCGTGGGCCTGTCAGCTTCAACATACAGATATATACACACTCAATGAGATGTTCCTGGAGTGATAGGATGTATATGATAGTATGAAGGTGATGTGCTGAAGGGACAGGTGTGAACAGTGACAAGGATGGTAAGCACTTGATAGGTTTGTACAGGAGAGTTCAAGATGGTATTTAGGAATGCAGATAGGTTAGTATCGAGTATGCTAACAGGTGGTGAGGACAGCAGATGACAAATACAGGATAGACTAACCCAGTGCAAGGATAGATAGTAGTAGACAGGAGAGCTAGCAATCTATGCAGCAGTGCAGATGATAGATGGTAGTAGACAGGAGAGCTAGCAATCTATGCATCAGTGCAGATGATAGATGGTAGTAGTCTCAAGAGCTAGCAATCTATGTAACAGTGCAGATGATAGGATAGTATGGATAGGTAGTAACAGTCCTTAATGCAATAGTAGTAGTGTATATTAAAAAAGAATAGCGCGCAAATGCAAAAGAAATTACTACCAAATCTGAAGAGAGTCCATAAATAAAAATGGGGGTTTGGTCCCACCATATGGCCATATCGTGCTCAAGCCCACTACTGCGTCAAAGTACCCCATTATCAGTGGGTCCTACACTATCCATGAAAAAGAGATGAATCCAGCCCTTCTAACCCTTGGAGACAACACTCCTTGCTGGGAAAAATGTGCAAATGCACTACAGGGGACTCCTCCTATATCCATTTGATGGTGGACACTGATTGAGTACAGGTGTATGTGGGGGGTGGGGAGGGCTGCTCAACCTCGATAGTCTGGTCAGACCGAATACATAATAAACAGGCAAAAAATTTGGGGGAGCATACCCATGTATTTCCAAAGCTGCTGCAGCTATGAACCAAAAGACATGTATATTAAAAAAGAATAGCGCGCAAATGCAAAAGAAATTACTACCAAATCTGAAGAGAGTCCATAAATAAAAATGGGGGTTTGGTCCCACCATATGGCCATATGGTGCTCAAGCCCACTACTGCGTCAAAGTACCCCATTATCAGTGGGTCCTACACTATCCATGAAAAAGAGATGAATCCAGCCCTTCTAACCCTTGGAGACAACACTCCTTGCTGGGAAAAATGTGCAAATGCACTACAGGGGACTCCTCCTATATCCATTTGATGGTGGACACTGATTGAGTACAGGTGTATGTGGGGGGTGGGGAGGGCTGCTCAACCTCGATAGTCTGGTCAGACCGAATACATAATAAACAGGCAAAAAATTTGGGGGAGCATACCCATGTATTTCCAAAGCTGCTGCAGCTATGAACCAAAAGACATGTATATTAAAAAAGAATAGCGCGCAAATGCAAAAGAAATTACTACCAAATCTGAAGAGAGTCCATAGATAAAAATGGGGGTTTGGTCCCACCATATGGCCATATCGTGCTCAAGCCCACTACTGCGTCAAAGTACCCCATTATCAGTGGGTCCTACACTATCCATAAAAAAGAGATGAATCCAGCCCTTCTAACCCTTGGAGACAACACTCCTTGCTGGGAAAAATGTGCAAATGCACTACAGGGGACTCCTCCTATATCCATTTGATGGTGGACACTGGTTGAGTACAGGTGTATGTGGGGGGTGGGGAGGGCTGCTCAACCTCGATAGTCTGGTCAGACCGAATACATAATAAACAGGCAAAAAATTTGGGGGAGCATACCCATGTATTTCCAAAGCTGCTGCAGCTATGAACCAAAAGACATGTATATTAAAAAAGAATAGCGCGCAAATGCAAAAGAAATTACTACCAAATCTGAAGAGTGTCCATAAATAAAAATGGGGGTTTGGTCCCACCATATGGCCATATCGTGCTCAAGCCCACTACTGCGTCAAAGTACCCCATTATCAGTGGGTCCTACACTATCCATGAAAAAGAGATGAATCCAGCCCTTCTAACCCTTGGAGACAACACTCCTTGCTGGGAAAAATGTGCAAATGCACTACAGGGGACTCCTCCTATATCCATTTGATGGTGGACACTGATTGAGTACAGGTGTATGTGGGGGGTGGGGAGGGCTGCTCAACCTCGATAGTCTGGTCAGACCGAATACATAATAAACAGGCAAAAAATTTGGGGGAGCATACCCATGTATTTCCAAAGCTGCTGCAGCTATGAACCAAAAGACATGTATATTAAAAAAGAATAGCGCGCAAATGCAAAAGAAATTACTACCAAATCTGAAGAGAGTCCATAAATAAAAATGGGGGTACCATACATGATTGCTAAACCTATCTGCATCCCTTCTGCTACTATCTTATTTTCAAGAACATTTTCTTTCAAGTGTCTGTCATCTACCATCTCTACCCAACCTGTCTCTTCAACCTATCATCACTGTGTTACTATATACATAAGTCACTCTAGAAAACATCTTATTGAGTGTGTGTATTTACTTGCTGAATTGAGATCATCCACACATGATGAGTCATTGGGAGTTGGGATTGGTGTCTCAGCGTTTCTCTACATGACTACTGAAGTGGAATATTTCTGCAGCTGAAAATCCACATCATACATAAAACGCAGGAGCGTTACATGAGGACAGCAGATGACAAATACAGGATAGACTAACCCAGTGCAAGGATAGATAGTAGTAGACAGGAGAGCTAGCAATCTATGCAGCAGTGCAGATGATAGATGGTAGTAGACAGGAGAGCTAGCAATCTATGCAGCAGTGCAGATGATAGATGGTAGTAGTCTCAAGAGCTAGCAATCTATGTAACAGTGCAGATGATAGGATAGTATGGATAGGTAGTAACAGTCCTTAATGCAATAGTAGTAGTGTAAGTTATGGAGGTTTCCCCTGCGGGGTACTTATCACTATAGTATAGTAGTAGAAGGGTCCGGTGATGAGGAAGTGATCCAGTAGCGAGATACAGGGATCAGTAGCGAGGTTCGGGTCTGAGGAAGTGATCCTGGTAGCGAGATACAGGGATCTGTAGCGAGGTTCCACAGCGAGACACGCTTGTAAGCATAGATGCAAGGCAGGTTGAAGAGTGAAGGGTGAAAGCAGCATGCCGGGAGTGATCGGGTGGCGAGACACAGGATCAGATATGAAACAAGTTCAGGTAGCGAGATACAGGAGCGAGTAACATCTGGTATGCTGACTTCAGACAGGGACGATCCAACCATGACGGTTGAACGAACATGTGAGTGAGAACGCCGGCGGTTGAAATAGCCGCTCTGCGGCGCTCAGTGATGACAGCATCGGTCTTAAAGGTGTATGCGCACCTACCAGAAGAGAATGGTGGGACGCATACACGGAATGGAAAGTGGAATAAGGGTACCAGAGGTACCAGAACATTACAGTACCCCCCCCTTAAGGCCGGCTCCGGAAGGCCTCTAGAACTGGTTTTTCCGGGTATTTCGAGTGAAAATTGCGAATCAGTCTAGGGGCATGTATATCAGAGGTATCCAGCCAGGTGTCGTCTTGGGGCCCATAGTTCTTCCATCGTACTAGATATTGGAGTCTTCTACTGTGGATACGAGAATCCAGAATCTCCTTTATCTCATATTCTTCTCCGCCTTCAACTTGTACAGGAGGTGGAGGTGGGATGGTAGGCCTTATTCCTTGGTTAGGAACATGTGGCTTCAATAGCGACACATGGAAGATGGGATGGATCTTGAGATCTGCCGGTAAGGTGAGCTGTACTGCAGCTTTTCCAATTAGTTTCCTGATTGGGATGGGTCCCAAGAATAAAGGCCCAAGCTTTTTGCTAGGGATCTTTAATCTTAAATTTTTTGTTGATAGCCAAACGAGGTCCCCAATAACATACTGAGGAGAAGGTCTTCTACGAAGGTCGTAGTACCTTTTTTGTTGACTATGAGCGTGTGATATGGTAGTATTGAGTAAACCCAAAGAGTCTTTTATTTGGGTAAGGTAATCCGAGGCTACTGGGTTACTCGATGGCAGGATGCGTGGTGGAAGAAGAGTGGGATGAAACCCATAGTTCAAGTAGAACGGACTTTGCTTCGTAGTATTGTGGGTTGCGTTGTTGTAAGCAAATTCCGCTAGAGGAAGGAGATCCACCCAATCATCCTGCAGGTATGATGTGTAGCAGCGTAGATATTGCTCAATGCACTGGTTGACTCTTTCAGTCTGTCCGTTGGTCTGAGGATGGTAGGGAGAAGTGAGCTTTCGCTCAATGCGTAAAATTTGACAAAGTGCTTGCCAAAATTTAGAGATAAATTGTGAACCACGGTCGGACAAAAGAGTCTTTGGAATTCCATGCAACTTGAACACATGTTTCATCAGTAGTTCCGCTGTTTGTTTGGATGAAGGTAGTCTACGGATAGCGATGAAATGTGCCATCTTTGTCAAGTGGTCCACTGACACTAGGATGGTATTAAATCCTTTGGAAGGTGGTAGTTCTACTATGAAATCTAAGGACACAACTTCCCATGGAACCTGGGGTATTGGTAGACTACAAAGTAGTCCAGATGGTTTTGTAGTGTCAATTTTGGACCTTGCACAGATGTCACATGAAGAAACAAATTTTTGTACAGACATCTTCATATCAGGCCACCAAAACTGCCTGGTGAGCAAATTAAAGGTTTTCGTCATACCCATATGTCCTGCCATGGGTACATCATGCGATAACTCCAAGATCTTGGTGCGCATAGTAGGGGGTATGTAAAGTTTGTCATTGTAATAGAGGAAGCCTTCTGCATCAGTACTTAGTTGTGGTGGAGGTGAATCCATTCCTATACTGTGCAAAATCTCTTCCTTCAAGGATCGGACAACACCAATAATGCGTTCATAGGGTATTATGGGAATGGAAGGGATTTCGGCGCAGTTATCTTCGGTTAGTCGTGATAGCGCATCCGCTTTTTTATTTTTGTCTGCAGGCGTATAGGTCACTAAGAAATTAAATCTTAAAAAGAATAATGACCATCATACCTGCCGGTGGGAAAGAGTCTTGTTAGTCTGGAGGTATTGAAGGTTTTTATGATCTGTATATATGAGTATTGGTAACTGGGTACCTTCGAGCAGATGTCGCCAATTCTCCAGTGCCAATTTTATGGCAAGCAACTCCACTTTTCACCCACTGGGTAATTCACCTCTGGGCTGCTTAGTGATTTTGAAAAGAAAGCAACTGGGTGGCGTGATGAAGTGTTTGCTGGTCGTTGGGAGAGAACTGCTCCTACTGCCATATTTGACGCATCTACCTCTAGAATATATTGGAGGGATGGGTCTGGATGGCGTAGTATGGGAGCAGAAGTGAAGCTTGATTTTAACAAGCAGAAAGCTTGATTTTGCTTCTTCTGACCATTTGAATGTTTTTTTTATACTTGTCAGTTGTGTGAGAGGTCTCACAATGGCGGAAAAGTTCTTGATGAACTTCCTATAGAAGTTCGAGAATCCTAGGAATCGCTGTAGGGCCTTACGAGTTGTTGGTATAGGCCAGTCTAGAATACAGGATATCTTACTCATATCCATCTTAATTCCAGTTTTGGATATGAAGTATCCTAGAAATAATATTTCTTCTTTATGAAATAGGCATTTTTTTAATTTCACGTATAGACTGTGTGAGAGCAGTCTGGACAACACAAGTCTTACATGTTTTATGTGTTCAGGCATAGATCGAGAATAGATAAGTATATCGTCTAGGTATACTACAACACAGACATCAAGTAAGTCTCTAAAGATGTCGTTTATGAATCTTTGGAAAGCTGCGGGAGCATTACATAGCCCGAATGGCATCACAAGGTATTCGAATAGTCCGTATCTGGTTCTGAATGCTGTTTTCCACTCATCCCCGTCACGGATTCGGATTAGGTTGTATGCCCCTTTCAGGTCTAATTTGGTGAAATAAGTAGCCCCACGCACTTGTTCAATAAGTTCAGGGATAAGCGGCAAAGGATAGCGATCCTTTTATCGTAATCGTGTTTAATTGCCTATAATCGATAATAGGCCTGAGACTGGAATCCTTATTGCGGACAAAGAAAAGTCATGCAGCAGTGGAAGAAGTAGAGGGTCTAATGAACCCTTTTGTCAAATTCTCATCCAAGTATTCCTTGAGGTGAGAAAGTTCATCCTGTGAAAGGGGATAAACATGACCGAAAGGCAATTTGCTGTTAGGGAGTAGATCGATAGTGCAATCGTAATCCCCTATGGGGAGGCAACACTTGAGCATTTTTCTCAAGGAACACTTCGGACAGATCCTGATAGCATAGTGGTGCAATTTCATCTGACACCACAGACAGAATCTTCCCATAAGATGGGAGGTTACACGTATTCTCACAATAGTGAGAAGGGAAAACCAAAGTCCGTTTTTTCCAATCTATGATTGGTTGGTGTGTGTGTAACCAGGGAAGTCCCAAAATAATAGGAAAATGGGGTGAGGATAGTATATCAAAAGTGATGGTCTCCACATGTGACTCGTTGGTAGTGGCAAGGAGTGCCTGTGTCTGGTTGGTGATTGGACCAGAAGACAGTGGAATACCATTAATGAAACTAACAGAAACAGGCTTAGATTTTGAAATAATAGGTATTTTATTTAAGGTAACAAAGCGTGTATCAATATAGTTTCCACAAGATCCAGTGTCGACCATAGCCTTGGTGGTGATCCTAGTTTGGTCCCACTGTAATATTAAATAAACAAAAAGATAGGGGTTAGAAAAGGAAGTCGTTAATCCTCCCAGCAAGACATGTGAACACTCACCCTCTTTTTTGCGAACAAGGGGACAGGTGCTTATCAAATGATCCGGGGATGCGCAATACATGCAGAGATTTCTGGATGTTCTTCTAGCTCGTTCAGTAGTCGTTAAAGGTGGGCGTATGGTTCCTACATCCATGGGAGTAGGGTCAACGGCCGAAATCCGAGAAGGACTAGACAATGGCATTCCCATCTTTTCAGCCCTTCTTTCTCGCAGTCGTCTGTCGATGTTGATACTAAGTTGTATCAAGGCCTCCAAGGCGCCAGGTAAATCCGCTCGGGCGAGCTCGTCTTTAACAGCTTCCGATAACCCGAGTCTGAATTGAGTTCGCAAAGATGTGTCATTCCACCCTCAATCAAGGGTCCATCTTTTGAACTCAGATACAAAGTCTTCTACAGGTCTCCTTCCTTGTTTCAAGGCCCTCAACTGCATATCAGCAGTACTCTGCCTATTGGGGTCATCGTATAAGCTGGTGAGTTCCGCTAGGAATAAAGAATAGGTGTTGAGAATCTGATCATTATTCTCAAAGAGAGAGTCTGCCCAGGTCCGTGGATCACCCGTCAAGTATGAAATAATGGTACAGACTTTTATTTGATCAGTGGGGTATGTACAAGGCTTTAACAAAAAAAGCAATTGACATGCGTTTTTGAATTCCCGAAATTTTTTCCGGTCACCTGTAAACACTAGAGGGGGGTTTATTTTAGGTTCAGGAGGCTGAACAGCAGTAAGCCGTGAGAGCTGGGTTACCTGCTGTGTTAAAGTCTGATTCTTTTCTTGTACATCAGTCAGAGCAAGTATTAACGCTTTTACTTGTTGTGTTAATTGTGTCACTTGAGTGGGTAATTCTGCTGAATCCATTTTTAAGGTTCGTTCAATCTGTAACGTTCCTGCGTTTTTGTTATAGGCTGGATTTACAGCTGCAAAATCTCCCCTCAGTAGTCATGTAGAGATGTGTTGAATACCAGATCCAACTCTCCAGGACTCATCACCGTGGGCCTGTCAGCTTCAACATACAGATATATACACACTCAATGAGATGTTCCTGGAGTGATAGGATGTATATGATAGTATGAAGGTGATGTGCTGAAGGGACAGGTGTGAACAGTGACAAGGATGGTAAGCACTTGATAGGTTTGTACAGGAGAGTTCAAGATGGTATTTAGGAATGCAGATAGGTTAGTATCGAGTATGCTAACAGGTGGTGAGGTGTAATGTTCTGGTACCTTTGGGTACCCTAATTACTCCTTCATAAGTGTATGCGCCCCACCATTCTCTTTTGGTAAGGTGCGCATACACCTTTAAGACTGATGCTGTCATCACTGAGCGCCTCCTTTGGTATTTACAGGCGATCGCAAAAAATTTCGCGAATTTAAAAACGCATGTGAGTTACTTTTCTTGCTAAAACCCCGTACCTACCTTACTGATCACATTAAGGTTTGTACTATTATTTCTTACCTAACAGGCGATCCTCGGGCCTGGGCAGACTCTCTTTTTGAGAAAAGCGACGAGCTTCTCAACTCCTATGCCTTGTTCCTAGCAGAACTCACTAGCCTATATGATGATCCCAATAGGCAGAGTACTGCCGATCTTCAATTAAGATCCTTGAAACAAGGTAGGAGACCTGTAGAAGACTTTGTCGCAGAATTCAAGAGATGGACCCTTGATTCAGAATGGAATGATGCATCTCTGAAAACCCAATTTAGGCTTGGCCTATCAGAGGCCGTTAAAGACGAGCTCGCCCGAGCGGATCTGCCAAAAACCCTGGATGCATTGATACAACTCAGTATCACTATAGATAGAAGACTACGAGAAAGAAAGGCTGAGAAAATGGGAATGCCATTATCCAGTTCTTCTCGGATTTCGGCCGTTGACCCCGTTCCTATGGAGGTAGGAACCATACGCCCACCTCTATCAACTATGGAAAGAGCCAAAAGACGATCTGGTAATCTCTGCTTGTACTGTGCATCCCCGGATCACAAGATAAACGTCTGTCCCCTAGTCTACAAAAAGAAGGGTGAGTGTTCACATGTCCTCCTAGGGGGATTGACAACTTCAAATCACTAACCCTTACCTTTCTGTTTGCTTAACATTACAGTGGGACCAGAACAGGATTACTACTAAGGCCATGATTGACACAGGATCTTGTGGAAATTATATTGACATACGTTTTGCTGCTTTAAATAAAGTTCCTATTATTTCTAAACTTAAACCTGTCTCAGTGAGTCTTATTAACGGTGTTCCTTTATCCTCTGGTCCGATCACTGATCAGACACAGGCACTCCTAGTCACTACTAACGGGTCTCATATGTTGACCACTACCTTCAATCTAATACCTTCACCCCACTTTCCCATTGTTTTGGGACTTCCCTGGTTGCACACACATCAACCAACCATAGATTGGAAGGAACGGACCCTGGCCTTCCTCTCTTGCTATTGCGAGGGTACGTGTAACCTCCCGTCTTTCGGGAAGATCCTGTCTGTGGTGACAGATGAGATTGCACCACTATGTTATCAGGATCTCTCTGAGGTTTTTCTTGAGAAAAATGCTCAAGCACTACCTCCCCATCGAGACTATGATTGTAGCATTGATCTACTCCCAAATAGCAAATTGCCGTTCGGTCATGTTTATCCTCTTTCACAGGATGAACTTTCCCATCTCAAAGACTATTTGGATGAGAATTTGAAGAAAGGTTTTATTAGACCTTCCACTTCTTTCACAGCAGCAGGACTCTTTTTTTGTCCGCAATAAGGACTCAAGTCTCAGGCCTATCATCGACTATAGGCAATTGAATGCTATTACAATAAAAGATCGCTATCCTCTACCGCTTATCCCTGAGCTCATTGAGCAGGTGCGTGGAGCTACCTATTTTTCAAAATTGGACCTGAAAGGAGCATACAATCTCATTCGAATCCGTGATGGACACGAGTGGAAGACTGCATTCAGAACCAGATACGGATTGTTCGAATATCTTGTAATGCCATTCGGGCTATGCAACGCCCCTGCAGTTTTTCAACGATTTATAAACGATATTTTCAGAGACTTACTAGATGTCTGTGTTGTGGTATATCTGGACGATATACTTATATATTCACGATCCCTGTCTGAACACATAAGACATGTAAGACTAGTATTATCGAGATTGCTTGCACACAACCTTTATGTGAAACTGAAAAAATGCTTGTTTCATAAAGAAGAGGTACTGTTTCTAGGCTACATCATATCCAAAACAGAAATCGAGATGGACATGAGTAAGATATCCTGCATTCAGGATTGGCCTACACCAACCACACGCAAGGCGCTACAGCGATTCCTTGGATTTTCGAATTTCTACAGGAAGTTCATCAAACTTCTCTGCCATTGTGAGACCCCTCACACAGCTCACTAGCATTAAAAAAAACATTCAAATGGTCAGATGAAGCAAATAAAGCTTTTCACCTGTTAAAGACAAGGTTTACTTCTGTTTCAATACTACGCCATCCAGACCCATCCCTCCAATACATTCTGGAAGTAGATGCGTCAAACATGGCAGTAGGAGCAATACTCTCCCAACGACCAACTCATACTTCACCACTTCATCCAGTCGCCTTTTTTTCTAAATCCCTAAGCAGTCCAGAGATAAATTACCCCGTGGGTGAAAAGGAACTGCTTGCTATAAAATTGGCTCTGGAGAATTGGCGACATCTACTCGAAGGCACCCAATTACCAATACTTATATACACGGACCATAAAAATCTCCAATATCTTCAGACTAACAAAACTCTCTCTCACCGACAGGTACGATGGTCACTATTCTTTCTAAGGTTTAACTTCCTAGTGA
This sequence comes from Pelophylax lessonae, assembly GCF_965119305.1. Lineage (NCBI taxonomy): Eukaryota > Metazoa > Chordata > Amphibia > Anura > Ranidae > Pelophylax > Pelophylax lessonae. Next base: position 522,576,990 of record NC_138768.1, read on the forward strand.
CCTACACACCTGCAGATAAGAACAAAAAGGCGGATGCACTATCACGACTAACTGAAGAAAACTACTTTGAAATCCCTTCCGTTCCTATAATACCTCACAAACGCATTATTGGAGTTGTCCGTTCCTTGAAGGAAGAGGTTTTGCATGGTATAAGTTTGGATTCACCCCCACCACAACTAAATACTGATGCAGAAGGCTTCCTCTACTACAACGACAAACTTTACATACCACCTACCATACGCACCAAGATCTTGGAATTATCGCATGATGTGCCTATGGCAGGACATATGGGTATGACAAAGACTCTTAATCTGATTACCAGGCAATTCTGGTGGCCTGACATGAAAACATCTATACAAAAATTCGTCTCTTCATGCAATGTCTGTGCCAGGTCCAAAATTGACACTACGAGACCATCCGGTCTACTATGCAGTCTACCAATACCCCAAACTCCATGGGAAGTTGTGTCCTTGGACTTTATAGTGGAATTGCCTCCTTCCAAAGGATTTAATACCATCTTAGTGTCAGTGGACCATCTGACAAAAATGGCACATTTCATTGCTATTCGCAGACTACCTTCGTCCAAACAAACGGCAGAACTCCTGATGAAACATGTCTTTAAGTTACATGGTATCCCAAAAACTCTTCTGTCTGACCGTGGATCACAATTTATTTCCAAGTTCTGGCAAGAACTATGTCACATACTACGGATCGAGCGGAAGCTCACTTCTCCTTACCATCCGCAGACCAACGGACAGACTGAAAGAGTCAACCAATGCATGGAGCAATATTTACGTTGTTACACTTCTTACCAACAGGATGATTGGGTGGATCTTCTCCCTCTGGCAGAATTTGCCTACAACAACGCAACCCACAGTACGACCAAGCAGAGTCCGTTCTACTTGAACTATGGGTTTCATCCCTCTATTCTTCCACCACGCATCCTTCCTTCAAATAACCCAGTAGCCTCAGACTATCTTACCCAAATAAAGGACTCTCTGGGTTTGCTTAATACTACCATTGCACACGCTCATAGTCAACAAAAGAAGTACTATGATCTTCGCAGAAGACCTTCTCCTCAGTACGCTATCGGGGACCTCGTTTGGCTCTCAACAAAAAATTGAAGACTGAAAATCCCTAGCAAACAGCTTGGACCTCTGTTCTTGGGACCTTTCCCAATCAAGAAACTTATTGGAAAAGCTGCAGTACAGCTTACATTGCCAATAGACCTCAAAATACATCCCATTTTCCATGTGTCGCTACTGAAGCCCCATGTTCCTGACCAAGGAATAAGGCCTACTATCCCACCTCCTCCTCCTGTACAAGTTGAAGGTGGAGAAGAATATGAGATAAAAGAGATTCTGGATTCTCGTATCCACAGAGGAAGACTTCAGTACTTGGTTCGATGGAAGAACTATGGGCCCCACGACGACACCTGGCTAAACACCTCTGACATACATGCCTCTAGATTAATCTGCAATTTTCATGCGAAGTACCCAGACAAACCAGCTCCAGAGGCCTTCAGGAGCCGGTCTTAAGGGGGGGGTACTGTAATGTTCTGGTACCTTTGGGTACCCTAATTACTCCTTCATAAGTGTATGCACCCCACCATTCTCTTTTGGTAAGGTGCGCATACACCTTTAAGACTGATGCTGTCATCACTGAGCGCCGGACTGGATGGCTATTTAGATCGCCGGCTCTCACTCACATGTGTTCGTTCAAACTGCTTTGTGCCTTGATGCTAACCTGTCTTGAAGCTCTCATGCTTGCAAGCATACCTCGCTGTCGGAACCACGCTGCGCTGATCCCTGTATCCCGCTACCGGATCATCTGCTCTTGCCGAACCTCTCCTCTGCTACATTGCTATTAGTGATAAGTACCCCACAGGGGAAACCTCTATAACCTTCATACTAAAGCTTACACTATCTAGCTCTGCATACTAAGGACTATTACTACATCTGCATTATCTAAGATTGCTAGCTCTTGAGCCTACTACCACCTGTTCTTGCACTGGGTTGATCTCTCTTGTATGTCCACCTGCTACTCTGTCATCTGCTACCATACATGATTGCTAAACCTATCTGCATCCCTTCTGCTACTATCTTATTTTCAAGAACATTTTCTTTCAAGTGTCTGTCATCTACCATCTCTACCCAACCTGTCTCTTCAGCCTATCATCACTGTGTTACTATATACATAAGTCACTCTAGAAAACATCTTATTGAGTGTGTGTATTTACTTGCTGAATTGAGATCATCCACACATGATGAGTCATTGGGAGTTGGGATTGGTGTCTCAGCGTTTCTCTACATGACTACTGAAGTGGAATATTTCTGCAGCTGAAAATCCACATCATACATAAAACGCAGGAGCGTTACATGAGGACAGCAGATGACAAATACAGGATAGACTAACCCAGTGCAAGGATAGATAGTAGTAGACAGGAGAGCTAGCAATCTATGCAGCAGTGCAGATGATAGATGGTAGTAGACAGGAGAGCTAGCAATCTATGCAGCAGTGCAGATGATAGATGGTAGTAGTCTCAAGAGCTAGCAATCTATGTAACAGTGCAGATGATAGGATAGTATGGATAGGTAGTAACAGTCCTTAATGCAATAGTAGTAGTGTAAGTTATGGAGGTTTCCCCTGCGGGGTACTTATCACTATAGTATAGTAGTAGAAGGGTCCGGTGATGAGGAAGTGATCCAGTAGCGAGATACAGGGATCAGTAGCGAGGTTCGGGTCTGAGGAAGTGATCCTGGTAGCGAGATACAGGGATCTGTAGCGAGGTTCCATAGCGAGACACGCTTGTAAGCATAGATGCAAGGCAGGTTGAAGAGTGAAGGGTGAAAGCAGCATGCCGGGAGTGATCGGGTGGCGAGACACAGGATCAGATATGAAACAAGTTCAGGTAGCGAGATACAGGAGCGAGTAACATCTGGTATGCTGACTTCAGACAGGGACGATCCAACCATGACGGTTGAACGAACATGTGAGTGAGAACGCCGGCGGTTGAAATAGCCGCTCTGCGGCGCTCAGTGATGACAGCATCGGTCTTAAAGGTGTATGCGCACCTACCAGAAGAGAATGGTGGGACGCATACACGGAATGGAAAGTGGAATAAGGGTACCAGAGGTACCAGAACATTACAGCATAAGACTTGTTAGAAACAAAGCAATTTACATAGAAACACCTGTAGGGGGCTGTCCAACTGGTCCAATACCCCCCTGCTATCAGCATTCCCAACTCAGTTTGTCTTCTGCCTAGTTAGGAGTAAGATAGGCTTGCTGTTTTTTGGGGAATATCTCGTGGCTATCAGTTCTATTCCTAAAATTCCCAGTTCAATCTGCTAGCCAATCTGCTTACCAACCAAATTAACCTGTCTAACAGTTTGCGTCAAAACAGGGGTTTAGTTAACACACATTTGCAAACGCATGTGAAAGCTGCAGGGCCACTCCACGGCTCCCTGTATTACCTGCAGTCCTACTCTAATGAATTTATAAGAGCCTTCACAGTGGAAGCACAAGGCCAGTAATAGGTGGGGGCAGTGGCCATTTTGTTTGTTGTTAATGTGTACTGGTGAGTGGACATACTGGATGCCTTTGCTGTAATACTATCAGCTGGGCTTCCATTATGCCCCCAATTACCTTTCAGAGGAGGGATGGGCCACCTCCAGGCTCACCTGCCCCATATCTATCCATTCGCTTGCATGTGCTTCCCCTGTGAAGGCTCTTATAAATTCATTAGAGTAGGACTGCAGGTAATACAGGGAGCCGTGGAGTGGCCCTGCAGCTTTCACATGCGTTTGCAAATGTGTGTTAACTAAACCCCTGTTTTGACGCAAACTGTTAGACAGGTTAATTTGGTTGGTAAGCAGACTGGCTAGCAGATTGAACTGGGAATTTTACCTTTGTTTGTTTCATGTGTGGAGCCCTTCCATGTGTTCTTTGCTATGAAGGCCAGTAATAGGTGGGGGCAGTGGCCATTTTGTTTGTTGTTAATGTGTACTGGTGAGTGGACATACTGGATGCCTTTGCTGTAATACTATCAGCTGGGCTTCCATTATGCCCCCAATTACCTTTCAGAGGAGGGATGGGCCACCTCCAGGCTCACCTGCCCCATATCTATCCATTCGCTTGCATATGCTTCCACTGTGAAGGCTCTTATAAATTCATGTGTGGAGCCCTTCCATGTGTTCTTTGCTATGAAGGCAAGTAATAGGTGGGGGCAGTGGCCATTTTGTCAGTTCTATTCCTGCCTGAGGGGTTTGTCAGTCTAGTCCCTATTAGCGGGCATATACGTGTGTTCGGCGGCCATTTTCCCGGAGCCCCCCATTGATTCCTATGGGCAACCATTTTCCCTTAGCCTGAGTCCTGTTTAGCCTCTAGCGGTGTGACATCACTTCCTTTCCTCATACAGATGGTCTGTGGCCCCTAAGGTGGATCACACGGTGTCCAGGTTGAATAGGGTCACTCTTGTACCCACAGAGGATTCTCCAGTGTTCAGGGACCCCACGGATAGGCGGATGGAATCTCTCGCTCGCCACTCCTATATGGTGGCGGGTTCCTTGCTGAAACCTATTTTCCCCTCCGTCATGGTGTCTCAGGCTGTGGTGGATTGGGCCAAGGTGCTCAGACGCACCCTCATGGCTGATTCTGCCCCTCCTACTACTTTGGAGATGGTGGACCAGATTATTCATGCTGTTCTGTACCTGTGTGACGTGGCCTTGGATGAGGCCCCTTTAGCCGCACGACTATCTGGTGTCGCGGTGCTTACCCGTCGCTTGGTACGGCTGACCAGACTTCCAGGAAAACGGTGTCTGACATCCCTTATGTGGGAACTTGCCTTTTTGGGGACTCCCTGGACGAATTGGTTAAAGGGGTCACTGGGGGCAGGAGCACTCTGTTGCCTCAGAATTCCAAGGGTAAGTTTTTCCGCGGTAAGCGGAGCCCTTCCTTTAAACCAAATCAGGGGTCCTTTCATGCCTTCAAAGCACAGGACAAGGGGAAACCCTTCAAAGGCCATGGTGGCCAGAGGAAGCCTTGGGCGGGCAAGTCAAAAGCCGCCCAAGCTGGCGCGGCGGCCCAGTCCGCCTCAACCTGAAAGGACGCCCTCATCCGTTCCAGGGGTGGGGGGACGTCTGCGCGGTTTTCTCGAACCTTGGCTGCTCCGGATTCCAGACAGGTGGGTTCAGGAAATCATTCGATCAGGTTACAAGATCGAATTCCTTTCGGGGCCAGCGGACAGGTTCTTTCCCTCAAATCTTCATTTGACCCCAGATCGCTTGCAAGATCTTCATCGGGCGGTTCAGGATCTTCTCGCCCAGGGGGTAATTGTCCCGGTGCCACATCGGGACAGATTTCGGGGGTTTTACTCCAATCTGTTCACTGTGCCCAGAAAGGAGGGCAAGGTTTCAATGGACTTGAAAGCTCTGAACCGCTTTGTGAGGGTTCAAAAATTCCGCATGGAATCCCTCCGTTCGGTGGTAGCCTCCCTGAGCCCGGGAGATTTCCTGGCTTCCATCGATCTCAAGGATGCGTATCTACACATCCCCATATTCGAGGGTCATCAGAGTTACCTCCGATTCGCAATTGAGGAGGAACACTATCAGTTTGTGGCGTTACCTTTTGGTCTCGCTTCGGCTCCAAGGGTGTTTACCAAAGTGCTGGCTCCTGTTCTAGCCCTGTTACGGGCGCAGGGGATTGCGATCTTGGGATATCTGGACAATCTACTGTTAAGGACGAGTGCCAGCCAGAGCCTGCTACGCGATCTGTCCACTACGGTTCAGACACTCCAGGAGTTCGGGTGGACCATCAACATTCAGAAGTCAACTTTGTCTCCTTCTGTTCGCCTCCCTTACTTGGGGATGGTCCTGGACTCCGCCCAAGCAAAAGTGTTTCTGCCGGAGGACAAGCTCCGGACTCTGCAGAGCGAGGTCAGGTCCCTCAGGGACAGCGAATCCTCGTCACTCAGGACCTGCATGCGGTCCCTGGGATTGATGGTGTCAGCCTTCGAGGCGATACAGTTTGCACAGTTCCACACACGATCTCTCCAAGCGGAGATCCTGGCCAGGTGGGACAGGCATTCTCATTCCTTGGAAAAGAGGATATCTTTGAGTCGCTAAGCCAGAGAGGATCTTCTGTGGTGGCTCCAGTCTCCGGCCATGACGGAGGGAAAGTCCTTCCAGCCGTTGCTATGGACGGTGATTACAACGGATGCCAGCCTGTCAGGCTGGGGTGGCGTTCTGGGCACTCTGTCTGCCCAGGGCACTTGGTCGGAGGAGGAATCCTCCCTGCCGATAAATATCTTGGAACTGCGAGCGATCAGACTGTGCTTGCTCCGTTGGTCGGATCATGTTCGGGGCCGCCCTGTGCGGGTGCAGATGGACAACGCTACTGCAGTGGCTTACATCAATCACCAAGGGGGCACCAGGAGTGCCCGGGCGGCCCAGGAAGTGACCAAGATTCTGTCTTGGGCCGAAACTCACGTCCCGGCGATTTCGGCAGTTCACATTCCGGATGTGGAGAATTGGCAGGCCGATTATCTGAGCCGTCAGACCCTGGACCAGGGGGAATGGTCCCTACACCAGGAGGTGTTTCAGATGCTGTGTGCGAGATGGGGGTCCCCGGATGTGGATCTGTTCGCATCCCGGCTAAACAACAAGGTAGGAAGGTTCGTGGCAAGAACGCGCGATCCTCTGGCAGACGCCTCGGTGGTGCCTTGGAATCAGTATTGCCTGATTTATGCCTTCCCCCTGATTCAGTTGTTGTCCAGGTTCCTTCGCAGGTTGGTCTTGGAAACCGAAGTTGGTGATTCTGGTGGCCCCGGACTGGCCGCGCCGGTCTTGGTACGCGGACATCAGGCAACTGGTCGTCGAGCCTCCCTGGCGGCTCCCGTTACGGGACGATCTGCTTTCTCAGGGGCCAATCTTCCATCCTGCTTTACGGTCGCTGGCTTTAACGGCGTGGCTGTTGAAAGCCAGGTCCTGAGAGATCGAGGTCTCTCGTCGGCGGTCATTCCTACCCTGCTTAAGGCTAGGAAGGCCTCGATCTATTACCGTACCTGGAAGGCTTATTTTGCCTGGTGTGAGTCCAGGGGCATCCATCCTCGCTCCTTTTCAGTGGCGAGGGTGCTGGCCTCCCTGCAAACTGGTGTGGACCAGCGTCTTGCGCTGACCACGATTAAGGGTCAGTTGTCTGCGCTGGCAATCCTTTTCCAACGCCCCTTGGCATCAAAACTCTTTGATACGCACCTTTATTCAGGGTGTGCGTCACTTGGCTCCTCCTAGGAAGGAGAGCGCCTTTACCTCCTTGGGACTTGAATTTGATCCTGTCCGTTTTACAACATCCTCCCTTTGAGAACATCAGGGAAATTCCTCTGCCTGTGCTGTCCCGACAGGTTGCCTTTCTGGTGGCGATCACATCTGCCCGCAGAGTGTGGGAGTTGGCGGCTCTGTCTTGCCGCTCCCCTTACCTGGCGGTTCATAGGGATAAGGTGGTCTTGCGACCTAACCAATCTTTCCTACCTAAGGTGGTGTCGGATTTTCACCTTAACGAGGATATTGTCCTGCCTTCGCTGTGTGCGAATCCTAAGCATCCTAAGGAGTTTGCTTTGCATTCCTTGGATGTAGTCCGGGCGATCAGGGTGTATATGGCGTCTACTGAATCCTTAAGGAAGTCGGATTCCCTTTTTATCCTTCCCGAGGGCCCTCGGAACGGTATGGCTGCGTCTGCGGCAACCATTTCTAAATGGATCAGGCATACGATTGTACAGGCCTATTCTATTAGGGAACGGGTTCCGCCCTTCCCTGTCAAGGCGCACTCTACCAGAGCGGTGAGTGCGTCATGGGCTTTCCGCCATCAGGCTTCGGTGGCCCAGGTGTGCAAGGCAGCGACTTGGTCGTCCGTGCACACCTTTTCCAAATTCTATAAACTTGACGTTTTGGCATCAGCAGATGCCTCCTTTGGCCGCAAAGATCTGTGTGCGGCAGTGCCTTGAGGGGGCCTTGGTGTTGGCCTGTCCCCGTCTGTTGGGGTGTTTTCCCCCTTGTTTGTTTGCTTTCCTGGGTTGTTTGCTCCAGTTGAGCTTTTCTGTTACCCAGAGTTTTTACCTTTCTGCTCAGATAAGGTTCCTTTCTCTGACCTGGGTGCTGCGTTGCCTTTGTGACGGTTGCGCTTCCCACACCTCATGTCTACACTGCTTTGGGACATCCCATTGGTGAAGACTGAATGAGTGGGCGGCGACTGTCAGAGGACGTAAGAGAAAACTGAATTTTTGTAAAATCTTACCGTAAAATTCCTTTCTCTGAGTCCTCTGACAGTTGCCGCCCCCGCCCCTGCCCCTCTAAGTGGGGTTCTTTTGGACTAACTTCTTGCTACCAAACTGAGTTGGGAAAGCTGATAGCAGGGGGGTATTGGACCAGTGGGAGAACCCCCTACAGGTGTGTCTATGTAAATTGCTTTGTTTCTAACAAGTCTTATGCCTACCTTGCTCCTATGGATAAGAGGTCAATACCCATTGGTGAAGACTGAATGAGTGGGCAGCGACTGTCAGAGGACTCAGAGAAAGGAATTTTACGGTAAGATTTTACAAAAATTCAGTTTTTAGCGTGCACACAAGTGCTGCATGGTGGCAAGTCTAAAATGTGGGTGGAAACCCGCTTTAAAATTGTTAGCATTGGAGGCATAGATAATCTCCTTTTATCTTATTGATCTTACCTGTAATTACTGTCTAAAACACCCTGTGGCTAATTTGCATTCCCATTGGAATACCATTTTATTTTTTACAGACATTAGTAATTTGACATTGTCAAGTTTTTTTTACAGACATAAGATGTAAAGGATACATAAATTCTGCTATGTAGCTATAGTACATATGTCATATACCTCTTACTCACTGTTGTATTGATTTTAAAATAATAATTCTTAACAAACCCGTATAAAACTGCATTGATTATATAAAATGCAGAGTACAGTGCCTTGAAAAAGTATTTATACACTGTGTAATTTTCCACATTTAGTCATGTTCCAACAAAAACATAAATGTATATTGGGATTTTATGTGATAGACCAGCATATAGCGGCACATAATTGTGAAGTAGAAGGAAAACGATAAATGGTTTTTGACATTTTTTACAAGTAAATATCTGAAAAGTGTGGCGTGCATTTGTTTTCAGCCCCTCTGAGTCGAGAACCACCTTTCCCTGCAATTACAGCTGCAAGTCTTTTTGGGTATGTTTCTACAAGCTTTGCACATCTAGAGAGTGAATTTTTTGCCCATTCTTCTTTGCAAAATAGCTCAAGCTCTGTCAGATTGGATGGAGAGCATCTGTGAACAGCAATTTTCAAGTTTTGTCACAGATTCTCAATTAGATTTAGGTCTGGACTTTGACTGGGCCATTCTAACACATGAATATGCTTTAATCTAAACCATTCCATTGCCATTGTAGCCCTGGCTGTATGTTTAGGGTTGTTGTCCTGCTGAAAGGCTAACTGGTTCTTGTCTAAGTTTGCCCTAGTATGTGTATGTAAAAATGTGAGTTAGGGACCTTACATTGTAAACACCTTGAGGGCAGGGACTGATGTGAATTTACAATATACAGTATAGCTACATTTTGGCCCTATATAAGTACCTGTAAAAATAATACTATTTAAAGAATTGAAACAGCAGTAATTGCACAAGAAATAGGTAAAACAATGGCAAAGAAAGTATACTGTTAGAAGTAAACAAGTGGAACAGTGAATAACCCCTTAGATCTATACTAGGGGTGATTCTACCTAAAGAGAATTATACCACAATAAAAGTCCTACAGTCTATATTAAACCCTCTCTCAGCATGTTGGGGCCCAGATCTGGTGTTGGAGCACTCTGTTTAAAGTTCCTTTAAACACTGGTTAAGAGGCCCTGCACTGTGCTCAGAGGAAGATAGAGGAAGAATTAGATCAATATTTTTCAACAAACGAATCCCCCGATATCTCCTTTGCTACACTATGGAAAGCACATAAAGTCTACATTAGAGGGATATTTATTGCAATTGGATCCAGAAAAAAAAGAGAAAGAATGGCAAAAATAAAAAATGTAAGTAACAGAACTGCATGAGCTTGAACAGAAACATAAAATGAAATTAGAGCCAGAAATATTTAAAGAGTTGATATTAAAGAGAGATAAATAAAGAGAATTGTTAGAAGAGGAGACGAGATATTGTTTCAATAGGGAAGCCAAGGTGAGATACCAGTGGGGAAATAAACCTGGAAACCATCTTTCTAGATTATTAGGGATAAAAAATTTAATAATTTTATAGGAAAAATACAAAATAGCAAAGGAGATATATTATTCGCTACTACTGAAATAGCGAGTGCCTTTCATGATTACTACAAAAACGTATATGAGGTCAGACAAAAAGGCTCCTTAGAGGAAGAACAAAATAGAAAACAAAGGATCATGAGATATATTCATGATTCAAAACTACCGTTAATAGATAAAGAAAGGTTAGCAGTAGTGATGAGCCGAACACCCCCCTGTTCGATTCACATGAGAACACAGCGAACAGGGGAAAATTTTGTTCGAACAAACGAACTCCATTGAAGTCTATGAGACTCGAATGTCAAAAATCAAACGGCCTCATTTTGAAGGCTTAAATGCAAGTTATTGCCCAAAAAAAGTGTATGGGGGTCCGGGTCCTGACCTGGGGAACATGAAGCAATGCAAAAACTGAAAGTATAAAAATTAAAAATTCCTTCAAATATTGTGCCTAGGGGGTGCGCTTAATGTGCCTGTAAAGTAGCACATCTTTACGATGTATGTAGCCTACTGCATCAATACTGACATTTCTAAAGGAAAAAATGTCATATACAAATATATGCATACAAATTTCAAATCGCATGTACTTGTCATACAGGTGCAGAAAAATTGGGCCCATTGTTGTTGGTGGCGCCTGAACACCGCAACCCCTCGCAGTTACTCTTGCTGGGTGCAGGAACGGGACCTGCTGGTAAGAATTCCATACAAATTTGAAATGGCATGTACTTGTCATACAGGTGCCAAAACGTGGGCCTTTGCTGTTGGTGGTGCCTGAACACCATAACCCCTCACAATTACTCTTGCTGGGTGCAGGAACGGGACCTGCTGGTAAGAATTCCATACAAATTTAAAATCGCATGTACTTGTCATACAGGTGTTAAAAAATTGGGCCTTTGCTGTTGGTGGTGCCTGAGCACCGTAACCCCTCACAGTTACTCTTGCTGGGTGCAGGAATGGGACCCGCTGTTAAGAATTCCATACAAATTTGAAATGGCATGTACTTGTCATACAGGTGCCAAAAATTGGGCCTTTTCTGTTGGTGGTGCCTGAACACCATAAACCCTCCCAGTTACTCTTGCTGGGCGCAGGAATGGGACCTGCTGGTAAGAATTCCATACAAGTTTGAAATCGCATGTACTTGTCATACAGGTGCCAAAAATTGGGCCTTTGGTGTTGGTGGTGCCTGAACACTGTAACCCCTCACATTTACTCTTGCTGGGCGCTGGGCGCAGCGCACAGGGACAGGGCCTGCTGTTAAAAAATGACATACGAAATTTAAATTGTATGCACCTGTCATACAAGTGCAGAAAAATTAGGCCTTGGGGGTTGGTGGTGACCTAAACCAAAAACATTGTTGGAAGCTAGCAGAATCAAGGTTGAGGAATAGGATAGGCAGCATATGCAGTCTTCAAGGGATGGCAGATCCCTAGCAAATTCAATCAGTTACATCAGCATCGGGGGCTTGATAACTGCTGTTGATTCAGGACTGATTCATTTTGATAAAAGTCAGCTGATCAACAGAGTCTGTGGACAGATGCACTCTTTTGAGTCAACTGATGCTCATGAAAGAGCATGAAAGCTCATTATTGTGCAGGCATTAACCTTGACATGCCTGCTTTGCCAGAAAGGACCAACAAAACTGGTTAGGTGCTTCTATGCACCTTCTGCATCACCCTGCCTCATGAATTTCTCTAGACATTCTGTATCTATGGACAAAGACACCCCTAACTTCACTGTTTAACAGGGTGGAAGTCCTGAGTTCATATTCATGCAGGGTATGGATTTCTAATAAGACTTAGAATTATAACAGAACAGACTGTTGGGACCATTGAGTGGGAATAACTCTTCACACTGATGACTTTTTTCTAATATGATAATGGTTTTGATGTGGACTATTCCTATATTATTCCATTTACTGATGGTGATGAAGCCAGATCTTAGTTAATTAGGTATAGGACTTTGAGCAGTTGATGCAGAAGCAGCAGTCATTTTATGGACTGATATCTTAAAGGGAAACTTCACCTAAAAGGGGAAGCTCTGCTGTCCCCCCCCCCCCTGTAATAATTGCCACATTTTTTTGGGGGGGAGGGGTGTACTTGCTTCCACTTCAGTTTGAATCGCCTGGATGATTGGAGCAGAAGTTGTCCCCCACACAGTCTTCTGAGACACGTCGAAGATCTCAGAAGGTTGTGGGACCATTCTCAAAGTGCAGTGCAGCTTGCGTGCATGCACAGTGGGCGGCTGTCTGTGAAAGGGCAAACTGTCACAGCCGGATGCCCAAAGTTAAGATCCTAGCTCTGGGGATCGAAAGACTGTTGGAAAAAAAGGCTTGGGTTAGCACATTGCTGGATCTTGGGACAGGTGAGTGTTTGTTTATTAAGAGTCAGCAGCTACAGTTTTTGTAGCTGCTAAGTTTTAATTTTCAGAAATATGACTGGAGCTCCCCTTTAAGAACCTTATACCGACTGTTTAGCTTTGTGCTCAAGTATCATTCTGTGGACTGAATTTCTTCAAAAAAAACATCAGTACATTAACAGATTGCCATTTGGATAATGACTTCACTCAGTGTCTCAGTATAAATTACTGGACCACTAAAATGATCATACTATTGGGAAAAATATGTATTATCTATTGTGGCAACTGAGGTTTCTCTTTTTTGACTACCTGATATATTTGTTACTTTTTGTGTAATGTGCTTCCTATTTTGGGTATATGCACAACAATCATGACTCATGAGAGCAGTGAGGTTTTCAACTGCTTGTGGTGGATGTGTTGAGGTTTCATGCTGATGGCACTGTCATAATAATACTGTCCAAGGGAACTCTTTCAACTCATTTGGGGATTTCAGTGGGTATTGGGTATTATTATTATTTTATGTACCTAACTGACCTTGAAGGGTATATGGCTTGTTCATCTTTGTATATTGTTTAACTTAGAAGTTATAGCGGTATTAAACCCAAAACTAAAAATGTAATAAATTGTAGCTTACCAGTCATTAGATGTACAGGCTGCATTCGTTTTATTTTTTTTAGGCTGGTTTCCCTCTGTTTTCACCTGGTGATCTGGACAGGAATACACCTGTATTAGAGTCCCCCCATCTGGATGAAGGAGCACAGGGATACATTTGGACAGCAGCATTGTCTGTCAGCGGGGGAAATGGGAGTGTTAGATGTACTGGTAAGTTTAAATACACTAACAAATTAAAGCACTTTAACGCTTTATACGCAGTTAGGCCCCTTTCACACATGCGGACACTTTGTTTTTCATCCATCGACAGATGAAAAACATGACTGAACTGATGAAATGGACTTATGTCACCGGATACCCCACCAATCAGGAGGGGGGAACAGAGGCTACTTCAGGATTTCCTTCCAAGGGGAAAGGGCCCAACGTTTAGAAGAATCTATAGGGAGTATCCCCAAAGAGCCCAATTTACCCTTGAGGATGGAAACCCTCGCTATGCCCAAGATCCTCAACAAGAGGGACACCCACAAATAAATAGGGATTTGCCCCATCTTAGGGCTCCCCAAAAGACTCGGGAAGATCGAGAGCCATTAAGGCCCAGACCCCACGCCAGAACCGAGCAAGTGGTTTTGATGGGGATCTGTCCAATCTGTCTGAACCCGAGAGACATAGGCAGCGCACGAGGCGGAGCCAATCCAATTCTGAAGAGGTTTTCAGCTGAGTAGATGCCAAGTTGGATCAGATGATCATTTGGTTCACTCAGGGCGCTGCAGCCCAGAACCAAAATAATCCCTCTTTAGGAACAAATCCTGTGACCAACCAAGGGCCACAAAATTCTTAAATGCCCAAGTGGCCAGGAATCAGAGGGATACACTGAATGGAGGCATAGGAGACAGAGGCTCTAACACCATTTTATACCCAGGTCACAGTATTGAGGATCCTGAAATCCCTGCCAGGGGATCTTGGTTGTTAGATACGAACTACCCTCCTATTTTTCAGTGGTCACTTCATCCCTCTGACTCAAACAGGTCGCTCAAAGCAGACACATTTTGAAAAATTGCCAATGACGGTGATACCAAGGAGGATCAAACTCTAATGACGTAATGAAGTCAAGAGGTTAAAGGTTGTATTACGGTAACCAAGAAGGAATCCTCAATGTCAGATAGTTTTGTTGCCTCCAATAAATTGCATCGATGCCCCAAAGGGGGAGATATTATATTTTTCCTCCCAAGTAGAAGGTAAATTCTAACAAAATATTGTATTACTGTTCAATTGTTCAATGTGTGGTATCCATGGCGATGAATACGTTCCCATGTTAATGAGCCTCAGGAGTCAGTCTCCCCTGGGAAAGGTTGCATATATAGTCTCACCTTCCATGGTGGTCAGATAAAAGGCTGATCACACGGTGGAATAAAGGAGGACTCTGAGAAAGCTTAGGATACCAACCTGACATTGAAATTTCAATTGATAAGAATATATATTCATACTGTATGTTTCATCTAATAGGAGGAGATTAACTTTCCATGCCAGGTCGTTGATTGGTACAGACGATGATGTTTACCAAAAATGCAGCGATCGGATGGGTCATCTTACTCCTTGGAGCACAGCTCAAGACTGAACCCCTCATTGAATCGGGTCCTTCTTCAGGAATCATGTGCGAGGCGCCCCCGGATTCTTGTTGATGGAGAGGAAGATTTGTTTCAAAAGATCTTTGTGAATTTGATCCGAGGATATCCATTGAGAGGAATCACAATACCTCCTATTTTCAGTTGAAGGAGATGTGAGAATGGTACATTGCATATGTAAGCAAAACTCAGTCTAGGTGTAATACACTCTAGACCATGCTGAAAAATAGGGAGTGTTTTGGCGCTCTCAGGTGGTGCTGTCAATGGGGTGGCTGCAAAATGTGGACAGGTTTCAGGGTAAAACCAAAAAGAAGCCCCAACACATGGGAGATATATCATTCAGAGCCTGGGCACAAGGGGGGGATTTAAAGTCCGTGTGCAAGTTCCTAGACAGACAGTGATGGGGTGCTCTCTTCAAATCCAGAGGGGAGGGGGGAGAGAGAGAGAAATCCGAGGTTGACCCTGGATGGATGGAGGGGTTGTCACTCAGGGCAGCTGACCGGAGGAGTGAAGCAGCTCTGTATCAGAAATATAGAAGAGAGGAAAGCGCCTCTTGAGTGTTGTAAACGATTCAATGACAAAAAATGATAGTAGTGACTCACATTAAGGTCTCGTTATCGTGTGTGGCGTTGTGCTCCGGAGGCTGGATGTCTGCTCAGTTCAAGTCGGTCTAATCGTCCGGGGGGGCTCTGGAGGCTTGCTCTGCCGAATTCCGGGTAGACTCGGTGGAGGAACTTGGAGGAGCTCAAGCAGCGGCCGGCAGCGTCTGACGTCACATTTGCAGAGAAGGGCAGTGAGGGCAAACCGGGCTTCACAGAGCGTTTCGGAGCATACGTCGATGCCAGGTTCGGGCATGCGCACTCCTTTCTCAAGTGTCTTGGCAGAGCAAGCCTCCAGAGCCCACCCGGACGATTAGACCGACTTGAACTGAGCAGACATCCAGCCTCCGGAGCACAATGCCACACACGATAACGAGTACCTTAATGTGAGTCACTACTATAATTTTTTGTCATTAAATTGTTTACAACACTCAAGAGGCGCTTTCCTCTCTTCTATATATAGACCATGCTGAGACCATTCATTATTCAACCAACTTTTAAAGAGATTTCTCGGATTCCTGATTGCCAACATTGTTTTACTGCGCTTTGAATGGTAGTTGCTAATACCATTGCAGCAGTTAATTTCTGTCTCTATCAAGACTTTACAAGACTTTGAAGTTGGAAATTTGAAGGAAAATTTGAGTTTCTTTATCAGGAGATCGAAATTCAAAAGACTAATAAGGAACAGTTTGTGACATAGCTAAACTAGCAAAGTCGCTACGAACTTACATTTGGAACTGATTTTTCATTTCATCGCCTTACTTAATAATTATGAACAATTCCCAATATCAACTATTCTCTTATAAAAAGAGGACAAGACATTTTTTTTTCTTTCTCCTAACTTTCTTCCCAGATATGTCTAAGGTTGTTCACCTGAATACTGGGAAGAAGGGGGGGGGGGGATATGTCAGGATTTTTAGGGAGATTAAATAAAAGAAAATGACATAAAGCCATACATGTGATGTTACACATAGAGAAATTCTGAACAGTACAGCCTCCATTTTGTTAGGGGTGGTTGAAACTTCATGTTCTTTTGCAAGATATCTTTACAGAGTCTTGAAGTTCAATAGAAGATCTTTGTATTTCTTTACGTCGTAAATAATGAGGCCGTTTTTACATCTCATCAGATAAGAGATAACGGTAGTGCCAATTCCAGATTTTAGTCTGTCTGTATTTTACAATGAACAAAAAGTTCAGTATATTTCTTTTTAAAGGTTCATTTAAACTAAGATTTAGAAAGCATCATCATGTGTAAGATGTATATTAACAACAATGTATTGTTTTAATATTGATATAGTAGGTGTGAACTTGGAATATATATAATGTTGGGTAGATATATATACTAGAATACTTCTCTTAAGTGTAAGGACTTATGTGTCTTGAAACTAATTACTTCATTTTAAGGTATGTGGAGGAGAGGTCTTCTAAGGCATAAAGGTTTGTTTTACATCTTGGGTAGGTCATATAAATCATACAAGCCAGACACTAATGACAATTATACTTATAATCTTATCTGTGTATAACAATGAACAATAGTTAAGTGTATTCTATTAGATTCATTTAAACTAAGTTTTAAAGATACATTATATCATGTGTGAGAAAATATTAGCAATAATTATACGTGTGTGTAACATAAATATACATATATATTTAGGAATGCTTTGTATACCATATTTTGGTTTTATATTCTTGCTAAAGTAATGATCTACTTAGGTGAAGCTAATTACTTCATTTTAGAAATATTTATGTAAGGTCTTGTAAAGTTTTATGACCGTCATAGATCCTCCATTCTAGCCACAAAGTCTGAAGTGTTTGACAGAGTTTTGGTGATTTAAGGCTTTTACCCAGCCTAAGGTCAAATGGTTATCTGTGGGAAAATAATGCCATTATATGCTATACAGTGTATACCGAATCTAATAGTAATACCACACTGCCCTCTGGTGACTGCTACTAAGTTTAAATATATAGTATCTGGATATAGTATCTGGGTAAATCAGTCATTTCCAATCAATATATATATCGTATTAATAAAATATCCTTATTAAACGGCGTTACCAGGTCCAATCCTTACATAGATACATGATGGAAATATTAGATGGACACGTATATACCATGAGACTATGGACAGATTCTCATATTGTTTTTATGATTATTCTTAAATGAAGAACTTATCATATAATTCTAATATCCAATATACTGGATGACTGGTAGAGGTGTCGCCCAATGACCTCACCAGTTAATGGATAAGTAATCCCAACCAATGGGGATAAAGTTCCTCCTTCTGGGTTCAGCTTATGGTAATTTTTACTGCCCTTTTGTTCAACACGATATAAAAAGGGAACCCCAGATGTGATAGGACACACACATTGCAACAGCATTCATTACACTTCAACACACACGCTACTTACATCCATATATATATATATACTCATCTATGCATACTCCATCTTGCTCCATCCCTTATTTGAAACTTTGAAGCACGCCAGATGAAACTCCTCCCTAACCGGCCACCATTTTGGTAAAGGCAGCCATCTTAAGGACTCTGGTAACGACCATTTTAAGCTAGCAGCCATTTTAAGTGTGGTAAATATACCTTGCTGTTTATCTGATTATTATTTACTATAGTTTATTTCCTTCCTTATATGTATTCAATTTCATGCAAAAAGGGTAACGAGATTACAGTCCCAGCTGTATGAACCATATTAGATTTTTCTCTAAAAACTGATTTTTGTTTTTATACGTTTTTATTTATATCAAGTTTAGCGCAATATTAGCGATTTAGTCTCCAGTTTTGCATAGCCTATTCTCACTCAAACTGCAGCGGAGTGACTGTGGGCTGTGCAATTCGCAGACAACTGTGGTCTGATTATATAGAACACTTATCTATGGTTTCTACTATACCTGGGGAAAACGTAATCTTGCTTTCTTTTTAATTTTATCATTGAATTACATATCACATTGCATTTATCGTTTTAAGTTTGTATTTTATGTAAAAGTTATCTCTTTGTGTCACCTCAAGTCTAACCATTTATTGTGAAAACATGTCTTGTGAATAAATATACTTATATATTCCCTACTGTAGTCTGTATTCACTAAGATTGGTATATGCTGTTAAAAAGAAATTAATTGATTAAAAAGAACTCGTTATATTCGTTCAGAATAATATTCTCGAACATGTAAAACACACGACATATTAAATGGAGAAAAGGGGGGTAAAGCTGCTCTAAATGATAAGTGTAGTGAAACAATAAATATCTAAGAGATAGCAATATACTATCAGATAAATGATCAATCAAAAAAAATTATTGCATTCAACAAATCAATGAAAGTGACTTCGGATAATGCATTGCAAAAAATATAGTGCATTCAACAAAGCAATGAAAGTGACTCCGGATAATGTAATAAATATAATAAACCCCAAAGTCCATAAAGGAATAAATAAAAGTCCAAGGGTGAATAAAGGTGTTCAGGGACAGAATCCACTATATATTTTGCAAAGCATTATCCAAAGTCACTTTCATTGATTTGTTGAATGCAATATTTTTTTTGATTGATCATTTATCTGATCCACTAGTTTTGCATTTAGCTAGGGTCAGTGTCACTACTGGTACCATGAGGCGATACCTGGACCCTATAGAGGTTGCACAGGCAGTCCAACTCCTCCAGGATTGCACATCAATACGTGCCATTGCCAAAAGATTTGCTGTGTCTCCCAGCACAGTCTCAAGAGCATCGAGGAGATTCCAGGAGACAGGCAATTACACTAGGAGAGCTGGACAGAGCTTTAGAAGGTCCTTAACTCCTCCTACAGGACTGGTATCTGCTCATTTGCGCAAGAAGGAGCAGGATGATCACTGGCAGAGGCCTACAAAATGACCTCCAGCAGGCCACTGATGTGAATGTCTCTGACCAAACAATCAGAAACAGACTTCATGAGGGTAGCCTGAAGGCCCAACTTCCTCTAGTGGGCCCTCTGCTCACTGCCTGGCACCATGGAGCTCGATTGGCATTTGCCATTACACATCAGAATTGGTAGGTCCGGAGCAGGTTCACCCTGTGCACATGTTACAGACTTGAAAGGGTCTGGAGAAGCTGTGGAGAATGTTATGCTACCTGTAACATCATTCAGCGTGACCAGTTTGGTAGTGGGTCACTGATGGTCTGGGGAGCCATACCCATAGAGAGATGCAATAGACCTCTACAGGCTAGACAATAGCACCCTGACTACCATTAGGTATCGGGATGAAATCCTTGGACCCATTGCCAGATGCTACACTGGTGCAGTGGGTCCTGGGTTCCTCCACTACAATGCCTGGCCTCATGTGCAAGAGTATGCAGCCAGTTCCTGGAGGATGAAGGATTTGATACCATGGAATGGCCCCCAAGCTCACCTAACTTAAATCCAGTAGAACACCTCTGGAACATTATGTTTCGGTCCATCCAACGCTGCCAGGCTGCACCTCAGTCTGTTTAGGAGCTCAGTGGTGCTCTGGTGCAGATCTAGGAGGAAATACCCCAGGACACTATCTGTCGTCTCATTAGGAGCATGCCCTGATGTTGTTAGGCATGCATATAAGCACATTGGGGCCATACAAACTACTGAGTACCATTTTGAGTTGCTGCAATGAAATTTCAGGAAAATGGACTAGCCTGCTGCATCATTTTTTCACTTTGATTTTCAGGGTGTCTTTGAATTCATCCCTCTGTAGCTTGATAAGTCCATATCAGTATAGATATCCAGCATGATTTCTTTTTCCCCATTGAGATATGATGGGTTTTCAAAATATTCCTTTAATTTTTTTGAGCAGTGTATAAGGCTCCATTCACACAGCATCTGGTGGGACTCTGCCCTGGGTGGTTATTTCAGTGCAGTTCTATGGCATGACAAGGCAAAATGCCTTGTCTCCTGTGTGCCCGTAATTGGCAGCCTCGTAATTATATTTAGTATTTTACTGTAGACTCCAGACTGGTTGTGTTTTTGATAGGAATATTTTTATTGTTCTAGTGTAACAGTTAGTGTTAGTGTAACAAAGGTGAGAAAAATTGGATTTTTAAATTTTTATGACAATCGCTAACCCAAATGCAATGTGTAACACAGCTCTAGTGATGAGCCGAACACCCCCCTGTTCGGTTCGCAAGTCTATGGGACTCGAACGTCAAAAATCAAACAGCCTCATTTTGAAGGCTTAAATGGAAGTTATTGCCCAAAAAAAGTGTATGGGGGTCCGGGTACTGACCTGGGGATTGGGGAACATGCAGCAATGCAAAAATTTAAACAATCGTTTTTAAAGGAGCAGTGATTTACTGATTTTAATGAGGCTTAAAGTGAAAGTTTTAAAAAATTAAAAATGCCTTAAAATATCATGGCTGGGGGGTCTCCTTAATGTGCCTGTAGTGTAGCACATCTCTACGATGTATGCAGCCTGCTGCAGCAATACTGACATTTCTAAAGGAAAAAATGTCATATACAAATATACATACAAATTTGAAATCGCATGTACTTGTCATACAGGTGCAGAAAAATTGGGCCTTGGTTAGTGGTGGTGCCTGAACACCATAACCCCTTGCAGTTATTCTTGCTGGGCAAAGGAACGGGCCCTGCTGCTAAAAATTCCATACAAATTTTGAAATCGCATGTACTTGTCATACAGGTGCAGAAAAATTGGGCCTTGGTTGTTGGTGGTGCCTGAACACTGCAATCCATCGCAGTTACTCTTGCTGGGCACAGGGACAGGCCCTGCTGCTAAAAATTCCATACAAATTTTGAAATCGCATTTACTTGTCAGACAGGTGCAGAAAAATTGGGCTTTGGTTGTTGGTGGTGCCTGAACAACGCAACCCATCGCAGTTACTCTTGCTGGGCGCAGGAACGGGCCCTGCTGGTAAAAATTCCATACTAATTTGAAATTGGCAAAGATCAAGTGTTGTATGTGTTCTTATCAGTAATCTAGTGGGGGCGCTGTGCTGTCATCTGACCTGGCCAAGGTTGGGTGTCGGCTATGCAAACCTGCTGGAGTGATGGGGACCTGGAAGGCTAGTATCAGCAGGAACTGAAACTGAAATTGGGCCTTTGGTGTTGGTGGTGCCTGAACACCGTAATCCCTCACAGTTACTCTCTCTGGGTGCAGGAACGGAAAATGCTGGTAAGAATTGCATACAAATTTGAAATGGCATGTACTTGTCATACAGGTGCCAAAAATTGGGCCTTTGCTGTTGGTGGTGCCTAAACACCATAACCCCTCACAGTTACTCTTGCTGGGCGCAGGAACAGGACCTGCTGGTAAGAATTCCATATATATTTGAAATCGCGAATCCAGAATATACGAGAATCCAGAATCTCTTTTATCTCATATTCTTCTCCACCTTCAACTTGTACAGGAGGAGGAGGTGGGATAGTAGGCCTTATTCCTTGGTCAGGAACATGGGGCTTCAGTAGCGACACATGGAAAATGGGATGTATTTTGAGGTCTATTGGCAATGTAAGCTGTACTGCAGCTTTTCCAATAAGTTTCTTGATTGGGAAAGGTCCCAAGAACAGAGGTCCAAGCTTTTTGCTAGGGATTTTCAGTCTTCAATTTTTTGTTGAGAGCCAAACGAGGTCCCCGATAGCGTACTGAGGAGAAGGTCTTCTGCGAAGATCATAGTACTTCTTTTGTTGACTATGAGCGTGTGCAATGGTAGTATTAAGCAAACCCAGAGAGTCCTTTATTTGGGTAAGATAGTCTGAGGCTACTGGGTTATTTGAAGGAAGGATGCGTGGTGGAAGAACAGAGGGATGAAACCCATAGTTCAAGTAGAACGGACTCTGCTTGGTCGTACTGTGGGTTGCGTTGTTGTAGGCAAATTCTGCCAGAGGGAGAAGATCCACCCAATCATCCTGTTGGTAAGAAGTGTAACAACGTAAATATTGCTCGATGCATTGGTTGACTCTTTCAGTCTGTCCGTTGGTCTGCGGATGGTAAGGAGAAGTGAGCTTCCGCTCGATCCGTAGTATGTGACATAGTTCTTGCCAGAACTTGGAAATAAATTGTGATCCACGGTCAGACAGAAGAGTTTTTGGGATACCATGTAACTTAAAGACATGTTTCATCAGGAGTTCTGCCGTTTGTTTGGACGAAGGTAGTCTGCGAATAGCAATGAAATGTGCCATTTTTGTCAGATGGTCCACTGACACTAAGATGGTATTAAATCCTTTGGAAGGAGGCAATTCCACTATAAAGTCCAAGGACACAACTTCCCATGGAGTTTGGGGTATTGGTAGACTGCATAGTAGACCGGATGGTCTCGTAGTGTCAATTTTGGACCTGGCACAGACATTGCATGAAGAGACGAATTTTTGTATAGATGTTTTCATGTCAGGCCACCAGAATTGCCTGGTAATCAGATTAAGAGTCTTTGTCATACCCATATGTCCTGCCATAGGCAGATCATGCGATAATTCCAAGATCTTGGTGCGTATGGTAGGTGGTATGTAAAGTTTGTCGTTGTAGTAGAGGAAGCCTTCTGCATCAGTATTTAGTTGTGGTGGGGGTGAATCCAAACTTATACCATGCAAAACCTCTTCCTTCAAGGAACGGACAACTCCAATAATGCGTTTGTGAGGTATTATAGGAACGGAAGGGATTTCGAAGTAATTTTCTTCAGTTAGTCGTGATAGTGCATCCGCCTTTTTGTTCTTATCTGCAGGTGTGTAGGTCACTAGGAAGTTAAACCTTAGAAAGAATAGTGACCATCGTACCTGTCGGTGAGAGAGAGTTTTGTTAGTCTGAAGATATTGGAGATTTTTATGGTCCGTGTATATAAGTATTGGTAATTGGGTGCCTTCGAGTAGATGTCGCCAATTCTCCAGAGCCAATTTTATAGCAAGCAGTTCCTTTTCACCCACGGGGTAATTTATCTCTGGACTGCTTAGGGATTTAGAAAAAAAGGCGACTGGATAAAGTGGTGAAGTTTGAGTTGGTCGTTGGGAGAGTATTGCTCCTACTGCCATGTTTGACGCATCTACTTCCAGAATGTATTGGAGGGATGGGTCTGGATGGCGTAGTATGGGAGCAGAAGTAAACCTTGTCTTTAACAGGTGAAAAGCTTTATTTGCTTCATCTGACCATTTGAATGGTTTTTTAATGCTAGTGAGCTGTGTGAGGGGTCTCACAATGGCAGAGAAGTTTCTGATGAACTTCCTGTAGAAATTCGAAAATCCAAGGAATCGCTGTAGCGCCTTGCGTGTGGTTGGTGTAGGCCAATCCTGAATGCAGGATATCTTACTCATGTCCATCTCGATTCCTGTTTTGGATATGATGTAGCCTAGAAACAGTACCTCTTCTTTATGAAACAAGCATTTTTTCAGTTTCACATAAAGGTTGTGTGCAAGCAATCTCGATAATACTAGTCTTACATGTCTTATGTGTTCAGACAGGGATCGTGAATATATAAGTATATCGTCCAGATATACCACAACACAGACATCTAGTAAGTCTCTGAAAATATCGTTTATAAATCGTTGAAAAACTGCAGGGGCGTTGCATAGCCCGAATGGCATTACAAGATATTCGAACAATCCGTATCTGGTTCTGAATGCAGTCTTCCACTCGTGTCCATCACGGATTCGAATGAGATTGTATGCTCCTTTTCAGGTCCAATTTTGAAAAATAGGTAGCTCCACGCACCTGCTCAATGAGCTCAGGGATAAGCGGTAGAGGATAGCGATCTTTTATTGTAATAGCATTCAATTGCCTATAGTCGATGATAGGCCTGAGACTTGAGTCCTTATTGCGGACAAAAAAAGAGTCCTGCTGCTGTGGAAGAAGTGGAAGGTCTAATAAAACCTTTCTTCAAATTCTCATCCAAATAGTCTTTGAGATGGGAAAGTTCATCCTGTGAAAGAGGATAAACATGACCGAATGGCAATTTGCTATTTGGGAGTAGATCAATGCTACAATCATAGTCTCGATGGGGAGATAGTGCTTGAGCATTTTTCTCAAGAAAAACCTCAGAGAGATCCTGATAACATAGTGGTGCAATCTCATCTGTCACCACAGACAGGATCTTCCCGAAAGACGGGAGGTTACACGTACCCTCGCAATAGCAAGAGAGGAAGGCCAGGGTCCGTTCCTTCCAATCTATGGTTGGTTGATGTGTTTGCAACCAGGGAAGTCCCAACACAATGGGAAAGTGGGGTGAAGGTATTAGATCGAAGGTAGTGGTCTCCATATGAGACCCGTTAGTAGTGACTAGGAGTGCCTGTGTCTGATCAGTGATCGGACCAGAGGATAAAGGAACACCGTTAAGACCCACTGAGACAGGTTTAAGTTTAGAAATAATAGGAACTTTATTTAAAGCAGCAAAACGTATGTCAATATAATTTCCACATGATCCTGTGTCAATCATGGCCTTAGTAGTAATCCTGTTCTGGTCCCACTGTAATGTTAAGCAAACAGAAAGGTAAGGGTTAGTGATTGAAGTTGTCAATCCCCCTAGGAGGACATGTGAACACTCACCCTTCTTTTTGTAGACTAGGGGACAGACGTTTATCTTGTGATCCGGGGATGCACAGTACAAGCAGAGATTACCAGATCGTCTTTTGGCTCTTTCCATAGTTGATAGAGGTGGGCGTATGGTTCCTACCTCCATAGGAACGGGGTCAACGGCCGAAATCCGAGAAGAACTGGATAATGACATTCCCATTTTCTCAGCCTTTCTTTCTCGTAGTCTTCTATCTATGGTGATACTGAGTTGTATCAATGCATCCAGGGTTTTTGGCAGATCCGCTCGGGCGAGCTCGTCTTTAACGGCCTCTGATAGGCCAAGCCTAAATTGGGTTTTCAGAGATGCATCATTCCATTCTGAATCAAGGGTCCATCTCTTGAATTCTGCGACAAAGTCTTCTACAGGTCTCCCACCTTGTTTCAAGGATCTTAATTGAAGATCGGCAGTACTCTGCCTATTGGGATCATCATATAGGCTAGTGAGTTCTGCTAGGAACAAGGCATAGGAGTTGAGAAGCTGGTCGCTTTTCTCAAAAAGAGAGTCTGCCCAGGCCCGAGGATCGCCTATTAGGTAAGAAATAATAGTACAAACCTTAATGTGATCAGTAAGGTAGGTACGGGGTTTTAGCAAGAAAAGTAACTCACATGCGTTTTTAAATTCGCGAAATTTTTTGCGATCGCCTGTAAATACCAAAGGAGGATTTATTTTGGGTTCAGGGGACTGAGCAGTGGTAAGTTGTGTCAGTCTAATTACCTGCTGCGACAGAGCCTGATTGTCTTCTTTTAATTCAGCAAGTGCGTGTATTAACGCAGTTACTTGCTGTTTTAATTGTGTCATCTGAGTGGTTATTTCTGCTCAATCCATTTGTGGTTCGTTCAATCTGTAACGCTCCTGCGTTTTATGTATGATGTGGATTTTCAGCTGCAGAAATATTCCACTTCAGTAGTCATGTAGAGAAACGCTGAGACACCAATCCCAACTCCCAATGACTCCTCATGTGTGGATGATGAGTGACTTATGTATATAGTAACACAGTGATGATAGGCTGAAGAGACAGGTTGGGTAGAGATGGTAGATGACCGACACTTGAAAGGAAATGTTCTTGAAAGTAAGATGGTAGCAGATGGGATGCAGATAGGTTTAGCAATCATGTATGGTAGCAGATGACAGAGTAGCAGGTGGACATACAAGAGAGATCAACCCAGTGCAAGAACAGGTGGTAGTAGGATCAAGAGCTAGCAATCTTAGATAATGCAGATGTAGTAATAGTCCTTAGTATGCAGAGCTAGATAGTGTAAGCTTTAGTATGAAGGTTATAGAGGTTTCCCCTGTGGGGTACTTATCACTAATAGCAATGTAGCAGAGGAGAGGTTCGGCAAGAGCGGATGATCCGGTAGCGGGATACAGGGATCAGTGCAGCGTGGTTCCGACAGCGAGGTATGCTTGCAAGCGTGAGAGCTTCAAGACAGGTTAGCATCAAGGCACAAAGCAGTTTGAACGAACACATGTGAGTGAGAGCCGGCGATCTAAATAGCCATCCAGTCCGGCGCTCAGTGATGACAGCATCAGTCTTAAAGGTGTATGCGCACCTTACCAAAAGAGAATGGTGGGGTGCATACACTTATGAAAGAGTAATTAGGGTACCCAAAGGTACCAGAACATTACACCCTCACAGTTACTCTTGCTGGGCGCAGGAATGGGATCTGCTGGTAAGAATTCCACACTCTTGCTGAGCGCAGGGCATAGGGACAGGGCCTGCTGTTAAAAACGACATCTGAAATTTAAATTGTATGCACCTGTCATTCAATTGCAGAAAAATTAGGCCTTGGGGGTTGGTGGTTACCTAAACCAAAAACATTGTTCGAAGCTAGCAAAATCAAGGTTGAGGAATAGGATAGGCAGCATATGCAGTCTTCAAGGGGTGGCAGACCCCTAGCAAATTCAATCAGTTACATCAGCATCAGGGCTTGATAGCTGCTGTTGATCCAGGACTGATTTATTTTGATAAAAGTCAGCCGGTCAACAGAGTCTGTGGACAGACGCACTCCTTTGTCCGTCACAAAACCTCCAGCAGCACAGAACATCTGTTCAGAAAGCATGCTGGAAGCAGGACAGGCCAGTAGCTCTATTGCATATTGAGCAAGTTCTGGCCAGTGGTCCATCCTCAGGACCCAGTAACCCAGTGGATGCTCACTTGGAAAAGACTCCAAGTCTGCTCTTGCCCCTAAATAATCATGCACCATATGATGGAGACACTGGCGATGGTTGCTTAAACCTAACAGCCCTGGGTGCTGCTGAGGACTAAAGAACTGTTTAAAGGCGTCGGTCAGCCGGCCGCCTTCTCCACCACTCCTTCTTTGGCTGAACAATGCCTTTAGAAACACGTCCAGAGAATGTTAACCTCCCAGTTTTTGGAAAGGTGGTACACACATTTTTTTTCAAGACCTCCTCAAGATGTTTCATCCTCTGCTCCCTCTGCAAAGGCAGGATGAGCTCTGCAACTTTACCCTTGTAACATGGATCAAGAAGGGTTGCCAACCAGTAATTATCCCTCTCCTTGATGGCACAAATCCTTGGGTCCTTTTGCAGGCTTTGCAGAATCAGGGAGGCCATGCAACATAAGTTTGAGAAGGCATGAGCTTCTGAGTCCTCTGGGTGACTAAGGATGACATTGTCAGGAGCAACCTCTCCCCAACTATGTACAACTCCTGGAGTTTCTGGGGAATCAAAACTATCCCTCGAAGATTGCTGAATGCTATCCTCTACATCCATGCTGCCGCAATCCTCCTTCTCCTCCTCCTTTTCCTCCTGTGTGTTTTGTGGCCCTGCAGGAATGATATCTGCATAAAGGGGGCCTGGTGAGGAAAGGAAGTCCTCCTCTTCCTCCTGCTGTTCTGCCTCAAATGCCTTGTCCATGATTCCACAAAGCATGTGCCCCAGCAGGTAGACTAGAGGGATAGTGTCACTGATGCATGCATCGTCCCGGCTCACCATCATTGTGGCCTCCTCAAATGGTGACAGGACTTTGCATGCATCCTTGATCAAAAGCCACTGGTGTGGCAAAAAAAGCCAAGCTCCCCTGAGCCTATCCTTGTGCCATATTTACACAGGTACTCATTGATGGCCCTCTGCTGCGTGTGCAGCTGCTGCAGCATTGCCAATGTTCAAATCTACCTGGTGGGCATGTCACAAATGAGGCGGTTGGTGGGGAGGTTGAATTCCCGTTGAATGTCAGATAAGCGAGCACTGGCATTGTATGAACGCCGGAAATGGCCACAGACTTTTCTGGCCTGCCTCAGGAGATCTTGGATTCAGGACATGTGGCAAGCATGGAACATGTGTCAGGTGTCCCTGAGGGAGGACAGAGAGAACGCTGGTGCCATTGTCACATACAACCATTCCTGGCTCAAGCTGTCATGGCGTCAACCATCTCTGAGCCTGCCCCTGCAGAGCTGACAGAATCTCTGCCCCGGTGTGACTCCTATCCCCTAGACAGACCAACTGAAGCACGGCATGGCATCTTTTAGCCTGACTGCTTGCATAGCCCCTTGAACGCTTAGGGAGCACTGCTGCTTCAGAGGACAATTGAGCAGAAGAGGACATAGAGGAAGAAGAAGAGGAGGAGGAGGAGGTGGTTTAGTAGCCAGATGTGGCATAACCGGCACCAGCTTTTTGGAGGCGTGGTGGCAAAACAAGCTGCAACACTGAACTCTGCCCTGCCTCCTTCCCAGCTGCCAGCAGAGTTACCCAGTGCACCATGAAGGAAATGTAACTTCCCTGTCCATGCCTGCTGGACCAAAAGTCAGCAGTAATGTGCACCTTACTGCTGATTGCTCTGTCCAACGAGGCCAAAACACTACCTTCCACATGACCGTAGAGAGCCGGAACGGCATTACATGGAAATAAATGCCTTTTTGGTACTTGCCACTGTGCTACAGCACATTCCACAAATTCGCGAATGGGAGCAGAGTCTACCAGATGAAAAGGCAGCAATTGTAATGCTAGCAATTTGGCCAAGCTAGCATTAAGACGCTGAGCATGTGGATGGCTGGGACAATATTTCTTTCTATGGTTCAGCAACTAGAGTAGTGAAATTTGCCTGCTACTCAAATCAAGCGGTGGTGTACTGCTAGCAGATTGGGTGCAAGTCTCTGTGGCACTCATTGCTATACCATCATCCCTCTCAATGCAGGTATTTGTGAAGACATGAGGTATAGTAGGGCAGGGCTCAAAATTTCAAGTCCTGAGCTACTAGCCAGGCCTTAAGGGTTACTCGGCACCAGTTGCCCCATCTAACCCCTACCCATGGGCATCCGCAGGTAGGGGCAAGGGGGGGCAAATGCCCCCCCTTGGAATCTCAACTACCCCTTTTAAGTGGTTGTTAAGCCACTTTATACCATCCTGTCTGTTCTGTTTAATAATCATGTGTGCCTGTGTGTCTGTGTTTTAAAAAAATAAGCTGTTCTTTACCAGTTTTCAGAGGGCCGAGCGCCGCTCACGTGACCTGTCATCTCTCTCCTCTCTCCGGCTGACAGCTGCCTGCAGCGGGTGGGGCCAAGGATTCCTCACTGATGTCAGTTGGGAGGGGAGGAGGAGGGGAAGAGGAGAGGAGGAGAGAGGTGTCGGGTCACGTGAGCGGCGAGTGGAACTCTATACTTGTAAAGAATGGCTTATTTTTATAAAAAACAGACACAGGGGCACACAGAATTACTAAACAGACTGTAGACAGGATATGAAACTTTAAATGAAACTACAGCAGCAGGAGAGGAGGGGGGATGGGCACTGACAAAGGAGCATACAGGCAGGGAGGGGGGGAGAGGACAGAGGAGGACGGAGGGCTACAGATGATGGAGGCACATAAACTGACCACGGTGTCAGGGCTCAGCAGCCATGGTATACCGTGGTGAGTTTACAGAGGGGAGGACATAGCCAGGCAGGATCAGCCAGGTATTTTAGGTGATAGAAAGGGCCAAATTACACAGCAAAGCACTGTGCTGTATAACATGCTTTAAGGGAATGTACTCAAAATAAGTATAATAACTAAGCCGGGAATTGCCGGGATCTCAGCTTCACACACAGTCACGCCTCCTGGCTCGGCTCCTATGATAGAAGTCACACGAACCGGCAGTGTTCTGTCTATCAAAGGAGCCGAAACAGGAGGTGGGACTGCGTGTGAAGCTGAGCGCCCGGCAATTCAAATGAAAGATGTTACAGTGCAGCGATCCCCGCTCTGATTATCCGGCCGCCTTTCCTCTTCCTCTCCTCTCTCGCCCTAAATCATTTTCCACTCGCAAAATGCGAGCAGGCGAGTTGAAAATTTAAGGGCTTTAGTAGGGTTAGAGATCCCAGATGAGGAGCAAGGTGAAGTATGCTTGTTTTGATCTTGTGGCTCTTTCAGGTGCTGTTGCCAACGGACTGCATGGCAGGTTGTCATATGCCTTGTCAAGCAAGTGGTGCCCCAGCGACTGGTGTTCTGGCCATGCTTGAACCGCTTCAGACAGATGTTGCAAACATCAATGCTGCGGTCTACTGCACATGTGCTGAAAAAAGCCCACACTAATGAACTTTTTGGAGTCCTGTAAGATCCTGGCACTCTCAGTGCCTTTCTATCATCTCCCTTCCGGGTTGCGTTCCACCACTCAGGTAGGTGGAACGCATATAAGGTGTGTATTCCTTTAACAGTGCTGACGTCATCATCAGGCGCCGCACTGAGCGGCTATTTCAACTGACGGTCTGCACTCACAAATTGTTCGTGCAACCGCTCCTGATACCTGCCTAACCTGACGCTGCCGAATCTTCCAGCTACATACCCTATACCTGGATTGACCGGAGCCTCGCTACCTTGTCCTACACTCCCTCACTACTGGCTATTGATAAGTACCCCACAGGGGACCCCCTCTTATCAGCAACGCTTGCTATCTATACCTGCATTATAAGAACTATTGCTAGCTCTAGGATACATGCTCTCCAGTATCTACCATCTGCATTTCTAAACCTAGATCGCTAGCTCTTGTGCCTATTATTTGTTACAACCTGCATTACCGAACTAAGCTTAGCAACACCTGTATATCTTGCTTGCTATTATCTATCACCTGTTGATTATACTAGATTGCTATCTGAGTGCTTATCATCATCTACTATCACTCCTCAGAGCCTATACCTTCAGTGTAACATCTCACTGCTACTTGCATAATTACTATCACTCCTGCAACATCATTATCTGAGTGTTTGTATATGTGCATACTGAATCAGGCTGAACCACTATGATGAATTAAGAGAGTTGGATCAGGTGATTTAACAAGATCTCTACAATACTACTGAGTGGAATTCTGCAGCTGCAAATCCAGTATCCTTAAGCTAAAACCCAGAGCGCTACATATTGCACGAACCCTAAAAAATGGATTCAGCAGAAATGGCCACTCATGTGATGCACCTCACACAAAAAGTAGAAGCATTAGTTCATACTCTCACTGAAGTACAAAAGGAAAATCAAACCTTGAGACAGCAGGTGGCCCGTGTATCTCAGCTTACTGCTGCTCAACCCCGTGAGCCCAAGATAAACCCTCCACAAGTGTTTACAGGTGACCGGAAAAAATTTTGTGAGTTTAAAAACGCATGTCAATTGTTTTTCAGTTTAAAACCTCGTACTTACAATACAGACCGTATTAAAGTCTGCACTACTATCTCTTATATGTCAGGTGATCCACGGGCTTGGGCAGACTCCTTCTTTGAGAAAGATGATCCTATTCTCAATTCCTATCCTGCGTTTTTAGCAGAACTCTCCCGTCTATATGAAGACCCAAATAGGCAACGTACTGCTGACAGCCAATTGAGAGCTTTAAAACAGGGAAGGACACCTGTTGAAGACTTTGCAGCAGAGTTCAAGAGATGGACCCTTGATGCAGGGTGGAATGATGCATCTCTGCGTACCCAGTTCAGGCTTGGTCTATCCGAAGCCGTTAAAGACGAGCTCGCCCGAGTGGACTTACCTGGCACTTTGGATGCTTTAATACAGCTCAGTATCAACATTGACAGACGGTTACGAGAAAGGAAGGCTGAGAAAATGGAAGTACCATCACCCAATCCTTCTCGTTTCTCGTCTTCTGATTCTACTCCCATGGAGGTAGGGATCATACGCTCCCCATTATCATCTGTTGAACGAGCCAGGAGAAAATCTCAGAACCTTTGCATGTATTGTGCTTCCTCTGATCATCTAATAAGCGTCTGTCCCCTTGTCCGCAAAAAAGAGGGTGAGTTTTCACATATATTATTGGGGGGTTTAACGACTTCTTTTTCTAACCCCTATCTTTTCATCCAATTAATTTTACAGTGGGACCAAAATAGAATCACTACCAAGGCTATGATCGACACAGGATCTTGTGGGAACTACATTGACACTAGTTTTGTTGCTTTAAATAAAATACCTATTATTTCAAAATCTAAACCTGTCTCTGTTAGTTTAATTAATGGTATTCCCTTATCTTCTGGTCCAATCGTTAAACAAACTCAAGCACTTCTAGTTACTGCTAACGAGTCTCATGTTGAGACAAACACTTTTGATGTGTTACCTTCACCACATTTTCCCATTATTCTGGGACTTCCCTGGTTACACATGCATCAACCAAACATCGATTGGAAAACACGAACACTGACTTTCCCCTCACACTACTGTGAGACCACGTGTAAGATCCAATCGTACCGAAATATCCTTTCCATGGTGTCAGATCAAATCCCACCACCACCATTCTATCAGGATCTGGCTGAAGTTTTCCTTGAGAAAAATGCTCAAGTGTTGCCTCCCCATAGGGACTATGATTGTTCCATTGATCTACTCCCTAACAGTAAACTACCTTTCGGACATGTTTATCCTCTATCTCAGTATGAACTTTCTCATCTCAAACAGTATTTGGATGAGAATTTAGCGAAGGGGTTTATTAGACCCTCTACTTCTTCCACAGCTGCAGGACTTTTCTTTGTCCGCAATAAGGATCAGAGTCTCAGGCCTATCATTGACTACAGGCAATTAAATAACATCACAATAAAGGATCGCTATCCTTTACCTCTCATTCCGGAACTCATTGAACAGGTGCGTGGAGCCACTTACTTTTCAAAGTTGGATTTAAAAGGGGCATACAATCTCATCCGCATACGCAAAGGGGGTGAGTGGAAGACGGCATTCAGAACTAGGTATGGATTATTCGAATATCTGGTGATGCCCTTCGGATTATGCAACGCTCCCGCAGCATTCCAGCATTTTATAAATGACATCTTCAGAGATCTACTCGATGTTTGTGTTGTGGTATATCTGGATGATATACTCATCTACTCACAATCCTTGTCTGAACATGTAAGACATGTACGACTTGTATTATCCAGATTGCTCTCACACAATTTATATGTAAAATTGAAGAAATGCCTATTCCATATGGAGGAAGTGTTATTCCTGGGATACATCATATCAAAGAATGGTATTAAGATGGATAAAAGCAAGATATCGTGTATCCAGGATTGGCCTATACCAACAACACGTAAGGCATTACAACGATTCCTTGGGTTCTCAAACTTTTACAGAAAATTCATCAAAAACTTCTCTACCATTGTAAGACCGTTAACTCAACTCACAAGTGTGAAAAAGACGTACAAATGGTCTGAAGAAGCGAATCAAGCTTTCCGCTTGCTAAAATCAAGCTTCACTTCTGCTCCCATATTACGCCATCCAGACCCATCTCTACAATACATCCTAGAGGTGGATGCATCAAATATGGCTGTAGGAGCAGTTCTCTCCCAAAGACCGACAAATACGTCTCCTCTCCACCCAGTTGCTTTTTTCTCCAAAGCACTGACTGCCCCAGAGGTGAACTATCCAGTGGGTGAAAAGGAGTTACTTGCCATAAAATTGGCACTTGAAAATTGGCGACATTTACTTGAAGGTACCCGGTTGCCAATACTCATATATACGGATCACAAGAACCTCCAATACCTCCAAACCAACAAAACCCTTTCCCATCGGCAAGTGCGTTGGTCATTATTCTTCCTAAGATTTAATTTCCTAGTGACCTACAAACCTGCAGATAAAAACAAGAAGGCGGATACATTATCACGGTTAACCGAAGATAACTGTGCAGAAATCCCTTCACTCCCTATAATACCACAAGATCGTATTGTTGGCGTTGTTCGTTCCTTAAAAGAAGAGATTCTGCATAGTCTAGGATTGGATTCACCACCACCACATCTAAATTCTGATGCAGAAGGCTTCCTTTACTTTGATAACAAACTCTACATACCTCCTGACATGCGCACTAAGATCTTGGAACTAACACATGATGTACCTATGGCAGGACACATGGGTATGACCAAAACATTAAATTTACTCACCAGGCAATTTTGGTGGCCTGGAATGAAGATGTCTGTACAGAAGTTCGTTTCCTCATGTGACACCTGTGCTAGGTCCAAAATTGAGACTACAAAGCCATTCGGGCTACTTTGCAGTCTACCTATACCCAAAGTTCCATGGGAAGTTGTGTCCCTAGATTTCATAGTGGAATTACCACCTTCCAAGGGATTCACTACCATTTTAGTGTCAGTGGACCATCTGACCAAGATGGCACATTTCATTCCCATTCGCAGATTACCATCATCTAAAGAAACAGCGGAACTACTAATTCAGGTAGGTGGAACGCATATAAGGTGTGTATTCCTTTAACAGTGCTGACGTCATCATCAGGCGCCGCACTGAGCGGCTATTTCAACTGACGGTCTGCACTCACAAATTGTTCGTGCAACCGCTCCTGATACCTGCCTAACCTGACGCTGCCGAATCTTCCAGCTACATACCCTATACCTGGATTGACCGGAGCCTCGCTACCTTGTCCTACACTCCCTCACTACTGGCTATTGATAAGTACCCCACAGGGGACCCCCTCTTATCAACAACGCTTGCTATCTATACCGGCATTATAAGAACTATTGCTAGCTCTAGGATACATGCTCTCCAGTATCTACCATCTGCATTTCTGAACCTAGATCGCTAGCTCTTGTGCCTATTATTTGTTACAACCTGCATTACCGAACTAAGCTTAGCAACACCTGTATATCTTGCTTGCTATTATCTATCACCTGTTGATTATACTAGATTGCTAGCTCTTGTGATTGCTATCTATCATCATCTACTATCATTCCTGTAACATAACTATCTGAGTGCTTATCATCACCTCCTATCACTCCTCAGAGCCTATACCTTCAGTGTAACATCTCACTGCTACTTGCATAATTACTATCACTCCTGCAACATCATTATCTGAGTGTTTGTATATGTGCATACTGAATCAGGCTGAACCACTATGATGAGTCAAGAGAGTTGGATCAGGTGATTTAACAAGATCTCTACAAGACTACTGAGTGGAATTCTGCAGCTGCAAATCCAGTATCCTTTGAGCTAAAACCCAGAGCGTTATAAGTCCGCGGGGAGTTTGCAGCACCCTGCACCTGTGGAGCTCTGTGCTGTGATGCAATAGGTTGGCTACTCCTATGGCGGCCCCTGGAGCACATTCTGCCTTGTTGGAGTTGTGCCTCCTCCTCCTCCCCCTCACTTTCCTCCTCTATACTATCAGGCACCCAAGTACAGTCAGTGACCTCATCATCCTCCCCCTCCTCATCACTGGAGCAAACTTGGTAGTATGTTGCAGTTGTGGGAACATGACTGCTAGGTTCTTGTCCATCATTGTCACCCCCTCTCTCTAGGCTCACGTTATTCCCTTCATCAACCTCAACATCACAGCTTTCAAATTACTGTGCATCCTCCAGCAGCATATCACTGACACTATGATCAAATAGTTTAGGTGACTCATCCGTGCATGATGGTGGGGCTACAGAAGGAGTAGCTGTGGAGAAGGAGCCTGTGGAACGGGCTGCTTTGGCAGCTGCGGTGGAAGGCAAACTAGTGTGAGCGTGGGTGTCAGAGGACGAGGAGGATGAGGACGGCTTATTTATCCACTCCACCAACTCTTCTACATGTTGTGGCTGAATAACACGGCCAGCACCAGAAAAAAAGGACGGGTGTACCCCGCATGCAGAGGATACACCATGTCGACTGTGACCACCACTTTTCACTGTGGACACAGAGACTGCTTGCCTTTTTTTCATAGCCTGTGGGCATCTGCCTCTCCTTGTCAACCTTTCGGACATGATGTGGATTTTGGGGGGGGTTTTATTACTGGTTGATAAATATATAATATGTATGTATATATATATTGTGACAGGAAGTCAGGTAAATCTGTGGATGTAGTCACAGACAGGAGATACATTTCCACCTGGTTTGGAAAGTTCACCAATTACTATAGGGTGTCGGCTGAAGAGGTAGCCAGGACGGCTTAAGGAAGTTGAAAGGCCTTCAGCTGTTCGGAATGAGGAAGTTAAGGCCTCTATAATTTGTCCAAAGGAAGTCGATTGATTGCTGCCTCCTGACGCTGTGTGGGCATGGGGAGAGGAGGACAGTCAGATGTGTGCCCCCTGAAAGCTGTGTGAGCATGGGGAAGACCTCCTGAAGCGATGTGCTCTGCGGAGGGTAACAAGTGTGAAGACTACTCGAGGTGAGGTCTTGGATCGTTTCTATGTGAAAAGAAACCAATGGACATTTCCTGTGTGAAGGGGAAATTAATTAAGACTGAAGACTACTCAAGGTGAGGTCTTGGACTATTTCTATGTGGAAAGAAATAAATGCACTGTTTGCTATGTGAAGAGACAAGCAAAGTAATGGTTGCTATGTGAAGAGTGTGAAGAGACAAACAAAGGGACATGTTTTCTATAAGAAAGGAAAGTCCAATGAACATGTGCTGTGAGAAGAGAAAATAAATGGACTATTGAGTGTCTGCTGTAGGATCAGCAAAGTTTGCCCAACAGCAGGTTGGAGACAGACTCCGTAGGTAGGTTCCTGTATGTGAGAAGGTAGCCGCCCACAGTGGCAAGGATTTATTTTGTGTTTTATTTTATTTTGATGTTTTTGAGGCTTGCACTTGTGTGAAGTAAATTGCAAGAATAAACCAAACTGTTGTTTGCAACCACTTCTCGGCTATCTCCCTGTGTAAACGCACCCCCCCAAGGGGTCATCCATACCCGCCACCGAGCTAATCCCCACAATATATATATATATATATATATATATATATATATATATATATAATGCACTGCTTCTATGTACTGAACTGACCGATAGATACTGAATGGCCTGCTATCTAATCAATTGTCCTATATATAGATAGAGATCAATATAGGGTAAACTGAACTAATTAATTAGATAGCAGGACATTCAGTATCTATCGGTCAGTGCAGTATACTCTATATTGATCTATTGATTATGTAGCAGGCAATTCAGTATCTATTGGTCAGTTCAGTATACCCTATATTGATCTCTATCTATATATAGAACAATTGATTGGATATCAGGCCATTCAGTATCTTTCGGTCAGTTCAGTATACCCTATATTGATCTCTATTTATATATAGGACAATTGATTAGATAGCATGCCATTCGGTATCTATTGAATTGCCTGATATCTAATCAATTGTCCTATACATAGATAGAGATCAATATAGGGTATACTGAAATGACCGATAGATACTGAATGGCCTGATATCTAATCTAATGTCCTATATATAGATAGAGATCAATATAGGGTATTCTGCACTGACCGATAGATACTGAATGGCCTGCTATGTAATCGATTGTCCTATGTATAGATAGAGATCAGTATAGGGTATACTGAACTGACCGATAGATACTCAATGGCTTGATATCTAATCAATTGTTCTATATATAGATAGAGATCAATATAGGGTATACTGAACTGACCAATAGATACTGAATGGCCTGCTATCTAATCAATTGTCCTGTATATAGATAGAGATCAATATAGGGTATACTGAACTGACCGATAGATACTGAATGGCCTGCTATCTAATCAATTGTCCTATGTATAGATAGAGATCAATATAGGGTATACTGAACTGACCGATAGATACTCAATGGCTTGATATCTAATCAATTGTTCTATATATAGATAGAGATCAATATAGGGTATACTGAACTGACCGATAGATACTGAATGGCCTGCTATCTAATCAATTGTCCTTTATATAGATAGAGAGCAATATAGGGTATACTGAACTGACCGATAGATACTGAATGGCCTGCTATCTAATCAATTGTCCTATATATGGATAGAGATCAATATAGGGTATTCTGAACTGACCGATAGATACTGAATGGCCTGATATCTCATCAATTGTCCTATATATAGATAGAGATCAATAAAGGGTATACTGCACTGACCGATAGATACTCAATTGCCTGCTGTCTAATCAATTGTCCTATACATATATATAGAGATCAATATAGGGTATACTGAACTGACCCATAGATACTCAATGGCCTGATTTCTAATCAATTGTCCTATATATAGATAGAGATCAATATATGGTATATGGTCTATGGCAAGGGTAGTGAATTAAAATTCAATGAGGTCCAGTCACTAAAATTTTCTTCTGGCCGAGGTCCGAATCTCAAGTCTGTGCCATTAATTTGTACGTTTCTACTTTCCTTTTTTGGCGCTTTTCTTATTGTTTTCTACACACACTCTGGTAATACTCTGTAAATGTCCCCAATAGTGTTCCCCCTTACATCAAGTGCCCCTACCAGAGTGATTCCTTACATTGGGTCCCCGCATAAAAGCAGTTGCCACTGTGCGGGTACCCCCTTATATCAGGTATTTCCATCAGAGTGCCCACTTACATTAGGTGCCATCATCAGAGTGCCCCCTTACATCATTTGTCCCCATCAAATCAGGTTTGTCAATCGGAGTGCTCCTTTCATCAGGTGTGCTCATCATAGTGCCCCCTTACATCAGGTGTCCCCATCACAATGCCATGTTACATCAGGTATTCCCATCAGTGTGCCCCCTTACATCAGGTGTCCCATCAGAATACCCCCTTAACATATGTGCCCACCAGCATGCCCCTTATTTTATAGGTACATTTTATGTTAACAGGAATGCTGATGGACACATATTGCTGTGCCCATCAGTGTGCCCCTTAACATAAAATAAGGGGCAACAAACAATGACTGCATTTAAGATTAAGATAAGATTAAAAAAAAGCACTATAGCAAGCTGACAATTAGCATTCTCATCCTTTTCAATGCCTCTTGCAGCCTTCAATCACACACAGCAGACATAGCAGGCACCAGATGTAGGCTTTAGACAGCGTTCTCCCATCAATCAGCAGCAGTGATCACTGCTTACTTCCTCCTTCACAGTGGTCACTGCTCCTACAACGCTCCCCACTGGTTTTTCTTATACTGTGAATAGTGACATATTTACACACTCCAGCTTGTTCTGCCGCATTCCCTGCTTCCTCCTACTACGACCTCACTACTCAGTGCCTCTCTCCCTTCCCACATGACATTTTCCCTACCTTACACAGACGGGAGGCCCAGTAGCTCTAAATGGAGGACGGAAGCTGCAAGCTGATTGGTTGCTTGGACCGCCCTTTATCTTAGCAACCAATCACAGGCTTGTTTACCTCAGTCAGCTTCCGCTCCCCCTCCAGAACTGTCCCGCCTCCCACTGTCCGCTCTGCAAAGATGAAAAGAGTGACGGCTGAGAAAAGAACAGGCTCCTAATTAGCGCGACCGATGCGATCCGGGTGGGAGAGTGATTGGGGCGGGACCTGGACCGCGGGCCGCCATTTAGTGATGCCTGGTCTATGGTATATACTGCACTACTGAATATACTTCTCTATCTGATCTCTTAACTTGTAAAAAGCACAAATCTCTCTCCCTTCCTAACTCACTGCTAGCAATGTCTCTAATTAGACTACACTGCACTGTCCGATAAACTGCAAATCACTTTTCTCTCCTTGCCTGAAAAACACGATCCTCTCCTTGCCTAACTGACTGCTAGCAATGTCTCTAGACTACACTGCACTGTCTGATAAACTGCAAATGACTGTTCTCTTCCTGCCTCAATCACGTTCCTCTCCCTGTCTCAATCACTTGCTATCTCGCCCACACAGTCACACTACACGCTGTGGCTGTGCGAGCAGCCTTTATATAGTGTGACGCGTGTATTTAGCCCCTGAGCCATGATTGGCTAAAGGCAACCTACCTTTGTCCAATCATGGCAGAGATGATTTGATTGGCCAAAGCATGGAGGTCAGGGTGCATTCTTTGGCCAATCACATAATTATTATGAATGCGAGCGCTCGAATGTCCCGCAAAGAAGCACATTTGTTTGTCATTCGACGAACGAGCAAACAGCCAATGTTCGAGTTGAACTGCCATTGTCATTCGACTTGAACTCAAAGCTCATCCCTAGTCAGCTCATCTATATAATATGGTTTTTGAGTTCCTGTGTCCCCACAGCGGGTAGAACATGTTCAGAGCTTACTTCAGTGTTTCGACAGAGTAGACTAGGGAGACTAGAAAATGCATGCAACTGCTGAGACAAACTTTGCTTTCTGCATTGCTGGGCCTTGTAGTTCTGTGTGGCTTTGTGAAAACTGGGACTTTGCTCTACTCTCTGCTCTTCCTTCAACTGTGCCTTGTGTTGCCCTGAAGCTGAGGCCAGGACACACAGCCCTCCATAGACCCGAAATGGGTTTGTGAAGGACATCTGCCATCCTTTTACCAGCCACTCTCCCTGGACTTCCTCTGCTGAGGACACTGTTGACTGGTGAGTCCCTGAACTCTTGCTGTGCCTATTGCTGCCCATCCCTCATTGTGCCTGGATTGAGATTCTTGACTCTGATGTACCAGCTTGTGGCCTGCTACTCACTGTACCTGGATTGTTGTCCTGTGACTCTGGACTATGTTCCTGCTGTACCCGATTACTGCCCTGTATGCTGGCCTGTACCCTTGATGTGCCATACCCTTCTCTTTGTGCCAAGGAATTAACCCCCTGTGCCCTGCTTGTACTGAGGCATTTATCACCCTGCTGTGCCAACCTTGCTTTGGGTGCCAAGGATTTAACCCCCCCCGTGCCCTGCTTGTTCTGTGGATTTACCACCCTTCTGTGCCAACCTTGCTCTGTGTGCCAAGTACTTTCACCCCTGCTGTGCCCACACACTGCCTGCCCGTGGGCCAAGGTCTTTAACCCTGCTGTGCCAAAACTGCAAACAAAAAGACAAGAAAAGGGCGCACCGACCTAGCGCATTATCCTCAATATAGGCTTTATTAATTGAAACAAAAAATGGCTACTCACAAACGTAGGTGTAAATCAATCACATCAAACTCATGCACTTGAGTATCAGAAGTAGTCCATACAGATGTCCATAGTCTCATTAGGATGATGGCTGACGTGTTTCGAGGCATAGGCCTCTTCCTCAGAGCCACTGGGCCATGATCTACTTACAGGTTCACCTGTGAGTGGATCATGGCACAGTGGCTCTGAGGAAGAGGCCTATGCCTCGAAACGCGTCAGCCATCATCCTAATGAGACTATGGACATCTGTATGGACTACTTCTGATACTCAAGTGCATGAGTTTGATGTGATTGATTTTCACCTATGTTTGTGAGTAGCCATTTTTTGTTTCAATTAATAAAGCCTATATTGAGGATAATGCGCTAGGTCGGTGCGCCCTTTTCTTGTCTTTTTGTTTGCAGTATTGTTGGACTGCCCCAGTCCTTTAGGGCAGCAAGACCTGAGCCATCCGAGACGCCATTTATAGAGTCCAGTCGGAAAAGCAGTTGGGGAAGCCTTGTCACTCTGAGCACAGGAGAAAGGTGGTTCATTCACCAAATTTTTTTGTGCCAAAACTGCCCTACCCTGTTTTCCCTGTGTACTACCTCCCCTTTGCTGTCACATCTTGTCGTTCTGAGGACCACTTTTTATTGCTGTGCCTTCTGTTTGCCCTGTGGCCTACTTCCCCTTTGCTGTCCCATATTGCCATCCTGAGAATCATTCTTCATTGCTGTGTCTTCTGTTGATCTGAGGACTAATTTTCCTACTGTCTGTACCCTGAAGCTCCCCAATAAATGCCAATGCATTGGGTTTCGTGCGATCTGCTTCCATGTGCTCTCTCTCTCTTTCTGCGCTCCCAGTTCTACACAGTTTAGGGTTATAGCCAGTAGCGACTGGTGCTCAAAATTTTTGGGGGAGCGTAAACAGAAAAATGTAATAGGCATTGCTTTGCGGCAAAAAACGCTGTAAAAAATGTTGTGACTTTGAGGTCACAAAAGTGTGAAAGGGGCCTTCAGTAATTAAGGTATAGTGTGCCCCCTTTCAATGCAGAGAGACCAGCGTGCCCCCTTTCAATGCACAGTCACCCCCCCCCTTTCAATGCACAGTGACCAGCGTGCCCCCTTTCAATGCACAGTGACCAGTGTGCCCCCTTTTAATGCAGTGACCAGCGTACATGCCCCTTTCAATGCAGTGACCAGCATACATGCCCCCTTTCAATGCAGTAACCAGCGTACATGCCCCTTTCAATGCAGTGACCAGCGTACATGCCCCTTTCAATGCAGTGACCAGCATACATGCCCTCTTTCAATGCAGTGACCAGCGTACATGCCCCTTTCAATGCAGTGACCAGCGTACATGGCCCCTTTCAATGCAGTGACCAGCGTACATGCCCCCTTTCAATGCAGTGACCAGCGTACATGCCCCTTTCAATGCAGTGACCAGCGTACATGCCCCCTTTCAATGCAGTGACCAGCGTACATGCCCCTTTCAATGCAGTGACCAGCATACATGCCCCCTTTCAATGCAGTGACCAGCGTACATGCCCCTTTCAATGCAGTGACCAGCGTACATGCCCCCTTTCAATG
The DNA here is from genome assembly GCF_965119305.1 of Pelophylax lessonae. Lineage (NCBI taxonomy): Eukaryota > Metazoa > Chordata > Amphibia > Anura > Ranidae > Pelophylax > Pelophylax lessonae. The sequence goes on from NC_138768.1 coordinate 522,619,781, forward strand.
CAGTGACCAGCGTACATGCCCCCTTTCAATGCAGTGACCAGCATACAGGCCCCCTTTCAATGCAGAGATCAGCGTGCATGCCTCCTTCAATGTAGTGACCAGCATACATTCCCCCAATGCAGAGATCAGCATGTGTGCCCCCTTCAATGCAGTGACCAGCGTACATGCCCCCGTTCAATGCAGTGACCAGCATACATTCCCCCAATGCAGAGATCAGCGTGCGTGCCCCCTTACTTACCTGGAGCAGCGGCGGCGGGCAGCGGGTGGCTTCTCCTCAGTCCCCCGGCGCGGCTTCTCCTCAGTCCCGGTGGCGCGTCTCCCACAGTCCTCCCGCTCCCGCCTCCTCCTCGGCCAATGGCATGGGGTTTGCCTTGCGGCCAATCAGGAAGCGTGCATCGGACGCGCTTCCTAAATTGGCCAGGAGGAGGATCGATGTGACAATAGCGAATTTTCATTCGCTTTTGTCACACAATGGGTGGGCTCAGGACGCACTGCTCTGCGCCCGGCTCCACCCTTTGCATCACCCTATCAGAGCCTCTGGCTCTAATCAGGTGATTTAAAAAAAAAAACATTAAGCTCCATGCGTCCGGCGCCCCTGCATGCAGATTAGGGGGCTGGACGCATGGATGGGGGGGTGGCGCCCCTGCACCCTCAATACACCGGCCGCCACTGGTTACAGTGAGAGTTAGTGTTGGGGTTACAGAGAGGATTGATTTTAGGGTTACAAGTAGGGTTAGTGTTAGGAACACAGAAAGGGTTAGAGTTACGGTTACAGGCAGAATTTGTTGAAGAGTTAATGCTCATGTTACAATAATATTTAATGTTAGGGGTTACAGAGAGGGTTAGTGTTAGGGTTAAAGGCAGGGTTAGTGTTAAGTTTACAGGAGGAGTTAGTGTAAGCCTCCGTTCACATTAGGTAGCTCCGACTTACGGCGCGACTTGCACGGACTTCACATAATGGAAGTCAATGCAAGTCGCCTCCAGGTCGCCCCGAAGTAGTACAGGACCCTTTTTCTAAATCGGAGCGACTTGTGTCAGGCTGACAAGTCGCGGTCCAAGTCATACCAGTGTGAATGCGGTCTTAGAGTTACAGGGAAGGTAAGTGCTGGGAACACACAGGGGGTGAAAATTGAGGTTGCAGGGAGAGTTTGTTTAAGAGTTTGTGTTCATGTTAAAGTACGGGCTTAGTTTTAGGATTACATTTAAATTTTTTACATTTACAAGTATTGGAATTACATTGGGATTCAGTTAGGGCTAATGTTAGGGGTATAGGTAAGGATAATGCTAGATTTACAGAGGGGGTTGGTTAGATTTACAGAGAGGGTTGGATTTAAGGTTACAGGGAGAGTTCATGTAAACATAAGCGCTCACGTTACATAGAGGCTTGCATGATAGCCAGTGTTACAGTGAGGGTTAGTGTTTTGGTGGCAGGCAGGATTACTCTTAGGGTTACAGGGAGGGTTGATATTAGGGTTACAGGGAAAGGTAATGTTAGGATAACAGAGAGTGTTGGAGTTCAGGTTACAAGGAGGGTTTGTATAATACTTAGTGGTACAGTGAGGATTTGTGTTAGGGTTACAGGGAGGATGAGTGTTAGGGGCTTAGAGTTATAGCAACACGAGCTAATATATCACTAAGTGAAGTCACCAGACTAATCTTTATAGTGAATGTAGTGGAAAATACATGCTGCATTTCTGATCATTTTTAAATTGTAATGTGTGCACTACAGTAATTTGTTTTTGCCTTGGGGTGGGGTTGGACAGAATTGTTTACTATAAGACTCTGATATGCAGATAATAAGGTAATTAAATAACAGAGAGAGATGCAACTCTATTATGAAATCTCCTTGTGCTTATTGTGATCTCATTTCTATTTTCAACAATGGCTCACTGTGGCGAAAAAAAGTATTCACTCTAAAGACTTGGGGAGTGTAAGAGGACATGGGGCCACATTATAAGATTGGAGGAGAAGCGGATTAACCTTAAGCTGCAAAGTGGGTTTTTCACTGTCAGGTCGATAGGGATGTAGAACAATTGGTGGTGTCAGCGGGGAGTATTGATATTGATAAGACTCTTGGACGTTCATCTTAAGCCTCGTACACACGATCAGATTATCGAACGATCTGTTGTCCGTTTTTGTGGCATGCTAGTCAGATGTGGAAAGTGAAGAGGTTATTTTCATACAAATTTTCCCGTATGACAGAATTCTACTTCAGAAGTGATGTCATGTGTTGGATTGATTTGTATGTGTTCTTTCCTCTCTGAGTCTTGCTCTGAAGATTTTTTTCCGTCGAAATCTGTACTAATGAGACGAAAAAAGGACGTTGTATTACGGACAACAAAAATTTTATAGCCTGCACATCAGGATTTTGTCAGCCGAAAAGTCCGAGTCGGCTGTCGAAAGCACCATACTAACAATCCGAAAATCGGCAGATCGGTCGTCAGACGAAATTTCCCTTCCGAATTTCTTATCGTGTGTACGGGGCTTTAGTGAACACAACATACACAACATACAGGGATTACTTCCCGAAAGTTCGGCCCGGATTTCAGAACCCCATTTAAATCAATGGGACCCGAACTTCGGTAATCAAAAAACACAATTTTGAAGCCCTAAAACCAAATAAATGCCCCTAAAAAGTGCCTAGGTTTCTGGGTCATACCCCAGGGACTATTAATCACACAAAAAAAAGTTCTTAAAAATTGTCATTTTTGATAGAGAGCCAATTATTGAAAAAAAAAAAAAAAAAAAAAAACAATTTCTTTGGATTTAGTATCTGGGGGGTCTAAAAAGTGTACCTGTGAAGTTTCAGCTCTGTAGCATGTCCAGAACCATAAAAAAAAAAGATTGTTTGTATTAGGTCACTTATAGAACAGGATAGTGGCTTCTCTCTTTTCACACCTTGCCGGTTTAGTAGCAAGCGTTTTTTTGGGCATTTTTTGGGGTCTTTTGAGGCAGGCAAAACATCTGAACTTGTGTATACGGGTATATATACACACATACTTATATGTATATATACACCTAGACATATATAGGTGTGATAGTAGCAGAAATATATGCTTGCGCTAATGAAATAATTAACACTAATATGGCTCTGCTCCTATAACACCTATATATGTGTAAGTGTAAAATACATATAAGTATGTGTGTATATATACCACTATACACAAGTTCATATGTTTTGCCTGCCTCCAAAGAACCCAAAAAAATGCCCAAAAAAACACTAGCGCCAACAAAAAAAAAAAACGCCCAGGTGTGTTGTTGCAGGCATTTTTTGGGGGTTTTTGGAGGCAGGCTAAACATCTGAACTTGTGTATAGTGGTATATATACACACATACTTATATGTATTTTACACTTACACATATATAGGTGTTATAGGAGCAGAGCCATATTAGTGTTATTTATTTCATTAGCGCAAGCATATATTTCTGCTACTATCACACCTACATATGTCTAGGTGTATATATACATATTAAACAAGCAATAAATTGGGGGAGCAAACCCTGAACATGTATATCTAAAGCCGGTGCAGCTATGGGCCAAGCGACATGTATATTAAAAAAGAATAGCGCACACATGCAAAAGAAATGACTATCAAATATGGAGACAATCCATAAATAAAAATGGGGATTTAGTCCCACCATATAGCCATATCGTGCTCAAGCCCACCACTGCGTCAAAGTACCCCATTATCAGTGGATCCTACACTATCCATAAAAAAGGGGTGAATCCAGCCTCTCTAACCCTTGGAGACAACACTCCTTGCTGGGATAGATGTGCTAATGCATTGCAAAGGACTCCTCCTATATCTACTTAATAGTGGACACTGATAGAGTACAGGTGTGTGTGGGGGGTGGGGTGCTCAACCCCAGAAGTCTGGTCAGACCGAATACATAATAAACAAGCAAAAAATTGTGGGAGCAAACCCTGAACATGTATATCTAAAGCCGGTGCAGCTATGGACCAAGCGACATGTATATTAAAAAAGAATAGCGCACACATGCAAAAGAAATGACTATCAAATATGGAGACAATCCATAAATAAAAATGGGGATTTGGTCCCACCATATGGCCATATCGTGCTCAAGCCCACCACTGCGTCAAAGTACCCCATTATCAGTGGGTCCTACACTATCCATAAAAAATGGGTGAATCCAGCCTCTCTAACCCTTGGAGACAACACTCCTTGCTGGGATAGATGTGCTAATGCACTACAAAGGACTCCTCCTATATCTACTTGGTTCATAGCTGCACCGGCTTTAGATATACATGTTCAGGGTTTGCTTCTCCAATTTTTTGCTTGTTTATTATGTATTCAGTCTGACCAGACTTCTGCGGTTGAGCACCCCACCCCCCACACACACCTGTACTCTATCAGTGTCCACTATCAAGTAGATATAGGAGGAGTCGCTTGTAGTGCAGTTGCACATCTTTCCCAGCAAGGAGTGTTATCTCCAAGGGTTAGAGAGGCTGGATTCATCCTTTTTTATGGATAGTGTAGGACCCACTGATAATGGGGTACTTTGACGTAGTGGTGGGCTTGAGCACGATATGGCCATATGGTGGGACCAAATCCCCATTTTTATTTATGGATTGTCTCCATATTTGATAGCCTTTTCTTTTGCATGTGTGCGCTATTCTTCTTTTTTAATATACATGTCTCTTGGTTCATAGCGGCACCGGCTTTAGATATACATGTTCAGGGTTTGCTCCCCCAATTTTTTGCTTGTTTATTATGTATTCGGTCTGACCAGACTTCTGAGGTTGAGCACCCCACCCCCCACACACACCTGTACTCTAACAGTGTCCACTATCAAGTAGATATAGGAGGAGTCGCTTGTAGTGCAGTTGCACATCTTTCCCAGCAAGGAGTGTTATCTCCAAGGGTTAGAGGGGCTGGATTCATCCTTTTTTATGGATAGTGTAGGACCCACTGATAATGGGGGTACTTTGACGTAGTGGTGGGCTTGAGCACGATATGGTCATATGGTGGGACCAAATCCCCATTTTTATTTATGGATTGTCTCCATATTTGATAGCCTTTTCTTTTGCATGTGTGCGCTATTCTTCTTTTTTAATGTATATATACATATAAGTATGTGTGTATATATACCCATATACACAAGTTCAGATGTTTTGCCTGCCTCCAAAAACCCCAAAAAAATGCCTGCAACAACACACCTGGGCGTTTTTTTTTTTTGGTGCTAGCGTTTTTTTGGGCATTTTTTTTGGGGTTCTTTGGAGGCAGGCAAAACATCTGAACTTGTGTATACGGGTATATATACACACATACTTGTATGTATATATACACCTAGACATATATAGGTGTGATAGTAGCAGAAATATATGCTTGCGCTAATGAAATAATTAACACTAATATGGCTCCGCTCCTATAACACCTATATATGTGTAAGTGTAAAATACATATAAGTATGTGTGTATATATACCACTATACACAAGTTCAGATGTTTTGCCTGCCTCCAAAAACCTCAAAAAAATGCCTGCAACAACACACCTGGGCGTTTTTTTTTTTTTTTTTTTTTGGTGCTAGCGTTTTTTTGGGCATTTTTTTGGGTTCTTTGGAGGCAGGCAAAACATCTGAACTTCTGTATAGGGGTATATATATATACACACACACACTTATATGTATTTTACACATACACATATAAAGGTGTGATAGGAGCGTAACTATATTGGTGTTAATTATTTCATTAGCGCAAGTAGTGTTTTCTGCTCCTTTCACACCTATATATGTGCAGGTGTATATATACATACATGGGTGTGTATATATACCCCCTATACACATGTTCAGATGTCATGCCTGACTCCAAACATGTGCTCAAAAAATCCCTATAAACGCCTGCAGCCAAAAAGCAAGCTGACCGGCGAGAAGCCATATTAGTGCACCGAATGTGACTTGAGAGAAACTATCTTTTCTCTATAGCGGTCACCCTGATATGGAAGGGTTTGGTCACCCTGCCATAGCAGTCAGTGTCAGTTCACCCTACACTACACTACGATCACCCTGATATGGAAGGGTTTGGTCACCCTGCCATAGCAGTCAGTGTCCGTTCACCCTACACTACATTACGGTCACCCTGACACTTAACACTTTCCCTACAGAAACTAAATTTTTGCGTCTAACTAAAGTGTAAAAGAGCACCCTAACTACACTAGATATCCCTTTCCTCACACTAATAAATGCTAAATGACACTTTTAAAGTAAAATTAACAGAACTGCTTCCACTCTCTTCCATGTCCCTGTATTACAATGCTAGGAATTTGGCGGGGGCTATCTTATATACTGGGGGGCGTATTCACTATTGATTGGCCTAGGGACCCCCTAGTCACTCCAATCACATTCCTAGCATTCTCCTGCCCCCTCAATTGGCTTTTGCTAATGGTTCTGGTCCAATCATGGGCTTTTAAAGCCCATTTCCTGTCCCATTGCATTTTGGTCGGTTCTGGTTGCCGAATTCCAAACTTTTTCAGCAAAAAGTTCTAAATTCGTCCGAACCTCGAACAGTCAATGTTCGGGTCGAACCGATGGTCGACCAGAACCGTTCGATCATCCCTAACAGGAATATGGGAAATGATTATCGACATTGACACACATGCACCTTCACAGGTTGAACTAGATGGACTATTGTCTTTATTCAACCTTACCCACTGTGAAACTATGTAGCAAAAATGCTGCAGAAATTTTGCAGTATGATGGAAAGTGGTATCAGGTCCACCAGGCCCACTCGGGCACAATAATACACAGATATTAACCCTTACACTGCCTATGTACTTCTAGCAGTACTGAAATTGGCCCCACCACCTCTACCCGTAAGACCCTATATAGATGGCCTACAATTTTGGCAGATATTGTTAGGTAAAATAAATGTACATACAACTCAGATACCTCCATTAGGTTGTAGATAAAACACACAACTAGCAGACTATATAATAAAATTGCTTCTGTTTTTAGCTATGTCACTAGGTTAAAGGCAACTTGCAAGCAGTGTATCATCCTAAAGTATAAACCCGTTATTGCAATCCTCTCTCCACTGTTCTTGCCTTATTTAATATGTCTCAGAATTCATCCTAAAGCCAGATTCAATGTCATCCTAGTTTTAGTAGAATTGAGCTTTAAAGTGATTGTAAACCCTTATACTCAGTGAAGTGAGTAGTCTTAAGTGATACACAGAGAAGAAACAAATCTTCCTACATAGGTTTTACCTATTTATCTGGGTGCTTCTTTTCTATACAGCCTCTCAAGGTGCAGAAATTATACAGCTTGCCTTAGCTTTCAGAAAGCAGTGGGCGGGGAGCTGAGGTTGCACTCTGCAGAGTTCAGTAAGAGCTGATTGGAGGGAAGGGAAACACCCCCATTTGCAGAGCATACAAAAATAGAGCAGAGGCTGTCAATCACAAGCTGTGTGCTGGAGCTCCCTCCCCTGTCACCTTTTTTCTCTTGGTGTCAGAAAAACCTGGCAGAAGTGACTCATGAACAAAGCAGAGGGACGAGGCAGCAGACAGAAATTGCACTTAGTGCCCTGGATTGAGACAAGTACACACTATAGAGGGATATGCTTTGCTCATATTTCATATTAGAAGTTTACAACCACTTTAGATTAAAGTAGATGTAAACCCGTACATATACCCAGTGAAGTGAACAGCCTCAGATGATACACAGAGATGAAACAATCCTCCTACATAAGTTTTACTTGTTTATCTACAGCCCTCTCTTCCCTACACCCTTTCAAAAGGGCAGAGTGTGTTAAAATCCTTCTCCATCTGTCATAAGCAGAGAGGTGGGGGTAGAGAGACTGCAGTTACAGTGGTGGAAGCTGATTGGAGGAAAAACACACATCCCCTTCACACAGCAGAAGAACAGTTCTGAGCTCCCTCATGAGATAAGTAAACACTACAGTTATATGTGCTTTGCTCAGATTCCACAACTGAGGTTGACAACCACTTTAAAGCCCAACTCTGGGATATTAGCAATCCCAGCCTCAATCCCTTCTAACTGCTGGTATAAAAAAAATATCCAAATGTCAATTTTAATTACCTAAAGCCATGGTCATATGACAATCCTTCTGGGACACTCTTTGGTTGCCCACATCCTGACACTTTTTCGGATGTCCACATGACTGTACGCACGATGTAGACACCTTCTATTGGTGGAGGTGACACTTTAAGCAGATGGGTCCTCTCTCATAGGCTCCAGAAGCAGGAGAACTTACGGGGATGGTGAGGAAAACAGTACCTAAGAAGATAAAGAGCAGGGAAAAATGTCTGCTCTACAGGGCAGGAAATTAGCTGGGCTCATAGAGGAAACTGTATTTCATTCCATTTACATTGCAGGCTAAGGAAGAGGTGTTCTGGAATCAAGACTGAGGAGTAAGATAATTGATGCACAATGCGCTAAAATTAAATTTTTTACCTGGAGTGGAGCTTTAAATGAAAGATAACAAAGCTATGGTTTTTCTGTGGTAATTTATAGTAACTTTTTTTGTGCTAATACAATGCCTAAATGCATCTTTTTTAATTCTGCTGAGAATGTATTCCCATATCTTCACACAAGCATACAGTATTTAGCAAGCTGATGAGTTCATCATGATGAAATAAAAGGAGCTTAATGCAGTATACGAAAGTCCCTATTTCTTCATCTTTCAAGTAGACAACCAAAAAAAACCCCTACATGATGAAATACTCCAAATGGAACTTTCAATTACAGCAAATTTACCATTTTCTTAAAACATTACAGAAAAACAGCTCTGACCTAGCAGTACACACTATGTTTGAAAGCAGGTGCATGCAGGAGGCCTCATTGCGGGGTGGGCATCTCTATGTTGTATATATTTTTTATCACTCCTTTGGCTAGGCTGTCTTACCAGGTGGCATTGAAGATAGACCTGGGCATAGCTCCTGAGGAGGAGGACTGATGTTCGTGGAGTACCCGTATTTACAAAGGCATTCCAAATGTTGCTTTGATTGAAGCAGGGTACAAAGTACACGCCAGGTGGTATTTAGTTCCAGAGTGCATGTCGAAGATGTATTCATCTGCATCCTGCTTCAGATGTTGTGGCCAGATAGGTTTGGACTTGCCCCAAAGTTTTCTTTGCTTTTTGGATGAGAATACATTTCTTAATATTTTTAGTCACTATGGTCAATGTTACTGAAGTGCTACCCCTGCAGGAGCTGCTGGTGAATAAGGGATCCCCCACCCTGCACAGCCGGGCACACATAATATATCTATTTCCCAAAGACAACCCCTGTATATGATGCTGAGCACGTGCACTCAACTTCTTTGGTCGACCATGGCGAGGCCTTTTCTGAGTGGAACCTGTCCTGTTAAACCGATGTATGGTCTTGGCCACCGTGCTGCAGCTCAGTTTCAGGATCTTGGAAATCTTCTTATAGCCTAGGCCATCTTTATGTAGAGCCAAAATATTTTTTTCAGATCCTCAGAGAGTTCTTTGCCATGAGGTGCCATGTTGAGCTTCCAGTGACCAGAATGAGAGAGAGCGATAACACCAAACTTAACACACCTCCTCCCCATTCACACCTGAGACCTTGTAACACTAACGAGTCACATGACAGTGGGGAGGGAAAATGGCTAATTGGGCCCAATTTTGACATGTTCACTTAGGGGTGTACTCACTTTTGTTGCCAGCGGTTAGGACATTAATGCCTGTGTGTTGAGTTATTTTGAGGGGACAGCAAATTTACACTGTTATACAAGCTGTAAAATCACTACTTTACATTGTAGCAAAATGTAATTTCTTCAGTGTTGTCACATGAAAAGATATACCGTAATAAAATATTTACAAAAATGTGAGAGGTGTACTCACTTTTATGGGATACTGTATATGTCCTTATATTAAAATTTAGCAGCTGCAGTATTTGTAGCTGCTGACTTTTAATTTTTTTTTTTTTTCAGGTTAGAACTCTGCTTGAAGTAAAAAAAAAACAGTTCTTGCAGCTTTGTTTTTGTGTTTTTATTAGGGGTATTGAACTATTCACACATTCATCAGCTCCTCCAGCACAACACTTGTTTGAAGTACTACAAGTCCCAGGACCAGCTGGCACACTGTTAGGTGATCTGACAGTAGGGCTCAGTCAGATTGGTAGCAAATGGCCTTTACAGGCAGGGATCGCAGGCCCCTTGGTTGTGTAGCATAGCCTTAGTGTCCAGCTGTCCTCCTGTGGCTACTGATCCCATGCCACTTTCTATAGCCCTCCTGCCTAAGCTTCCACAGTCCTCCCAGACTGTCTCTGCAACCATCTCAGACTGCTCTCATTCAGTCCTCTTAGGCTGCCTCTCATTCCTCCCAGACTGTAACACTCACCATCCCACCTGGCTTTCCTCCCCTTTGAGATCTCCTGGATGTGCTCACTGGCTTCTGCTGTCCTCACACCTGCTCCCAAGCCACTAGACAGGATTCCTCCTTGGGTTTTCAGAGGATTCCTCTTGCACCCGAGTTCCCAGACCAAAGGACACCTCCTCCCAGACTAGGGCGTTACCCTCAAGGGTCCACCAACAGCCTCCTAGCAGGGTTGACCTAGAGTATTTGAGGGCGCCTGCCCCCTGCCAACCCATCTGTTGGGAATTAGTCAGAGCCCTTAGCTTCTCCTAACCTTCCTCCCATTCTTAGGGAAGTTTTCAGCAAGTTCCAGAAGTAGGGGGAGGTACTAGAGGTGCTGCCTGACAGGGCAGCCATTATAAATGTTGGGGCCCCTTACACAGCTTTAGGCATGGGCCCTCCAACACCTGACCACCAACATTCCCCAGGGTCCACCCACTTGCTACTCCACCGAGTGCTTCAGTGCACCCACTTTTATTTTAACACTTTTACAACTTGAAAATTAAAAGTGTGTTCCAAGTCATCAAATTTACCAGAAAGTAATTTGGCCAAAAAATATGGGGCTTACCCACCACAACAAGGTAGCCTTTTTTTTTAGCAGGGCCCTACACTAATACTAACTGCACTGCCATTCCAATCCAGCAAACAGACATCCCCATCCAGGAAAGAGACAGCCCAATCCAGCAAAGAGGTGGCCCAATCCAGTAAAGAGACATCCCCATTCAGCAAAGAGACATCACCATCCAGCAGGAGGTATCCCCATATAGCAAAGAGACTGCCCAATTCAGCAAAGAGACTGCCCAATCCAATATAGAGACAACCCAATCCAGCAAAGAGATGGCCCAATCCAGTAAAGATGCATCCCCACTCAGCAAAGAGACATCCTCATTCAGCAAGGAGACATCCTCATTCAGCAAACAGACATCCCCATCCAAGAGAAAGCCCAATCCAACAAAGAGGTGGCCCAATCCAGTAAAGAGACATCCCTATTCAGCAAAGAGACATCCCCATACAGCGAAGAGGCATCCCCCGTATAGCAAAGAGACCGCCCAATTCAGCAAAGAGACTGCCCAATCCAGCATAGAGACTTCCCAATCCAGCAAAGAAACAGCCCAATACAGCAAAGAGATGGCCCAATCCAGTAAAGATACATCCCCATTCAGTAAAGAGACATCCCCATCCAGTAAAGAGACATCCCCATATAGCAAAGAGAAAGCCCAATCCAACAAAGAGAAATCCCCATTTAGCAAAGAGACATCACAGTTCAGCAAAGAGACATCTCCATATAGCAAATAGGTGGCCCAATCCAGCAAAGAGACCAGCCCAATCCAGCAAAGAGACATCCCTATCCAGCAAAGAGATGACCCAATCCAGCAAAGTGACATCCCTATTCAGCAAAGAGACATCTCCAGCTAGCAAAGAGACATCTCCATATAGCAAAGTGACAGCCCAATCCAGCAAAGAGATATTCCCATCCAGCAAGAGACAGCCAAGCCCCGCTTAGCCCTCACAGCTGTTTCCACTTCAGCAGTGCCTGCCTCTCTTCTCCCCCTTGCATCGCTCCTCTGAGGCCCCTGATCTGCACTAGGTAAGTGCTCCAAGAGTCCCCTTCACTAGAATCTTAGTTCAGTTTTTAGCACTAGGACAGAAGGTGGAAGCCGGAGCATTATCATGTGGAGGAGCAGGGAGGGGAAAGTTACATCCTCCCCCTCTGCTGGTGGCCTGTAAATGCATTTGATTGGCTGCTAGGATGCCAGGCAGTCTTAGCAACCAATCATTTCGACAGCAGTGGCAAGCAGGGGCCTGAGAGTCAGGAGCCAGTGCAGTGGGTGGCACCAGCAGGAGTCGGGACTAGTTGTCAGTGTGGGAGAGGAAAGGGATAAAGGTAAGGTCCCAACTTGGGGCCCCAGCATCCCTCGGGACTTGGCCCCTCGGGATGCCTGGGCCCCCTACATGTGTATGGGCTGTGCTCCCCTGATGGCCGCCCTGCTGCCTGATGAGTCATATCAGCCCTCCCTGGATCACTCACCTAGCCCAGAATAAACACAGGCTTGGCTGCTAGACAAGCCTAATCATTTTACCTACTCTAACACAAAAAAAAACTTTAACACTACCTATTCTACCATACTAGAGGGTGCTACATTACTAAAGATACAAGCATTGCCCCACTGAACAAACTGGTAGAAAATGTCCTTAGACACACGCAGACTTCTAGAATCTATTTTATGCTATTTTATGTTCTTAGCAGCTAAAATTGCTTTTTTGCATGGAAAAGACAAGTTATAGATATAGCTGTAATAAAACGTACACTTGCGTGGATCATGTCGAATGAAAAGATTGTGTGTTGTGGGATAAACAATCCAAAAAAAAAAAAATATATATATACTGTATATATGGTCTCTCTGGCTTGCATATTTGCAGGTCCCAGGAACACGGAGCTGACTCCAAGGATCGCAGGAGACAGAGCCCTGGACTGACTCATCCTCTTTTTTTTCTTTTCCTTTTCATACTCTTATTATCACACTCGCTAACTTTTCTCTTTTTCTCTCTTCTCTCTTATCCTTTTGATGCTTCCTCCCTTCTACTTTCCCCTTTCCCATTTATGGTAATTACGTTATTAGTTGTGGGGATTCGTGATTCCAACAAATGACTAAGTGGATGTTTGACAATAGGAAGAGTTTTTGCTATGTTGTAGCATAAGTTAACTGTTTTACTATTCTACAGACCACTTCATAGAGGCTAGATATTATTGGTGCCTTAGAAGGGCCAGATGCGCACGAGCTACCCTCATGAAACATAGATCAGTGGGAGGCATGGGGTTTCCAATTATCAAGGATTACTATACATCTTCCCTCTTAGCACAACTAAAAAACTGGTTCTCACCCAACTCTGATTGCTTATTGCATGAAATTGAAGCCTTACAAGTCCTGAGCCACCTTTTGGTTACCTTTTGCTCAACACACCCAAAACACATTCACTGTGCAGAAACCTATCCGCAACCATCCAGACTACAGCGAGGGCCTTTACGGACCTTCTCCTACACATGCCTAAAGGGGATAAGCCAAGTATTATTCCAGTACTGACTCGCTCTCCCTGATTATCCCCAATCTATCGCTAAAAAAGTGGCAAGAAAACGGCCTATTATATGTCTCTGACTTGTACTCCAACAACCTCCTCATTCCATTTCCTACATTGCAAACATTATTTGATCTACCACCAACAGATTACTATAAGTATATACAGGTAACCCATTACCTTCTCCAAAGCCCCCACATGCACGTATCCTTGCAAGCCCGTGCCTGGAAATACCTGTCAGGTAGCGATTCCCACTCTAAAGGAATCACACTATTCTACAATCTCTTACAAGACAAATCTTCCTTTAAAAAGTTGACCCCTATGATGAAATGGGAAAAAGACATGGGCTACTCATTCACTGATTCCCAATGGTTAACCGCCCTCAAATTCAGCCTCAAAGCTTCCCGCTCCTCCAATCTTCAGGAACTAGTCCTTAAATTCACACTCTGCTGGTATGTCACACCAACTATGATCAACAAATTGGACACATCAGCTACTCCCCTGTGTTGCAGAAACTGGGGGGCAAAATTAACAATATATCACACCCTATGGGAATGCACCAGGATATCTTCCTTCTGGAGGTACATGTTCCAGCTAATTTCTGAAGTAACCAAAGACATTTTAAACCTTCCCCTGCACTAGCACTTCTAGGCATAGGCCTTGATAAAATTCAATCCAACAAAAGATGCATTGTCTCTTACATCCTATTAGCAGCCAGATTGTCAATTGTCCGTAACTGGAAATCCCTAAAGGCCCCAGACAGAAGTGAAGTGATTTCCCTGGTGCACACCCATGGTTCCTATGAATGTATGAATGAATGAATGAATGTTCGCCTCCTCTAAAGGACACTTACCCTTGTCACAAACAAACTGGTATCTATTACGTGAATGGTTCCAACAGAATTTTCACATCCTGCCATAGCCATCACCACATAACTCTCTCTAACACCACTTGTACAAGCTCTCTGCAGTCTCCCTTAACCACTAACACCATCTGTATATCAGATAATACTTATAACCAATATGTAAACAGGGGGCTCTTTCCTCCCTCCAAACACCAGGGATGTTTGGAGGTGACGGACACCTCACCTTCTGTAAAGAATAGATCTGATCCTATTGTTTAAACATAATACTACTTTTGTTATATTACCAATGTATCTGTATCTTCATCCACAGCACTATTGGTATACTATGTTTGTATGGAAATGGCACGCAGGATGCCCTAACTAATTAATTTAATAGAAAAAACCCCTTAAACAAATAAACCTGAAATAAATAAGACCACACAGGAAATTGGTTTGGACAAAGGCCGCGGCTGTTTTTATTATTGGCTTAATAAATATATAAATACTCTGATACTTTATTTTTATTTAACTTCACTTTTATAGATAAAAACATCCAGCAGCCCAGCCAGACGGCTCGGGCTGACACTATGACATCAACATTTTTAAACAACATTTTCCACGACACACAGAATAAAACAATTTTTTTTTTTTTTTATAATAAAAAAGTCCACCCAAGCACCTTGGCTAAGGCGACAGCAAAAAGCCAATAATTAAATAACTGGCCGCGACAATAAGGGAGGGGGGGGGGGACAGCAGTAGAATGGTCCTGAGGAGATGAAGTGACCAGGAGACCCTCGGTCACAGCTTAAATAGCCCCCCGCAGAGCCAGTTGGAACCAGAATTCAGTCAAGAGCAGGGGAATTCAGGCGGGAGTTTGGGGGGCACGCGCTAATCTGCCTGACAATACCCTAGCAAAGGGCGGGAAAGCAGCAATAATTTTAAAATCTGCCCAGATACTTGAAGCTTATGAGCGGGAAGCGCTGACCATGGGTTAGTTCAGGTCAAAAGTTCATCCTGCTGAACCTGACTAACTAACTAGGCCTAAGTAAAGCCTATTGTACTGACCTAATTAAAAACCTAACTCTTTATTAATAAAATAAGCCCCTACTGCCATTCCATATAGAAAATAAGGGTTATGTAAAACCCCATTTTCTTCATATGGAAATGGCACGCAGGATGCCCTAACTAATTAATTTAATAGAAAAAAACCCCTTAAACAAATAAACCTGAAATAAATAAGACCACACAGGAAATTGGTTTGGACAAAGGCCGCAGCTGTTTTTATTATTGGCTTGATAAATATATAAATACTCTGATACTTTATTTTTATTTAACTTCACTTTTATAGATAAAAACATCCAGCAGCCCAGCCAGACGGCTCGGGCTGACACAATGACATCAACATTTTTAAACAACATTTTCCACCGGACAGGCAACACCCCTGTGCCTGTCACCACCAACCCACCTCGCGGCCTGCTCAATACAACTCCCTAAGTCATTGTTTAGAATGTCCAAACCAATTTCCGATAGGTGAACCCCATCCTTCCAATAGAGGCCCTCTAAACCACCCTCCAATTCTGTATGTCTAAAACAAACAATCCCTATGTCCCTCAACAGTTTAGCTAAACCTCTATTTAAACGCTTCCTCATCTTCTCAAGAGGTTTCAAACCCTGGCATTTAAAAAATACCAGCCTCTGAACCACTTCTGAAAAAACCAAGCGGGCGCTAGGGAGTTTACGCTGGATGATCGCTAGATCGTTCCTAATCGCATAAAGTAAGTCAAGGGTTTTTATTTTTCCTAAATTGTTACCCCCTAAGTTGACGACCAAGATATCTGGAAGGGAAAAACTTATCATTAGCTTGGAAACTGCTGGAACTAGTTCCGACCAAACCATACCCCTCTTACTGAACCAAAGAACCTTGTAACTGCCTCTGTCCAATCCCAAATTTTCCGAATACACTCTCTTCTTAGCTTGGTGGTGGGCCCAATGAATATAGGAATGACCGATGATCCAGACAGTAAGTTTGTTACCTGAAATTAAACAACATCATTAGGACGGATGTAGGACTTGTAACAGTTAGAAGTCCATCTACCAATCCTCTTCACGTCCTCAACTCTCAAACCCAACCTAGCTGCCTCTGTCGCAGCACCAATGCGAAATGAATGTGTAGACAGATTCTTATCACTTACATTCAAGAACTTTAAACACATCTTAAAAACAGCAGTGAATTGATAACGAGAAACAGGCTTTCTTGACTCATGAACAAATAAAACTTCCCCCCTGCTGGCCTAACTGAAATAAAAATTTTTAGCAGAGCAACTGGGCAAACAGACGCTCCCCTGAACTCGTGTAAAACTATTTGTTTCCCCAACCCCAGCTGATCTGTCTTAGAACGGGCTAAAAATATTGTTACATTGGACATATAAATATTCACATCCTGAACTCTCAATCCCGCATAACCCAACCTCCTGTCTGGAATTAAATCGGAAATTCTAAGGGCACCAAAAAACATGGTCGAGAACACTGCCCTGAAAAACTGTGCTTCATAACTAGAGAAGCACACCTTGTCCAGTGCCCCACATACACTAGTCAATAAATCCAATGAAATAGGTTTCCTGTCATCTAATCTGAAATTCCTCTTTCTATAGCCTTTCATGGCCTGGTGGACCGAAAAAAATGACAAACAGGAAGGGTGATTTTGCAGCTTCCCAAAAAATGACACCCCGCCAGAATTTTGCTCACGTGTGACCAAGAAAATTCATTCTTGAAAAGAATATTCAAAAAAGATAACACCAACATTTCAGAAAATGAATCCTCTGGCATACCTAACGAACTAAGGTGTTGAAGCCACAGCAACCAGGCTGATCGGTATCCAGCCATCGTTGACGGGGCCAAAGAATGATCAATGTTCTCATAAATAAAACCTAAATCAACTTCCACAGCCGATCGGGGCAAAGATGTCCAGCAGTGTCTGCCTCCGGTAGCAGATGAAAGAACCGTTCCATCTGGAAACGAGACAGACAATCTGCCAAAATGTTGCTTTTTCCAGGAACAAAAGAGGCCTTGAGCCAGATGTTAAATTGTAGGCATTTAGCTACTAAATAACGCAACATTACTGTGACTGGAGGCGATTTGGACGAGAGACAATTAATGGCGAAGAGTACGCCCTTGTTGTCAGTCCTAAGACAAATTCTTTTGTTTCTAAATTGATAATCCCATAATTCCAATGCCACTATTATCGGGAACAATTCTAAGAGCACAATGTTGCGAGTGAGGCCTGATGCCTTCCATCTGTCGCACCATGGTGCCGCGCACCAATGCGTGCGCCAGATTGCGGCAAAGCCCTTAGAACCTGCAGCATCTGTAAAGAGCAGAAAGTCTTCATCCAAAACAAACTGCTCCTGCCAGATTGTGGACCCATTAAAATAAAGCAAAAATTTAAGCCACACTAAAAAATCCTCCTTCATCTCGCTGGTGATTCTAACATGAGACGAAGGGGATTTCAGTCCTGCAGTAGCAGCGTAAATCCTTCTAGAAAAAATTTTTCCCATTGGCATCACTCTTGAGGCAAAAGCTAATAAACCTAGTAAAGCTTGCAGTTTATTTAAACAAACCTTCTTCTGCCTGATCATCCATAACAAGGAAACGCGCAGCTTCTCAATCTTCTCCTCCGGCAGTCTGAATTCCATCTTTTCCGAATCTATCGTGATACCTAAGAAAACTATGCATTTGGATGGAAAAACAGTCTTTTCCTCAGCTAGGGGCACCCCAAATTTAAAACAAATTTGCATAAAGACCTCCAGTAAATAAGCACAAGTTTTAGAAAAAACAGGACCTATGAATAAGAAATCGTCCAGATAGTGGACCAAAAGGTGCGAACCTGTAATTTGGGAAACCACCCATTCTAAAAATGAGGAGAAAGTTTCAAAATAAAGGCAGGATAAAGAACAGCCCATTGGAAGGCACTTGTCAAAATAAAATTCGTCCCTAAAGTAAAAACCTAACAAATTAAAGGAAGTAGGGTGTATGGGTAAAAGGCGAAAGGCTGACTTTATGTCGGCTTTTGCCAACAAAGCTCCTTGTCCTGCAGACCTAAGTTTCACCAAAGCGTCCTCGAAAGTCGCATAATGGACAGACGCCATGCTGTCATCTATTTCGTCATTAAGGGAGTCATGCAACGGGTAAGAAAGGTGATGAATCAACCTATATGTATTCGGCTCCTTTTTCTGAACTATTCCCAAAGGTGAAATCCTGAAATGTGGGAAGGGTGGTGCAGAAAAAGGACCCGCAAACCTACCCTCGCGGAGTTCCATATGAATTTTTTCAGCTACAATGTCTTGCAGACCAATAGCCGATTTAAGATTGTTGTGAATGGTGCAACCCTTGCCCTTAAAAGGTGGTAGAGGAAAACCAAATGCAAAGCCATCAATTAAGAGGCGTGCTTTCTCCTTGTCTGGGTACCTGATTAACCAGGGGAACATTTCTGGGAGCCTCACTGGGGTGGTAGCTTTTTTGAACAGCCTGCTGATTGTTGGACAGCTTCTTAAAGCATTTAAATACTGGATGTGGCCCTGAGCAGAAAGCGAATTTGTGCCTAAACTTACACGAGCCAGGCCACCTACACTGCGACTCGTTGAAGTTGAAGCAGATGCCTTTTTTAAAGGTCTGCCCACTTGCAGATTGGGGGTTAACAGGCTGTCTTGGGAGAAAGGACCGTTGTGGTAAGAAAAGATCCAGCCACAATCCCACGTCCTTCACTCCCCATTTTAGAGATGGCTGGACTGCCAGTTTTTGTCCAAATGCGACGTCATAGCTAAACCATGACGTCCCCCCGAAATTTTTGTAGGCTTCCAGCACTATGTCAATATGCTGGAACAAACCAACACTTTTACTCGGAGCCTTTTCACATAACACACTGGAAAATATTAAGAAAGCCTGTAACCAGTTGTTAAACGTTTTTGTTATAGGACGTCTCCTCTCTTCTTCCTCTTTTTTATCAGGTTTGGACACTAATTCTTTGGCAGAGGGTAACAACGACAGCATGTCTATATAAACTCCCTGCCAAATCTTTTCCTTCATAGAATCGGATAGATGATATCCCAGAGGGGATGTTTAACACACTAAAGGCTCCCTCAAACTCGTCTCGGGCAAATTTTGAGTCTGAGCTATCTCAAAAGCAGTGGTATCAAAGGAGGACTCACCCCTCAACGGCAGAGCTGAAAGACCGGAGTTAGGGACGTCTGCCGACGCTGCCCTGGTGGCGGTAGTGGTGGCCTAGGTGCGACCTGCGACCTCCTGATCCTCCGTTCCTATCCTGCGTCCCGACGAGCTCCGGCTCCTCGATGTCCTCCTGGGGGCGTCCGCATCCTTTCTCCCGCACGACCTCTTCTTCGGCGACCTTCTCCGCGATGAACCGGAACCGCCACCTGTGGAGGGGCATCCTCCGCCTTTTTTCCGTACCGGCCTCCGTACCGGATATTACGGGCGCGATGACACTGCGCATGCCCGGTGACCTTTCGTCTCCTTCCGATGCTTCCGCCGAGCGCGACCGTTCTACCATGGGTCTCCTCTCAGTGCCCGAAGCTCCGCTGGCGACCGCCACTGGAATCCGACCTCCGCCTTCCTCCACCACGGCCGAACCGGATCCTGGATCCACCGACAAAGGTAACTCCAAACAACGCTTTAACCAGGCTTCACCACCCGCTTCACCGGCACGCTCAATCAGTTGTCTAATAAGGCTCATGACGGCATGGGTCCGGGAGACAGCAGTAGAATGGTCCTGAGGAGATGAAGTGACCAGGAGACCCTCGGTCACAGCTTAAATAGCCCCCCGCAGAGCCAGTTGGAACCAGAATTCAGTCAAGAGCAGGGGAATTCAGGCGGGAGTTCGGGGGGCACGCGCTAATCTGCCTGACAATACCCTAGCAAAGGGCGGGAAAGCAGCAATAATTTTAAAATCTGCCCAGATACTTGAAGCTTATGAGCGGGAAGCGCTGACCATGGGTTAGCCCAGGTCAAAAGTTCATCCTGCTGAACCTGACTAACTAACTAGGCCTAAGTAAAGCCTATTGTACTGACCTAATTAAAAACCTAACTCTTTATTAATAAAATAAGCCCCTACTGCCATTCCATATAGAAAATAAGGGTTATGTAAAACCCCATTTTCTTCATATTCTTTGTTACCTTTGGAAATTGAATAAAGATTATTGAAAGAGTAAAGTCAGCAGCTACAGTATTATTAGCTGCTGACTTTTACATTTTTTCCCCCAGACTAGAACTCCGCTTTAAAGCTTTTTAATACTCTGAACACACTGGGAAGATTTCCTATTGATTCCTTTTCCAGTGACACCAAGATGGTAAATGAGATCATAGACTGCAGTTAACCTGACAAAGATTGTAACCTCTTCCCACTTATTATGATCTATGTTCCTACTGGGGAGTATTTTGATCGCTTCCTGTCCTTGTGGCACTTTGTCACCAAGACAGTAAGTAAGGGGAAATCCCCCCCCAAATTTAATACAGAGTGAAATCGGAAGAATACGACTCTCACAAACCTTTTAAAAAAAAAAAACAGTTTTGGGCTATAGACACACTTTCATTACATGTATTTACATTGAGGCTGAGACTAAAAAAGTCACTTCACTGTTGACTTAAGGAAATGCACAGATTTAGGCTTCTTTCACACGGTCCGCCTCCGCAGGCGGATCCGTGTTGCTCAGCGGGGATCGATCCGCGATCCCCGCTGAGCCGGGCGGATGACAGCTCCGTCTCCGCTTGCAGAGCGGAGAGGGAGGTGTCTCAGCACCCGCTGCCCTCTATGGGGGATCGGAGGAGAGCGGACCGCTTGTCCGCTCTCATCAGATCTGCTCCGCTCCGATTACTGAACGGATGGAAAAATAGGGTTTCCATCCGTCCAGATTTCAGCACAGGATCGGATGCGGATGGCAGCGGGTGTCAGCGGAGGTGACCTCCGCTGACACCCGCTGCCCCATAGAGCTGCATGGAGGATCCGATCAGATCCGCCTAAAAAACTGACAGGCGGATCTGATCGGACCGCCCGTGTGAAAGAGCCCTTAGGCTTCATGTACATGGGACGTTTGGAAACCTCTCCTAAACGCTGGAACTTGACAGTTAGTAACAGACGGTTAAAAATGTCTGTTTTGCCGCGTTTACATGCCGCGTTTATGTGCGTTTAGTGGCTTTTGCGCTTAGAATCGTTTTTACTTTGTAAAATAGTCAGAAACGTATCCCCATTGAAAACACCTATAAACTCAATGCTTATAAACACAAATTACCCCGTTTGCATGCTGTTACAAGCATTTAGCCTTTCAAATGCCAATAAACTTCTGTCTGGATGCATTTTTTTGCTTTCAAATAAATGCCACTAAACTTAGCTGCCCTTAAACGGGTATAAATGACTGAGTGTACATGGATAAATAAGATAACATAAAGGAGAGTTCAGGGGCTGCTAAAAAAAAAAAGACCAACTGCTCCATAATGTCTGTTTATCAGCAGCAGTGTACATGAGGCCACTACTGTAGCTATCACACAAATGATATCATTATGTTGGGTACATTATTTGGAGTATATCTGTTTAATTTAGTTTTTATTAAATGTTTTTTCTTTGGAAAAGGGAAGAGCAATACAAAGCAGAGCATCAAACAGTCCTTACATGGCTCTGTAAATACAAAAAAGTAGGTACACAAAAAGGGAAAAAAAAGAGAACATGACAAATGGGATGAACCATCTATGAGGTCCAATATAATTGCACACAAATGGGAAGACCAAACATAAACAGGGAATATAAATTGATGGTGGATAACTACATATTATAGACCAATAACGTGATAATGATTAGAAGAAAGCCATATACAGGTTGCATGAGGGTAGCTCGTGCGCATCTGGCCCTTCTATTCTGCCAGACGTATTTACCAAGAATACCTTGTGTAGCCCTGCCCCCGAGGGAGTGGCTTGTTGCATGGGTATTCTCTTCACTTCTTGCGCCCTGAGCCTGCTCCAACCCGTCCGACACTATTAGTTCTGTCATTATGAATAATTTAGACCACAAGTATTGCAGTGAATAATCAATTTACTGCTTTTGACTTTTGATGAAGCACAAGAATATACAAACAGAATCAGAAATAACACAAATGTTGCTACCGAGATAGATCCTGAATTCTCAACCAAGGATTTAGGCCTTTTAGTTCAGCACTCAGGATCCAGAACACAGGCCACGCATACATATACACAAATAAATGTGTATTTATGCTAGAGGATTGCGTTCAGCAACAATAACAATACTTTAAATAATCTGGTGTAATTAGAGAGTGACCAACAATAAAATAAAAGTGACTACACTTGGTAGCTTGAATACAAAGTAGGCAATATAACAATATTAGAACAACTATCAGAGTGCACTCTGTGTACTAACGGGGGCCCCCTTTATGATGAATTACAAGAGTCTCCTGGAAAGTGAGGCCTCACGTGTCTTCACCGGCAAGGAATTCCCAACAATCCAAGGATAGTATTTGCAATCCAATAAAGGTAGAATGATGAACTGTATTCCACAAGGCAATCAATAGTTGTAATCCACAGAGAAACAAATGTAATAAAGCCTAATGCATCACAACAGGTTAACAGCCTGGGACTGGATAAAGGGCTTAAGGCCTAATTCACCCACCTTGCATCATATGTATATCTGCAGCGTCCAGTGGTTTACTGAATGTTAGTATGGCCTTATAAAAGTACGCAGTTTAGTTGTACTGCCCTGATTCAGCCTAGGTCTGTGTTTAATGGAGATGTAGATACTGGATGTCTCTCACCCAAACTGGGAGCTCCGCTCTCCTCTCTGACCAGGCCCCGCTCCTCTCAGAGTCTCCGTGCGCCTGTCAGCAACCTTCCGCTCGGCCACACCACCGAGACTCCTCCGCTCACTCACACCGCTAGCTTCACTCCGGTGTCCGCCACTAGGCCTCAGCCTAAGTTCCTGCAAGGCAAGAGAGCTAAGTGGAGTCCCGCCCCCCCTTTATATAGACATTCCGAACAAGCTCCGCGCGTCCTATTGCTCCCTGAGAGAAGGGTCTCTCTCTCTCTCACTCAGCAGTCTATGTTCCTGGTTCCTCCCGTACTACATCTCCCATAATGCCAATGTCACTGTCTTTGCAGATTAAAGAGAGAGTCTCTCTTTAATTTACTTTGTATGTGGTGACACTTAGGAATTAGCTGCAGAGTCCGGGTGCTCCATTCTGCAAACCAGATCCCTCCTTATCCCTGCCTTTTTTCTAGTGGTAGCGCATAGATTTACTGTTCCTTCTAACTGTCTTTGCAGAACTTTAATAACAATAACAGTTTGAACAATACCATCCGTGCGACCCGGCTACATCCTACCCCCACATGAACATCTTTGATCCTCCAAAGATAAGGAGATTCTTCTCTGGAAAATGTAAAGGCTGACCAATATGAAAAGTCTTAATCAACCATCTAAAATAGCATTATTGTAGCTAAAACTAATTAATAAAATCACTATCTAGTAATTTACTGTTCACACTACCAAATAAGTCTGGGTCACTCTCACAGAAGGCTAGCAAAAAGTCAGCAGCCAATTTAATAGTGTCGGTGGGCAGAATAGAACTCTCTCCTTGAGAGTCATCAATAGAGGGAACGATCGATGATATAGACCATTATGCCGTAGAGATTTGTTCTTCAGAACTTTCCCCCAAGGTACTATAGGTCAGTCTTTTGGGAGGATGAATCTCTCTCGGTAGTCTAGCAGATACTCCACTATTATTCTCAATAGCACTTTCCTCTGCCGAAGACTCAGGATCCACTGACACTTCTTGTCTATCTTCAAAAGAGTCCATTTCCTCAGAAGATAAAAATGTTTCGGGGCCTTGGCTCCCATAAAGATCTTCAAATGGTTCCAAGGGAGGGGAACTTGAATGTTCAATAACAGACTCGTCTAATCAAGATGAGGGAGAATCCACAGAAACATTGTCAGTAGGTGATGGATCCTCAGGGACCAATACAGGCTCCTCTCCTGTCTATCTTGGTTCCACACTTTTCACAGGGGAACTGTGTCCCTGACTGAACTACCTTTTGGGGAGAGGGGCAGGGGTACACTCAGCAGCGGTTGAAGATGGTTTGGGAGAAAATCCCTCACAGGACGGCCACCACCAGTCGAAAATGACACTTTCATCGTCATTCTTCCTCCATTATATTTGCAGACTTTTGACTGGAAATTCTGGACGGCCAAGATCGTAGCCTAGAGGTCCTAGGGGCACTCTCCTCTTCATCCCCTCCAGACGAGGTTCTGACTACTTCAGAAATGGGCAATAGGTGGTTCCTGTGCCAAGTCTTAAGCGTTCCTACTTTACCCTCAGGGTAAATTTGATAGACAGATAACCCTGGAAGCTTCCTGTGAATGACAAAGGGCTGAGAGCACTAGCGATCAGCCAACTTGTGCTTCCACGGCACTCCCAGATTCCTCAGAAGCACTTTATCACTGGGCTGCAGATCTTGCACTCTCACTTTCAGATCAAATTTCTTCTTATTTCATTGCTCTCTACCTGCAGAAGCTTCCATCGCCTTCTCATGAGCCAATTTCAAATTTCATTGAAGTCTGTTGACATAACTCTTGTAGGAGGCCTGCAAAGTATGATCCACAGAGGTACCAAAAGCCAGGTCGACAGGCAGTCTAGCTTCCCTTCCAAATATAAGGAAATATGGGGAAAACCCTGTGGAGTCATTAACAGTACTGTTGTAGGCATGAATTAGTACTGGGACATATTCGCTCCATTTCTGCTTCTTCTCAAGAGGTAATGTCCCCAGCATATTCAACAAGCTTCTATTGAATCTCTCCGGCTGAGGATTCCCCTGAGGGTGATAGGGAGTCATTCTGGATTTTTGTATACTCAGCAGCCCACACAGTTTTTTTTATCAACTTGCTTTCGAAGTCTCTTCCCTGATCAGAATGCAGTCTTTGTGGCAAACCGTAGTGGACAAAGAACTTTTCAACTAATACCTTGGCCACTGTACTAGCCTTCTGATCCCTGGTTGGAAAAGCCTGAGCGTATCAGGTGAAATGGTCGGTCACTACCAAAATATTTCCATGCCCACCCAAATCAGGTTCGAGACACAGGAAGTCAATACACACCAACTCCATGGGACCATGACTCCATAGATGACCCATGGCAGCTGCTCGATGTGGTAAAGTCTTCCTCTGGATGCAGCGTATAGATGAGTGGCAATAGGCTTCCATTTCCTTCCTCAGAAAGGGCCAGTAGAATCTGTCCCTGACCAACTGAAAGGTCCTGTCAGGTCCTAAATGTCCATGGGAGTCATGTAAAGCTGTAAGGACAATCAACCTATACTTTTCCGGCAGGAATAGCTGACACACTCCATCAGACTCTTCTACAGCATTTACTCGGTAAATCACTCCATCCCTTAGCTTCATCCGGTGCCAATCTTGATGGACTACCTTGGCCCCCACTACAGGACTCTCCACTAAGAGTTTAGGATTGCTGGCCTTCAAAGCTTTTGTATTACTGCTCCCAAGGGATCTTCTCTCTGTGCTTTCCTCACATCCTATTTAGATAACTGAAGAAGTTCTTCGCTTCTCACTTGTGTCAGGTCGCAATAACACTTGGGCACTCCCAAAGGGGAAACTCCAGCTACTTCAGCCCCCATGGCTCCCTTTAGGTGATACTCGACTCCTTGACAAGCAGCTTGTACTCCCTCAGAAGTGAGATGCACCCATTCTTGTTCTTTGTTCTCAGCAGGATGAGGCCATCTGGACAAAGAATCGGCATCTAAATTTCCTTTGCCACGCCAATACTTCAAGCTGAACTGGAACTCGGAAAGAGCAGCTTACCACCTGTGGCCGGTGGCTTCCAACTTGGCAGTTGTCAGTAGGCACGTCAAGGGGTTATTATCGGTTTTGACCACGAAGTAAGCCCCGTAGAGGTAATCCCTCAGCTTGTCCACTACAGCCCACTTGAGGTCCAGAAACTCCAACTTATGGATGGGGTAATTCTTCTCTGAGGAGGACAAACTGGGACTAATATAAGCAATGGGTCGCAGTCTTCCTTCAGCTTCCTGATATAGGACTCCTCCTAGACCATCTCTACTGGCATCCACATGCAACTCGTACAGTTTTGCTGGATCTGCGTAGGCCAAGACTGGAGCCTTAGTGAGGCTCTCCTTTAATTTCCAGAAGGCTTGTTCACACTTGACATCCCACTGGTCCTGGATAGACTCTCTAGATCCTCTAGGCCCTTTAATGAGTGTCTCTGTCTTCCGAGGAGTCGGCCCTTCTTCTTCAGTTTCCCTCTTCAACAGCTCATTCAAAGGACCAGCTATGAGAAAAGTTTTTCACAAACCTCCGGTAGTAAGAACAAAAGCCCAAAAAGGACCGCAACTCAGGCACATTGGTAGGCCTAGGCCAAGTAGTTACAGCTTCTTCGGATCAGTGGATACTCCGGAGGCAGACACCACATGTCCTAGGTAGGTGACAGAGGTCTGATAGAATTGGCACTTCTCCAGGGACAACTTTAACCCCTCTTTATAGAGCCTCTGAAACACCTTCTCCAAGCGAGCTTCATGCTCCTCCAAGGTCTTCCCAAAGACAATGATGTCATCAAGGTAGACTAGGACTTCAATTAAGTGCATGTCTCCCACTGTATTCTCCATGAGCCTCTGAAAGGTGGCCGGGCCCCTGCCAATCCTTGGGGCATCCGATTGAACTCGAAGAAGCCTAAAGGGCTGATGAAAGCAGTCTTTTCTCTGTCATCAGGATGCATGGGTATTTGATAATACCCACTCTTCAGATCCAAGACGCTGAACTATTTGGCTCCTGACAGATACTGCAAAGCATCTTCTATCCGGGGAGTGGTGTATTGATCCGGAATGGTTAGACAGTTCAAAGTACGATAGTCGATACACATCCGAATGGTCCCATTCGTTTTGCGAACCACCACAGTGGGGGAAGCATAGGGACTACGGGACTCCCGTATAACACCCAACCTCTTCAGTTCTGCCAACTGTTCCCAGAGATCTTCTAGGTCACTCAAAGGTATTCTTCAAGCTCTCTCTCGGAAGGGCTTGTCCTCACTGAGGCGGATCCGATGTTGGGCACTTTTTAGCACAACCCAAATCGTAATAATTTCTGGAAAATAATTTCTCCCACCGAGACAACTGGGGCTTCACTCGCTCCCCCCACTTGAAATAGACCGCCGGGCGAGCAGGGGAAGTACCCTGTGACTCCTTCTCCCTATTCTTCTATTCCTTCAACTCAGAACGGGCAAGTGGGGAAGCAGCACTCACATGTCCTAACACCATTCTGGGCTTCAGATGTACTGGCTGAGTGGTAGCGTTTCAAACGATAACAGGAATCTTCCCACCATTCTTCTGTAGCACTTAAGTCGGGACTACTTCCGGCACCAGTTCAACCCCACTATCCTCCTCCAGAGATTCCCCACCTCTTCAGCTGGGGTCTTCTGCTCCTGCAGGACTCGCTGGAAAGCTGCCCTTAGCTTAGGATGTACCTCTTCCTCGGTAGACCCTTGAGCCACTAAAGGGATGAGCATCCGTCAAACCAAATCCGGGTTGGTGCCGATTATCAAAGAGTTCTGTTTAGCACCTGGGGGTCAAGGGCACACCACAGCCAAAGTGTCAAACACTTCCATCTTCGCCCCTTTTGTTGGCTGGAGTGATATCTTCACGTGAATATACCCGTCATAAGGGAACTTTTGGGTCCCTAAACCCCAGATATGCAGTTCTTCTAGCTTACACAGAGGGATGTGTTTCAAGTGCTTCCCGTAAAAGTCATTGTACAGCAATGTCACTTTGGCGCCCGTGTCCAACAAGGCCTTAGTATAAATACCTTCCACTTGCAGGGGTACCACCGGGGATGGCCCCACTAAATTCTTGGGTACCACCTCCCTGCGGGGCTGAAATAATCTTCAGCAGACCTTGTTACTGAAGCTTTCCACCTTTTGAGGTTTGGCTCTTACAGGAAGCTTGCTGGTTTGCACCTTGACAAATTTAGTCTTTGGGGTTCTAGACTCCTTTTGCTGGAGAGGAGTGAAGGTACCGACCCCCTGTGTCTCTCTGCCAGACTCGGGGGATCCCCACAAAAGTATATAGGTATCGGGGGTAGATGGAGAGGCACATCCCGTCTCATTGTGACCGTAATAACCCAGATAACTGCTGGAGCTCAGGCTTTTAGCGGGACTCTCAATTGGCTCCTTCACTGAGGTCCCCTGAAGTTTTCCAACTTCTTGTTGAGGAAGAACTTCTGTATAGCTGTCAGGACCCAGACTTGAACCTGAGACCTCCATGGTGTCTGGCAATGACTCTACTCGCTGAGCTACCTGAAATTCTGGACAGCTCTCTGGACAAATCCTTGAATGATCCTGCTGTGAATCTTTATTGCCTTGAACCTTGAACCCTTTGAAGCTCCTCCCATGAACTTCCTGATATAAGCCATGTCTTTGCACTTCCTGGTTGCCAGAATATTGTGCCTTCAACAGCCGATATCTCGCTTGTCTCTCCTGCTGCCGTCCGTATCTTTGCTACCATCCATTATCGACACTTGGCTTGTTCCTCGACAGGTTTGGCCGAGAGTTACCATCAATGATGGTAACTCTCAGCCAAACCTGTCTACCACCAGAGCTTGCAGTGTGTATTAACGGAGGCCTAATTCGGAGCAATCCCATACAAGGCATCTATAATCTTGGAATTATCCCTACTAAGAGCCTGGTTGCCAAAGCCATCTATGATCTTATCAAGCGTTTGAGACTCCTATTTGTGGTGAGTAGGGAACCTAGAGGGTCTGGCCACTCACTTGAGCACTGTTTGAATGATTGGTTTCTGCACCTGAGCACTTTATTGGACACGTTATTATTTAAGGACTGTTTTATTAATTTGTTGCCATATATGCTGTTTTTTTTATATATATATCAATTAACAACCTTGCACTTTATTGGACACATCACTAATAAGGATTGTTTTACCAATTTTTGCAATACATGTTTGTTTTTATATATTTATATACTAATTAATATTATTGCATTTATAATTTATATGAAATGCTAGCGCTGTTTTAATTCCATTTTGCACATTTTTCTAAGATTAACTTAGATGCACAGCAGCTGCATTAATTAAATTTGTAACACAGATATTGAGCTATTTAGCACCAGTAGCGCGGGTTTTAATTTAATTTACTTCACAGGTCCACAGACTGTACTGTGCCCACTGCCCACCACTCATATAGAGTGGCACAGCACCTTGCAGATAAAAAATTTATTAAATTTTTCCTATAATAAAAAATAAAATTCGTCCAGAAAAAACAGGAACTCTTTTTTTTTATTCGAATTTCAGTAGCGCAGGGATGGTGATAACCTCTTACCAAATAAATAGGATGATAACATATACCAAAATATATGAATCAGATGTGATACATATAAGCATAAAATCATAAATACATAAAAGCATGAAATCACATCAATCGGAGTCCATAAAGTCCATAGGTATAAAGTGCATAGAGCAATGAAAGTGCAAACATGAAAGGATCACAGGTGCGACTTATGGGGACCACCCTTGCTTGCCACCACCTCTCAGTGCTGGGAGAAGTATCTGAAATTCAGACTCACTATAAATTTACCAGGAAATCTTCCAGAGGAGTCTTTGCAGCACAAATCAGAGATCTGGAGGAAACCTGATTTTACTATATGCTGTTGTTGCCTAGTCCATGAGAGTGGTTAGGCATAGGCGTCTGGTGAGTCTGAATTTCAGATACTTCTCTCGGCACTGTGTGGTGGTGGCAAGCAAGGGTGGTCCCCATAAGTCGCACCTGTGATCCTTCATGTTTGCACTTTCATTGCTCTATGCACTTTATACCTATGGACTTTATGAACTCCTATTGATGTGATTTCATGCTTTTATGTATTTATGATTTTATGCTTATATTTATCTCATCTGATTCATATATTTTGGTATATTTTATCATCCTATTTATTTGGTAAGAGGTTATCACCATTCCTACTGAAATTCAAATGAAAAAGCCAGTTCCTGTTTTTTCTGGATGAATTTTATTTTTTATTATATTTACTCATTTAAGTAGCAGCAATTTGTGTTATTTGTGTTATTCTGTCAGGTTTGTGTTACCTGTATTTCCTAAAGCGCAGTGGATTACAACTTTGTCTATTAATTATTTATATATTTCATTTTTCCTCTGTAATATAATTGCAGTTGCCTGCCAGTGAGTGTCAGGCCCACAGACTGTACTGTGCCCCCTGCCCACCACTCATATAGGGTGGCACAGCACCTTGCAGATAAAAAAAGTCATTTAATTTTTCCTTTGTAATATAATTGCAGTTGCCTGCCAGTGAGTGTCAGGACCACAGACTGTACTGTGCCCACTGCAAATGGACTGTTTGTGGTTGTTTGCGGTGCGTTAAACGGGGAGTTTGGTCTGTCAGAGTTTGGTCTGTCACTGTGAAGCGGGCGTAACCCTTACACTACCTGATCGATACAACATCTTCCCATATCGTATTCACACACTGATTGTTTTAAACCACGTTATTCCAAACAATTTAGGAATGTTAGGTGATTTATGCCCTTTATGGATTAAAACCCGACTCTGCGTCAACTACGTAATTTTCCATGGGAGTTTTGCCATGGATCCCCCTCCGGCATGCCACAGTCCAGGTTTTAGTCCCCTTGAAACAACGTTTCCATCACTATTGTGGCCAGAAAGAGTCCCTGTGGGTTTTAAAATTCGCCTGCCTATTGAAGTCTATGGCGGTTCGCCCGGTTCACCCGTTCGCGAACATTCGCGGAAGTTCACGTTCGCCGTTCGCGAACATAAAATTTTATGTTCGCGACATCTCTACTGAACACATTCAAAAGGGCTTTCAGATAGTCATTAGCTGTACAAAAAATAAAGGAACAGAACGCACACCGCCCTAGTGTAACACCATTTATTTGAAGTTAATAGAAGCCATAAAAACAGGTACTCACAAACAGATAGGAAGTCATGCATGGAAATAAATATCCCCCGATGATGTTTACAGGGCTCTCTCCACCTAGCCTCGGCGGCTCAGCTGTTCGTCCTGCACTGATCAGTGAGTATCGTACGGCTAAGCCAACCGCCTCGGATAACTCAAGGAGACTCGATGTGGTGCGCCTGCGCACGGTCCTGCCGCTGCCGCACACTCTCCAGGAGCCGGTTGCTGTAGCCGCTCAGAGAAACTGACAATGCGGTTAAGCAGAGGGAGACTCCCCGATCGGGACCCAGAGCATGACTTGCATGGGGTTGCTAAGGACAACGTTTCGGAGGCGTAGCCTCCTTCTTCAGGTATCAACACCCCAGAAATCCTTTGCCCTCATTTATATAACAATATAGCGGCTCCTCCCCTCAATATTTCTTAAAGGGACATGACCATAGAGAGCCTGTAATCAGGGGCAATAATATCCAAACATTCATATATATCCATGAATTGTACATATATAATATATCCATGAATTGTACATATCTAATAAAAATTAATAAAAGTGAATAAGTTCATAATACAATAAAAACTTTAAAATACTTGAAAAAAAAAAAAAAAAAAAAAATATATATATATATATATATATATATATATATATATATATATATATATATATATAAACCTACATGACACTGTGGAGACTAGACTAACAAAACAAGATTAACACCATATATGTGCGCATATGTATCTCAAAATATTCCCATATACTGATACTAGGTGCGTATAAAGGAACACACATGCCAACATATATGTACACTGGCATAGAAAACCATAAGAGATGAAGAGATGAGGAAGATGTAAATATATGCTGACAACATGTAAAATATATAAACTGGTACATACATAAAAACAAAGTTTTAAATCAAAGTGCCAACCTCCAATTCCTCATTCAAGCCATCAGGGGACATAGAGTTACGCGTAAATATCCAATACGTTTCGCGCATACATAGACACGAAAATCTTTCACCTTCTGGTAATGTCATAGGGATGGCTTCAATACCAAATAACTCTAACCCCTCAGTGCTGCCCCCATGTACTTGGCAAATATGGCGGGGAACACTATGTTTGTCTTTCTTTTGTTCGATGAACCGGTGATGTTCACCAAATCTGGTTCTCATAGCCCTCACCGTTCTGCCCACGTAGAATAATCCACATGGGTACTGCAGGCCATATACAACAAATTGTGTGCCGCAGCAGACAAACTGTTGAATATTAAATGTCCGCCCATCTTTTCCAACAAAGTGCTTTTTCCCATGGTGCATGAAATTACAGGCCATGCACCTTTTGAGTTTACATCTATAAGAGCCCACCATATTTAGGAATAACGGGATGTTATTTACTGACCGTTGTTTCTTGTTCTTAATTTGACTAGATGCCACAATATTCCGGACACTTCTAGCCCGTTTAAAAACTACCTTAGGTTTAGTGGGAAGTACTCTACATAGGGCGGAGTCTTGCTTAAAGATGGGCCAATGTTTTTTAATGGCCCTTTTGACAGCCCAATGTTGATTGGTAAACTTGGTAATAAAGAGAGTATTAGAGGGTTCCTCACTTTTACCTTCAATCCTTCTACTCTCACCACCCATAGTATACCTATCAATGGCCTCATCAATGTGCTCCTCACGGTACCCTTTTTCTAAAAATCTTCTCTTTAATATATCAGCCTGCACCAGGTACTCTGAGACTTCTGTACAATTCCTATAGTCTCCTTAAAATGCGTCCTAGGGGTGATGTTTCCATCAGCATCTCAGGATAGCTCTAAATCCAGAAACACCAAGGTTTGCGCACCGACTACATGTGTGAAGCTGATACCATAGGGATTGGAATTACAGTAGGCCACAAATTCAGAAACTGAATTGAGGTCACCATCCCATATGATAATCACATCTCCGATTTAGCACCCATAATAAACAAGATGTTTGGCAAATGGGTTCCGTGTCCAAATATGATTATTCTCCCAGAAACCCATAAACAAGTTAGCCTAGCTCGGCGCAAAATGTGCACTTGTGCGACTTGTCTATAAAATGAGCCATCAAACTGGAAGTAGTTTCTTTCCAGCGCAAATTTAGTGCATGAGCATATAAATTCAGACTGAAGCGGGTGCATGTATTCCGCCTCAGAAAGAAAATACTCCACTGCTCTTAACCCACCCTCATGCGGAATAGATGTGTAGAGAGAACACACATCTAGGGATAACCACAGATAGTTGGCTTCCCATTTATATTTTACCAAGGTGTCCAAAACCTGGGAGGAATCCCTAATGTAGGCCGGCAGGGACGTCACCAATGATGGTTGTAAGAATATATCTACATATTGGGATATTTTGCTGGTGATGCCTTCCATACCAGCCACAATAGGTCTAGGATTAGCTGTACAGTTGCTATTTCCCATCCGTAGATTTCGAAACACCTCTGCTGCGGGGCCCCTTAGACTTTCACTCAGCCTTTGTCTTTTCACAGACTCTGCAACATTCCATTCATCCACAGCCTGGGTAGCCTGAGTCATCCAATTCTCGAAACTCACTTCACCAGTGGGGGTGGGCGACTGTCCAGAAAAAAAACGCAGTTTGCGATAGTTTTGTGCAGCTCCACTGGCCCCATTTAAAACTAGGCTATCCACCAACCGACTCATGTCGACGTAGAAAGAGGCAGAGGGCATAGCAGCTTTGTCCCCACCTTTGTTCACGGAGCTGGGCCCCGGGCGAGGGCTCCCTGGAGGGGAGGGGGATTTCCCTTCACTGTCCTTATTCTTCTTCATAGAGGAAAAAACTCTAGTCAGGACAGTCTCTTCCAGCATCACTCGGTCAGTTTGGAAGATGTCTGGAACTCCTCCCTTCCTATCACGTACCTGGTGAAGACTGGAATGTTGTGGAGGCCTCTCTTGTCCTCCCGCCTGACACTCCTGAAGGTGGGAACTGAGAGGGTAAGGCAAGGAGTGGCACGAGTGCCGTAGCGGCTAGCTGGTGGTGTTCACTCCATAGGTGGGTACAGCTGGTAGTCGCAGTCCTTGGAACAGGGTGCAGTGGCAGCTTGGCACCAGAGCGTGGGAGCAGTAGCCAGCGGAAACCGGGCAGTGAGGTACCAAATCAGCAAGCAAGCAAGTCCAGAAGATAAGCCGAGGTCGATAACAGCCAGGCAGCGCGGTACAGGGTAAGCAGGCAGATCAAGTATGTTTAAGCAAGCCAAGGTCAGGGTAGTAAGCAACAGAGCAGGAGCACGGGCAGAAGCAAAGTCCAAAGGCAGGCAAGGTCATACACAGGTGAGGAGTAACTACAGATCAGGTCTCAGAACCACGGGAACAAGCTGAAGACCATTCAGCAACTTCTCACAGTACTAGAGCAAAAATGCACTGGGAGCCAAATGCTAATTGGTGAGTGCAGGTGTGCAATGTGCAGGGCGTGAGCGAAAGTCCGTACTGGCCTTCTGGTGGAGGAAATCTGGTTTACCTTACATTGCCCCCCCCCCCAATGGGCAGCCTACGGATGCCCATCTGAGACCTCTTCGCAGGATGAGCTTGGAAAAAAGTTTTCACCAGTCTTGGGGCATGAACATTAGCTTCAGGCTCCCACGAGTTTTCCTCAGGACCATAACCTTTCCACTTGATTAAATATTGGGTACCTCCTCTCCCTCTCCTACAATCCACAATGGCCTCAATTTCATACTCCTCTTCATCGTCAATCATGATTGGTGCTGGAGGGTCCGGATTACGGGCAGGAAAGGGATCTGGTACATTAGGCTTTAGCAGGGACACATGAAAAACTGGGTGAATCTTGTATTTCTCAGGTAGAAAAAGTTCATAAGCTGTCAGATTTATCATTCTTTTTACAGCAAATGGACCGATGTACTTGGGGGCCAATTTCTTATAAGGACAGGCCATCTTCAAATTAGTGGTTGATGACCAACCCTGTCCCCTGTCTTGAGATCCAGATCACCCCTTCTCTTTTTATAAATGAATTTCTTGTTGTCTTGTTGAGCCTTGGCAATAGCTTCCTGCAGAAGTTTATTGTTGCTTTGTAGAAACCTCAGTTGCTCCTGGACCGCTGGAACAGGTAAATCAAAGACTGCATCAGGTAAAGAAGAAGTATTGAATCCGAAGTTCGCAAAGAATGGAGTTTGACCAGTAACCGAATGGGCAGAATCATTGTAAGTGAACTCTGCTAGAGGAAGGAGCGAAGCGCAATCATCCTGCGAGAAAGAAGAAAAACACCAAAGGTATTACTCTAAGGTCTGGTTAGTTTGTTCCATCTGACCATTTGTCTGGGAATAATATATGCTGAAGAAAACCATGTTTCAATCTTAAGTGCCTTACAAAGTTCTTTCCAGAATTTGGACGTAAACTGAACCCCTCGGTCAGACGTTATGCTCCGAGGAACCCCATGCAACCGCACTATTTCTTTGACAAATGCTTTTTCAGTCTCCGGAGCAGATGGTGTTCCAATCATTGGTACAAAGTGTGCCATCTTTGATAGCCTATCAATGATCACAAAAAATAGAAGTAAAGTTTTCAGATAGTGGGAGCTCGACAATAAAGTCCATATTAATCATCTCCCAGGGCTTGGTAGGAATGGGCAAAGGCCTTAATAGGCCCCAAGCTTTAGTCTTGTCTCCTTTGCTTCGAATACAGGTTTCACAAGTCCTTACGTAATCCTGGCAATCCGACCTCAGGCTAGGCCACCAAAAAGACCGTTGTAAAAGTTCCAGAGTCTTGCACATCCCAAAATGCCCTGCCATAGGGTGGTCATGGCACAAATTTAAGACTGACTGGAGGATGAGCTTGAAGTTTTTGAAGGTACAAAAACTTGTTGCTCATGGACGAACAATCCATCCCGTTCTTGCAATTGTGAGTCACATGATGGACCTACCTCCTTTGATGCTTGTTTGAGCTGTGACACAAAATCTCCTTGCAGTAACAGAAAATTTTGCAAGGATAGGATGGTGTCAGGTTGAGTAGCTTCCTTTTCTTCCAGAAACATACGTGACAGGGCGTCAGGTTTCCCATTCTTAGAACCAGGTCTGTAGGTTATGTGAAATGGGAATCTTGAAAAAAATAAGGCCCACCTGGCCTGATGGGGTCTTAGACGCTTAGCTGTACGGAGATACTCTAAATTTTTGTGGTCCGTGAAAATCAGGATTGGATGACTTGCTCCCTCAAGCAGATAACGCCATTCCTCCAGAGTGGACTTGATGGCGAGTAACTCACGGTCTCCCACATCATAATTTCTCTCTGATGGACTGAGTTTTCTTCAGAACAAGTCCACGGGGTGTAGAAGAGACTTAGCGCCTTGTCGCTGAGATACGATAGCACCAACTGCATTTTCCGAAGCATCGACTTCCAGGACTTAAGGTAATGCAGGATCAGGATGTTGCAGAATTGCTGCTGATGTAAAGAGAGCTTTTAATTTATCAAAGGCGAGTTGCGCTGCCGGAGTCCACTGAAATCGGGTGTTTTGTTTAGTAAGCTATGTGATGGGGCTGATGATATCTGAGAAGTTCTTGATAAATTTACGATAAAAGTTAGCAAATCCAACAAATCTCTGGACTTTTTTTTCGATCTGCTGGCACTGGCCACTCAAGAATGGCACTAACTTTTTGTGGGTCCATTGCAATGCCTGATGTTGCGATAATAAGCCCCAGAAACTGAATTGTTTCTTTCTCAAATTCACATTTCTCAGCCTTTGCGTATAACTGATGTTCCCGGAGACGGTTGAGGACCTTTTTGATGTGCAGCCGGTGTTCTTCAATGGAAGGGGAGAATATGAGTATGTCATCAAAGTACACAATCATGAAAAGGTCAAGGAAGTCCCTAAAGATATCATTCACAAAATGCTGGAACGTTGCTGGGGCATTACACAGTCCAAAGGGCATGACTAAATACTCAAAATGCCCAAAGCGGGACCAGAAAGCTGTTTTCCATTCATCCCCCTTCCGGATATTTACTAGGTTATATGCACCTCAAAGGTCAAGCTTTGTGAACACTTTTGCTGTTCTGAACCGCTGGAAAAGTTCTGGAACAAGTGGAAGAGGGTACCTGTCCCGAAGAAGCCATCTCCATCCTGTTTCAATGACTACCGTCCTGTTGCACTTACTTCCATCATCATGAAGTGCTTTGAACGGTTAGTCATGCATCACATCAAGTCTGCCCTCCCCTCCTCCCTGGACCCATTCCAGTTTGCATATCGGTCCAACCGGTCGACCGATGATGCTATTTCAACTACCATTCACTCAGCACTTACTCATTTAGAGAAAAAAGACTCATACGTTCGAATGCTGTTTTTAGACTTTAGTTCAGCATTCAACACAATTATCCCTCAACAGCTCATTCATAAATTGATCGAGTTGGGGCTCAACACTTCGCTGTGCAACTGGCTGTTGGACTTTCTGATTGGAAGACCTCAGGCAGTACGGGTTCGCAGCAACACATCCAGCACCATCATACTGAATACTGGGGCCCCTCAAGGATGTGTGTTGAGCGCCCTCCTTTTCACTCTGCTGACCCACGATTGCACACCGTTACAAAACTCCAACCTCTTCATTAAGTTTGCGGATGACACAACTGTGGTGGGTCTCATTAGTAACAGAGATGAGACAAACTACAGGAGGGAGGTGAGCCACTTGGCCGGGTGGTGCAGTGACAACAATCTCTCTCTGAACGTGGAGAAGACGAAGGAGATTGTTGTTGATTTCAGGAGAGTGCACACTCAGCATGTTTCTCTGACCATCAACGGTGCGACTGTGGAGAGAGTGAGTAGCACCAAGTTTCTGGGTGTGCACATCACAGAGGATCTCTCCTGGACTGCAGCACTGGCCAAGAAATCACAGCAGCGTCTCTACTTCCTCCGCAAACTGAAGAGAGCCAGAGCCCCATCCCCCATCATGTACACCTTCTACAGAGGCACCATCGAGAGCATTCTGACCAACTGCATCACTGTGTGGTATGGCACCTGCAACGTGTCTTGCCGGAAGACTCTGCAACGCTTAGTGAGAGCAGCTGAGAAGATCATTGGTGTCTCTCTCCCCTCCCTTCAGGATATTTATGGAACCCGTCTCACTCGCAAAGCTCTATGCATTGCAGGTGATCCAACCCACCCGTTACATAGCTTCTTCAGT
This sequence comes from Pelophylax lessonae, assembly GCF_965119305.1. Classification (NCBI taxonomy): domain Eukaryota; kingdom Metazoa; phylum Chordata; class Amphibia; order Anura; family Ranidae; genus Pelophylax; species Pelophylax lessonae. The sequence continues at coordinate 522,658,214 of NC_138768.1, forward strand.
CTGCTGCCATCAGGGAGGAGACTGCGGAGTCTCCAGGCCAGGACCAGCAGACTGAAGGACGGCTTTATCCATCAGGCTGTCAGGAAGCTGAACTCGCTTCGACTTTGCCCCTTTGTCCCTTTTCTGCCATAGGCACCACTGAACTATGCATCTCCCCTTCCCTAGATTCCATATCCCTAGGTCCTTCCACCCCCTCCTTCCACTAGCATTCAATGACTTGCACCAGTCACTTTGGCAGCATTGGTCTGCTCATTACCTGATTTATCATGGAACTGAGGTCATTGGTCTGCACTTTATCTGCCATGTGCCCTGTGCTGTTTTTATTTAACCTTATTTTTATTTATTTTTTGTGTTTTCAGATTTCTAGGCTATATTGTTAGTGTTATCTGTATGCACCGGGGGTCTAAGAGTAACGTAATTTCGATTCTCTGTATGTATGTATTGTACATGTGGAAGAATTGACAATAAAGTAGATTTTGACTTTTTTTTTTTTTTTACTGTTTTTAATTGTTATTTTGTTTAACTCTCTATAGTCCACAAAGGGTCTCAGTGTGTGATCCTTCTTTACAACAAAAAATATTCCAGCCCCAGCTGGGGATTTGGATGGACGGATGAATCCCCTTTCTAGGTTTTCATTAATGTATAGGCGCAATATCTCAAGCTCAAGTTCTGATAGGGGAAAAATACATCCGAATGGAATCTCGGCCCCGTGTAACAGTTCAATTGGGCAATCGTACGGCTAATGGGGCGGTAATGCCTCAACATTCTTCCTATCAAAAACATCTAAGAAATCATAGTAAGTTAATGGAACATATTGTGAAACTGAAGTCTCTGGTTGCAGTTCCATAAGGGGGACCGTGGTGGTGACCGTATTGGGAAAACAGTGTTGCTGGCAGTAGGTGGTAGGGAATGAAACAGCTCCAGACTCCCAGTTTATTTGGGGATTGTGTGCCTGCAACCACGGAATGCCAAGGATGATGGGGAACAAAGGTGATGGGATAAAGTCCAGGGTTAGGTATTCTGAATGATTAGAGGAGGTTACTTCCAGTAGCAGACAAGTTTCTTGTGTGATAGGACCTGACTTGAGATTCAAGCCATCCGCCAAATGAATCTTCAGATGCTGCATTTTAGCTTGCAGTGGGACCTTGTGTTGTTCAGCAAACAAATATTCCATAAAACAACTGCAGGCCCCGGAGTCAATAATGGCTTGAGTTTGGATGCTCACTCCAGGTAGCTGCAGGGACAGAGTCAGCAAAAGGTGAGAGGAGATGCTCTTCAGGGGATATCTTGAAGTATCAGAAACAAGGACAGTCTTACGTGGTCTTATCGGGCAGTCACGCAGAAAGTGACCAATGCCCCCCACAGTAAAGGCATAAGTTGTTCTGCTTGCATCTAAGTCTTTCCTTGGCTGACAGAGTTGAACGACGAAGTCCCAACTGAACAGACTCCACCATGAAAGAGGATGGTGGCGGAGCTGGAGATACAGGTGCTGCTGGTGTCCATGTGGGTGGAATGATGCCAGATTTTTCTGCCCTCCTCTCTCGGATTCTGCGATCAAGCTGAATAGCAAGCTGGATCAAGTTTGAGAGCGTAGTTGGTGGATCTAGTCTGGCAAGATCATCTTTAAGAGCCTCTGAAAGACCTAAACGAAACTGGTACTGCAAGGCTGCATCGTTCCAGGCAGTGTCGGAACTCCATTTGCGAAACTTAACAACATAGTCCTCCACAGGCTGAAGTCCTTGCTGGAGTTGATGTAGAATAGCTTCTGCTGTGGAGGTCCGTTGGGAAACAGCATAGATCTGGGCCATGGCTTCAAAGAAGGAAGAGACTGATGCAAGATCTGGGCTGGCCTTTTCCAGAAGCTGATGAGCCCATGACTGTGGTTCCTTACGCAAGAGAGAAATGACAAAGCCCACCTTAGTAAATTCAAGGGAGAAATTTTGTGGTTGTAACTCGAAATACAAATGGCAGGCATGGCGGAAGGCCTGAAACTTATAGCGATTTCCTGAAAAGCATTCCGGGGTAGGTACCCGAAGCTCCGGGGGAGGAACCATTACTGTAGATGCAGGAGCTGGAGCAGGAACAGTAGCTGAAGTGTAAGATACAGAAGCTTGATATACAATGGGCAGGGAGCGTAAACAACCTTCAATCTGGAAGCAACTCTTCTGGAGTCCGGTCACCACTTGGATTAAGGCTGTGATTTGTTGGCACACCGCTTCAAGCAGAGTGGGGCTTCCTCCAGTCTTAGTCATGGCTGAATGGTACTATCACTTACTTGGTGAACATTGGAATGTTATTGAGGCCTATCTTGCTCCTCCCGCCTGACACTCCTGAAGGTGGGAACAGAGAGTGTAAGGCAAGGAGTGGCACGAGTGCTGTAGCGGCTAGCTGGTGGTGTTCACTCCATAGGTGGGTACAGCTGGTAGTAGCAGTCCTTGGAACAGGATGCAGTGGCAGCTTGGCACCAGAGCGTGGGAGCAGTAGCCACCGGAAACCGGGCAGTGAGGTACCAAATCAGCAAGCAAGAAAGTCCAGAAGATAAGCCAAGGTCGATAACCGCTGGGCAGCGCGGTACAGGGTAAGCAGGCAGATCAGGTCCGTTTAAGCAAGCAAATAAAAACAAAAAGCAGAGCGCCTCTAAGTGTTATCAGTTTAATTAAAAGGGTAATGCAGGTACAGGAAAACTGCTCACATTTAAAACAGTATAAAATAGCTCATCTGTTAGGTGGTCTGCAGGAACACAGGGGTCCACGGCTGGATGTTAGTAGCTCCAAGAGATGGTGCAGGGGATGCTGAAAAAGGGGGAAGTCTGGAGAGCCAAGAGACCAGATAGTAGGATGGTCAGCAGCTTCAGGAAGGTGTTCTGTTCCTCAGGGAGACACCTGGTGAGCCGAGAGACCGTTAGGTAGAATGGCTGTTGGCTTCAGAAGGGCGCCCTGCTCCTCAGTACATCCGGCGCCAACAGATAGGGGAGCCCAGCGTGACAGATCCAGCAGCCAAACGCACAACGCGTTTCCGAGCATGCGCAGTAGCCTCACAGGACGTGCGCGCTCCTTTCTCAAGTGCAGTGGCAATGGTGTGATGCGCCAACTCTTATCCTGCTTGTTTAAGCAAGCAAAGGTCAGGGTAGGTGGAGGAAATCCGGTTTACCTTACACTTTCACTCTACCAGCACTTGCACAATATCCAGGGTGTAATAAGCCCGTGCATCCAGGATGTAGGCCAATTTCCCTGGTGTTAGGGCTTGCACCCAACGTCTGATCTCAGTCTCTGTGTGCTCATATCCTGTAACTTCTAGGACCACACTCTGATCTAAACTGGCTCCTTGATGTAGTGCCCAAGACCAGGCAAGGGCAGGGTTCATGGCTTCTCCGGCTACTGGTCCTCTGGGAGGGGCACTCAGGGCAGAAGTGGCACTGGATATCCCAGACAAGCCCCCAAATGTAGCACTGCCCCCGAGGTAGTGGCTTGTTGCATGGATATCCTCTTCACTTCTTGCGCCCTGAGCATGCTCCAACCCGTCTGACACTATTAGTTCTGTCATTGTGAATAATTTAGACCACAAGTATTGCAGTGAATAATCAATTTACTGCTTTTGACTTTTGATGAAGTACAAGAATATGCAAACAGAATCAGAAATAACACAAATGTTGCTACCGAGATAGATCCTGAATTCCCAACCAAGGATTTAGGCCTTTTAGTTCAGCACTCAGGATCCAGAACACAGGCCACGCATACATATACACAAATAAATGTGTATGTATGCTAGAGGATTACGTTCAGCAACAATAACAATACTTTAAATATTCTGGTGTAATTAGAGAGTGACCACCAATAAAAGTGACTACACTTGGTAGCTTGAATACAAAGTAGGCAATATAACAATATTAGAACAACTATCAGAGTGCACTCTGTGTACTAACAGGGGCCCCCTTTATGATAAATTGGAAGAGTCTCCTGGAAAGTGAGGCCTCACGTGTCTTCACCGGCAAGGAATTCCCAACAATCCGAGGAAAGTATTTGCAGTCCAATAAAGGTAGAATGATGAACTGTATTCCCCAAGGCAATCAATAGATGTAATCCACAGAGAAGCAAATGTAATAAATCCTAGTGCGTCACAACAGGTTAACAGCCTGGGACTGGATAAAGGGCTTAAGGTCTAGTTCACCCACCTCGCACCATATGTATATCTGCAGTGTCCAGCGGTTTACTGAATGTTAGTATGGCCTTATGAAAGTATGCAGTTTAGTTGTACTGCCCTGATTCAGCCTAGGTCTGTGTTTAATGGAGATGTAGATACTGGATGTCTCTCACCCAAACCGGGAGCTCCGCTCTCCTCTCCGACCAGGCCTCGCTCCTCTCACAGTCTCCGTCCGCCTGTCAGCAACATTCCGCTCGGACACGCTACCGAGACTCCTCCGCTCACTCACACCGCCGGCTTCACTCCGGTGTCCGCCACTGAGCCTCAGCCTAAGTTCCTGTGATCTGCAGCAGCTCTTCCCCTTCTGTTCAGTATGCTGTCCTCGAGGCAAGAGAGCTAAGTGGAGTCCCGTCCCCTTTATATAGACACTCCCAGCAAGCTCCGCGCATCCTATTGCTTCCTGGGAGAAGGGTCTCTCTCTCTCAGCAGTCTATGATCCTGGTTTCTCCCATACTACATCTCCCATAATGCCAAAGTCTCTGTCTCTGTCTTTGCAGAACTTTAATAACAATAACAGTTTGAACAATACCAGCCATGACCTGGTTACACTTGCATTGAAGCAAAGAAAGGACATTGGAATTGGGATGGAAAGTGACCTAATTAGGTATAATAATTGGGGGAGGAGAAGCATTTTGAATACTGCCACCCGGCCTGACCATGAGAAATATGATTTAGATAGCCTGTCTAGTTCTTTGGGAAGGCCATTTAGGAAGGAAGTGAAGTTGGCTTTAAATAAAGATGATACTGATGTAGTTAGGTTTATGCCTAGGTAGGAGATGGAGTTTGTGGCCCATGGGTAGGGCAATTTACCTTGGAGTGTGGATTCTAGGTCAAGTGATGACCCAAGGGGAAGAGATTTGTTTACTTTGTAATAATATATATCACTAAATACAGACAATATACTGTATATATATTATATATGTAATCTTTAGAATCACCTTTTAGTATAGTGAATGGTGAATATGAAAGCTCCCTATAGGTATATTATTTGTGTGGCCAAGCTTCAGAGAAATTCCAGTCCTTTATATATGTCAGCTGGTATTTAAAGAAAACCATAACTACCCAGTGCATAGTACGTAAGTCTAACAACATCATGTGACAATCTCCATGTTTAAGCACCTTCGACACATCACGCATAGCAAAAAGAGAAATGATTAGTTACTATTCAAAAGAAAAGGAACTAGCCAGAGTTTTCTTTCACATTTTTCACAAAGTTTCTGTTTATTTAAGTTGTGGTGTTCAGAAGAAATTGTTAAGGTTTCCAAAGAACCTAGGGCAATTTGGATACTCTTCACAGTATCAACATGCGCAGCAATCACATATTATAAAGATAAATTGAATGTTCTAAAAAAATGAGAAAATCATGCATCTTAAAATGTCAATAAAGGGGACATGGATTAAAAACTAAGATATGATATCACCCACTCAAAGCTCATAATCAAAGAAGCACAATAAATAATCATGGTTTAAAGAGGTATTAAACTCAAAACCTAAAATGTAATATATTTCAAATTCCCTTCTATGAGCTCTTACTGGCTGTATCACCAGATGAACACAAAGGAAAGAACGCCTAAAAAAGAAAAAGAATGCAGCCATCACATCTAAGAATTGGTGAGCTGCAGTATAAGGCCAGGTTCACACTGCAGTGCACAGCGACGCACGGCAGGGGGTCGGATGCGTCCCTGTTCACCGTTTCAGGTCTGAATTTTTGGCTGAATTCGGACCTACAACAGACCAGAAGACGCACAGGACCCTTCTGCAAACTGCTCCACAGCCGTCACAGAGCTGTGTGAGCTGGCTACATTCAGGGCCATCTTTTTTTTTTTTTTTATATTTCTTTATTAAATTTTTCAAAAATTACAAATTACAGGAAGAAAACATTTCGAGACTCCATTCTCTGGAGGAAAGTTCAATTCCAATACACTTTAAAACATTTTACCCCTTTATTCCTTATACACCTCCTCTTTTCCCCTTTAGTTCCCTTACGTTACTATCGTACCTTCACCTATTATTTCTTTACACTCTTCTGTTTCCTTAAAGTTTTGCCACTCAACCCAAATTTCTATCTCACTCTCCTGATCCTCCTTTTCCCAGATCTTTAAGGCTTCTAGTTTTCTTGTTTTGTCTACTCTAGTCACCCAATCTTTACTTGTTGGGGGCTCCTCCTTCTGCCATTTTAAGGGGATAAGACTTTTGGCTGCATTTAGTAGGTGGGGCAAAAGTGTTTTTCTGTATTCCTTCACTGACATCTGCGTTCCGTGGAACAGACAGGTCCATGGATCTTCTGGAACATATTTTTTTGTAATTTTTTTTATCAAGGATAAAATTTCTTTCCAGAATATTTTAATTTTTGGACATTCCCACCAGATATGGGCTATTGTCCCAGTCATCTGACAACCTCTCCAGCAGTCTCTTGAATTCTCCTTCTGGAAATTTCCCAATTTATCGGGGGTGTTGTACCACCTTGCGAGCAATTTATAGTTCATTTCTTCAGTAATTGTATCAATCGCTGATTTATGTACAAGCTGTAAACTTTTTTCCCAAAGAATATCCTTACTACATGGTCCTAGATCTTTCTCCCATTTCTCTTTTAGTGATGGACCTATCTCCTTGTTATTTTAAGCAATATTTTATAAACATTTGAGATACTTTTTGCCACTCTGTCCGACACGCACATCTGTTCAAAGGGTCTTAGGTCTTTCGCATCTCTTAGTGTTTGGGGCAGAGTAGCAACGAAGTGCCTCAATTGTATATATTTCCACTCATTTATTCTCCATTCCTTTTTTTTTTGTTTTAATTCTATAAAGGGTAAAAGTCTCCCTTGATCTATTATTTCTCCTAGCCGGGCGTCTCTATTATCTATCCATCTACCTAGTTCCCTACCTTCCCCAGGTGCGAAAAATGTAGTACTTTGGAGCGGAATCAAAGGTGAATTGTGTTTCCAGTTCTCTTTTAAGTGAATCGTGTCCCATATTTTTAGGGCATGTCGTGTGGTTATGTCTGTGTTGCTATTTAATTCTCTAAACTTCGGGGGTATCCATATAATTTTTGCTAGATGTGCCGAACTAAGCGTGCCTTCTATTCTTACCCAATCTTTTTCGTCTTTTTGTTTACCCCACTCTATCACCCGTGTAATTATTGCTGCAAAATAATATTTTTTAAAATCTGGTAGTGCTAGCCCTCCATGTCCTTTCTCTCTACTTAGTGTCGTGTAGCTAATCCTTGTTTTTTTGTGCTTCCATATAAATTGAGTTATCAACCTTTTTAGTGTTTTAAAAAATATTTGTGGATTTGGGATAGGGATCATTTGGAATATGTAGAGAATTTTAGGTAGGATTCTCATTTTTATTTTGTTTATTCTTCCTATCCAAGAGAATATTCTTGGGGATAGTTTGTTCAGCTCTTCTCTCGTATTATTTAATAATTGAAGGAAGTTTACTTTATATAATTTCTCAGGGGATGCTGTTAACTTAATCCCTAAGTAATTTATTTCGTCTTTGCGCCATTTAAAATTAAATTTGTTTTTTTAACCTCTCTTCTTCTTGCTTATCAATATTTATACTTAGTATCTCTGATTTTTTTTGATTGATTTTTAAGTTGGAAAGCTTGCCATAATATTTCATATCTTTTATTATATTTGGCAGTGTGATTGTGGGATTGGTTATATATAATAAGATATCGTCCGCGAAAGCGGATACCTTATACTCGTCCTCTCCTAGCCTTACACCCCCGATATTCATATTTCTCCTGATAGTTGCTAGTAATGGTTCCAGTGATAACACAAACAACATTGGGGATAATGGGCATCCCTGTCTGGTTCCATTAAACATCTCGAAGGGTTCTGACATAGTGCCGTTGATCTTAACTCTGGCAGTGGGCTGGTTATATAGGGATTTAATCCTGGATAGCATTGTAGGGCCAAGCCCTAGCTCTTCTATGGTTTTAAGCATAAATTCCCAATTCACCTTATCAAATGCTTTTTCTGCGTCTAATGACATTATTATACTTGCTGGTCTATTTTTTAACATTTGATTAATTAGGAGAATTGTTTTTATTCCGTTATCTCTTCCCTGCCGACCTGGTATAAACCCCACTTGGTCTCTATGTATCCATTCCTTCATCAGGCTCTTTATCCTGGTAGCTAGTATTTTTGTGAATAGCTTGGTGTCCGTGTTCAGGAGTGATATGGGCCTATAGCTTGAACAAAGTAGCGGATCTTTCTCCTCTTTATGGATAACAGTTATGGAGGCGGACAGGGCGTCTTTACTCATCCCGTATTGAGTACCTATTCCATTCATATAATCTTTTAATTTTGGTATTAATTTTTCCTTATATCTTTTATAGTAGTTTATTGTAAACTCATCAGGGCCTGGGCTTTTGCCTGATTTAGTATCTTTAATGGCCTTCTCTATTTCCTGTTCTGAGATTGGTTTTTCTAGGGCTATTAGTTTATCTTCCTCTACCCTTGTCATTTTTGCCCTTTCTGATATATTCTATAATTTTCTCGCTCCTGTCTGGCTCCATAACCTGTGCATCCTCTTTCTTTACTGAATAAAGATTTGCATAGTATTTTTGAAATTCCTTGGCGATTTCTGTTGTTGTTTGGATTATGTCCCTGTTTTTGTTTTTTATTCTATCTATAAAATTCCTCGCTTTCCTCTTTTTTAAAGTTCTTGCCAAGTTTTTTCCCACTTTGTTACTTTCCTTATATATTTATTTTGTATATCTTTTCATTTCCTGTCTAACTTCTTGATCTAAGAGGTCTTTCCATTCTTCTCTTTTTTTTTCTAACATATTATATGTAGAAATGTCTTGTGTTTTTTTATGTTTTTGCTCGAGGTGGTACAATTCCGTATGAAGTTTATCCTTATTGATTTTTCTTTCTTTTTTCCTTTGTGCCCCTTTTGATATCATTATCCCCCTCATATATGCTTTGTGAGCTTCCCAGACCATATTTTTTGGCGTATCGTTGTCATCATTTACTTGGAAGTAGAGTTCCAGCTCTTTCTCTATTTCTTTTCCCCATATTTTATCAATTAACATCTCTTCATTAATTCTCCACGCGTCCCTTTTCAGGGTTTCTCTGTCTATCCTTATTTTTACCGTAATGGGGGTGTGGTCGGACCAGGTCCTTGTCCCAATCTCTGCCTCGGTTACCCTCTCTAACCATCTATGTTCTATTAGTATGTAATCTAGTCTCGAGTAAGTTCCGTATACACTCGAGAAGCATGTATAGTCTCTGCTTTTTGGGTGTAGCATTCTCCAGACATCGACTAATTGGTTTTTTAATAGTTTTTCCTTTATTCTATTTTTCTGGTTTTTGTTGGTGCCTATCCCTTTTGAGGTGGTATCTATTTTTGGGTCGAGGCATAGATTTAGGTCTCCTGCTACGATCACTCCCCCTTTTTTAAACATCGTTAATTTCTCCATTACCTTACTCAGAAAATCTATTTGTCTTACATTTGGGCTATAGATATTTACTAGGGTAATTTCCTCCTCTCCTATTTTCCCTCTTAGAAAGAGGTATCTTCCCTCTGGGTCTACGCATCTCTCTTCAAGTGCAAATCTGAGGCCTCTGGCGATGCCAATAGCTATTCCCTTAGATTTACTCCCCGTGGAGTCCGCGTAGTACCAGGTAGGGTGATCCTGTGAGTAAAGCCTGATATTAGACGCGTGGGAGATGTGAGTCTCTTGTAGAAAGACTAGGTCTGCCCCCAAGTAAATGATTTCTTTTAGGATTTTTTTTTCTTTTATCTGGTGTGTTCAAGCCTCGTACATTGTATGATAGTATTTTAATTACTGTCATTTCTCATTTTTAAAGTTTCCCGTCTCTCCCGTCTGGGCTTTGGTATACTCCTGTATTCCTGAGGGATCTTACTACTTTGGGTCGGTTTGTATCTTATAGGATTAGGTTTTTCACTCTCTTTCTCCTTCTTTTTTTTTCCCTTCTCTTTCCTCCGTCCTTTCTCACTTTCCTCTTTCTTGTCAGAGTTGGTCAAGTTTATAGGGGTTTTTTCTCTAACTTTTCCTCCCACTCTTCTTCCCTTCCCCAACCTCCCTCCCTCCTCCCCCTCCCTCCCTCCCTGTCCCTGTGAGGGCCTGGCCTTCCCCCTACCCTTGGCAAGGATTGTCGACGTCTCCTTCTCCCCTTCCCATCGACTATTTGCCGAGGTGGGGCTCTGGCCATGCTCGCTCTTTCCGTCCATCCTGCCTAGTCCTAGTCTAAGATGGTGAAGGCTTGCTGACTACTGTGAGGCTGCCCGTTTTTTTTTTTTTTTTTCCATTTTTTGCCTTGTTTGCTCTTCCCCCCCTTCCCCCGCCCCGCCGCCAATCTCCCCCTCCCCCGGACACCCCCCCTCTCCCCCATCGTCTCTTTTTCATTTTTTAGTCATTTCTTTCTTATTTTCTCTTCGTTTTCCTCTGAGTCCAGTCTTCTTCGTCTGTTTCTTCTTCTGAGGGTCTTTGGTCTGTCCAACCCGGTATCTCTATCGGTGGTATTTTTAAGGCTTCACAAAAAGCTTGAGTATCTTCAGGGAATCTGAGTAGTATAGTCCTTCCTTCATGCCTTACACCCAGGCCAGCTGGGTGACTCCAGAAATATTGTATGTTTAGTTTTTTTAATTCCTCTACTATTGGTCTCAGAACACGTTTCCTATTAATCGTCTCTTGCGACAGATCCGGGAAAATCTGTAGATCTTCACCCTCATATTTTAGTGCTGGTCTCTCTCTCATTTTTTCCCAGATTTGGGCTTTTGTCTCGTATTTATGGAACCTCACAATCACATCTCTTGTTTTCTCTTTTGCTATATTAACTGGTCTTCGTATTCTGTGTATTCTCTCGACTTCAATTTTTTCTGTGATCGCTTTTCCCAGGAGAGGGTTAAATATGTTCTCTAGGATCTCTCCTAAATTTTCTGCTGGTCCCTTTTCCGGTATTCCTCTAATTCGTAAGTTCTTTCTTCTGTGTCTGTTTTCCTGGTCCTCCATTTTATATGCCATATTTCTCTGATCAATTTGCATTTTCTTCATGTGTTCCTTTAAATTTTTCAACTTTTTCCCATGATGGACTATTTTGTCTTCTGTTTCCTCTACCCTCGCCAGGACATGTCCCATTTCCCTATAGAGGGTAGCCATTTCAGTTTTGATAGATTTCTCGAGACTTGCGAACATTTCCCTCATCTCTGATTTTGATGGGGGGAGTTCTTTTCCATTTGGTTCCTCTTCCCTACTCATATCTTCATCCCCTGGGTTTTGTGTACTTTCTCTTGATACTTCTAGACTTTCTTCTCCGCTTGCACCCCTATTTTTTTGGCTTTTACCCTTCTTACTTGTCTCTGTATTCTGTTTTGATCTTACTACTGGTTGTCTCTCTGGCGGTAGGCTTTGTCCTTTTCCTTCTGGTGTCATGTACATTTTAATTGAACCTGGGCTTGCTGTGCTTCTTGAGGATTTCCCTGGTACTTCTTTTGTTGGTTTATTCTTCATTTTTTGTTCTCGGTCTCCCTTCTCCTTTCTTGCCACAAATATCGGTATGGTACACCCATTATATCTGTAAGCACCTTTCAGAGGCTTTTAGAAAGCGGGGGACAGCTTCTAACCGATCTCTAGAGTCTTCTGGAGCCCCAAAAAAGAAAAAAAAAAGAAAAGAAAACAGGGAAAGCGAAAAAGAATACCAAGCGGTGTAGCTAAGGCGAGGTTCCAAGGTAAGAAGATCCAATGGGATCTACTTGCGAACTAGGCTTGTTCTTTATATACTGGTGTATATTTTAATGGCGGCGTGGAGTATAGACTTATTTCTAGATATGTTATCTTGATCAGTCCTTCCATCCTTTTGAGGGGTTTCGGTTTAACGGTTTCCTTGTTCCCGTATACCCCGAGAGGTATCATAAGCCCCTGTGTTTTGGTATACCCTTCTGCTGGTAGGATTTCTTCCTCTCCTCCTACAGTGTGGCTTAATATAGGCAAGGTAGTTTTCTTGGGATGTAAGTTGTCTCTTATTTTTAAGCCCCGTACACACGTACCGATGGTCGGCTTACAAATGTTCCTCTTTTCTCCCCGGGATGTCGGTGTCTGCTGAAAAGTGCAAAGACAGCACAAGGACAGCACAAGAATTTTGTCCGCCGACTGCAGAAGTGATGTCATGTAATGGTTAACTTTCCCTGTGTTTTCTATTTTCTGAGCATGCCCAGTCTTGCAAATCTGCGGTCTGTCGGCCGAATTGTGTACTGACAGGCGAACAATCGTCCGTTCTGGTGTCGGCATACAAATATTTTCATGTTTGCACGAAAGACTTTTGTCCGCGGATTGTGCGCAGACATCTGTCGGAGGCACCATACTAACACGCGTACAATCGGCAGATCCTTCGTCCACCGACGTTTGTATGCCGACGATCGGTACGTGTGTACGGGCCTTTAGACTACCAGTTAATATTTTTTCACTGGGGTTTCCTTTTTAATGTTGCCAAGCCTCTCCTGTGTGTTAGTCCAATCATGTATGGAACTCTCCTGCACCTCAATGGCTAGAGGCCGTATGTGTATCTTTAGTATCTTTAGTATTTTATGCATGAAGTCTGAGGATTTAGGGAAAAAAGTACCATTTCACAAAAAAAAAAAAAAAAAAAAGGAGAAAAAAGACAAGGTTCCTCTGTGGCATAAGCTATGATTGAGACTCTGTGGACCTGTAGGTTATTGTTTAATAGGGTCTCTCCTCCTCATTTTTCTCTTCCTCCCCCTAAACCTTTTACTTCAGGTGATGTCCTGTATTTTGTACGCGGCTGGATCTTATTTTTTTTTTAATAAGTGGGACAGGTATATACTTAATGTGTATTTATTTCAGATGTTCTTTTCGACCTTTATACCCCTTGTACAGATCCTCAATCGTACTGATTCTTTCTCTGATACTTCTTTGGTAATTTTTTGCCGAGGCTGGGTTTGCACACCCAGCGCTTTAGTTTAGCCTTCCACTATGCAGACCTCTTTTCCTAAGCCATTTAGAGGGGGACTGGAGATGAGCGTCTATTTATCCTGGGGTAGATAGGGGGGGAGTCCAAGCTTGTTATCCACCCGTAGGAGGATTCCCCTTCAGTCCCTTTTTTGGTGCGGCCAGATCTCTCCTAGGGTCAGTATGTGGTGTCCCTTAACAATTCCTTAACAGTTCACAGTTCACAGTTCACAGCTTTTATGTAGTTCTGCCTACATATAACCGGGGCAGAGTAATGATCGGTACTACACATTCAGTGACACTGAGAGAAAAAACAGTGGGCTTTCGCCCTCTCACCACTCCCTGGCTTGCCGTGCTTCCTCCGTCCTTCGGTCTTTCAAACCCCGTGATGCAGTCCCCTCTCTCTCTGTAAGGGCTTAGTCGGCTTGGTCGGCTATTGTACAGCGAGCTGGATGTGTGTGAGTGCAGGTGGTTGCTCCTCTGCCGTATACTCGGCTAGGGTCCGCCTTCAGACTACGTCCGTTGTTCGGCTCGTGTGCCTGGCGGCGTCTCCTCTCCTCGCGTCCAGCAGGGTCTGGCTTCGCCAGCGGCTGCGCTGGGATATCACCGCAGACTACCGATCCTCCTTACTCGGTCGAGACGATGAAGGCAGGAAGGGGTACATTTCCGTGGGGGGGTCGTTCAGCAGAGCATGGGCGCGGGCGGGCTAGGAGGCTTTAGTTGCATCTCTCCGGGCAGCTCCTTTTGCAGCGTCAGCCGGCACACCGGTTTGGCGCCATAGACAGGCCCCTCCCTCCCATTCAGGGCCATCTTACCGAATGGTCACGCTGGGCAGTTGCCCAGGGGCCCCACTTGCCCGGGGGGCCCCACCTGCCCGGGGGGCCCCACCTGCCCAGCGGCCCAGCCCCAGCCAAGCATTAGTCCTGATTCCCGTGTGCATTCCGCCGCCAAACTTAGCAGGTGGCAAGGGCCTGTCTGCCCTGCGCTGCTGTCAGGCCACTTGGGCCATGGAGGGGGAGCCCACAACTGCAGGAATAGCTGCCTGCTTCCACGGGAACAGGCACACACAGAACAGTCAAGTCTGACTCCCATCCGTGTGTGTGTTCACCGGACCCAGCCGCCGAACTTGGAAGCTGTCATTAGCCTGGCACTGCTGTACCAATAAATATCGCCTTATCGATAATTTGCATTTTTATTCTCGTGGGTGATTGTGTAGGCAGGACCCCAGTGCACTGCATTGCCCGGGGCCCTTTAATGCTCTTAAGATGGCACTGGCTACATTGAGAGCCAGGCACAGTCTCCTGAAATGCGAATTAGATGCAGTAAAACCCACATCCACTAATAAATGTTTGCTTTTGGGTTTAACTACTTCCAGTCTGGGTGTTTTCTGGCTCCTTTTGTTCTCATGTAACAATCAGTATTTGTTGCTAGAAAATTACAATTGTACACATTACACATTATAATTGTTATTAAAGCAGAAGCTCTAATAGAATAAATTGGTGGGTTTTGCAATAATTTATGTCACACTGTATTTGCGCAGCGGTTTTTCAAGGGGAAAAAATTAAAATTGATTGAATTTTAATGCAAAAAAAAACACTAAACATAACCCATTTTTTTTGTAAAATATAACAGATGAAGTTAAACTCTGTAAATAGATACCAAACATGTCAAGCTTAAAAATTGTGCACGCCCATGCAGCAGCGATAAACAAAGTAAATTTTACTATCCTTAGGTGACGTTTCAAAAGCCTTTATAGGCTACTACTTTAGATTTACAGAAAAGGTCTGGTGCTAGAATTACTGCCCATGATCAGACGTACACGGTGATACCTCACATGTGTGGGACAATCGCTGTTTGCGTGCATATGTTTGTCTTTGCACTCAAGCACGGGAGGATGGGGGCACTTAAAATTTTTTTTTCATTTGACATTTATTTTATTATAACACTGTTGCTTAATTTTTTTTATTTTTTTTTGTTTGATCACTTTTATTGCTAGGAAATTGTTTATGATTATGAACATCCTTGTGACAGCAATAAGCACGTGACAGGTACTCTTTATGGAGAGATCTGGGGTCTATAAGAGCTTTAACCCCTTTACAACCACTGCTCCTGGGCAAACCAACGTAGCTCTATGTCGCTCACTCTCAGGAGGTTAGGGGGCGAGCGGGAAAGCCTGTGCATGTGTCAGGCGGCTCCAATTGCCGCCTGACACCCGCGATCGTTCCCCGCTGAGGGAGAACACAGCTGTCCTTCCTTCTCCCTGCGATGATCACAGAGCCCATGTGATCCTGCTATATAGGATCGCATGTCTCTGTGATAATTTCAGAAGCCCAACCCCCCACAGTTAGAATCACTCCCCTAGGGTTACATTTAACCCCTTGATCACCAATAGTGTTAACCCCTTCCCTGCCAGTGTCATTATTACAGTAACAGTGCATCTTTTTAGCACTGATTACTAATGTCACTGGTACCCCCAAAAGTGTCAAAAATGTCAGTTAGGGGTCCGATCTGTTCGCCGCAATGTCGCAGTCCCGCAAAAAATCGCAGATCGCCGCCATTACTAGTAAAAACAAAAAACAATAAAAATGACATAAATCTTTCCTGTAGTTAGTAGACGCAATAACTTTTGCGCAAACCAATCAAAATACGCTTAGTGTTATTTTTTTTTACCAAAAATATGTAGCAGAAAACAAATTGACCTAAAACGTTAAAAAATTTAGATTTTTAAATTTTTTTTGGGAATGTTATATAGCAGAATGTGAAAAATGTTGTTTTTTTTCTTTTTCAAAATTGTCGCTCTTTTTTTGTTTATAGCGCAAAAAATAAAAATCGCACAGGTGATCAAATACCACTAAAAGAAAGCTCTATTTGTGGGGGGAAGGGAGGAAGTTTTTTTTATTTGGGTACAGCATCGCACGACTGCGCAATTGTCCGTTAAATTAACGCAGTGCCGAATCGCAAAATAGGGCCTGGTCATTAAGCAGGAAAATCTTTCGGGCCAGAAGTGTTGTTAAAATTGGCGCCAATGGTATCCGAGTTAACTTGGAAGCGATGTCAGGTAATTTCTTCTGGGTTACTATTACGAACAGCTGATCAAAGCCGACCCTGGCTTTGCTTGGCTGTCCAGCCAGCCGGCGGACATGCTGGCTGGTAGCTCGGGTCTCCAGGTGGGACGGGAAAGCCAGAGAGAGCTGTGGAAGGTGGCGGGAGAGGGGGGATGTCCCCTCCCAGGACTTGCAATAGCAATCGAGCAGCTGGTTAGCCACCCTGATTGCTATTACAAGAGATCCGACCCCTGGCTCTAAAAAACGACACCAAGGCGATGCCTGCAGCTGCAAGCATCATCCTGGTATAATCATCGAAGTCCAGCGACGTACAGGTACATCACTGGACGGGAAGTGGTTAATACTGCTTTATGCATATAAAAATCATACAGAAATTAAATATGATTTTATATGAAAAAAGCTAACCATTCTGAACAGGTAACTGCGATTATAAATTAAATACAGGAATAATTTATAATATTAATAGTCATGGTTCAGAGAACCTCCTACAAGTTAAATTTAGAGGGGAATAATAAAAACAGTCCTAATAAAGTTATCATAAGAATTTAAATAACATTCTGCATTACAAGAAAAAAAAATGCAACAGCTTTTAATTTTGGTAAATTCACTCTAGAAAGTGGTAAAGTGCCATAGTCCAAAATAGGCTAGCAGGAAATACAAAGATAACATGAAAAACTAGGTAAAGAGGAAAGTAAAGGAGGGACGTCCAAATAAAAAAGACCAATGAACCAATGGACATAAATGGGGCAGCAAACACATGAAGGCAAAGTAAAATTTGACAGAGATCCAGAGCATGAATAGGTGCAAAGAGTTATGTGGTCACCCTTCTTCTGTGTCATGAACCAGTCTGGACAGTTTCTGTACACTCAGTTTTATTCAGGCTTCTATGTATACCTGGAGAAAAATGAGTTGTTGGAAATACATCACATAGGAAGATTGACAAGGTCTTACCTTGCCTTCCTGGGCATGTGCAGACTCAGGGGCGGACTGAGAACCCTCAGGGCCCCCGGGCAAAATAAATTAGGGCCCCCCTTCCAGGCCCCACCCATGTCCCGCCTCCAGCCAACCCTTGCCCCGCCTCCAGCCACACCCACATCCCGCCTCCAGAAGAAGGGGAGGAGAGCGGACATGTGTCTGCTCTTCTCCCTCCCCTCTATCTGGCGGCACCTGCTATGCCATGCCCAGATGCAGGAGATGGGCAAGCAGTACTCAGGATACATAGTTGATGGAGGGGGCACTATAATGGGGTGCAGTGTTGCCAACCCCCCTGAGTGAAATTTACTGAGAGGGTGTCCAAAAATTACAAGACAGAATCACATGAAATGTACTAACTGAGACACTTTTTTTTACAGATAATTCAAAAAATTACATAAAATGGCTAATTTCAGTGCAAAACAGTACAAATATCAATATTTAAGCTATTTATTGTGTTAATTGCACATGTTACTAGTGTGATTAGCAATGTGTTTTAGGTATAACAAAAGACAAAAAACATATTTCTCCATTTATATGAAGGTCATGTTAATAAAACCCAACCCAGGGTTTTCCTTTACAGTGTAAGTAGGAACTCTGTGGACCCTGATGTAAAAGAGAACATTGTGGACCCTGATGTAAAGGAGAACTCTAAGGACTCTGATGTTAGAGGCTTTGCTGTGGACTCTGGTGTAAAGGAAAACTCTGATGTAAAGAGTCTCTGGTCACCACAGCCCCCTTTACACAAGAGTCCATAGAGCTTCCCCTTAAATTACTGTCCAGAGAGACTGCATACATTGCACAAGAGATGGTCAGAGACTGAGGACATGGTACAAGAGATGGTCAGAGACAGCGGACATGGCACAAGAGATGGTCAGTGACTGCATACATGGCAAAAAGAGATGGTCAGAGATGGCATCAGTGGCAGAAGAGACGATCAGAGACTGCATGCATGGCACAAGAGAAGATCAGGGGCTGTAAACATGGAACAAGTGATGGTCAGTGACTGCGTGCATGGCACAAGGGACGGTCAAAAACTACGTGCATGGCACCAGGGACGGTCAGAGACTGTGGGCATGGCACAAGGGGCAGTCAGAGACTGCGGGCATGGCACAAGGGGCAATCAGAGACTCTGGGCATGGCACAAGGGACAGTCAGAGACTGCGGGCATGGAACAAGGGGCCGACAGACTGCGGGCATGGCACAAGGGGAAGTCAGAGACTGTGGGCATGGCACAGGGGGTAGTCAGAAACTGCGGGCATGGTGCAAAGGGTGGTCAAAGACTGAGGGCATGGCATAAGGGGTGGTCAGAGACTGCGGGTATGGCACAAGGGGCAGTCAGAGACTGCGGGCATGGCACCAGGGGCAGTCAGAGACTGCGGGCATGGCACAAGGGGCGGCTGGTACAATAATATTTACAGCCAGATTCTGACAGCATAAAGATAAAAGCAGTTTGTATGCCCTACCTTCCAGAGATGGTATTGAGAAATCTTCATCTGTGGTGGTATCAGTGCCACTGCGCCCCTCCCCCCTGGACTCACTCATCTCCAGGCTCCTCTCCCTCATCTTCAGGCCCCTCCCCCTTGTCTCACGCGTCTCCTCCCCCTCGGCTCTAGGCTCCTCCCCCTTGTCTAGATCGGCATCAGGCTCTCCCCCGGACTCCCCATCATCTCACCCTCCAGTTCAGCAGCGATTGTCTCTATGTGCTGCTGAACTGGAGGCGGTTCTTGCCTCTCTCTGCCACCGCCCAGATGGAAGGAGATTTTTTTTTTCAGGGTCCAGTGATCCATGCCTTGATGGCTGAAGAGAGGGGGTGGAGTCTTCTATCTGAGGTTGCCTCTCTGCCCTGCATCTGGCGCAGGAGTGAATTAGGCAGCGCCGGGCCCCTCCTCTCACTAAAGTAGCACCGACTGCCGGGCCCCTCCCCTCTTCCCACTTACATAGCCCTGATGTCTCTTAGACAACATCGGGTGAATTAATTCTGTACTGGGCGGCGGGCCCTCTAACCGTCCGGGCCCTCGGACCACGTCTGAAGTGCCTGACCGCTCAGTCCGCCCCTGTGCTGTCTTTTATAAACTCTGTTTGCATCATTACTAGTCTGCTGCCTGGGCGTTGCTCAGTGATGATGTTGCGCACCTATACTATATATATATATATATATATATACACACTATATATATCACCTGATGGCTTTCAGACCCTGCCCTTGCATTTGTGCTCCAAGGTGCATCACTGCTAGCAGTCCTCTGTTCTCTGTGGTCCTCTGTGCATGACCTAGCTTGGCTGACGACCTTCCTGGCTCTCAATTCCGCATCGGCAGACGACCCCTCATCGGCAGACTACTCGCTCCTTGACTCGATCCCGGTTTGGATGACTACCCGCTCCTGGACTCGATCCCGGCTTGGATGACTACCCGATCCTGTACTCGATCCCAGCTTGGATGACTACCTGCTCTTGAATTTGACCCCGGCTGTTCCTGATTTCACTCCTCTCTCTTGCTGTGCATTCATTATTGTTGCATTTACTGTATAAACTGCTTTATTTTACTTGCATCTTCGTGTGGTCTGGTTTCCTGGCACCCTGACAAAGTATATCCATTTACCACATATACAGTATAGTGCAATGGAAATGAGGCTGTGCAGGTAGGCATCCTCAATGTGAAATGAAAATTCCACAGAAGAAGGAAAACAATGACTGACTTTGCATTCTCCATGCAAAACTTCTGCACTCTCAGCAACAAGTTGAGATCTTTTACGTCCAGAAAGATAGATTTTCCTATTGGGCATCAAACTTTTTAGTCCAGAATTGGAAGGATGTTCCCATTGGGCTTTGAGACCATAAAGAGGGTTGAATAAAGCCCTTGCAAGAGTTCCACTGGGGGTGGCAACCCCCTTGGACAAAATCTGTTACACATCAGCTCCACCCACTACGATGGGGAATGGCGTATGTTTGACAGCATGAAGCGAGGGGGAGGCAACGTGCAAAATTCCAGCTTGTAGCCCTGAGAATCAGATGTCCCCCAAAAACTAGGGTGCCTGTCAATAGAAAGAGGCCTCTTCATCTGACATTCTGACATCTGGCTGGTTTGGAAGGCCATAGCTTATGGAAAAACGTTCCAGTCTTGGACTTGACACTGGAAGCCTGGAAGGGACCAAAGGAAGACTTATCCAACCTCCAGAGAGAAAGACCTAGTGGTAGAGGTGCAATCCCACTTAAGCACCCCTACACCCTTTGATCTCCTGGATGTACTTATCCAAGGAGTTGCTAAACAAGTGTTCACCCTCAAAAGGCAATCATCTTGTAAATTAAGTGGAGAAGATCGGTTAAGGCATTTTTGCACAGGATTGTGAGGCTGTAGGTATTATTGCATACAAAATAAAAGTACAAACTAAAAGATGCACTTTTCTTTCTGTTTTAATAATTTTTTTTGAAGAATTTTCACAAAAAAAGGACAAGTCTAAAACAGGCACATCAGCAATCGTCAGAGGCATATGAGAGTCCTCTAAACAGGCGGAATGTTTTGCCAAAAATTTGTAAGGGCAACAATAATCATTTGTAATTGTAAACTCACATGGGTCAAAACAAAGGTAATGAATAGCATCCGCATACCATATATTAGAGGAAGAGAATATATAAGTTGCAGGCTCTCCAATTAAAGGAGACGAATCCCATGCCTAAATTACCAAGCGCCTACTGAGGCGCACAAAGAGTAGGTAACCAAAAAAAAAAAAAAAACAAAGCACCCCCACCAGTAGAACAGGTAAAGGACTTTTCTTCTAGTTACAAATAAGAAAGAAAAAAATACCAATTCCCCCCCCCCCCCAAAAAAAATATTTTTGATGGGATTCTTTGTACCAGAAACATTGTTTTGGTGTCATTTTACATATTTATTTTAACACTAACACCGGTCAAAGTAGAAAACAACACATTTTTTTCAATTATTTGAGTTGTTTTGTCCAAAGATTGCGTAATTTTAATTTTTTTTATTCTTCAGAAAACTGTCAATAAAAATAATTGAAACAGGAAAAGAAAACATTTTTGCAAGACAATATTTCCAGTCTAGCTTGTCCCATGAAAAACAATGGGGTTGATTTTCGAAAACTGGAGAGTGAAAAATCTGATGCGGCTGTACATAGTAGTCATTCAGCTTATAATTTCAGCTTGTTCAATTCAAGCTTTGACAAAAAACACTGGAAGCTGATTTTTAGAAGTTACATCAGGGGAAGATCCCACTGAGGTCTATAGACAAGAACATTTATGTGCTTACTGGCCTTCTCTTAATATCTGACTTCACTAGGAAATCCCCAGTGCAAGAATCCTAAATAATTTGGACAAAAATAAATATTACTGTACATGTATTTACATTTTTTTTTCCTGTACATTATACTTTTTTGTATTTGCACAAACAGTTCATTTTTAAGGATAAGCTTTCAGTTGCCCCCCTTCTTCTAGTTTTAAGTTGGCCTTTGAAGGTGAAACAGGTCCTTATGCATGAAGTATTTACAAAGCGTTAAATCTGTTTTTGTAAGCCAAAGGGCATGTACAATGGTTAGTTATATATATATATATATATATATATATATATATATCATTTTTTTTTAATTTATTGTGGTGTGGTAGAAGAACTCAATGAAAATAACAGCAGAAAAAGATTGTAGGTATGTGCCGTTCAGGAGCTTGGTGTTCCACATACCTACGATCTTTTTCTGCTGTTATTTTCATCCAGTTGTGGATGGCTCTTTCTCAGTAGGCTGTTCAGCCATTTTGGACTCCAGCTGTCCCGAATCTAGGGGACACACAATCAGAGAATCATCTGGCAAATACATTCTTTTATCCGGTCTCTTCTTTGGCCATCTAGCACCAGTCAGGCTCCAATCAATCCTGTGTTGTTTTTATCCTAGCAAGCATCCAATATCCTTGTGCAGTTAACCATAAAACCACCCAAAGTCACCCCTGATGAAGAAGCAGTTACTTTGAAACCCGTCGGGTATCGACTTTGGACTCAGTGGTTGGTTCTGACACAATGCACTTGTTCTTTGCTTGCTCATGTTTTTAACATTTATTATGTATTTTCTTGTATAATAAAATTTGAATATTTTTTCAATTTTTTGGTATATTTTTCTGCTTTGTGCCTTAAAAATCCCACCCCAGGGGAACCCTACATTTTGATTATTACCCAGGGATGTGGCACATTTTCTAGAAACCCTACCAAGAGCACCCATTGGTATATTAAGAACAGTGTACAGGTAAATATGAGGGATGATATTAATAATGGAGCAATGGATGAGGTAGAATCCCTATGGGTAAAACTTCAAAGGGAAGGCACTATGGGGAAAGTAATCATGGGCATATGCTATAGGCCCCTCAACCAGAAAGAGGAGGGGGAGGCGGACTTCCTTTCACAGATTGGATTGGCAATAAGGATGGGAAATGTCATTATAATGGAGGACTTTAATTATCCAGATATAGACTGGCTCAGCAGTTCCTAAATGTTTTGCAGGATAATTTCATGGGTCAGATGGTAAATGCACCGACAAGAAAAAATGTGGTACTAGACCTACTGATTACCAACAATACAGACCTGCTCACGGATATAGAAATACGGGGCAACTAAGGAAATAGTGACCATAGGTCAATTAGTTTTGGTATTAATCATAGTAATAGGAAACACAAGGGTAATATAAGGATACTGAATTTCCAAAGAGCCAATTTCCCAAAACTGTGCTCTTTGCTAGAAAATATCAAATGGGATAGAACCCTGGGAATAAAGAACACGGAGGAAAAATGGGAGTGCTTCAAGGGCATACTAAACAAAAGGATTGGCCAGTGCATTCCAAAGGGAAATAAATTTAAAAGAGCAAAACTAAACCCTGGGTGGCTAAACTCTAGCATAAAAATGCATATTATTACTAAAGAAAAGTTCACGAATATTCCTATATATTCTTCCCTTAATTTTGAAAATTATCTATTTTCTGAAATAATATATGTTGAGCAACAACTAAATATATGTTTATTGTTACTGTTTGTTTTATGTATGTTTATTGTGTGTAAGATCTATTAAGATTGTATTTTCAAAATGATGTTACAACCGTTTCTTTTTTGTACTTGAATATACTTTTAATATACGTTTATAATCAAAAAAAAGAAAAGGCCTTCAAAAAATACAAGGCTGAGGGGTCATTGGCAGCATTCAAGCATTACAAAGAGTGTAATAAGAAGTGTAAAGGCAAAATCAAGGTGGCTAAAATAGAACACGAGAGACATATAGCGGAAGAGAGTAAAAAAAACCCCAAGAAATTATTTAAGTATATAAATAGTAACAAAGCGAGACCAGAACACATTGGCCCCATAAAAGGGAAGCTGGCCACAGAGGACAGAGAGATGGCGAAAGTGTTAAATAATTTCTTCTCTACAGTCTTCACAAAATAATTGGGGGGCTACACTAACCCAGCTTGTAATGCTAAATTAAATAATACATCTCAGGAAATACCGCTGTGGCTAACAGAGAATAGACTTAGAACTAAACTAGAGAAACTTAACATAAATAAATCACCAGGACCGGATGGCATGCACTCGAGGGTTCTTAAAGAGCTCAGCCAGGTAATAGCCAGACCATTTTTCTTGATCTTTAAGGATAGTCTGCAGATGGGTATGGTGCCAGCTGATTGGAAAAAAGCCAACGTGGTACAAATATTTAAAAAAGAGCCTAGATATATCCACTATAAAACTATAGTAACTATATAGTTGGAGGGGATGTTAAGAGACTACATACAAGATTTTATTAATGAAAATGGTATTATTAGTAGTAATCAGCATGGATTCATGAAAAATCGTTCTTGCCAGACCAATCTATTAACCTTCTACGATGAAGTGAGTTGCCATCTAGACAAAGGAAAGCCCGTGGATGAGGTGTATCTGGACTTTGCAAAGGCATTTGACACAGTTCCCCACAAATGCTTACTGTACAAACTAAGGTACATAGGTATGGACCATAGGGTGAGTACCTGGATAGAGAACTGGCTCCAGGGGAGAGTCCAGAGGGCGGTGATAAATGTGGAGTACTCAAATTGGGCGGGTGTGGAAAGTGGGGTCCCCCAAGGTTCTGTCCTGGGACCAATCCTGTTTAATTTATTCATAAACGACCTAGAGGAGGGGATATCTAGCACAATCTCGGTATTTGCGGATGATACTAAACTAAGCATGCCAATATCTTCTATGCAGGATGTGGAAACCTTACAAGCAGACCTGAACAAAATAATGGGGTGGGCAACTACATGGCAGATGAGGTTTAATGTTGAAAAATGTAAAGTAATGCACTTGGGCATCAGAAACATGAAAGCAAGCTACTCACTAGGGGAGGAAACCTCTGGGTGAATCTAAGATGGAAAAGGACCTGGGGGTACTAGTGGACAGCAAGCTTGGCAGTGGCATGCAATGCCAAGCCACTGCAAGCAAAGCCAACAAAATACTGGCATGTATAAAAAAAGGGGATTCACTCCAGAAATAAAGAGATTATTCTCTCACTCTACAAGACTCTGGTACGGTCACATCTGGAGTATTCCGTCCAGTTCTGGGCACCGGTCCTCAGAAGGGATGTGCTGGAGCTGGAGAGAGTCCAGAGAAGGGCAACAAAAATAATTAGGGGAATGGAGGACATCAGCTATGAGGAAAGACGACAAGCATTGAACTTATTCTCTCTGGAGAAGAGACGCTTGATGGGGGATATGATATCAATGTACAAATACTGTACTGGTGATGACCCTAGCATAGGGAACAAACTATTCAGAGAAAGGGAATACAATAAGACATGTGGCCACTCACTAAAACTAGAGGAAAAACGGTTTAACCTTGAAATACGTAAAGGGTTCTTTACTGTCAGAGCAGTAAGGATGTCGAATTCTCTTTCACAAGCAGTAGTATCAGCAGGGAGCATCGATATTTTCAAAAACTATTAGATGGGCACCTTAAAGACCACAACATACAGGGGTATACAATGTACGGTTAACAGCAAACACAGACAAACATCATGGGTTGACCTGGATGGACTGATGTTTTTTTTCAACCTCACAAACTATGTAACTATGTGTAGCACGATTTCCAGGCATTGGGCCTGATATGGGTCTGCCATTGTTACCGGTAACACTTCCAACACATTTAAGTTGAAAACCCAAGTGTGAGAGCTGAGACAATGACCATTCCGGCATCTTTGGTTTGTTTTGTTTATTTTGTAATGGGGATGGGAGAAGGGAATGAGTGGGATACTCCTCTGTATCAACTAGGTTTAACTGGGACACTTTGTAGAAAAATGCCTGTTAGCGCTGTCCTGACACCAGCTGAATGCCGACCAACGCTTCGTGGCGCTTGAAAATACTGTTTTGATGAACTGTGTGAAACTTCGACTTTAACTCCTTGGTTAACTCAGACGATCCAGGACTGTAGTAGCACTTAACTCTTGGCACTCTGTCTAGCTCAAAAGTCCTGCGAATAGCTCCGTCCAGCCCTTCGCTGACTGAGGTAGCTCCTTGTAACTGCTTGTGCTGTTGCAACTCTTAACACTGTACACTGCACGCTGTACACTTAACTCTTCAGGGCCCAACTACTGGTGCCCCCTTTACACTTCAGGGTCCTCTGACTAGGCACCCCCTTAACACTAGCTGGCTCCTGGATCCCTGGGACCTTCACCGGAGTGGTCCCCTCTACACTAGGCAGACCCTCAGGGGCAATTCACAGTACTCACAAACTTGGCATGCTTTCCTGGAACTGAACCCCTCTATCCCCGCTGGTCCTCGGCACACTGGATCCTCTCTGCAGCTCAGCTCAGCTCTCTCTGTACTCTCGACCACCCTAGACACCGATCCTTCTGACAGGAGGACAGACAGCCATACTCTCCCTCCTGAGACTCTTCTTCCCGCCAAAGATGCTGCGTCATGCGTTCCCCTCAAAATTATACCCACTCCCAGAATCCTCTGCGGCAAAATCTGCCTTCTGGGGTAGATACACACCTGAATGAGCCACTGATTGGGTTTCCTCCACTGCCCAATGATAATCCTTCCATGGAGCCAGTGGGGGGACTCCCCTCTCAACAGCCACACCTGGGAGACATGACAGCCAGCTGAAATCATGGCCCTGCTGTTAGGCAACCAAGGCCCACTATACTTTTGCCTAGCACCATTACTTTTTCATTACCATTTTGATAGTTTTTGACCTATTTTAGATTTTAGGGGGCATCGTTTGGAAAATTCTAAAAACTTTCAATTGATCTGAAAAATAAATTTCCAGTGTTTGTGTTACACTTTTCTCAATACATTTTTAACCTTAAGATGTTACCCACAACAGTAAAACCAGTATGTATATGCAGGAAAGCATGCTTGTTGTACTCACTGTGGAACCTAAGGGGTTAATCCTCTGCATTGTGAAAAATGGCTGTTTGATCCTGTATGCACAGATCCTCCTCTTCTTGCATTGTCCCCATAACATGTCTGGATAAGACAGTTACTGAAGTCAGGCTGCACATGCTCAGTTTGGTGTGTATTGCTAAAGAGTTTTTTTCTTGGGAGAGTGCATGTAATAAGTACAGGGCCAATCAGCACTGTCCAGACAGAGGGTCAGGGGTCCTGCATCCTGATAGGACTGCCAGTGCAGTATGAAAACTCCTCCTACAAGCTTTAACCAGGCAGGGATAGAAGTTACACGACTGCTATATACTGCTGGTATTTAGCAGTTTATATTTACTAAAATAATTGTATTTTCATGTTCTTTGTACTGTGGGAGACCAGATATAGTGAATGTCCTGGGTTAAGTAACACTTTAAGGTGTCTATTTATAGATGTTTTACACACAATTTTCATAAGAGTCACATTTTTGCTAACTGGATTCTATTTAAAAAGGTGTGATTATTGGGTAAAATTAATTTAAATTTTGTGTGAAAACATTTATGAAAGAGGTTGTAAACCCCCCGTAAACAAAAAAACAAAACAAAAAACCTGCAACACAAAGGCATAATGAGCTAGTATGCATCGCATACTAGCTCATTATGAAATACTTACCTTAGAACGAAGCCCTGCAGCGGCGCCCACGCGCCGCTGACACGGTCGTCATCTGCTCTGTTGTTTCTTCTCTGGTTCACGGGCTCTGGCACTGTGATTGGCCTTAGCCACGATGACGTCACTCCCGCACTTGCGTGTGGGAGCCGCCAGTTCCTTCAGAGCACATGCGCCGATGACTTAATCAGCGCAGTATACAGTAAATATCTCCTAAACAGTGCAAGTTTAGGAGATATTTACAGTACCTATAGGTAAGGCTTAATATAGGCTTACCTATAGGTACACACAAGGGGAGTTTACTTCCTCATTAATAGACCTTCAAGAGTGATTGGATTAGGGAAGGCTATAGTAGTTACTGTTTGTCTTGGATTGAAGGATCGTTTCAGACATCTGTCTGAGCCTGGTACACATTATTATTTTTTTCCGTTCAACCCAGCGTGTTGAACAAAAGAAAAACTGTCAGCTCTGGTCGAAACCACTATACTAACTATGCAAAGTTAGTATAGCGATCTCCCCCGCTGAGCTGTTGTGTTCTGACAGGGGGACAGCCCCCTCGCCAGTACACTCTTATCAGCACTCTTTGCCACTGGCTGAGAGCGCTGATCGGGAGTCGGTCATCTGCTGGTTTTCCAGTATTCTCATCTGGGAGAAGCCAGACAGACTTACACATGGGCTGCATGTCGGCCGCTTTTTTTTTGGTACACAAAAAAATGTTATCACACACTAGTAAATAGAATAAAATGACCATTTATGTTTACTACCTCAGTATTTATGAATGAACAGTGGGTGATCAACACTGCAGGCAAAGGATCTGCAAATTTGACATTTGTCATATTTACCAATCCTCCACTTGACCATCCTGAACATCCAATTCCCCAGCACTTCTTTCGCCTGCATAGCTTACTGTATCCAACGATACAAGCAGGCACAGTAAAGACAGTAGGCTGTGCTGGGAAAACAGATTTGGGCTGTTTGCCAATGATTCCTGTCACTAGATGCTCCCTGCTGGGAACTGGATGCTGCTCCTCTGCACAGCCTGCTGCCCTGATGCAGGTGGGAAGAGGAGCTGGGGGTAGGGGGAATTGGAGGGCAGGGGGTTGCTGAAGCGACCATGAGCTTATAGCAGAGTTGGAAATGCAACCGATGTGAAGCATACTGACCTGGCCTGCTAAAATTGGTTCTGTGTCGCCTCATGTTGGTGGCATCAAAAGAGTTGAAACCCATCTCCTGGGAAAGTAAAAAACCCTCCCTTGGAGTGGGGGAGCCTATTTAAGTCTAGGTGATTGGGAACAGCAGTTTTACTTACCTGATCCTCTTCTCCCCTCACAGCAAGCACGTTCCTCTAAGCTCTATGCTTTGGTGATGGACTGTTCATCGGCATCCTCATGACCAGTGCAGGACTATGGGCTCTGCATTGTACTTGATAGTGTCAGAGGACCTGCATCCTCCAGAAGTATAGGGGAGAAGAAGCTGCGAGGGCTGGTCTAGCAGTGCAGAGGGAGCCTGTGGGAGCATAGGATCAGGTAAGTAACACTGCTTTTCCTGGTGCCCTAGACCTAAAGGGGCATTTAACCTGTGCAGTGTGGGGATGGTCCCCGTAGCAAGGAAAGATTTTTTTTCTTTCCCCAGAGTTCACCTTTAACTAATATATTGTTATAATGTGCATGCCAAAAAAAGGTTCCAATTTCTATATGTCTACTAAATTAGCATTTTCTGCTGCAAATTAATAAAATTGGCACACCACAATCCATTCACTTGTTCCTACATTTTTACTCTCCTTCCTGACATTGCTGCACGTCATTGATCGTACCACATCCCCTTCTCTGCTTGCTGCAATGTTGATCTCTACTGTCCACCCCTCCTCACTATAGTTTTTACACCACTCTGGTAATGGTGTTTATTTAGAACCATTTTTAAATTAGAACATTGGTGCATGTGCTTCATTGGTTTGGCGTACATGATTGCACATTTCTAAAAACTTGATTTGGCATGGCTGGAACTGGTGTAACATCACATTTACCTTAAAAAATTGGCACTTTGGCCCAAAAAAAAAAAATGAACCAATAATTACACCACAAAACAAATGTAATTCTGCTTATTCTTCCCCCAACTGTATAAAGATGCTGGCAAGGATAGAGCATGGTTAAGCATGCAAAGGTCCTCTGAAGGGGTGTGACAATAATTTTCTGGTGGGCGTTGCTCCTCAAAAATAACCAAACTAGCTGGCAATGGTTCCCCACAGGAGATAGACTGCTGAGGATCAGTATGTGTGTACATAGACATGAAAGGAGCGCGTGGACTGGATAGACATGCAAAGAGCGTGTGAACTAGGCTGTATAGACAAATGTTGACCAGGCCAACTCCTGAGGGAAAGGTTTCAGTCTGTGCTGAAACAAACTGAGGGTCTATTCAAACTGAATATTTAGAAGGCTGAAGTTGTAGGGGTAAAACATTATGTAAAGGTGTTTTGTTGATAAATTAAAGAGGGCAGGAGCCCCAAAACATACTTACCTGGAGCTAAATCTAGCTCAAGTGTTGCACTTCCAAGGATGCAGTGCATTCACTAAGGCCCTATTCCCGCTGGCTTTGATTTAAATAGGTGTAAATCAGCTTTTCTGAGAGCTAATTTTAGGGCAACTGGAACAAGCTGGCAAATCTTTGACACTTTTACATAATGCCACAAAATAAAAGATGTAAAGTGATATGACATATTTATTACATGAAATGTGATGCTGTTATAAATCGATGACATGGCGTGGCATTTCAATGACAGATTAGCAAACTGCAGCACATTAACGGGCACAAAAGGTGCAACTTTATTATTAAATGTGCCTCAGGGTGTGCATTTTGTAAAAACAAATAAAAAAGCAATATTTATTTATTTATATGAAATCTGAAATATAATGAATAAATATTACATTAAACATACTACATACCTATCTAGTGAATAGAAGCCTTAATAAATGTGCTAAAACTGTTTACATTATGTTTTTAAGCATCTTTGCTGTAAAACGGGAAATCACTAGTTACTTTTCAAAAGAAAAGAAACTATTCAGCATTTGCTTTTAAAGTTGTCACGGTAGTTTCAGTTTTTTTATAGGATGTGGTGTTCAGGAAATTTTTTTGGGTTGTAAAAGACCTAGGTTAATTTTGGACACTCTTTATAGAGAGTGCTTGTCACATGTACAACAAGCACATATTATAAAAATGAATTACATGTTCCAAAAAATTTGATAAAAAGAGAAAAAAGATTAAAAATACATACAGTATATTACCCACTCAAAACCCATAATCAAAGAAGCACAATGAATTATCATGGTTTAGGCATTAAAAAAACATTCAGAAAATGAACTACAAATTTCATATAAAAAAGTAAACCGATGTTCTGAACAGGTTAGTACAGTTAGAAATTTAGTACAGGAATATTTATTTATTTTTTTTTCATAAAATACAACTCATGTTGTAATTAATCACAAAATAACAACTCATGTAATAAAAAGTATAAAAAAATTCCCACAACATTTTGCATTTAAACAACTCAAAAATCCTCCAGCTTTTTCAAAACCCCAATATTTTTAAAAATGTTAAATTTGCTCTATAAAGTGGTAAAGAGTCATAATCCAAAATAGTAAAACAGTAAATAAAAAAAATTACCTTAAAAAAATCAGGCAAAGATCAACAAAATAATAGAAGTCCAAATAATAAAGACCCATTGACTAAAATAGGTTGGAAACATAGAGTCAAAGTAAAATATTACTAGAAAAAAAATCAGTTAAATAACAAAATTGTACAGTCCCAGAGCAAAAAGAAGTGCAAGGAATGATGTGGTCTCCAGACTACCTTATCATGAAACAATATCATACCATTTTCTGTACACCCAATTAAATTACATTTCTATTTCATGCTTCTATGTACAAAGTGTTTAGGCATTCCTGGAGAATTTAAAGCAAACATCCAAAGCCCAAGAGTAAACATTTATTATATTGCAGCTTACCAACTCTTAGAGCCGGTTCACACTACCACGACCAGAAAGTCGCCCCGTGACTTGAAGAGACTTGTTTAGAGACTTGTTTAGAGACTTGGAAGAGACTTGTGCACTACTTTGAAGAGACAGGCGACTTTGTCTGTGGGGAATGCCTGGCTAATCTCTTTCTTCTTCCTGGAAAGTCTGATAACAAGTCGCTTCAATTAAGATAAGGAGGCGACTCCCATTGAAGTATATGGGATAGTCGGATCACAGGTCGTACAGGACCCTTTTCTGAAGTCGGAGCGACTTCAGTAGTGCCAATTAAGATGGCACTGATTGATTAACATTGCTTTTGTTATGTCAAGCGACCTGGGGCTACACAAGTCGCCTCACAAGTCGTGCTAGTGTGAATGGGCTCTTAGATGTGACTACTGTGTTATTTTCTTTTTTCAGGCTTTTTATTTACTATTTTTATCCGGTGGTCCAGCCAGTAAAACTGTTGTTTTTCACAAGATCAGGCTCTCCACTCGAATGTATCAGTTTACATCAATGAGACAAAGCACTTAACACTGGCAGGGGTGAATAAAATGATCAGCTTTTATTTATTCATGCAAAACCTTTATTCCAAAAGGAAAAAAACTGTTTGCTGTAACTGATTATAAAGTGTGAGCTGGAGTTTGACTTCAATTTATTAGTGTATTTAAATCTGCTAATACATTTAACACTCCCACCCCCACCACCAGACTGATAAGGCTGCTGTCTGCTGTGCCTCCTGTTCTCATTCCTCCAGAGTTGTGTCTCACTAATACAGGAGGTGTGTTACTTTCCAGATCACCAATTGAAACAGAGGGAAAAGCCATGACATCTAAAGGTTGGTAAGCTGCAATATAATACTTGGATATGCCCCCTACCTTATAAATAGACCAGAGCTGGCAGCCATTTCACATTCTGCTTTTTGTCAGCATAGGGAGAGTTTGACTGTGCGCATCAGGGACAGATTGCCAGACACAAATAGCTCTGTTAAGATCCACAAAAGTCCTTTTCAGGGCTGGTATTTGGTATAGGTCAACTACACTTTCTTTTTAGTTTAGGGACAGGTATGCTGTGTTCATCAGGGACAGATCGAGATCGGCAGTGGCACAAATCGCTCTGTTAAAAAAGTAATGTTAAGGGCTGCTATATATTTGG
This sequence comes from Pelophylax lessonae, assembly GCF_965119305.1. NCBI lineage: Eukaryota > Metazoa > Chordata > Amphibia > Anura > Ranidae > Pelophylax > Pelophylax lessonae. The sequence goes on from NC_138768.1 coordinate 522,690,589, forward strand.
TATAGGTGTGCAGTTTTTCAGTTTAGGGACAGGTATCCAGTGTTCTCCACACTGAATGAGGCATGGATCTCTGAGGAATTCAACACATCTGACCAGTAGACCATGTTTCATTGAAATTCCTCATGACAGGCCACAAATATCCGCCAGACCGCCATCCACCCACAACAATTCCTGGTCCTTGTCTTCGCTAAATACAGCGGCATAAAAGGCATTTCATGTCCATGGAATGTCAAAGTTTTGGGGCCTTTCATGGCCGACAGTAATTTTTTCTGTGAATGCCTAATGTACCTCCAGCCACCAAATTCTACTTTCTTTGCTGTCAGGTAGACCCATGTGGTCAGATTTTTGGGGCCTATACTGGCCGACACTTACTTCTGTATCCTGTGAATGCCTAATGTACCTCCAGCCACCAAATACTACGTTCTTTGCTGTCAGGTAAACCCATGTGGTCTAATTTTTGGGGCCTATACTGGCTGACACTTACTACTTTATCCTGTGAATGCCAAATGTACCTCCAGCCACCAAATACTACGTTCTTTGCTGTCAGGTAAACACAGGTGGTCTAATTTTTGGGGCCTATACTGGCCGACACTTACTTCTTTATCTTGTCAATGCCTAATGTACCTCCAGCCACCAAATACTACGTTATTTGCTGTCAGGTAAACCCATGTGGTCTAATTTTTGGGGCCTATACTGGCCGACACTTACTTCTGTATCCTGTGAATGCCTAATGTACCTCCAGCCACCAAATACTACGTTCTTTGCTGTCAGGTAAACCCATGTGGTCTAATTTTTGGGGCCTATACTGGCTGACACTTACTACTTTATCCTGTGAATGCCAAATGTACCTCCAGCCACCAAATACTACGTTCTTTGCTGTCAGGTAAACACAGGTGGTCTAATTTTTGGGGCCTATACTGGCCGACACTTACTTCTTTATCTTGTCAATGCCTAATGTACCTCCAGCCACCAAATACTACGTTATTTGCTGTCAGGTAAACCCATGTGGTCTAATTTTTGGGGCCTATACTGGCCGACACTTACTTCTGTATCCTGTGAATGCCTAATGTACCTCCAGCCACCAAAAACTATGTTTTTTGCTGTCAGCTAAACCCATGTGGTCTAATTTTTGGGGCCAATACTGGCCGACACTTACTTCTCTATCCTGTGAATGCCTAATGTACCTCCAGCCACCAAATACTACATTCTTAGCTGTCAGGTAAACCCATGTGGTCTAATTTGTGGGCCTATACTGGCCGACACTTCTTTATCCTGTGAATGCCTAATGTACCTCCAGCCACTAAATACTACGTTCTTTGCTGTCAGGTAAACCCATGTGGTCTAATTTTTGGGGCCTATACTGGCCGACACTTACTTCTTTATCCTGTGACTGCCTAATGTACCTCCAGCCACCAAATACTACTTTCTTATCTGCCAGGTAAACCCACGTGGGCTCATTTCTGAGGCCTATACTGGCCGACACTTACTTCTGTAGTCTGTGAATGCCTAATGTACCTTCAGCCACAGAATACAACATTCTTAGCTGTCAGGTAAACCCATGTGGGCTAATTTTTGGGGCAAATACCGGCCGACACTTACTTCTGTATCCTGTGAATGCCTAATGTACCTTCAGCCACAGAATACAATGTTCTTAGCTGTCAGGTAAACCCATGTGGGCTAATTTTTGGGGCCAATACTGGCCGACACTTACTTCTGTATCCTGTGAATGCCTAATGTACCTTCAGCCACAGAATACAACGTTCTTAGCTGTCAGGTAAACGCATGTGGGCTAATTTTTGGGGCCTGGAATGGCCGACACTTACTTCTTTTTCCTGTGAATGCCTAATGTACCTTCAGCCACAGAATACAACGTTCTTAGCTGTCAGGTAAACCCATGTGGGCTCATTTTTGGGGCCTATACTGGCCGACATTTACTTCTGTATCCTGTGAATGCCTAATGTACCTCCAGCCACCAAATACTACGTTCTTAGCTGTCAGGTAAACCCATGTGGGCTAATTTTAGGGGCCGATACTGGCCGACACTTACTTCTTTAACCTGTGAATGCCTAATGTACCTCCAGCCACCAAATACTACGTTCTTTGTTGTAGGTAAACCAATATGGTCTCATTTTTGGGGCCTTTACTGGCCGACACTTACTTCTTTAACCTGTGAATGCCTAATGTACCTCCAGCCACCAAATACTACATTCTTAGCCATCAGGTAAACCCATGTGGGCTCATTTTTGGGGCCTATACTGGCCGACATTTACTTCTGTATCCTGTGAATGCCTAATATACCTCCAGCCACCAAATACTACGTTCTTAGCTGTCAGGTAAACCCATGTGGTCTAATTTTTGGGGCCTATACTGGCCGACACTTACTTCTTTAACCTGTGAATGCATAATGTACCTCCAGCCACCAAATACTACGTTCTTTGTTGTAGGTAAACCAATGTGGTCTCATTTTTGGGGCCTTTACTGGCCGACACTTACTTCTTTAACCTGTGAATGCCTAATGTACCTCCAGCCACCAAATACTACATTCTTAGCCGTCAGGTAAACCCATGTGGGCTCATTTTTGGGGCCTATCCTGGCCGACACTTCTGTATCCTGTGAATGCCTAATGTACCTCCAGCCACCAAATACTACGTTCTTGGCTGTCAGGTAAACCCATGTGGTCTAATTTTTGGGGCCTATACTGGCCGACACTTACTTCTTTATCCTGTGAATGCCTAATGTACCTCCAGCCACCAAATACTACATTCTTTGCTGTCAGGTAAACCCATGTGGTCTAATTTTTGGGCTTATACTGGCCGACACTTACTTCTTTATCCTGTGAATGCCTAATGTACCTCCAGCCACCAAATACTACGTTCTTTGCTGTCAGGTAAACCCATGTGGCCTAATTTTTGGGGCCTATACTGGCCGACACTTACTTCTTTATCCTGTGAATGCCTAATGTACCTCCAGCCACCAAATACTACGTTCTTTGCTGTCAGGTAAACCCATGTGGCCTAATTTTTGGGGCCTATACTGGCCGACACTTACTTCTTTATCCTGTGACTGCCTAATGTACCTCCAGCCACCAAATACTACTTTCTTATCTGCCAGGTAAACCCATGTGGGCTCATTTCTGAGGCCTATACTGGCCGACACTTACTTCTGTAGTCTGTGAATGCCTAATGTACCTTCAGCCACAGAATACAACATTCTTAGCTGTCAGGTAAACCCATGTGGGCTAATTTTTGGGGCAAATACTGGCCGACACTTACTTCTGTATCCTGTGAATGCCTAATGTACCTTCAGCCACAGAATACAATGTTCTTAGCTGTCAGGTAAACCCATGTGGGCTAATTTTTGGGGCCAATACTGGCCGACACTTACTTCTGTATCCTGTGAATGCCTAATGTACCTCCAGCCACCAAATACTACGTTCTTAGCTGTCAGGTAAACCCATGTGGGCTAATTTTAGGGGCCGATACTGGCCGACACTTACTTCTTTAACCTGTGAATGCCTAATGTACCTCCAGCCACCAAATACTACGTTCTTTGTTGTAGGTAAACCAATATGGTCTCATTTTTGGGGCCTTTACTGGCCGACACTTACTTCTTTAACCTGTGAATGCCTAATGTACCTCCAGCCACCAAATACTACATTCTTAGCCATTAGGTAAACCCATGTGGGCTCATTTTTGGGGCCTATACTGGCCGACACTTACTTCTGTATCCTGTGAATGCCTAATGTACCTCCAGCCACCAAATACTACGTTCTTTGCTGTCAGGTAAACCCATGTGGGCTAATTTTTGGGGCCTATACTGGCCGACATTTACTTCTGTATCCTGTGAATGCCTAATATACCTCCAGCCACCAAATACTACGTTCTTAGCTGTCAGGTAAACCCATGTGGTCTAATTTTTGGGGCCTATACTGGCCGACACTTACTTCTTTAACCTGTGAATGCATAATGTACCTCCAGCCACCAAATACTACGTTCTTTGTTGTAGGTAAACCAATGTGGTCTCATTTTTGGGGCCTTTACTGGCCGACACTTACTTCTTTAACCTGTGAATGCCTAATTTACCTCCAGCCACCAAATACTACATTCTTAGCCGTCAGGTAAACCCATGTGGGCTCATTTTTGGGGCCTATCCTGGCCGACACTTCTGTATCCTGTGAATGCCTAATGTACCTCCAGCCACCAAATACTACGTTCTTGGCTGTCAGGTAAACCCATGTGGTCTAATTTTTGGGGCCTATACTGGCCGACACTTACTTCTTTATCCTGTGAATGCCTAATGTACCTCCAGCCACCAAATACTACATTCTTTGCTGTCAGGTAAACCCATGTGGTCTAATTTTTGGGCTTATACTGGCCGACACTTACTTCTTTATCCTGTGAATGCCTAATGTACCTCCAGCCACCAAATACTACGTTCTTTGCTGTCAAGTAAACCCATGTGGCCTAATTTTTGGGGCCTATACTGGCCGACACTTACTTCTTTATCCTGTGAATGCCTAATGTACCTCCAGCCACCAAATACTACGTTCTTTGCTGTCAGGTAAACCCATGTGGCCTAATTTTTGGGGCCTATACTGGCCGACACTTACTTCTTTATCCTGTGAATGCCTAATGTACCTCCAGCCAACAAATACTACATTCTTTGCTGTCAGGTAAACCCATGTGGTCTAGTTTTTGGGCTTATACTGGCCGACACTTACTTCTGTATCCTGTGAATGCCTAATGTAGCTTCAGCCACAGAATACAACATTCTTAGCTGTCAGGTAAACCCATGTGGGCTAATTTTTGGGGCCAATACTGGCCGACACTTACTTCTGTATCCTGTGAATGCCTAATGTACCTTCAGCCACAGAATACAATGTTCTTAGCTGTCAGGTAAACCCATGTGGGCTAATTTTTGGGGTTAATACTGGCTGACATTTACTTCTGTATCCTGTGAATGCCTAATGTGCCTTCAGCCACAGAATACAATGTTCTTAGCTGTCAGGTAAATGCATGTGGGCTAATTTTTGGGGCCTGGAATGGCCGACACTTACTTCTTTTTCCTGTGAATGCCTAATGTACCTCCAGCCACCAAATACTACATTCTTAGCCATCAGGTAAACCCATGTGGGCTCATTTTTGGGGCCTATACTGGCCGACACTTACTTCTGTATCCTGTGAATGCCTAATGTACCTCCAGCCACCAAATACTACGTTCTTTGCTGTCAGGTAAACCCATGTGGGCTAATTTTTGGGGCCTATACTGGCCGACATTTACTTCTGTATCCTGTGAATGCCTAATATACCTCCAGCCACCAAATACTACGTTCTTAGCTGTCAGGTAAACCCATGTGGTCTAATTTTTGGGGCCTATACTGGCCGACACTTACTTCTTTAACCTGTGAATGCATAATGTACCTCCAGCCACCAAATACTACGTTCTTTGTTGTAGGTAAACCAATGTGGTCTCATTTTTGGGGCCTTTACTGGCCGACACTTACTTCTTTAACCTGTGAATGCCTAATGTACCTCCAGCCACCAAATACTACATTCTTAGCCGTCAGGTAAACCCATGTGGGCTCATTTTTGGGGCCTATCCTGGCCGACACTTCTGTATCCTGTGAATGCCTAATGTACCTCCAGCCACCAAATACTACGTTCTTGGCTGTCAGGTAAACCCATGTGGTCTAATTTTTGGGGCCTATACTGGCCGACACTTACTTCTTTATCCTGTGAATGCCTAATGTACCTCCAGCCACCAAATACTACATTCTTTGCTGTCAGGTAAACCCATGTGGTCTAATTTTTGGGCTTATACTGGCCGACACTTACTTCTTTATCCTGTGAATGCCTAATGTACCTCCAGCCACCAAATACTACGTTCTTTGCTGTCAGGTAAACCCATGTGGCCTAATTTTTGGGGCCTATACTGGCCGACACTTACTTCTTTATCCTGTGAATGCCTAATGTACCTCCAGCCACCAAATACTACATTCTTTGCTGTCAGGTAAACCCATGTGGCCTAATTTTTGGGGCCTATACTGGCCGACACTTACTTCTTTATCCTGTGAATGCCTAATGTACCTCCAGCCACCAAATACTACATTCTTTGCTGTCAGGTAAACCCATGTGGTCTAGTTTTTGGGCTTATACTGGCCGACACTTACTTCTGTATCCTGTGAATGCCTAATGTACCTTCAGCCACAGAATACAACATTCTTAGCTGTCAGGTAAACCCATGTGGGCTAATTTTTGGGGCCAATACTGGCCGACACTTACTTCTGTATCCTGTGAATGCCTAATGTAGCTTCAGCCACAGAATACAACATTCTTAGCTGTCAGGTAAACCCATGTGGGCTAATTTTTGGGGCCAATACTGGCCGACACTTACTTCTGTATCCTGTGAATGCCTAATGTACCTTCAGCCACAGAATACAATGTTCTTAGCTGTCAGGTAAACCCATGTGGGCTAATTTTTGGAGTTAATACTGGCCGACATTTACTTCTGTATCCTGTGAATGCCTAATGTGCCTTCAGCCACAGAATACAATGTTCTTAGCTGTCAGGTAAATGCATGTGGGCTAATTTTTGGGGCCTGGAATGGCCGACACTTACTTCTTTTTCCTGTGAATGCCTAATGTACCTCCAGCCACCAAATACTACATTCTTAGCCATCAGGTAAACCCATGTGGGCTCATTTTTGGGGCCTATACTGGCCGACACTTACTTCTTTATCCTGTGACTGCCTAATGTACCTCCAGCCACCAAATACTACTTTCTTATCTGCCAGGTAAACCCATGTGGGCTCATTTCTGAGGCCTATACTGGCCGACACTTACTTCTGTAGTCTGTGAATGCCTAATGTACCTTCAGCCACAGAATACAACATTCTTAGCTGTCAGGTAAACCCATGTGGGCTAATTTTTGGGGCAAATACTGGCCGACACTTACTTCTGTATCCTGTGAATGCCTAATGTACCTTCAGCCACAGAATACAATGTTCTTAGCTGTCAGGTAAACCCATGTGGGCTAATTTTTGGGGCCAATACTGGCCGACACTTACTTCTGTATCCTGTGAATGCCTAATGTACCTCCAGCCACCAAATACTACGTTCTTAGCTGTCAGGTAAACCCATGTGGGCTAATTTTAGGGGCCGATACTGGCCGACACTTACTTCTTTAACCTGTGAATGCCTAATGTACCTCCAGCCACCAAATACTACGTTCTTTGTTGTAGGTAAACCAATATGGTCTCATTTTTGGGGCCTTTACTGGCCGACACTTACTTCTTTAACCTGTGAATGCCTAATGTACCTCCAGCCACCAAATACTACATTCTTAGCCATTAGGTAAACCCATGTGGGCTCATTTTTGGGGCCTATACTGGCCGACACTTACTTCTGTATCCTGTGAATGCCTAATGTACCTCCAGCCACCAAATACTACGTTCTTTGCTGTCAGGTAAACCCATGTGGGCTAATTTTTGGGGCCTATACTGGCCGACATTTACTTCTGTATCCTGTGAATGCCTAATATACCTCCAGCCACCAAATACTACGTTCTTAGCTGTCAGGTAAACCCATGTGGTCTAATTTTTGGGGCCTATACTGGCCGACACTTACTTCTTTAACCTGTGAATGCATAATGTACCTCCAGCCACCAAATACTACGTTCTTTGTTGTAGGTAAACCAATGTGGTCTCATTTTTGGGGCCTTTACTGGCCGACACTTACTTCTTTAACCTGTGAATGCCTAATTTACCTCCAGCCACCAAATACTACATTCTTAGCCGTCAGGTAAACCCATGTGGGCTCATTTTTGGGGCCTATCCTGGCCGACACTTCTGTATCCTGTGAATGCCTAATGTACCTCCAGCCACCAAATACTACGTTCTTGGCTGTCAGGTAAACCCATGTGGTCTAATTTTTGGGGCCTATACTGGCCGACACTTACTTCTTTATCCTGTGAATGCCTAATGTACCTCCAGCCACCAAATACTACATTCTTTGCTGTCAGGTAAACCCATGTGGTCTAATTTTTGGGCTTATACTGGCCGACACTTACTTCTTTATCCTGTGAATGCCTTATGTACCTCCAGCCACCAAATACTACGTTCTTTGCTGTCAAGTAAACCCATGTGGCCTAATTTTTGGGGCCTATACTGGCCGACACTTACTTCTTTATCCTGTGAATGCCTAATGTACCTCCAGCCACCAAATACTACGTTCTTTGCTGTCAGGTAAACCCATGTGGCCTAATTTTTGGGGCCTATACTGGCCGACACTTACTTCTTTATCCTGTGAATGCCTAATGTACCTCCAGCCAACAAATACTACATTCTTTGCTGTCAGGTAAACCCATGTGGTCTAGTTTTTGGGCTTATACTGGCCGACACTTACTTCTGTATCCTGTGAATGCCTAATGTAGCTTCAGCCACAGAATACAACATTCTTAGCTGTCAGGTAAACCCATGTGGGCTAATTTTTGGGGCCAATACTGGCCGACACTTACTTCTGTATCCTGTGAATGCCTAATGTACCTTCAGCCACAGAATACAATGTTCTTAGCTGTCAGGTAAACCCATGTGGGCTAATTTTTGGGGTTAATACTGGCTGACATTTACTTCTGTATCCTGTGAATGCCTAATGTGCCTTCAGCCACAGAATACAATGTTCTTAGCTGTCAGGTAAATGCATGTGGGCTAATTTTTGGGGCCTGGAATGGCCGACACTTACTTCTTTTTCCTGTGAATGCCTAATGTACCTCCAGCCACCAAATACTACATTCTTAGCCATCAGGTAAACCCATGTGGGCTCATTTTTGGGGCCTATACTGGCCGACACTTACTTCTGTATCCTGTGAATGCCTAATGTACCTCCAGCCACCAAATACTACGTTCTTTGCTGTCAGGTAAACCCATGTGGGCTAATTTTTGGGGCCTATACTGGCCGACATTTACTTCTGTATCCTGTGAATGCCTAATATACCTCCAGCCACCAAATACTACGTTCTTAGCTGTCAGGTAAACCCATGTGGTCTAATTTTTGGGGCCTATACTGGCCGACACTTACTTCTTTAACCTGTGAATGCATAATGTACCTCCAGCCACCAAATACTACGTTCTTTGTTGTAGGTAAACCAATGTGGTCTCATTTTTGGGGCCTTTACTGGCCGACACTTACTTCTTTAACCTGTGAATGCCTAATGTACCTCCAGCCACCAAATACTACATTCTTAGCCGTCAGGTAAACCCATGTGGGCTCATTTTTGGGGCCTATCCTGGCCGACACTTCTGTATCCTGTGAATGCCTAATGTACCTCCAGCCACCAAATACTACGTTCTTGGCTGTCAGGTAAACCCATGTGGTCTAATTTTTGGGGCCTATACTGGCCGACACTTACTTCTTTATCCTGTGAATGCCTAATGTACCTCCAGCCACCAAATACTACATTCTTTGCTGTCAGGTAAACCCATGTGGTCTAATTTTTGGGCTTATACTGGCCGACACTTACTTCTTTATCCTGTGAATGCCTAATGTACCTCCAGCCACCAAATACTACGTTCTTTGCTGTCAGGTAAACCCATGTGGCCTAATTTTTGGGGCCTATACTGGCCGACACTTACTTCTTTATCCTGTGAATGCCTAATGTACCTCCAGCCACCAAATACTACATTCTTTGCTGTCAGGTAAACCCATGTGGCCTAATTTTTGGGGCCTATACTGGCCGACACTTACTTCTTTATCCTGTGAATGCCTAATGTACCTCCAGCCACCAAATACTACATTCTTTGCTGTCAGGTAAACCCATGTGGTCTAGTTTTTGGGCTTATACTGGCCGACACTTACTTCTGTATCCTGTGAATGCCTAATGTACCTTCAGCCACAGAATACAACATTCTTAGCTGTCAGGTAAACCCATGTGGGCTAATTTTTGGGGCCAATACTGGCCGACACTTACTTCTGTATCCTGTGAATGCCTAATGTAGCTTCAGCCACAGAATACAACATTCTTAGCTGTCAGGTAAACCCATGTGGGCTAATTTTTGGGGCCAATACTGGCCGACACTTACTTCTGTATCCTGTGAATGCCTAATGTACCTTCAGCCACAGAATACAATGTTCTTAGCTGTCAGGTAAACCCATGTGGGCTAATTTTTGGAGTTAATACTGGCCGACATTTACTTCTGTATCCTGTGAATGCCTAATGTGCCTTCAGCCACAGAATACAATGTTCTTAGCTGTCAGGTAAATGCATGTGGGCAAATTTTTGGGGCCTGGAATGGCCGACACTTACTTCTTTTTCCTGTGAATGCCTAATGTACCTCCAGCCACCAAATACTACATTCTTAGCCATCAGGTAAACCCATGTGGGCTCATTTTTGGGGCCTATACTGGCCGACACTTACTTCTGTATCCTGTGAATGCCTAATGTACCTCCAGCCACCAAATACTACGTTCTTTGCTGTCAGGTAAACCCATGTGGGCTAATTTTTGGGGCCTATACTGGCCGACATTTACTTCTGTATCCTGTGAATGCCTAATATACCTCCAGCCACCAAATACTACGTTCTTAGCTGTCAGGTAAACCCATGTGGTCTAATTTTTGGGGCCTATACTGGCCGACACTTACTTCTTTAACCTGTGAATGCATAATGTACCTCCAGCCACCAAATACTACATTCTTTGCTGTCAGGTAAACCCATGTGGTCTAGTTTTTGGGCTTATACTGGCCGACACTTACTTCTGTATCCTGTGAATGCCTAATGTACCTTCAGCCACAGAATACAACATTCTTAGCTGTCAGGTAAACCCATGTGGGCTAATTTTTGGGGCCAATACTGGCCGACACTTACTTCTGTATCCTGTGAATGCCTAATGTACCTTCAGCCACAGAATACAATGTTCTTAGCTGTCAGGTAAACCCATGTGGGCTAATTTTTGGGGTTAATACTGGCCGACATTTACTTCTGTATCCTGTGAATGCCTAATGTGCCTTCAGCCACAGAATACAATGTTCTTAGCTGTCAGGTAAACCCATGTGGGCTAATTTTTGGAGTTAATACTGGCCGACATTTACTTCTGTATCCTGTGAATGCCTAATGTGCCTTCAGCCACAGAATACAATGTTCTTAGCTGTCAGGTAAATGCATGTGGTCTAATTTTTGGGGCCTATACTGGCCGACACTTACTTCTTTAACCTGTGAATGCATAATGTACCTCCAGCCACCAAATACTACGTTCTTTGTTGTAGGTAAACCAATGTGGTCTCATTTTTGGGGCCTTTACTGGCCGACACTTACTTCTTTAACCTGTGAATGCCTAATGTACCTCCAGCCACCAAATACTACATTCTTAGCCGTCAGGTAAACCCATGTGGGCTCATTTTTGGGGCCTATCCTGGCCGACACTTCTGTATCCTGTGAATGCCTAATGTACCTCCAGCCACCAAATACTACGTTCTTGGCTGTCAGGTAAACCCATGTGGTCTAATTTTTGGGGCCTATACTGGCCGACACTTACTTCTTTATCCTGTGAATGCCTAATGTACCTCCAGCCACCAAATACTACATTCTTTGCTGTCAGGTAAACCCATGTGGTCTAATTTTTGGGCTTATACTGGCCGACACTTACTTCTTTATCCTGTGAATGCCTAATGTACCTCCAGCCACCAAATACTACGTTCTTTGCTGTCAGGTAAACCCATGTGGCCTAATTTTTGGGGCCTATACTGGCCGACACTTACTTCTTTATCCTGTGAATGCCTAATGTACCTCCAGCCACCAAATACTACATTCTTTGCTGTCAGGTAAACCCATGTGGCCTAATTTTTGGGGCCTATACTGGCCGACACTTACTTCTTTATCCTGTGAATGCCTAATGTACCTCCAGCCACCAAATACTACATTCTTTGCTGTCAGGTAAACCCATGTGGTCTAGTTTTTGGGCTTATACTGGCCGACACTTACTTCTGTATCCTGTGAATGCCTAATGTACCTCCAGCCACCAAATACTACGTTCTTTGCTGTCAGGTAAACCCATGTGGCCTAATTTTTGGGGCCTATACTGGCCGACACTTACTTCTTTATCCTGTGAATGCCTAATGTACCTCCAGCCACCAAATACTACATTCTTTGCTGTCAGGTAAACCCATGTGGTCTAGTTTTTGGGCTTATACTGGCCGACACTTACTTCTGTATCCTGTGAATGCCTAATGTACCTTCAGCCACAGAATACAACATTCTTAGCTGTCAGGTAAACCCATGTGGGCTAATTTTTGGGGCCAATACTGGCCGACATTTACTTCTGTATCCTGTGAATGCCTAATGTACCTTCAGCCACAGAATACAATGTTCTTAGCTGTCAGGTAAACCCATGTGGGCTAATTTTTGGGGTTAATACTGGCTGACATTTACTTCTGTATCCTGTGAATGCCTAATGTGCCTTCAGCCACAGAATACAATGTTCTTAGCTGTCAGGTAAATGCATGTGGGCTAATTTTTGGGGCCTGGAATGGCCGACACTTACTTCTTTTTCCTGTGAATGCCTAATGTACCTCCAGCCACCAAATACTACATTCTTAGCCATCAGGTAAACCCATGTGGGCTCATTTTTGGGGCCTATACTGGCCGACACTTACTTCTGTATCCTGTGAATGCCTAATGTACCTCCAGCCACCAAATACTACGTTCTTTGCTGTCAGGTAAACCCATGTGGGCTAATTTTTGGGGCCTATACTGGCCGACATTTACTTCTGTATCCTGTGAATGCCTAATATACCTCCAGCCACCAAATACTACGTTCTTAGCTGTCAGGTAAACCCATGTGGTCTAATTTTTGGGGCCTATACTGGCCGACACTTACTTCTTTAACCTGTGAATGCATAATGTACCTCCAGCCACCAAATACTACGTTCTTTGTTGTAGGTAAACCAATGTGGTCTCATTTTTGGGGCCTTTACTGGCCGACACTTACTTCTTTAACCTGTGAATGCCTAATGTACCTCCAGCCACCAAATACTACATTCTTAGCCGTCAGGTAAACCCATGTGGGCTCATTTTTGGGGCCTATCCTGGCCGACACTTCTGTATCCTGTGAATGCCTAATGTACCTCCAGCCACCAAATACTACGTTCTTGGCTGTCAGGTAAACCCATGTGGTCTAATTTTTGGGGCCTATACTGGCCGACACTTACTTCTTTATCCTGTGAATGCCTAATGTACCTCCAGCCACCAAATACTACATTCTTTGCTGTCAGGTAAACCCATGTGGTCTAATTTTTGGGCTTATACTGGCCGACACTTACTTCTTTATCCTGTGAATGCCTAATGTACCTCCAGCCACCAAATACTACGTTCTTTGCTGTCAGGTAAACCCATGTGGCCTAATTTTTGGGGCCTATACTGGCCGACACTTACTTCTTTATCCTGTGAATGCCTAATGTACCTCCAGCCACCAAATACTACATTCTTTGCTGTCAGGTAAACCCATGTGGCCTAATTTTTGGGGCCTATACTGGCCGACACTTACTTCTTTATCCTGTGAATGCCTAATGTACCTCCAGCCACCAAATACTACATTCTTTGCTGTCAGGTAAACCCATGTGGTCTAGTTTTTGGGCTTATACTGGCCGACACTTACTTCTGTATCCTGTGAATGCCTAATGTACCTCCAGCCACCAAATACTACGTTCTTTGCTGTCAGGTAAACCCATGTGGCCTAATTTTTGGGGCCTATACTGGCCGACACTTACTTCTTTATCCTGTGAATGCCTAATGTACCTCCAGCCACCAAATACTACATTCTTTGCTGTCAGGTAAACCCATGTGGCCTAATTTTTGGGGCCAATACTGGCCGACACTTACTTCTGTATCCTGTGAATGCCTAATGTACCTTCAGCCACAGAATACAATGTTCTTAGCTGTCAGGTAAACCCATGTGGGCTAATTTTTGGAGTTAATACTGGCCGACATTTACTTCTGTATCCTGTGAATGCCTAATGTGCCTTCAGCCACAGAATACAATGTTCTTAGCTGTCAGGTAAATGCATGTGGGGCCTGGAATGGCCGACACTTACTTCTTTTTCCTGTGAATGCCTAATGTACCTCCAGCCACCAAATACTACATTCTTAGCCATCAGGTAAACCCATGTGGGCTCATTTTTGGGGCCTATACTGGCCGACACTTACTTCTGTATCCTGTGAATGCCTAATGTACCTCCAGCCACCAAATACTACGTTCTTTGCTGTCAGGTAAACCCATGTGGGCTAATTTTTGGGGCCTATACTGGCCGACATTTACTTCTGTATCCTGTGAATGCCTAATATACCTCCAGCCACCAAATACTACGTTCTTAGCTGTCAGGTAAACCCATGTGGTCTAATTTTTGGGGCCTATACTGGCCGACACTTACTTCTTTAACCTGTGAATGCATAATGTACCTCCAGCCACCAAATACTACATTCTTTGCTGTCAGGTAAACCCATGTGGTCTAGTTTTTGGGCTTATACTGGCCGACACTTACTTCTGTATCCTGTGAATGCCTAATGTACCTTCAGCCACAGAATACAACATTCTTAGCTGTCAGGTAAACCCATGTGGGCTAATTTTTGGGGCCAATACTGGCCGACACTTACTTCTGTATCCTGTGAATGCCTAATGTACCTCCAGCCACCAAATACTACATTCTTTGCTGTCAGGTAAACCCATGTGGTCTAATTTTTGGGCTTATACTGGCCGACACTTACTTCTTTATCCTGTGAATGCCTAATGTACCTCCAGCCACCAAATACTACGTTCTTTGCTGTCAGGTAAACCCATGTGGCCTAATTTTTGGGGCCTATACTTGCCGACACTTACTTCTTTATCCTGTGAATGCCTAATGTACCTCCAGCCACCAAATACTACGTTCTTTGCTGTCAGGTAAACCCATGTGGTCTAATTTTTGGGGCCTATACTGGCCGACACTTACTTCTTTAACCTGTGAATGCATAATGTACCTCCAGCCACCAAATACTACATTCTTTGCTGTCAGGTAAACCCATGTGGTCTAGTTTTTGGGCTTATACTGGCCGACACTTACTTCTGTATCCTGTGAATGCCTAATGTACCTTCAGCCACAGAATACAACATTCTTAGCTGTCAGGTAAACCCATGTGGGCTAATTTTTGGGGCCAATACTGGCCGACACTTACTTCTGTATCCTGTGAATGCCTAATGTACCTTCAGCCACAGAATACAATGTTCTTAGCTGTCAGGTAAACCCATGTGGGCTAATTTTTGGGGTTAATACTGGCCGACATTTACTTCTGTATCCTGTGAATGCCTAATGTGCCTTCAGCCACAGAATAGAATGTTCTTAGCTGTCAGGTAAATGCATGTGGGCTAATTTTTGGGGCCTGGAATGGCCGACACTTACTTCTTTTTCCTGTGAATGCCTAATGTACCTCCAGCCACCAAATACTACATTCTTAGCCATTAGGTAAACCCATGTGGGCTCATTTTTGGGGCCTATACTGGCCGACACTTACTTCTGTATCCTGTGAATGCCTAATGTACCTCCAGCCACCAAATACTACGTTCTTTGCTGTCAGGTAAACCCATGTGGGCTAATTTTTGGGGCCTATACTGGCCGACATTTACTTCTGTATCCTGTGAATGCCTAATATACCTCCAGCCACCAAATACTACGTTCTTAGCTGTCAGGTAAACCCATGTGGTCTAATTTTTGGGGCCCTATACTGGCCGACACTTACTTCTTTAACCTGTGAATGCATAATGTACCTCCAGCCACCAAATACTACGTTCTTTGTTGTAGGTAAACCAATGTGGTCTCATTTTTGGGGCCTTTACTGGCCGACACTTACTTCTTTAACCTGTGAATGCCTAATGTACCTCCAGCCACCAAATACTACATTCTTAGCCGTCAGGTAAACCCATGTGGGCTCATTTTTGGGGCCTATCCTGGCCGACACTTCTGTATCCTGTGAATGCCTAATATACCTCCAGCCACCAAATACTACGTTCTTGGCTGTCAGGTAAACCCATGTGGTCTAATTTTTGGGGCCTATACTGGCCGACACTTACTTCTTTATCCTGTGAATGCCTAATGTACCTCCAGCCACCAAATACTACATTCTTTGCTGTCAGGTAAACCCATGTGGTCTAATTTTTGGGCTTATACTGGCCGACACTTACTTCTTTATCCTGTGAATACCTAATGTACCTCCAGCCACCAAATACTACGTTCTTTGCTGTCAGGTAAACCCATGTGGCCCAATTTTTGGGGCCTATACTGGCCGACACTTACTTCTTTATCCTGTGAATGCCTAATGTACCTCCAGCCACAGAATACAATGTTCTTAGCTGTCAGGTAAACCCATGTGGGCTAATTTTTGGGGTTAATACTGGCCGACATTTACTTCTGTATCCTGTGAATGCCTAATGTGCCTTCAGCCACAGAATACAATGTTCTTAGCTGTCAGGTAAACGCATGTGGGCTAATTTTTGGGGCCTGGAATGGCCGACACTTACTTCTTTTTCCTGTGAATGCCTAATGTTCCTTCAGCCACAGAATACAACGTTCTTAGCTGTCAGGTAAACCCATGTGGGCTCATTTTTGGGGCCTATACTGGCCGACATTTACTTCTGTATCCTGTGAATGCCTAATATACCTCCAGCCACCAAATACTACGTTCTTAGCTGTCAGGTAAACCCATGTGGGCTAATTTTAGGGGCCGATACTGGCCGACACCTATTTCTGTATCCTGTGAATGCCTAATGTACCTTCAGCCACAGAATACAACATTCTTAGCTGTTAGGTAAACCCATGTGGGCTAATTTTTGGGGCCTATACTGGCCGACACTTACTTCTTTATCCTGTGAACGTTCTTAGCTGTCAGGTAAATGCATGTGGGCTAATTTTTGGGGCCTGGAATGGTCGGCACTTACTTCTTTATCCTGTGAATGCCTAATTTTTCAGACTGGAATTGAAAATCAATGGGTCTGTAAACGTTCCGCCAAAGACCCATTTTACAGATGTGTGAATGGACCCTATATGTATTTGACATGTATTTACCGGCTGCTACCAGTTCTGGCTGATTTATGAAAAAAAAATAAAAATTTTTAGGGCAACTTTTCCAATTGCAATACTTCTATTATGACATTGTCCATGTGCTAGGACTATTTGTGCACAGCTAGTAAGTCTTTTGTGGCTGCAAATATGACCTAAAGGTTTTTAAAATTCGCCTCCCATTAAGTCAATGGGGCCTGCCGCGAACTCGCTGTTCGCGGACTTTTGAGAAAATTTGCGGCTGACGTTCGCGAACCGCCCTGGCCAATGTTTGTCCATCACTATTCCCAGGTAGGTGGCTTTTACACCCCAGAGGAGCTCCATAGTTTCCTTGGCTTGTTGTATATTGTAACAAAAATGGAGATTGAAATGCCACACCACTGGTAAAAGGTCCAGATACAACTTTATTCCAATGTCACTCAGCCACTGCCTAATCCACTCCCATATTGTTGAGTGGATTAGGCAGTGGCTGAGTGACAGACAACAGAGGGTTGTAGTCAATGGAGAACATTCAGAACAAGGTCATGTTACCAGTGGGGTACCTCAGGGATCTGTACTGGGACCAATTTTGTTTAATATCTTCATAAGTGATATTGCAAAAGGCCTCGATGGTAAGGTTTGTCTTTTTGCTGATGACACAAAGATATGTAACAGGGTTGATGTTCCTGGAGGGAAACGCCAAATGGAAAAGGATTTAGGAAAACTAGAAGAATGGTCAGAACTCTGGCAACTGAAATTTAATGTGGATAAGTGCAAGATAATGCACCTGGGGCGTAAAAACCCAAGGGCAGTATATAGAATATTTGACACAGTCCTGACCTCAGTATCTGAGGAAAGGGATTTAGGAGTAATTATTTCAGAAGACTTAAAGGTGGGAAGACAATGTAATAAAGCAGCACGAAATGCCAGCAGAATGCTTGGATGTATAGGGAGAGGTATAAGCAGTAGAAAGAGAGAAGTGCTTATGCCGCTGTACAGAACACTGGTGAGACCTCACTTGGAGTATTGTGCGCAGTACTGGAGGCCATATCTCCAGAAGGATATAGATACTCTAGAGAGAGTTCAGAGAAGAGCTACTAAACTAGTACATGGATTGCAGGAAAAAACTTACCAGGAAAGGTTAAAGGACCTTAACATGTATAGCTTGGAAGGAAGAAGAGACAGAGGGGATATGATAGAAACTTTTAAATACATAAAGGGAATCAACTCGGTAAAGGAGGAGAGCATATTTAAAAGAAGAAAAACTATCACAAGAGGACACAGTTTTAAATTAGAGGGGCAAAGGTTTAAAAGTAATATGAGGAAGTATTACTTTACTGAGAGAGTAGTGGATGCATGGAATAACCTTCCTGCAGAAGTGGTAGCTGCAAATACAGTGAAGGAGTTTAAACATGCATGGGATAGGCATAAGGCTATCCTTCATATAAGATAGGGCCAGGGTCTATTCATAGGATCCAGATATATTGGGCAGACTAGATGGGCCAAATGGTTCTTATCTGCCGACACATTCTATGTTTCTATGTAAAAGTCAGGGGGGCAATCCAAAAAGTATCCAGCACATTGGGGGGGGGGCTGACAATTCCCCTTCATCAGGGCATTATTGAAAACAGTGTGAAAAGACTAGAAGTGAATTTGACCTTCAAAGTGCTATAATTGTAACCAAAAAGCACATGAATAAAAGAAAACCCTTAAACTAGGATAATGTCTACGAGTACTTTAACTATTTAAAAATTACTATTTTTATTGAGTACATAAAAAAAGGAACATTTCTAAAATGACACTAATGTTTAAAAACCTCCAGTGCCTTGGGGGATGCCAGACCTGACATGTCCTTGTGAATACCAGCACACTCAGCTGAAACAATCCAAGCCTTTTTGAGTTCTAATATTTTAAATTTGTCCTGCCTAAGCTACTTTTGGATGTTAGCGCAAAGCATTGACTTCATCAGTACGTCATGGGATGTCATTCAGTAACGCACAGCAGACAGCAGCTTTGTGAATTTTGTGAATTCCTGCACCGCATGTGTATCTAATGTGCTTGTTCAGCCAAGAAGAGATTTGCAGGACTATTGAATAAGGCCAACTTGCGGAGAATGAGACCATTATGCTCGACCGATATGAGCCTGCTATACTAACCTCTGTCTGCTGAGTCTGTTTCCAAAACCTCTGCTTTGTTACGTTTTTACTGAATTTATTTGTTACCTCTCTGCAGTTTGGCCTATATCTTCTGACTGTTTGTAAGTGCAATTTTTTACTTAAATAAATTTATCCGTGGGTTTTACACTATGGTGTGTTTCCATATATTCCATGGTTGATCCATACCGTATATTTGAGTTCCTTGTGAGGAGGTTACATCGAATTGGCTTCTTCAACATCCTTTCTGCCTCTGCAACATCTGGAGTCGGTAAGGGTGTTTATCCATTAGAGGTGCTTCTCCCTTTGATTTGCATGGTTGAGTCACATCCATCCAGTAGCCTATAAGCTTCTCATACTTATCTTTGCGGTAAGCTGCTGTCCTACTGGGGGAATCCTTTTGGTTCATTTGGTGCTTTTCTATTTCACTTTGGTAAGGAGTACCTATCGAGGTTCTGTGGTACCCATTTCCCACACTTCCCAATTTCCCTTCAACACGGGAGCGTTGGTGTTCCCATTCACCTTGGGTGTTTCTTATTTTATATCGTGGTTTTTTTGGTTTTACGCTATGGCGTTCTGTTTTTTTGTACCATACATGTCACCATCCCACTGAGGGATCTACGCTGGAACCGGAAGGTCCACCTGGATCCATTTCCTGAGGCTTATTGGAGTCACATTGATGGGCTTTTATTCATTCAATTTCCGGTAAGCGGTACCTGCACAAGCTACCTGAGTTTGTTTCCATATTTCTGGACATTACACGGACTTTCTTCATTATCATTATATAATCAATTTATATATATCATTCACAGCGCAACTTATTTTTTACATTGGACTTTTTGGGGTGTCGGTCACACTTGAGGTTGCTGCTTTTACACATATTTTGGACTAGCGCAGTTGTTTCCATTTTGTTTAATTACATCAGATGCTAAGTTTGTGTTGGAGGACTGTTGTCCATTCATCATACGATGTCTGGATGTCTATGCGTGCATATTGTTTTGTTGGGTTTTTTTTTAATAATAGTGTCATTTTAGAAATGTTGTACCATTTTTTAAAGTACTAAATAAAAATAACAATTTTCCGTCTGCATTCCCCATTTGCTTTAAATGCTGTGGCCAGATGGGTACTATGTATCATGTTTGGTGGCAGTGTCCCGTAGTCTCTAGATTTTGGATTTGAATATTTATTCTGATGTATCCTGTAACGGGAGTCAATATCCATAGATCCCCGGAACCAGCCCCTTTTAAAAAATTTCCTGATGAGGTGCCCAAAAAATCACTTAAATTAATTACTGTACATATATGTTTTTGGCAGCGAGAATAACTATAGCTAAATATTGCAAGCAGTCGATGGTTCCTCTTGATTATGTGAAAAACAAACTTAACCAGATCATGGTTAATGATAGATTTACTTGTGTCCTTCACAATTCTACTAAAAAGTTTGATGCGACGTGGGATCCATGGATACAATATTTATCTGTACTTTGATGAGTCTCTGGCTGGCCCTCTTTCTTTCTTATTGTTAATTGGGATGCTACACAGCTGGCCCCTAGTGGGTCAGAGGTGTACTCTTCGGCCCATTTGTTAATGATTATATGTGGATATGATGAGCCCTGTCTAGGTAACTGCTGATAAGTAGCACAAGGGATAGGAAGTTGGGTAAGCAGCACACAACTGTATATGTCATGTGTGTGCATCATGATCAGTCCAAAAAGAGAGTTCATATAAAAAGATGTGGTGGAATATAGTCGATAGGCAGCCAGCCTGTCAGAGTAAGAAAGAGCTCTGTGGATGTAAAGGAAGAAAGAGCAGCACCAATCTAAGTGCAGTATAAGGGTAAAATGGTCACACTTTAATAAAAGGTGCACTAACAAGATAACAGGATAAAAACAGCATGTAGTATCTGCCACATCATGTGGATCCATCCGAAAGGAGAACTGGGGTCTGCCGCATCTCATGTTGCTGGCAGAGCCAGTGGTGTCCGGAGCTCCAGAGCAGTGGGTGGAGGAGGGAGCCGAGCATCACCAGTGGAACGGGGAGCCAACAGGGGGGCCTGGCTGTGGTTGCGCGCATTCAGGGCATGCGTGCTCCTTTATCAGGCCTTCATCAGGGCCTGATGAAGGAGCACCCATGCTCTGAACCTACGGCGCTACAACCACGGGATTGGGATAATTGAGATTAACCAACAGTCAACAAATGATAAATAAAAACGTTTCTTTTTTCCCTTATATACAGCCAGATTGCGAGTGCTTACATATTTTACATACATGTGCAGAGCAAAGGACAAGTTTCTAATCTGCTCCTAAGAGCTTTACCAGTTCCGGACAGCCCCACGTACATTTACTGCAGCAGGGCGGCCTGGCTGTGCAAAATCACGTACAGGTATGTGATTCACGCCCGCAGGTAGGGGGCGCTCACGTGTGCCTGCCGTCCCCACGGTAATCTGATTCGGTTCAGAACCGATCAGTCATCAGGTCCAGGCCAATGATTTATGGCCTGGACCTGGTGATCCGTTTTGACCAATGGAAGGACCTCCTATGGCTGTGTAATGCAAACACAGGCATAGCAAATGATGCAATTTCCCCTCCTGGAGCCATTTTCGGTTCCAGCGAGTGAGGAGAGAGCATCAGACAGTGAGTACACAAGCACTACACTGACACCAGTACACATAGGCACATATTTCACCCCCTGATCACCCCCCCCCAGTTAACCCTTTCACTCCCTGTCACAGTGTCCCTATACAATGAATAATTTATTGATCACTGTATTTGTGTCACTGTATTAGTTAGCATCAGTCCCAGATAGGTTTAGGGTACCCGCCATATAGTTGCTAATAATGGTTTAACCCCCTGATCACCCCCAGTTAACCCTTTCACTCCCTGTCACAGTTTCATTAGCACAGTGTAAATATTTTTTTTCTTAACAATATTAGTGTCAGAGGTGACACGAGTTAGTGTCAGCATCAGTTAGAGTCAATCCCAGACAGCATCGGATTTTAACCATTTGATTGCCAGTAACACTAACACACACACACTATATACCTCCATTACTAGTATAGTGTCTGAACGGATCAATATCTTTGATCTGATCAGAACTATACTAGCGTCTCCAATAGTTTAGTGTTCCCAAAAAATGCGGCGTTAGCAGGATCAGCCCTGACACCTGCCAGCACCTGCTTTTAGCCCCTCCTCCCAACCCACCCAAGTGCAGTATCAGTAGATCCCTGTCACTTCCAATACACATCACACAAAACCACAGCATTAGCAGAGTCAGGGCTGATCTCTGCTAGCATTAGCCGTTAATTTTTTTGTAGCGGTTCAAACAGTCCTCAACAACCGGGCCTTTTTTACCTGTGAATCACACTAGGTACCTGTAAATTTAGTGGCCAAAATTTCAAACGTAAGGTACAATAGTAAAGAGTAAGACAAAAAGGGGGGGGGATCTAAAGGCTTTTAAAGGCTTTTAAAAATGTTTGTCACTGCTGCATGGGCCTGCCCAATTTTAAAGCATGTCGTGTTTGATATTTATGTACTCAGCATAATATCATCTTTTATAATTTACAAAAAATTTGGGCAATATAGTGTGTTTTTGGGCATTAAAATTCAAAAAGGTGTTTTTTTTTAAAAAAATGCATTTGGAAAATTGCTGCGCAAATATTGTGTGCAAAAAAAAAATTTAAAATCGCAACACCTACCATTTTAATCTGTAGGGCCTCTGCTTTAAAAAAAATATATAATGTTTGGGGGTTCAAAGTAACTTTCTATTAATTTTTTCATGTAAACAAAAAAAATCAGAAAGGGCTTGGTCTTCAAGTGGATAGAAGAGTGGGTGATGTGTGGCATAAGCTTCTAATATTTGGCATAAAATACTTTTAGAAAGTAGACACCCCAAGCTATTTGCTGAGAGGCATGTTGAGTTCATGGAATATTTTATATTTTGCTACAAGTTTCAGGGAAATTACAATTTTTTTTTTTACAAGTCGTCACAAATATTGCTCACACATGCCATGGATATATGTGGCATTACACCCCAAAATACATTCTGCTGCTTCTCCTGAGTACAGGGATACCACATGTGTGAGACTTTGGGAGCCTAGCCATGTACAGGACCCCGAAAACCAATCACCGCCTTCAGGCTTTCTAAGGGCGTAAATTACTTATTTTACTTCCTCACTACCTATCACAGTTTCCGAAGCCCTAAAATGTCAAGATAGCACAACCCCCCCCCCCCCCAAGATGACCTCTTTTAAGAAAGTAGACACCCCAAGTTATATGCTAAGAGGCATGGTGAATATTTTGCAGCTCTCATTTGTTTTTGAAAATGAAGAAAGTAAAGGAAGATTTTTTTTTTTTTTCTTTCTATAATTTTCAAAACTTTGTGACAAAAAGCTGTAAAATACTCAACATGACTGCCTCTCAGCAAAAATCTTGGAGTGTCTACTTTACAAAAAGGGGTCATTTGGGGGGGGGGGGAGGTTGTGCTATCTTGGCATTTCATGGCCTCCTAAACTGTGATAGGTAGTGAGGCGTAAAATCAACAATTTACGCCCTTAGAAAGCCTAAAGGCGGTGGTTGGATTTCGGGGTCCTGTACATGGCTAGGCTCCCAAAGTCTCACACATGTGGTATCCCTGTACTCAGGAGAAGCAGCAGAATATATTTTGGGGTTTACGTGGCTAGACTGACAAAAAGTCTCACACATACCGCATGTGTACCCCGTATTCAGGAGAAACAGCATATTGTATTTTTGGGGTGTCATTTCACATATACCCATGGCATGTGTGAGCATTATATAATTTAAGTAACAACTTTCTGTAAAAAAAAAGAAAAATAATATATTTACCGAAACCTGTGGCAAAATATAAAATATTCCATGGACTCAACATACCTCTCAGCAAATAGCCTGGGGTGTCTACTCTCCAAAATGGGGTCATTTGGGGGGATTTTTTGTTATCTTGACATTTCTGGGGCTCCAAAACTGTGATAGGTAATGAGGAAGTAAAATAAGCAATATACAGTACACCCTTTTAAATTCTGAAGGCATTGATTGGTTTTTGGGATCCTGTATGCAGCTAGTCTCCCAAAAAGTCTCACACATGTGGTTTCCCCATACTCAAAGAAGCAGCTGAATGTATTTTGGGTTGTTATTCCAAATATACCCATGGCATGTGTGAGCATTATATCTTTTTTTTTTTTTTTTTGTCATTTTTCAATCACTTGTGACAAAAATATTTAATGGGCTCAACATTTCTCTCAGCAAATTCCTTGGGGTGTCTACTTTCCAAAAAGCACCTCAAGAAATGAGATAGGCAGTCATAAACTAAAAGCTGTGTAAATTCAATTAAATGTACCATAGTTTGTAGACGCTATAACTTTTGCGCAAACCAAAAAAATATATGCTTATTGAATTTTTGTTTACCCAAGATATGTGTCTGAATAAATTTTGGCCTAAATGTATGACAAAATTTGAGTTTAATGGATTTTTTTTTTATAACTAAAAGTATATATCCCAAAAAATAAAAATCCCAGTGGTGATCAAATACCACCAAAAGAAAGCCCTATTTGTGGGGAAAAAGGGATGCAAATTTCATTTTGGTACAGACTGCGCAATTACCTGTTAAAGCAGCACAGGGCCAAATTGCAAAAAGTGCTCTGGTCAGGAAGGTGGTAAAACCTTCCAGAACTGAAGTGGTTAATAAAAGAGAAGCGTAATAATATTATGTGCAAAATATATGTAAAACCAATGGCAAGTCCTGGCAATTACGCTAGGCAGTGGGAAAGGAGTCCTGGATGAAGATGGTCCAATGTAAGATGACGTTTTTTTCTGGGCATACAATCAAGTTGTTCACCCAAGTTCTTATATTGACTTAAAACGTGTAGCTAGCTAGGACCAGTAAGTTGCATTCAACTATGCTTGTTCTGCAGTTTTCAAAATGTTTTTGTGCTTATTCAGACAGCTTATTTTGGTTTTAATAACTGTTGAGAATGTAATTCAGCAAATGAAATATCTTTCTTACACGTATTATAACTGGAAAAGCTGCTTAAATAAGCACCGAAAGATATTCAAAATTACAGAACAAGTCCAGTTGAATGTGACTGACTGACTGACTACTACTAGCTAGATCAGTGTTTCTTAACCTTTTTTTAGTCAAGGCACCCTTTAAAAATTATGGCCAGTCTCGAGGCACCCTTTAAAAGTTAGGGAGAGTCTCGAGGCACCCTTTTTAAAATTATGGACAGTCTCAAGGCACACTTTAAAAGTTATGGACAGTTTTGAGGTACCCCACTCTAAAATGTAAAAGCTATTCAAATAGTTTTACATAATGCAGCAACATCCACAAGTCCAAGCAGGACACCCATCATTAGATATAATTTATTCTTACAAAGCAAATACACCTTTGCAAACTGGTACTGACTAGTATTCTCTTCTCCCTCAGTTTTTCTCCATCACTTAGCTAATGTGACCCCAACGCTGATGAAGAGGGGTAGGGGAGAGTCAAAAAAGGGTGCTATGAAGGCAACTGACATCCTCCTTATCAACTGATGATGCCATTGGTCATTAAAACTCTGGCAGCTAGAAGGTTGTAATGCTGCACAATGAAAACCTGTAACTTACTGTGAAAGGGTAGCTTCCATCCACACGCTGGCTTGTATACAATTTTTGGGCAATTTTTAGGCATTTTGCCAAGACACCCCAAGAAATTATAGGCCTGTCAGTCTGACATCAGTAGTATGTAAACTTCTGGAGGGGATGATAAGGGACTATATCGTAGAGTTTGCTAAAGACAACAACATCATCATCAGTAACCAGCACGGGTTTACGAATGGGCGTTCTTGTCAAACCAATCTCTTAACATTCTATGAGGAGGTGAGCTGTGAGCTAGATAGGGGCAGACCAGTGGATGTGGTGTACCTAGATTTCGCTAAGGCGTTTGATACAGTTCCCCATAAGCGCTTAATTTATAAAATAAGGTCTGCAGGTATCGACAGCAGGGTTTGCTCTTGGATACGGAACTGGCTAAAAGGGCGTGTCCAAAGGGTGGTAATAAACAGGGCATACTCAGACTGGTCTGAGGTAGTAAGCGGGGTCCCCCAAGGCTCAGTCCTGGGACCAACCTTGTTCAATTTATTCATAAACAGCATTGAGGACGGGATCAGTAGTTCGATATCAGTTTTTGCAGATGACACAAAATTGGGCAGGGCAATAACTGCACAGCATGAATCAGATATCCTACAGGATGACCTGGACAAATAATAACGGAGTGGGCAACGACTTGGCAAATGAGGTTTAACGTGGAGAAGTGTAAGGTTTTGCACTTGGGGACTAGAAACATAAAAGCACAACACATATTAGGAGGGGAACCCTTGGGGGAATCAAAAATGGAGAAAGATCTGGGAGTCTTGGTTGACGATAGACTAGGCAACAGCATGCAATGTCAAGCGGCAGCTGCCAAGGCCAGCAGAATATTAGCATGCATAAAGAAAGGGATGTATTCCAGAGATAAGTCTATAATCCTTCCACTTTATAAAACTCTGGTCCGACCACATCTGGAGTATTCTGTCCAGTTCTGGTTGCCAGTCCTCAGGAGGGATGTGTTGGAGCTGGAGAGAGTCCAGAGAAGGGCAACTAAACTGATTAGGGGATTGGAGGACCTTGATTATGAAGAGCATCTGCAATCGCTTGATTTATTCTCCCTGGAGAAGAGACGCCTGAGGGGGGACATGATAGCAACTTTTAAATATCTCAATGGGGATCTCAGCTTAGAAAAAAAGCTGTTCAGTCGAAGGGATTGCATGAGGACTGGGGGGCATACAATGCGATTAGAGGAGAAGCGTTTTAACCTCAGGCAACGTGGGGGGTTCTTTACTGTTAGGGCTACAAGATTGTGGAATTCTCTACCACAAGAGGTGGTTTCTGCGGGTAGTATGATGGCTTTCAAAAGACTCTTAGACTTACATCTCAAGGATCAGGACATTAAGGGCTATGTGAGATGATTACAGCCGCACACCTACACAGGTTGAACTGGATGGACTGTTGTCTTTATTCAACCTCACCTACTATGTAACTATGTATGTAACCCCTGGACCTCAAGAAACCCAGGGTGCCTGGGCACCCTGGTTGAAAAAGACTGAGCTAGACTATATACTTTGCATCTGCAACCAGAAACAATTATCGTGCTGCATTCTACACGCCCATAACACTACCACAGTTTCGCTTAGAACAAGTGGACAGAGACACTTCATAAGCGGTTTACACTGATTCATTTTCCCGCCTAGTGGGACTCTATGATTAACACCCACTAGATGACAAAACACATCAGCGGAGTACAGCCTATAGGATGTATCTGTCAACTCACTTTTAGCGGAAGACAGCCTATAAAATGTGCTTGTCAACTCACTTTTATAAAAGTTTTGCAAACAATACAGAACTGTGGATTGGGGTCTAATGAGATGGTAGAGCAGCATTGGAATGGGATTTCTGCTCGAATCAGCAGCCACTGTAATTTTCCAAAGTTGACAAAAATATTTGAAGGGCTTGCTGTACACCGATTATGTACAAAATGATCCCAGAAACCGAATTTCTTGTTCCTGATTTGCACATTGCCTTGGCAGATGTTTACATTTCTGTGAATTTTCAGGCATGCAAACACTGCAGTTTTTTCATTACAAAAGTGCCATTGTTTTTCTAATTTTAATGAAGTAAAACATTAATTTCTTAAGAACGAACAAATGTATGAATCTGCAAAAAAGTTTCACCATAGTTTCATGCTGAACTCTGGGCTGCTCTTCTTCCCCCAACTCCCTCTAACCAATTACTGGCATCAAAAATATAAAAAAAAAAACCCTAACTAAATGCCCCTTTTATTGACCTAAATCTGCAGTGACTTAAAGTGATTGTAAATGATCACCTTGTAAAACAACTCATTCAGTTTAAAATAGAAATGAAAGGCAAAACTGTTTTTGTATAGATATAAAAAAAATTATAAATAACTTTTTTCCCTTTTTTTTTAAATTATCACATTCCCTCTCTTCCCAGCTGCATAAGAGCTGGGGGGGGGGAGACAGCAGCACACTGATCTTCACAGTGAATGGCTGTGCAGAGGGGGTGTGTCAGGACAAGTCTAATTATTGGAGGAGAGTACACTGAGTTCATAACACAGCTACAGGGCTGACCATGATGTGTTCTCCTGCTTAGTGTGGTCAGCTTTGGAAAGGAAAGCAAAAGGACTGGCAGGGACACCAGGGTTTTACACAAAGGAAGCAATACAAAGAGAACAGGATACTTTCTCATATAAGTACATGGTATAGAAGGCACATATCAGGAAAACGAGGTGTTGCGGTAACAAAAGCTTTAGGGTTCCAGCCTTAGTTTTCTCTCTTCTTTCCAGGGCTTTTTTTCCTCTAAGAATAGGTGCAGGAGCTAAACCCTGACCTCTTCTTCCTGCCGAACCACATCAAATGGTGTTGTGGTCAAATTGCAGTGCAAGGGTCTTAAAAGGGCAGTAAACACCAGGAGTTACGTATACAGTGCACAGTTCAAGGGTGCTCTACGTGTAGGATTCAATGAATCGCTATACACGCAGGATTCACAGGTGCGCTACACACAAAATGAAGGGTTCAGGAGTGTGCTGTGTACAGAGTACAGGATTCAGGGAATGCGCTACGCAGAGAGCACGGGGGGGGGGGGGTTATGCTATGTACAGAGTGCAGGATCAAGATGTGCACTACCTACAGAGTATAGAGTTTAGGAGTGTACTGCGTACAGAGTACGGGGTTCCAGAGTGCACAATGTACAGAGTACAGGATTCAAGGGTGCGCTGCCTACAAAGTACTGGATTCAGGGGTGTGTTATGTACAGAGTACAGGATTCAGGGGTGCGCTACATACTGGTTGCAGAGTTCAGGTATATGCGGCAGAATTTATTTTTAAAGCGTTGGCTAACCTAAAAAAATATATATATTTATATATTGATCCTGATCCCTTAAAGCATATTATACAGCACAGGGCCTGTGCTTTGTTATTTGGCCCCTTCTATCACTGTAAATATCTGGCTGATCCTGCCTGGCTATGTCCTTCCCTCTGGGCAGGGAGGGATCTGTGGAGCTGCCAGGAGAGGCAAACTGTCCTTGTAAGTACAGAGGTCAGGCTTTTGTGTTTACAAGTGACAGTGATGAGCTGAAAAAAAGTCCTGATTCTTCTTAATGGCTTTGCAGTGCCAGAGTCTACTAAATAATGGATGTTACTGACACTCAGGGCTGTTCTTTCCTCAGTCTGGACTGACTGCTGTGATGCAGCCATCTGAGAGTTCACATAATTGTTATATAAAGGAATTGGTAATGAGAGGGATAGGTGGGATTGTGAACCTCGCGCTTATGGAGAGTGTAAATACCATATGTATTGTGTTTATCTTAAAGTTAGCTGCCTGCTGCAAGAAAAAAGTGCTAGTGCTTTTTGATAGTTGAGGTCAGTGTATGCAGCGCTGCTATAAATTAACTAAATTCACTGTGTCCTTAAAAGCTCACCTGTGCTAGTAAGTAATCAATAAAGTGCCAATAATGTGCAATAGCTGTGCAAAAAAACAATGAAAATGTGCAAATAATGCAATATGAAAATCATATAATAAAGTGCAATCTTAGTGCATATTCATAGAGTCCATGTAACAGTCCTTCAGTGGAAAACAGAAGCTTGATGCTTGTTCCGTGCTGCTTTGGGGTGTCCCCCTTTGGGTATCTACTTACCACTATGTGGTTTGATTGAAGCAGAATGTGCTGACACTGAATTCCTTAGACTCCTAAAGGGCTGTTGTGCTGTTGTTGGAAGCGATCCTGTCTCAAGGTAGAGTGATCCCGGGTATCCTCATAAAGATAAAAAAGCTCATCATAGTGAGGACCGTTTTAAAATTCATTTATTGCAGTAAAACCAATGGGATACTCAAAAACATAGTTAAAATAAAAGCCTGTGTCACAAATCCTATACACGGTACGGTGGTATGCTGCTCCCGCAGCGTGCGCTTCACCGACCGGAAGTCACGTGGCTGCCTCTCGGCCAATGGCTAGACGCGTTTCGCTGTAAACACAGCGTCATCTGTAGCTGGCTAATCGAGTGTGCCACTAGTGCTATAAGTACATCCATGCTGAGTAGCTCTTCCACTATTCTGAATTCTAAAGTATACTTTCTGAAAATACTTTAATGGTTGTTTCCTTTATTCTGTGTGCTGTTTGCATAAAGTGTCTCTTGCAATTCTTAAATATGTATATGTATTGAATTAGCGATCTTTACGATTATTACTAATATGCGCCCTTGTTATTTGGTGTTGCCCCCTAGTGGTGACTTTGAAAATTGTCCGTCCCGGCAACCACCATATAATAGTGCAATAGGACAACTATGTGCTGATCCCATCGGATCATTATAGTGTGATAGGAGACCTTTTGATTAATCATGTCTATACCCTAAGCATTATAATAATTTCTCTTGGAGTGGCCATGCTTACTCCAATCTTTTGATCTATATCGTGCAATTATTTAAAGTGATATGTGCTAAATGGGTGTGTGGCCCCCTACTGGTCCGTGTGAGGAACTGTTTTTATGCCATACCTATGCTCAAACCATACATGTGCCAATTTTGACAAATCTTACCGATTTTTGTTCAATATATTTTCTGCATTTTTCTCAATGATGTATAATTTCACTTTGTAGCTTCACTTGTATCAGGGATATGTTATAATAATTATGGATAAAAATTAAAAATCATTTATGAAGCAGTTAATATCAATTTCTACGTTTAAACCCTTGGGTGCCATGCTTCCTTATTTGTGTATCCACCAAGTCTCGTTCTGTGAGATAGCTCTCTTCATATTCGTGCCCCTCCAGTGTTTTACGATAGTGTCTATCCCACAGAATTTCAACTTGCTTGGATCCTTGTTGTGGCAGATACGGAAGTGGTTAGACAAACTGTGCTTTTTGAACCCTTTTTTGATATTTGTAATGTGTTCTCTCAGTCTAATCCGTAGTTCTCTTGTTGTGCATCCCACATACTGGAGACCACACTCACATTCTAATAGATAAGTGACATGTGTGCTTCTACATGTAATGAACTTATCTATTTTAAATTGTTGTCCTGTGACTGTAGATTGGAATTGTGTTTCTTTTCTTGTTTTGTTGTTCTTTTTACATGTGCGTGTAACGCTTCTGCGTTTCTTATATGGTGTGGATTTTCAGCTGCAGAAATAGTTCCACGTCAGTAGTCATGTAAGAGATATGCTGAGATACCATTCCCAACCTCAATGACTCATCATGTGTGGAAGGTCTTATTTCAGCCAGTAAATACACACAATTAGCAAGCTGGTTCCTAGAATGACTTTATGTATGTGGTAACACAATGATGAAGGTTGAGGGATAGGTTGAGTGGAGGTGGTAGGTGATAGACACTTGAAGGTGAGACAGTAGCAGATGGATGCAGGAAGGTTTAGCAATGTTGTATGGTAGCAGATGACAGAATAGCAGGTGGACATACAAAAGAGATCAACCCAGTGCAGAAAAGTAGCAGTAGTCTCAAGAGCTAGCAATCTAGTTATGCAGATGTGATAAACAGTCTTTACTATGCAGAGCTAGATAGTGTAAGCTTAGTATAAGTTTATAGAGAATTCCCCTGCGGGGTACTTAGCACTATTAGCGATACAGCCGAAGGGTGTTTCAGGAGAGGCGGATGATCCAGTAGCGGGATACAGGGATCAGCGCAGCGAGGTTCCGTCAGCGAAGTAAGCTTGCAAGCATGGAAGCTTCAAGCAAGGTTAGCATCCAGGTAAAGGTGTTTGAACGAACACATGTGAGTGAGAACCGGCGCTTTAAATAGCCATCTAGTCCGGCGCTGGGTGATGACAGCTCCAGTCTTAAAGGTGTATGCGCACCTTTCCAAAAGTAAATGGTGGGGCGCATACACTTGTAGAAAGTGTAATTTAGGGTACTAAAGGTACCGGAACATTACAGTGCGGCATATGACACAATTGCCGCACCTGTAATACCCTTTTTGGTCTAGGAATGTGTTCAATTTCTTAGGAGGATCCGGTACGTTTTTGGCTAGTTTATCTTTTAAAATGGGGGGGTCTTCTGTATATAAACTGTGTTTTTTTTTGGTAAAATCTTGTTAAAAGTTGGATCTCTCAATAAAATAGGCCAGTGTGCTTTAAAAAAAATTTCTAATTGTTTGTACTGTTTACTGAACTCTGTGCAAAAAGTTGTTTGGTAAGGTTTATTCGTTTTTTTACTTGGTTTTAATAATTCCTTTCTGTCCAATTTCAAAACTTTTTGTTGAATGTGGTGTAGAGTTGATGGTTTATACCCTTTATCTTGGAATCTCTGTATTAGTACCTCGGATTGTGTTAGATAATCTTGCTCTGACTTGCAATTTCTTTTAATCCTGAGCATTTGCCCTTTCGGTACCGCTGATAGCCATTTGGGATGATGGTTACTATTCATTGGAATGTAACTATTTCTGTCGGTACTTTTGAAAAATGTTTTTGTGGACATTTGGTTGTCGAATTTGGAGATAGTTAAGTCTAAGTAATTAATTTCTGACTGATTTATGGTGGCCGTAAAATAAATTTCGTACCTGTTATCGTTCATATGTTCAATGTACTCTGCCAGGGATTCTTGTGATCCTTCCCATATAATTAAAATATCGTCTATATAGCGCTTGAAGCCTCGTAGCTGTGGGTGGGGATGTTTAAAAATGTACTCCATTTCCCACTTATTCATAAAGATGTTGGCTACTGTAGGTGCGTACTTTGCCCCCATCGCTACGCCTTTAATTTGCTTGAAAAAGTGCTTGCAGTGCCAAAAATAATTATTGCACATTGCCAATTCTAAAATGTCTAAGATAAAATCAATTTGAGACGTGGGTAAGGATTTGTCTTCCTGCAGAGCCCATTTTACTGCTGCCAAAGCATCTTTCTGTTTAATGTTTGTGTACAATGAGTTAACATCCACACTTGCTAAAATCGCATTGTCTGTTGTACTCATATTTTCAATGTAATTTATTACGTCTTTACTATCTTTGAGGTAGGATGTTGTTTTTTGTGCAAGAGGCTGTAAATGGTAGTCTATGTATTCTCAGATTCTTGCGAATATAGATTCGATTCCATTGATAATAGGGCGTCCGGGCGGTTTAATTTGACTCTTATGTATTTTTGGTACCTGGTATATAATGGGCCTTTTAGGTGCATCAGGTACCAAATATCAATACCAAAATAGGGTTTCCATCCGTCTGGATTTCAGGAACAGGATCGGATCGGATATCGGCGGGTATCAGCGGAGATGTCACCGCTGACATCCGCCGCTCCATAGGGGTGCATGGAGCATCCGATCAGGTCTGCCTAAAAAAAATTACAGGCGGACCTGATCAGAAAGCCCATGTATAAGGGGTGTAACTAGCATGTCTGGTGTGAATTAATTAACAACAAGCTTAGAGCTTTTTCTAGAGTTGTATGAAGTACTCGAAACCCATACTTGAGTAAAAGTACAAGTGCTCGATCAAAAAGTGACTTGAGTAGAAGTGGAAGTGCTCAATCAAAAGGTGACTTGAGTAGAAGTACTAAAGTATTCAATATTTTTTGTACTTAAGTATTGCAAGTAGTTTTTTTTAAATTTTGCTACTCAAGTACTGAAAGTAAAAGTACCAGTAGTTTTGAAAAAATAATTGCTACTCATGTACTGAAAGTAAAAGTACAAGTACTGTGTTATGTAGTTATTAAAGAAAGAAGTCAAAAGTTTGAACATCATATTGTTTTTTATTATTTCAAATGCAGCTTTTATTTATACATACAGTAGCATTTATTTTCGTATGCGCTGATAATACACATGTTTTGAGCTTCATGAGACCTGCCATCTACTGTTCTGGCAGTGGTCATTTTTATAATAGTAACGAGTAACTATGCAGCACAAAAAAAAAAAATATCGGAGTAGAAGTATTGAAATCATTAAAAAAATGTAGTGAAGTAAAAGTGGAAGTAGGAAAAAAAAATTCTACTCTAGGAAAGTACAGATACCGCCTTTCGGTACTTAAATACAGTAGTGAAGTAGTTCTACTTAGTTACTATACATCTCTGGCTTTTTCACTGTAGTCTATAAAATATGTAATATTGCTCTTGGTGTAGAAACACAACCCTTCAGTTTAAAGACTCTTATAAGAAGCTATTAATAAAGCAGCAAAACTAGTAATTTTTCTTGCCATATCTTGCTGGCTCTTAGCTCTTTCTAAAGGTTTATACAATTATGAACTGGTAAATGGGAAAGGCAATGGCAAAGTGATAATAAGAAAGTGAAAAGGTCATGAGAAAAAATGTTTCACAAGTTTGAATATTTATGGTTGAATATATATTTATTGTCTTAACAAAGTTTTCAAGAAACGGTACAGGTAAACCAATACAAGGATATAGATTATAACATATGTTTTAACAAAAATCAGTCCATGGATCTTAGGGGTATTGTTGTCCCCAAGGTATGGAAATAACATGTACATCATAAAAAGTAGAAAAATATAAAAGTCTCTGATGTCTCCATGAACGATATAAACAGTATAACACTAAATATGTAATAAAACTTCTCAGTGTCCAGAGGTATTGGTAACCGGAATAGAAAAAGATCTTTGGTTATCTTGAAAGGGAAAAGAGGCAGAGAAGAAAAGAAAGAAAGAGAGAGGCCAGGTGTGGAAGAGGGAGGGAAGGTATGAGCATAGGTGATTCTGTGGAAGATGAGGGTGGTAGACCTCAATCGAGGGCTTGAGCTTTACAGGTTTCGTGGTGTTTGATTGCATGATGTAGAGAATCCAAGCAGATGTATTGCAGCCATATCCCCCACGTTTCAATAAAATGTTCCCATTTATCTAGTTCCCTGGCCCGAAATTCCTCCATAAGCATGATATAATTTACCTCACTTACCCAAGATGCCAGAGATGGTGCTGATGGGTTTTTCCAGTATCTGGAGATCAACTGTCTAGCTGCTGACAGAAAAAATCTTAATAAAGTATGTTTCTGGAATTCAGGAGTGCCTGGGAGAATGGATAGTAGGGCTACCTGGGGGGAAGGGGTGAGGAATATACCATATACCTTGATGCATGTTTTAAAGATTCAAGACCAAAAAGGGCGGATGCCTGGGAAGTCCCCCCAGATGTACATATACGTTCCTATCCCCTATTGACAGCACCAACACGTCTCCGAGGAGGCGGGGAAGATCCGGTGAATGGTGACAGAATCTCGGTACCATCTAGATAGTAATTTGAAATTTTTCTCTTGGACGTAATCCGACGTAGAGGACTTATGAGTAAAGTGAAAAGCGACATTCCAATCTTCAGTGGAGACTTCCGACCCCAGCTCCTCCGACCATTTTTTCCTAAATTTAGGGAGTGTGTCATGAGTGTGGGACAGAATGGATTGATATATCGCTGATAGAGTGTGGCGGGGTGTCTCCGAAAGAAGGCACAAACGTTCAAAGTCCATTAAGAGTCTTTGTATTTGCCCTGAAGCTAGCAGCGTCTTACAGTAAGTTGACAATTGAAAATTGGTCAACCAATTAATCAGATTTGAGGTCGATGTAGGTGAGGTCACAAAGAACCCGTGTAGGATCTACAAAGGACCTGGCGGTGGGCCAGGATTGTCGATCGTAAGTACCAAAGGAGAGTGCTCTATTTCCTCCAGGAAGTTTCGGATTGTCGAAGAGCGGGGTTAACGGTCCTGGATCAGAGGTAAGTAAGTAAGTCTCCCTCTGACAGTACCACACTTGAAGAGCAGCTCTGGTCAGTGGGGAAAGAGTGGTGATGGAGTTATACAGAGGGTCATAGTAAAGCACAGAGATCAAGAGGGGACATATCTTGTTCTAAAAGTGTAGTCGCTTTGGAGAGTGGTCTGGGAAACCAGTCTAGCAATCTGGATGTAATAGCAGAAGCGTAGTAAATCTCAAAGTCTGGGAGGCCCGCTCCTCCTCGTGATTTAGGATAGCAGGGTAGCCTGTGTTTCAGTCTAGGGCATCCTCCATGCCAGATGAATCTGATCATAAGAGAACAAAGCAAGCGAAAGAAGGGAGAGGGTAGTGTGATTGGAACAGTTTGGAATAAATATAGTATTTTAGGGAGTATGCCCATTTTTATTGTATTGATCCGAACGAACCAGGAGGCACGAATGTCATGGCAAGATTCAATTTTAGTGAGGAGAGTGCTATAATTGAGGGCATATAAGTCTGCATAATGCGTCGGGATCGCTGTACCAAGATGGGTAAGGGCCTTGGGTTGCCAGCGGAACGGGAAGTTTGATTTAATTAAAGAGAGGGTGTTTTTAGGTAGAGAGATGTTCAAGGCTTCCGTCTTGTAAAGGTTCAGTTTGAAATTACTGTGTATTCCAACTTTTTGGATCTCAGTTAAAATAGAAGAGATGCTAATGTGAGGTTGAGTGACATATAATCGAAGGTCATCCACATAAATAGACAGCTTACAATGTGCAGAAGGAGTGTGTATACATTGGATGAAGGGATTTGATCCTCTGGCTTGTGCCAGGTGTTTAATTACAATGGCAAATAGTAAAGAGGACAAAGGGCAACCCTGCCTGGTGCCATTAGATATTGTAAAATGTCTGGAGTTGATGCCATTAACTCATACCGAAGCAAAGGGGTTAGAGTTCAGTGCCATGATACGGTAAAGCATCTTAGGTCCCAATCCAATCTGAAGGAGTGTATGGCGAAGGAAAGACCAAGGGGAAGTTTATCTGAGCGAAAATTAATTTCCTGCAGCAAGAGGATTTGTGTGTGGGCCTTATGAAAGTGATAAAGAACCTGTTTCCTCTTCTCACTCTTCTCAGGGACATTATAGCCCCTGCAGTTAAATGAGGAAACTTTTTAAGATACCGGGGTAGCCATGTTATGTATATCAAAAGGTTGTATGAGGTACAGTATCTCACAAAAGTGAGTACACCCCTCACATTTTTGTAAATATTTTATTAGAAATGACACTTTGCTACAATGTAAAGTAGTGAGTGTATAGCTTTTAAAACAGTGTTAATTTACTGTCCCCTCAAAATAACTCAACACACAGACATTAATGTCTAAACTGCTGGCAACAAAAGTAAATACACCCCTAAGTGGATATGTCCAAATTGTGCCCAAAGTGTCAATATTTTGTATGCTCACCATTATTTTCCAGCACTGCCTTAACCCTCTTGGACAGGTTGCCACTGCACTCCTCTTCCACTCCTCCATGACGACATCACAGAGCAGGTGGATGTTAGAGACCTTGAGCTCCTCCACCTTCCATTTGAGGATGCCCCATAAATTCTCAATAGGGTTTAGGTCTGGAGACATTCTTGGCCAGTCCATCACCTTTACCCTCATCTTCTTTAGCATGGCAAGGGTCGTCTTGGAGGTGTGTTTGGGGCCGTTATTATATTGGAATTATATTGGAATACTGCACTGTGGCCCAGTCTCTGAAGGGAGGGTATCATGCTCTGCTTCAGTATGTCACAGTACATGTTAGCATTCATGGTTCCCTTTAATGAACTTTAGCTTCCCAGTGCTGGCAGCACTCATGCAGCCCCAGACCATGACACTCCCACCACACTTGTCTTTGTACTCCTCACCTGGTTGCTGCCACACACGCTTGACACCATCTGAACCCATTAAGTTTACCTTGGTCTCATCAGACCACAGAACATGGTTCCAGTAATCCATGTCTTTAGTCTGCTTGTCTTCAGCAAACTATTTGCGGGCTTTCTTGGGCATCATCTTTAGAGGAGGCTTCCTTCTGGGACTACACCTATGCAGACCAATTTGATGCAGTGTGCGGCGTATGGTCTGAGCACTGACAGGCTGACCCCCCAACCCCTTCAATCTCTGCAGCAGTGCTGGCAGCACTCATATGTCTATTTCCCAAAGACAACCTCTGGATATGACGCTGAGCACGTGCACTTAACTTCTTTGGTTGACCATGGCTAGGCCTGTTCTGAGTGGAACCTGTCCTGTTAAACCACTGTATGGTCTTGGCCAGCGTGCTGCAGCTCAGTTTCAGGGTCTTGGCAATCTTTTCATAGCCTAGGCCATCTTTATGTAGAGCAAAAATTTTTTTTTTCAGATCCTCAGAGAGTTCTTTGCCATGAGGTGCCATGTTAAACTTTCTGTGACCAGTATGGGAAAGTGAGAGTGATAACACCAAATTTAACACACTTTCTCCCCATTCACACCTGAGACCTTGTAACACTAACGAGTCACATGACACTGGAGAGGGAAAATGGCTAATTGGGCCCAATATGGATATTTTTACTTAGGGGGTACTCTTTAATGACTGTTTTAGACATTAATGGCTGTGTGTACATTTACACTGTTATACAAGCTGTATACTCACTACCTTACATTGTAGCAAAGTGTAATTTCTTCAGTGTTGTCACATGAAAAGATATAATAAAATATTTACAAAAATGTAAGGGGTGTACTCACTTTCATGACATACTGTATATATTAGGAAAGAGCCCATGTCCACTCAAAGGCATCAGGAGAATTGGGAGGGAGACAAGAAAAGGGAGGAAGAAACGGATTTAGAAATAGAGAAACATGAGGAAAATTATGATTCAGTGAAATGAGGATATTACACCCTCTAGTGGCATACATTATACTAATGAAGAGAAAAGGTATCCATGGCACATAATGCCAGGAAAAAAGTACTACAATGCATAGTAATATCAGGGCCTCTGAGGGCACTAAAAAACTGTATAGTGGGGTCCGTGTTAAGCACATATGGTGGCCTGCACACCCCAGGCCTAAATAAATTGGTAACTGGGCGGCTCAAGGGACCCTAAAAAAAAAGGCTCGAGCCTGTCAATGATAATAACAATCAAAAGTAACATCAATAAAACATTCAATAAAGGGCTCATAACCAGCAAGTAAACAGAATGTTCTGACAAGGAGGGATAAAAGAGAAGGGGAGAAATATATATGGGTAGACAGCAATGTCTTATGACTCCAGAAGAGTACAAAACTTGAACAGGGAGATCTCCAGTATAAAGCAACTGGTGGTTTAAAACATGGAGCAATTAAAGTATTCATCCTGCAGAGGATTTGGAGGTGGTTGATCTGGAGCGCTTCTTCTTCTGGCAGGGTTGCCATCTAGTAGAGTTAGGTCACCGAAAATAAATAGATATTTGTGGCAGTTTAAAAGTCCCAAGAAATGCAGGTAGGGCTCCTAAAGTGCGGAAAACTGCAGATTTGCCTTCATGAGAGTCAGAGAGTTGAAAAGGAAATCCTCGTCTATATTTAATAAGTTTTACTTGGAGTGCCCCTGTTAAGGGTTACAGGGTTCAGCGCATAACCAAAGTTAGCTTAGATAGGTCAGGCAATAGCAGAACTGGGGTCCCATTAAAGAGGATGGTTTCCTGCGAGCGAGCTGCTTGCATAATGTCGGCTTTAATCCTGTAAAAGTGAACCCTGCATATCACATCCCTGGAAAACGCAGGGTTTGAATTTTCTGGGCCTAGAGCTCTGTGAGCGAGATCTAGTTCCAGCTGCGTTTCTTTAGGCTTTTGCAATAACTCATTGAAAATCGCTGTTGCAGCAGCATTTAAATCTTGTTTTTCAATCGTTTCAGGTAGGCCTCGGATGCAAATATTATTTCGCCTGTTTCTGTTTTCCTGATCATCATGCAAGTAAAAAAGTTGCTGTATTTCTGCAGTATGCTGCAAGATAGCTTCATGATTGTTTAAGGTGCTGAACGTGTCTTCTACAGTGTGTTTAACATCCTCCATTCTGCCTGATCTCTACGGAGATCAGCCATATCCTGCTTATTGGAAAATTCAAGTCTTTTAACATAGGCCTCAAAATCATGTACTGGTGGGGACAGTGCCATCTTAAGAGCATTAAAGGGCCCCGGGCAATGCAGGGTACTGGGGCCCCGCCTACACAATCACCCAAGAGAATAAAATTTGAATTATCGATAAGGCGATATTTATTGGTACAGCAGTGCCAGGCTATTGACAGCTTCCAGGTTCAGCGGCTGGATCCGGTGAAAACACACACAGAGGGGAGTCAGACTCGCCTGTCCTGTGTGTGCCTGTTCCTGTGGAGGCGGACAGGCATTCCTGCAGTTGTGGGCTCCCCCTCAACAGCCCAAGTGGCCTGACAGCAGCGCAGGGCCGACAGGTGCTTGCACCTGCTAAGTTCAGCGGCGTGATGCACACAGGAATCAGGACTAATGCTTGGCTGGGGCTGGGTCACTTGACAGGTGGGGCCCCCTGGGCAAGTGGGGCCCCCAGGCAACTGCCCAGCGTGCCCATTCGGTAAGATGGCCCTGGGTGGGGAGGGCTTTATGTAAGTCTCCATGTCCCAGCCCTCAGTGGAGTGTTGGGAGGTGGAAGAAGGACAATCTGACTGCAGTGACCCGCGATCCAACTCTTGTGGGGATCTAGTGCAGTGCCTGGTTCTCACCTGAGATGTCGTTTGCTGTCCCGAGGAGCTGGCTGCCACCATCTTGGATCCCGGGGGGGATGTGCCGTGCTGTGCAGTCCTAGATCGGGCAAAAAAACGTCCAATTTCTCCTTCTTTGTGTGAGCCAGGTGTTCCACGGCTCTCACTGAGACTTCTTCTCCCCATATCAGCCTTTAAAAGTTGTGGATGGATGTAGATGGTTGCTGGGAGCCGTGTTATATCCCTGTGTGTGCGGGAGCTGAGATAGGAAGCAGCTTACTCAGTGATGCGCTCAGCCTCGTCCACAAGTTTGAATATTTAAAAGAATATGTTTTTTTTTTGGACTCTAGGATTGTTGCCACTGCCGCTAAAAGCTTATTTAGCTTCCTTTGTTTGTTCACTTATCCATGTAAATGATGCTGATTATTTATTTTTGTGGAGCCTTGGAGCCCCAGAACGCAAAGGAAATTCTGTTATGCAAATTCAGAGCAGAGCCCAGTTAAACACACTGCCTCCCACTTCCTACAAGATAATGCTCAATGCCTGGCAAACCAATCACTAGGCCTGAATATTGTCACAAAGGGGAAGGGGTCCTGTTTAAGCATATGCAAATCTAGACTTTAGAAGGACAGAAACTTCAGAAGTACCAGTGGTGCTCCATCAGAGAGGGGCAGGTTCATCATAATAAGAGTGTGGTGTTACATAATATTTTTTTTTCCTCACAACATTGACATTGGTTAACCACAGTACAGGCTTTTTTTCTGTGTCCCCGGCGGCTGGCGGCTCTCCTCCTTCCTCACACTGCAGTCTCCGTGTAAGAAATGAGCGCTGGCGATGAGAGATGATCTCATATGTTTACATATGAGATCATCTCTCATTGGGCGGTCCGATCACGTGGTGAATGGCAGCTGTGATTGGCCATTCACCACGATCTGTGATCGGCTGTGTCCAAGGGACACGGCCGACACAGATTTTCCCCGATGCACGCTCGCGGGGGAGCGTGTTACTGGGAGGCCGTATAAAGACGGCCTCCCGAAAATGTGAGTCCGCGCTGCAGCCGTACATAGGCTGTAGCGCGGATGGGAGGTAGTTAATCACTTTTTTCTCTTTGCTTCTGAATTCATAGTACTTAAGCATCTTTTCTGAGACAGCTTTTAAACTTTCCATGATACAGACTAGTTTACAATAGGGGGCTGTGTAGGAAGACTACTCACAAATACAACTTAACTACATCCCATCCGCGCTACAGCCTATATACGGCTGCAGCGCGGACTCGAATTTTCGGGAGGCCGTTTTTAAACGGCCTCCCAGAAGCAGGCTCCCCGCGCGCTCCCGCGAGCGCGCATCGGGGAGAATCTGTGTCGGCCGTGTCCCTTGGACACGGCCGATCACAGATCGTGGTGAATGGCCAATCACAGCGGCCATTCACCACGTGATCGGACCATCCAATGAGAGATGATCTCATATGTAAACATATGAGATCATCTCTCATCGCCGGCGCTCCTTCCTCACACGGAGCCTGCAGTGTGAGGAAGGAGGGGGAGCCTCACAGCGCTGGGGACACAGAGACATGTAATCAGGGCACTGATCACCAGTGCCCTGATTACTGCAAGGTAAAAAAACATACACACATTGCCCCCAACAGTGCCCACAGTGCCCGCCATCAGTGTCCCCCATCAGTGCCCACAATCAGTGCCCATAGTGCTGCCAGTCAGTGCCCATCAGTGCCTGCTCATCTAGGCACTGATGAGCACTGACTGGCAGCACTATGGGCACTGAGTGTGGGCACTGATGGTGCTGCCCACCAGTGCTCATCAGTGCCGCCCATCAGTGCTCATCAGTGCCACCCGTCAGTGTCCATCAGTGCCATCCGCCAGTGCCCATCAGTGCCGCCTCTCAGTGCCCATCAGTGACGCCCGTCAGTGGCGCCTCTCAGTGCCTAGCAGTGCCGCCTCTCAGTGCCCAGCGTGCCACCTCTCAGTGCCACCTCTCAGTGCCCAGCAGTGCCGCCTATCAGTGCCGCCTATCAGTGCCGCCTATCAGTGCCGCTTATCAGTGCCGCCTATCAGTGCTCATCAGTGCGGCATATTAGTACCTCCTCATCAGTGCCCATAAGTGCCACCTCATCAGTGCCCATAAGTGCCACCTCATCAGTGCCAATCAGTGCCACCTCATCAGTGCCCATCAGTGCCGCCTCATCAGCACACATCAGTGAAGGAGAAAAATTTATTTTCAAAATTTACTCGCAGAAAATAAGAAAAACTTTTTTTTTTTTTTCAAAATTTTTTGTCTTTATTCTTTTTTTTTGTAAAAAATAAAAAACCCAGAGATGATTAAATACCACCAAAAGAAAGCTCTATTTGTGTGAAAAAAATGATAAAAATTTCATATGGGTACAGTGTAGCATGACCGCGCAATTGTCATTCAAAGTGTGACAGCGCTGAAAGCTGAAAATTGGCCTGGATGGGAAGGGTGTTTAAGTGCACAGAAGGCAAGTGGTTAATTATTAGACCAAAACACAAATTACAATAAAATGACTCATTGTACCCTATTATTTTCATATCCTCTAACAAAAAAGTTTGTTACATATGAAATGTCAAAAACCCTAAAAGGTTGACCTATGTCTCCCAAGCCTAAACAACTTAAAGTAAGCCTGATTTTTACATAGTCATCATTTGCCTATAAATTCTGCTGCTTCTTTTCTGAGACCACTTTTAAACTTTCCATGATACAGATTAGTTTACAATAAGGGACTGTGTAGGAAGACTACTCACAAACAGACTAGTTTACAATAGGGGACTGTGTAGGAAGACTACTCACAAATACAACTTAAGTATCAGACCGAAAAACAAATTACAATAAAATGATTCATTGTAACCTATTATTCTTATATCCTCTAACAAAAAAGTTTATGATACATATGAAATGTCAAAAGCCCTAAAAGGTTGACCTATGATGTCTCGCAAGCTTAAACAATTCAAAGTAGGCCTGATTTTTACATAGTCATCATTTGCCTATAAATTCAGCTGCTTTTATTTCTGGATCTAATATTGGGTTTGCGATATGGTTTTTATTGAAGATAGCCAGAGGTGGGGGACTTGAGTCACATGACTTGACTTAAGTCAGACTTAAGTTACCAGTTTGATGACTTGAGACTTGCTTGACTAAATTTAATAAAAGACTCGACTTGACTTTGACTTGGTATTCATGACTTGAGACTTGACTTTGACTTGGTATTCATGACTTGAGACTTGACTTTGACTTGGTATTTATGACTTGAGACTTGACTTTGACTTGAGACATATAACTCGAAATGACTTTACTTTTTCAAGTTATTAAATATTTGCATTTTCTCAAGATGCGTTAAAGCAAAATGAATGTGCCTGTTATGTTTCTGACACCACAGTCACTTAAAACACCTCAGTGTGTTCTGATTTTTAGGACACTGGCTGTTTAACAATGGAAATACTTTAGTGACAGTGGTGTTGAAACATGACCGGACGAAGGATTTTCAGCTGTTTGGGCATTCAACGTGTTTCTTTAATATGCCAAGAAAAAAGTACTAAGCAGTTTTGTTAATGTTGAAAATAAAACAAAACCTTTCCTGACCACTGACTTTTAACTGATTTAAAGGTGAAAATTGGGGTAGATCAGTATTTTGACTTGATTTGTGACTTGACCAAAATAAATGACTTGACTTGACTTGCTTGACTTCTAGCAGGGACTCAACTTGACTTGCTTGCTTTTCGCCACAGTATCTTGG
This sequence comes from Pelophylax lessonae, assembly GCF_965119305.1. NCBI lineage: Eukaryota > Metazoa > Chordata > Amphibia > Anura > Ranidae > Pelophylax > Pelophylax lessonae. The sequence goes on from NC_138768.1 coordinate 522,734,981, forward strand.
GACTTACTTGAGACTTGAAGGTTGACTTGAGACTTGCTTGTGACTTGCACATGTGTGACTTACTCCCATGTCTGAAGATAGCATCTGCATATGTATTTTGTGTATTTTGTCATTATATGCTTAGTTTGAAATGCCAATTTTGTGATAGGTTCATTGTAAAGCATGTTTAAAAAGGTAAAGCAAAAAAAAATAAAACATATTAGTACTGTCTCAGAATAAAAGCTAGCATGCAATGTACTGTGTTTGGCACAAACAGTTTTTGCAGGAAATGTCAGCTTTGAGAAATGAAACTGGGGAAAATACTATAGCTTTGGCAATAAGGAACACATAAGGACAGAAACATGCAAGCTGACCTATTTATTTTTGGACCAGAGTGATTTTTAAATTTAAGCTATCTGCCTTTAGATTTAGCAATAACGTTGTCTTTACTTACAATACCAAAGTAATACATAGATTTTTAATTTCAAGACAGTCAAGGCTTTCTTTTGGAAATACGTGTGCATATGAGGTAGCGCTAAACCTTGTTGGTGGGGGTTAGGTCAAATTGTGGAGTGTCCTTGGACTGGGTCTATAGATGAATAGTAAGCCTTGGAAATTCTAGCTTGTTGGAGAACAATGATCACTTTATTGATTTGTGACATAAAATATAGCCAAAACATTTTGGGGTAAGGAGAACCCCCTTTTTTGTTGTTCCAGAGTCTCTGTTGCACCTGCAGTTTGGCACCTACCATTACCCTATTAGGACATATACTGCAGTGCCCACAATTAAGAGATATAGCACTACCAAAGTGGTGTAGAGTGGGGAGTTCCAATTTCTCAAACATGTTGACTAGGTTTTTTATCATGCATCATTAAAGTAATCATTATTCTCCTTTTGAGCTGGAATTTGCAATGCATTCTTTTCACATATTGAGCTCCCCAGTCCCCACCTACATGCATCATTTTGGAAACATTAGGGTCTCTATGCAGAGCTGCACCAGATTTTGCACTCTCCAATTTTAACAAATCAACCTCATTGTCTTGCAAAAATGATCTACCATTTTCTTTAAATATTTAATAGATGCAAAAAAAAAAAAAACACCTTTTATTTTAATTTGACCGGTTTTAAAACATATACTTTAACTGTAGATAGAAATACTGTATTATTTTGTATTGTCCCATTTATAATGACTTTAAAACTAGACTTTTGTTAAAAAAGACATGGTAAGATCATTTACAAATGAAATAGGGTCAACAGGTTTGAAATCAGTTAGAGATGCTTCTGAGCTAGTTTAGAATCATTTACAGTTGACCTTCTTTCTAGCTTTAAAGTGACTTTAAAGTGACACAAATGTATTGCCCAACATCCCTCTCCTGTTGTATGTCATGTCCCAGTATTATATTTTTTCCTTTTTTGTACATATAGCAAGAAACAGCTTTTAGTACTTTCTTCAGGCTTGTAATATTATTGCATGTGCTCAGAAGTTAGAGGTTAGTTCTACTTCTTATTTATGTAGTCACGCTTCTGGAATTACATTCTCCAGAAACCCTTTTCCTTACACAGCATCATTGTTTTGTAGCGAAATAAATTACCGTATGTAAAGTGGAACAAAGATGTGTAGCAATCGTTTGGTTGTCGAACAGGCAGGGTAGGAGAACAACTGGAATACAAGCAGAGTGCATCGTCACTCTATAACAGGAGTTGGCTGAACAGGGACTTTTATAGCAGGATCACCAGTTGTTGTTTTATTGAAAGCTGAAGATTTAAAATAAATGTGCTGTAATGCACCTAAACGCACAAAAATGTAGGTCCTGCTGCATTTTTTTACAGCTTACTGCAAAGTGCACTCTGATTTTCTGAAATGCATGTGCATTTTGGGCATGCATTGGGGTGCCATTCAAAATGCATGAAAACTCTAAATAAATAAATACTCAATGTACAGTGCACTACATTGGATGAGTGACAATGCTTCAGGGGGATGGGGATGGGATGAGTGGAAGTGCTGGTGGGTGATGAGTGGCAGTGCTGGGGGGGATGAGAGGCAGTGCTAGGGGGGGATGAGTGGCAGGGCTGGGGGGTTGGGATGAGGGGCAGTGCTGAAGGGTGGAATGAGTGGCAGTGCTGGGGGGGGGGGATAAGTAACAGTGCTGGTAGGGGGGATGGAATCAGCCGTGGTAATGGAAACTGGGTTCAGTAGCAGTTCTGGGTGCTGGGATCAGTGACAATTACTTGCAGTGTCCACTCGGTTCCCCCTGCAATGCTCCATGTGTCTCGGTCTCCATTTGTTAGGATTGGAGATGGAGTCCCCTCACATGTGGCCGTGGCTGCAGAGGATATACTAAGGGAAATTGGAAAGATTTCCCATGGAAGAAGGGTGGTTGTTGGTGGGAATCAATGTGGAGTTGTTCTATACATCAATATGCCACCAAGAACCAAAATATGTGTGTGAGCTGCTCAGGCTGTATGGAAATGAAGTCCTGTGCCCATCGCTGTGCTGGCCACGAAGGGAGCTCGTCTTTGCTTCAGGCAATGGTATATCCTCATGAGTAAGCTCCGGTAGGTGGAGTAAAACGTGTTGGGGCAGTGGCCTGGTGGGGGTCCAGGCTGAGACTGCTTTTCATTATCATAGAGCAGGTTTTGACTTAATGTGCAGCTTCCAGGACATCTTATCACTCTCTATCAATACCCCACCATGTTGGCCTTGAAGCAACAGCAAATATATCTATTTCAAAATCGAAGCCACCCACACACCATACAAGCCTGGTGTGTAAAAGGTGATAACAGCCTCAGCCTAACTCCATCCAGGCTATAGGGGGTGTGGCCAGGATGGATTTAGGCTGCATCTGTTGTCACCTATTACACACTGGGCTAGTATGGTGTGTGGTGACTTTGATTTTTTCTCCTTGTTCTGAGCATATTTGCTGTCACTTCCAAGCCAGCTTGGTTGAGTACTGAATTATAAAAACAACTCCACATGTGTGGCTGAGATTTTTCTCTCCTTGTTCTGAGGATTACATGGAGTCAGGGTGGACTCCTAGCCTGACCTGCACCCTCTGTGGCATACACTGCATGGGGGACATACAGCAGATGCTGGAGCGGAGACCACAAAGTTGGCTTAGGTATACAGCAAATATGCTCAGACATTATAGCCAGCAGAGCAGTGAATATCATCAATTCAACATTGACATGCTAGAATTGATTCTTAGTCACAACTTCTTTGTCTTTCCTGGAACGTTTTTCCATCAGGTGTGCGGGGTGTCAATAGGAACAGCGTGTGCCTCTTCATATGTCTGCCTGCACCTCGACTGGTGGGAGCAGCAGGAGGTGTATGTCAGACAGGAATTTGGGGACCTTGTCAAGCTATGGGTGTGGCACCTGATGATTTGATGGCTGTGTGGAATAGCGATCAATTGTATGAATTCATGTCCATATGAAATACGAATCACTGAAATATCTGTTTCACTTATAGCGTGGAGCCTTGTGAGATTTAATTTGTACAGGCTGCACTAGCACTTTCAAAAAGTACCAGTACTGGAATGGTTACAGTGTTTGTTTGCATGACTGAGCATGGGCTGACAACATTGTCACCTTTAAATATTCATGGGGGAATGTACACCACTAGACACAGCACTGCTAGGTCTCTTTCAACCTATACTAACATACTGTATATTGTCTTTCTTAATTTAAACTTGTCAGTCAAATGTTGCGGCCATTGCCCTTGTTAATTGCATTCTCATAATAAATTAATAATAATAATAAAACAAAAAAAATATATATATATATGTACAGTATATATATTTATGGGGGTATTTTTGATTGGGAAGTCTTAGCTGATTCACCTATATTTATTAAAATTTGTATGCACTAAAAGCATTCCCTTCAACCATTTTTATTTTCCTTTTTTGTCAGTAATTTGGTTTTGGAATTGCTTGATTGTGTGTTATATCGAAATTCATTATCTTCCATGTACTTAAAGGTATATTTTATCATTATTGTTGTTAAATTGGTGTCGGGTTGTTTGTTGAAGTTTACAGTTATAGGACAGTTATACCCAACCTATGTCTAGCAGCAATAAAAAAAATTAAGCAAATACAGTAAAATCTTGTATTGAGAGTAACTTGATTTGAGAGCATTTTGCAAGACCAGCAATATTTTTTTATCAACTTTGACTTGATAAACAAGCGATGTCTTGATATACAAGTAGCGTCATGTCACAACTGAGTATAAAAGAGAAGAGAGATGCCTCTAAGTGTAGCAATATGGTTAGATTTAATGAAGGTTCAACATTTAGAAACTCACATGGTTGATGATTAAAACAGGCAGATCTAAGTATGCAGGCTTCTGGGGTGAAGCTGTCCACATAGACTATTCTCCGCACCGCCAGCTGCACTCCACAAGCGCTTCCAGCCTCACTTTCAGATCGCCCTACTGCAGGGTAGTCTTCTCGGTCACGACTGTAGACTGACGGCGGTGAGATCCGGTGGTGCGGAGGACGGTCTATGTAGACAGCTTTACCCCGGATGCCTGCATACTTAGGTGTGCCTCTTTTAATCATCAACCATGTAGGTTACTAAATATTGAACCTTCATTAAATGTAATCATATTGCTACACTTAGAGGCGCCTCTCATCTCTCTTATATTCTGTAGCTCCTGCTGGATTTTGCTTCTAATCCCCTTGTGGAGGCTGCCATTTGTGGATGGACATTTTATGGTTACACAACCTTTTACATTGCTATAATCTTTTTATATGGACTATAAACTGAAGGACTTATTAATAAATGGTCTTGGAAAGAATCAACTGAGTTTCCATTATTTCTTATGGGGAAATTCTCTTTGATATAAGAGTGCTTTGGATACAACAAGCATGTTTCCGGAACTAATTATGCTCGCAATCCAAGGTTTTACTGTATTGCTATTTTATATTGTCCTAGATGCAATTGTTTGTATAATTGACTGTATTTTTTAAACTTTGTTTTGCAGATTAAAGCTATGTGCTAGTTTTGCTGAAAAAAGGCTAATGGAATTGAAATATGTAGCTAGATAAATAGATAATAGAACAGCTATTGTAAGCGTTTTTTCTAAAACATACATAGTTCAGAAATTTGCATAACTGCTCCTTTATTTTCAAACTTCCTTTTTTTCCTAAATATATAGAGGGACCTTGAACCAGAAAATAACGGAGGCAGGAGACAGCAAAACTGATTGACCTTACAGAAGTTCATCCACAGCAAAATGCATCTAAAGAGTCTTGTTGCAGTATGTCTGCTGGGGGTTTTTGTGATGACCGAGTGTATAGAAGGTGAGTTCCTGAAGACTTTTGCTTTTACTGTCCTCTGATCTTGTTTGGTATGAACTCAACATTCAGAAAATATATTTTAGAGAAATGTAAACATAACCAATAGTATAAAGTTGTTATACAGTATATTGTTTAAACAGATGTATTATGTGCTGTGGACTTTTTGGCATTAAAATGGGACTTTAACCAATATATATATTTTTTTACCTTATGATAGAATGGGGAACTACAGTATTATGTTTTTTTATTGCTGTTGGTGTCTCCATTAACAAGATTTCACTTCACTTTCTGTCCTGATGACCACTGTCTCTCCACTGTTACTGGGAAGGAAGTAAGGGAAATTCTACTTAGGATCCTATATATTTTCTATACTATCCAAATAAAATAAAAAATGTATCAATAGAAAATATCTGCAATTCTATTCTACCACCAATTACAGAGTTCCTTTTAATTTGTGTTCCCCCTGTGTTTTTTTCCCTTTCTTCTTTATATTCCATTGCCACATATTGTATATAATGCCTTCTTTTGTCTGTTGTCTTGCCACTCTTGTTTCTCTTCCTTTTCTTTTTTTTTTTTTTTTTGTGTTTATGAAATATTTTTGTACTCCCTCCATTTTTTCTTTTTCTCTAACTTTTTTTTTTTTCCAATCCCATTCAGTTTTTATTTTTTTATGACTTGCCTACATTGAAATATGCTTTTTGCCAAATTATTAGTGAAAAAAAAAAAAAAAACAGGACAGGACAGGTCATTGTAATAAGCATAAGTGGGACTTTACTCCTGAGAGCGTTATGCCTGTACAGTTTAGGGTGTTCGAAAAAAAAAAAATTAACATTTTATTAATAAAAAACATTGCAATTTTACCACCAATTACAGAGCTCATTTTACTTTTGTTCCCTCTGTGTTTTTTCCCTTTCTTCATTATATTATGTTGCCACATATTGCCACTCTTGTCTCCAAATTTTTAGCGAGAAAAAAAAAAGTAGGACAGATCGCTGTAAAAAAAGTTTAGGTGGATTTTACTGCTGAGAGGTTTGCTTGAAGGAAACTTGTGGTTCGCCCAAGAAGGGCAATTTCCAGCTTTGCATTAAAACCCAATCCGCCAGCACGTATTTACCTATTACTGTTGAGTATGGAGAGGAATGCAGTACCATATAACCGTACCAGTGCTTGTTGGTCATTGCAGCACTTGCTTTCACCCTGGGCACAGGGTGACAGTTAACCCTATGTAAGCTCTGACCACTACTATGACCTGAATTTATTCAGGGCAGTAATTTTCTCACTCTACATGGCTGCACTGATCAACAAGTGTTAAAGTTGGCAGGAATTAAGGAAACCTATTGTTCAGATAACAGATGAACTTGAAAGCCCAGGAAATGTAAAAGTCCTCCCTTGCAGTAGAGCTGTGCTCACACTGCAGGGGTTACCTGCTTGTCAGGTCAAGGGGCATGGAAAGGAAAGATTTACTTACCGGATCCGTCACACTGCTAGACTTGTCCCCACAGCATCTTCTGCCCCATGCTGCAGCAGTCTAAAGTCCTGACGTCATCAGGCCTGTCTATAGCCCTGCATTGGACATAGGTATACAGAGGGATAGTCCACTGCTGCAGCATGCCTGCCAGAGAAGCAGAGGATCAGGTAAGTAAAAGTGCCCTTACTCTCCACTGCAAGGGAGAATTTTCATTTTTTTTTCAAGAGTTGGGTTTTAAGATACTTAAAGCGGTTGTAAACTCAATTAAAAAAAAAATAAAAAAAAAAAAACCTGCAAGACAAAGGCATAATGAGCTAGTATGCATCGCATACTAGCCCATTATGTGTAACTTACCTTAAAACGAAGCCCCGACACGGACTCCCGGACATCGCTGCGGGCGCTGCCATGGTCCCTCGTCGTCTCTTCCGGGTTCGTCGGCTCCGGCGCGCTGATTGGCCGGAAGAGACGGCTCCGGCGCGATGATTGGCCGGAGCCGCGATGACGTCACTCCCGCGCATGCGCGCGGGAGTGATTTTTCCGGCAAACTCCGGCAAACTAATTGAAGGTCCCCCCCGGACCTTCAGAGCGCATGCGCCGCTCGCGCGAGCGGCTGCATGCACTGTAAATATCTCCTAAACCATGCCGGTTTAGGAGATATTATTTGTACCTACAGGTAAGCCTTATTATAGGCTTACCTGTAGGTCAAAGTGTCAAAAAGCGGGATACTACCGCTTTAAAAGCACTGGTTCATTTTAGTTTGCCATTTTTTTTTTTTTTTTTTTAATCCAGAGTTTGAGCTGTGTAAATTACAAATAATGTTAACACTGTAGGGCCCTCAATGACTTACACAATATCACTCCAGTTATTTTAACCTCTTGACCTCCAGAAGATTTACCCCCTCTTTCCCACAAATAGAGCTTTCTTTTGGTGGTATTTGATCATCACTGGGTTTTTTTTTTTTTTTTAGTTTTTGTGCTATAAACAAAAAAAGACTGACAACTTTGAAAAAAAAAAAGAAAACTGTTTTTACTTTCTGCTATAAAACATATTCAATTAAAAAAAATGTAAAAATTAAGTTTCTTCATAAATTTAGGCCAATATGTATTCTGCTACATATTTGTGGTAAATAAAATCCCAATAGGCGGATATTAATTTGGTTTACGTGAACGTTATAGCGTCTACAAACTATGGCATACATTTATGGAATTTTTTTTTATACTAGTAATGGCAGTGATCAACTATTAATAGTGGCACTGCAATATTGCGGCGGACAATTGGACAATAACTGACTCTTTTAACACTTTGCGGGAACCATTGACACTAATATAATAATCAGTGCTAAAAATATGCACTGTCACTGTACTAATGACACTGACTGGGAAAGGATTAAAGGGTTAACTGTGTGCCTAGCCAGTGTTTTTGTGTAATGTATGTGCTGCTTTTACTAGGGGGAAAGATAGATTTTAGTCCCTTTGCAGGAACACAAAATCCATACCTTCCCCACTGTCAAAACCGTACCCTGCCTTGTTTACTTAGGCAGAGCTCTGTTCTAAGTCTCTGCCTGATGATCGGCAGGTGCTGGTGAACATTGAGTGTCCGGCACCTGCAGATCGGCTTATTCTGTGAAGGCATTCCTGCAAGTGGAAGAGCAAGATCACACACACACACACACACACACACACACACACATATATATATATATATATATATATATATATATATATATAAATATATATGATCCGGCACACAGCTGCCGCCCTGTAGCAGTAAAACTGCTAGGGTATTCTCTACATCACCCTTTCTCAACCAGAGTTCTTTGAAACCCTAAGGTTCCTCTCGAGTTTATTAGGGGTTCATGATAAATTAATTTCTGATAAGTAACCACTGACACCAGTTATCAGTTGAGCGATCTTTAAGGGGGGATTTCAACTACTGACCTCAAATGTAAGCAGCATTCTTCCCAGTGACCATCAAGGGTGGTCACTGGTCACAGGCCACACTAATGTCCTGTGAGCTGTACATATAGTAATTGTTAGCAGGGGTCCCCTGAAAGTTATTTCAAGGGTTCTTTCATGTTAAAAAGGTTGAGAAAGGCTGCTTTATCCATTTGGTATATCTCAGGATGTTATATACTGTTTTTTAGCAAAATGAAGAACATTTTATCCTATGCATTTTATTAGCAGCAAAACATTCTGCAATGGTTTCCATGGAAAAACAAACCATTAACTGATGCTCCTGGAGAGTTTATAATAGAGGTTTGAGTTTTGACTGGCACCTCCTTTAGTATGTATTAATGTCATTTATTTAATTTGTGCTAACATGATGTCGTGACTTGTCTGCCACATTGTCTATTTTAAGTCATGTTATAGGTAAAAATAACAGCACTTTTGTACTTATTTTTTATTGCAGGTGTACACTTAGAACCGGTTATGCCGACATGTCATTGCCGTAAAACAACAACAGCCGTTATAAGACAAAAAATGATTGCGAAGATTGAAATCTTCCCAATAAGATCTTATTGTGCAATGATGGAAGTCATGTAAGTGTTACAGTTGATGCAGATATATACCTTGTTTGTTTACCGATCGGGTAGATTGTATCAGAGGTCATTGGATGAGAAAGTGAGCACATGAGGGTGGTTTCGGCAGAAGATTGTCCACTAGCCTGTTAGTTTGATTAGCAATTTTCATTGATGTTTTAAAATTTCAAACATATTCCCTTGTTAATAATGGCAGATATTTATTATAATTCTAAAATTTTATCTTCAGTTAAGCTTAAGTCACTAAAGCCAAAAACTGAAGAAGGAAAACAAAATTAAAGATGAACTCCAGGCAAACAGTGAAATACACATCTGAAATGCATATTGAGAGGTTGTCTTTCTTGCCAAAGAATTTGTATTTTTGTCCATGCATTCCTGAGAGTTACACAGCTTTGCCACATAGCACAGCCCTGTCTGATGATAATACTTACAGGTCACCTCCGCATGCTCCCAGCCTATGACTGGATAGTGAAAGAGAAGCAGCAGACCAATGAACTTAACTCTCTGTCACCTTGGGGCTGTTTCACACTAGTGTCCGTCAGGCGGACTCAGTTTTTTTCAGCGGGGGATCGATCCGCCGTTCCCCCGCTGAGCAGGAGGATGACAGCTGTGTCCCTGCGCTGTGTGCGGAGACACAGCTGTCAGTTCCCCATGCATCTCTATGGGGGAAATCGGATGGGAACGGACCATCGGTCCGTTCTCATCTGATTCGATCCACTGGACGGATGGAAAATAGGGTTTCCATCCATCCAGATTTGACGGATCGGATAGGGTCAGATGTCAGTGGACATGTCTCCGCTGACATCCAATGCCCCATAGGAATGCATGGGGGGACCGTTCAGATCCGCCAAAAAAACGAATAGGCGGATCTGAACGGTCCGCCTGTGTGAAAGGGGCCTTGCTCTCTCTTCCTTTTAGCCTTGTTTGCACACCAGAACTGCTGACCAAATGATTGGCTCTGTGTGCTCCATTTACTTCTCCCAGTCCTAACTCTGCTTTACAAGGGACAGCAATAGTCTGATCCCAGGTTAATCTAAGTTTTTATATTGCCTGCGTGTAAAAAAAATACATTTGATAATGTAATTATTTATTTTTGTTTATTTATCAAATGCTTGATTTAATTTTCTATAGAAATAAAAATCTGTCTGGTTGCTATGAGCAACACCTCCACATCCCCTGAACTCTTGGTTTTTAAACATTAGCACCATTGCAATCTAGAGAACACTGACACAGTGCTAAACATTAGGGATGATCGAACGGTTTGGGTCGACCATCGGTTCGACCCGAACATTGACTGGTCGAGGTTCAGCCGAATTCCAAACTTTTTGCTGAAAAAGTTTGGAATTCGGCAACCAGAACCAACCAAAATGCAATGGGACAGGAACTGGGCTTTAAAAGCCTGTGATTGGACCAGAACCATCAGTAAAAGCCAATTGAGGGGGCAGGAGAATGCTAGGAATGTGATTGGAGTGACTAGGGGGTCCAGAGGCCAATCATTAGTGAATACGCCCCCCAGTATATAAGACAGCCCTGCCAAATCTCTAGCATTTTAATTCAGGGCTGTGGAAGAGAGTGGAAGCAGTTCTGTTACTTCTGCTTCAAAGTGTCATTTAGCAATTATTAGTGTGAGGAAAGGGATATCTAGTGTAGTTAGGGTACTATTTTCCACTATAGTTAGATTTAATAATCTAGTTTCTGTAGGGAAAATGTTAAGTGTAAGGGGACCGTAGTGTAGTGTAGGGTTAACTGACTCTGACTGCTATGGCAGGGTGACCAAACCCTTCCATGTCAGGGTGACCGCTATAGAGAAAAGATCGTTTCTCTTAGAACACTTACGGAACAGGATAGTGGCTTCTCCCCTGTCACCCGGCTTTTTGTTGCAGGCGTTTATAGGGCTTTTTTGAGGACATGTTTGGAGTCAGGCATGACATCTGAACTTCTGTGTAGGGGTATATATACACACACACACGTATGTATATATACACATACACATATATAGGTGTGAAAGTAGCAGAAACCTATGCTTGCGCTAATGAAATAATTAACAGGCATATGTCTCCGCTCCTATAACACCTATATGTGTGTATGTGTATAAATACATATAAGTGTGTGTGTATATTTACCCCTATACAGAATTTCAGATGTTTTGCCTGCCTCCAAAGACCCCCAAAAAATGCCCAAAAAAAACGCCTGCAACAACACACATGGGCGTTTTTTTTTTGGTGCAGGCGTTTTTTTGGGCATTTTTTGGGCATCTTTGGAGGCAGGCATAACATCTGAACTTCTGTATAGGGGTATATATACACACGCACTTATATGTATTTATACACATACACACATATAGGTGTGATAGGAGCGGAGACATATGCCTGTTAATTATTTCATTAGTGCAAGCATAGGTTTCTGCTACTTTCACACCTATTTATGTGTATGTGTATATATACATACATGTGTGTGTGTATATATATATATATACCCCTACACAGAAGTACAGATGTTATGCCTGCCTCCAAAGACACCCAAAAAATGCCCAAAAAAACGCCCAGGTGTGTTTTTGCAGCAGGCGTTTTTTTGGGCATTTTTTGGGGGTCTTTGGAGGTAGGCAAAACATCTGAAATTCTGTATAGGGGTATATATACACACACACTTATATGTATTTATACACATATATAGGTGTTATAGGAGCGGAGACATATGCCTGTTAATTATTTCATTAGCGCAAGCATAGGTTTCTGCTACTTTCACACCTATATATGTGTATGTGTTTATATACATACATGTGTGTGTGTATATATACCCCTACACAGAAGTTCTGATGTCATGCCTGACTCCAAACATGTCCTCAAAAAAGCCTAATAAAACGCCTTCAACAAAAAGCCGAGTGTAAAGTAGCGAAGCTACTAACCTGTTCTATATTAATTCTAATACAAACAAACTTTTTTTTTCTGGTTCTGGACATGCTACAAAGCTGAAACTTCACAGGTACACTTTTTAGACCCCCCCCCCCCAGACACTAAATCCAAAGAAATCTAATTTTTTTTTTTCAATATTTTTTTCAATAATTGGCTCTCTATCAAAAATGACAATTTTTATGAACTTTTTTTTGTGTGATTAATAGTCCCTGGGGCATGACCCAGAACACTAGGCACTTTTTAGGGGCATTTATTGGGTTTTAGGGCTTCAAAATGGTGTTTTTTGATTACCGAAGTTCGGGTCCCATTGATTTCAATGGGGTTCTGAAATCCGGGTCGAACTTTCAGGAAGTTCGGGGTGTTCTGGTCGAACTGAACTTTGGAAAAGTTTGATCATCCCTACTAAACATGGCAAAAATATTGCATCTACATGCAATCTTTCTCATTAAGAACTATTTTATAAAATAGTATTTTATATTCATTAAAACACCATACTCTTTAAAGTGCAGGATAAAAAAAAAAATTCTGCATCTGATTTAACTGCACACTGTGAATTTCCCACAGTGGCTGGAGGATATTTAACATCACCTAGCTCTTTCCTCCTTAGCATTATGTCCCTGCATTGCTCATTCCATTCATTGGATTTCAGTTCTTTCAATAATAGAGGCTCAGTCAGCATTACATATGGGTGATACCTAGGACAGTGTGCTGTTTTCAGGAAGCTATGTACAGACCCTCCCAGCAGGAGAGGCTGGGAGGGTATCGCTGGGTCTAAATCAATGTAAATAATAGAACATTTTTTATTTGAAAAATTTACTAACCTGCTGATGAGAAAGGAAGGAAGGAACATGGAAAGGGAAAATATAAGCAAACTAAAATTCAGCTTTTATTAATTACTGCCGTCACAGAAAACCTATATTCTTCTTCCAGAGTAACAGTAAAGAATGGCAAACAAGTATGCGTTGATCCAAATGCCAAGTGGTTTAAGGCTCTTCTACCCAAGCTGCAACAGTAAGTAGATCTGCATAGGTATTCATTAAAAGTAAAAAAACTGTTTTACAAAAATTCTATTAAAGTCATTTGTTCACCATTGAAAGTGGTGAATTGTAATTATATTTACAAAGGTCTAGCATATTCCATTGATGTGCAATGTCCCAAAGTCCCTTACATGATTTACTTCTCCTTAGAATATTATATAGACCTTTAGCCCTTTGAACCTTTGTAATGATTCAATATCTTACAAAATTAGGAACAAAGTAGTTTGAAGTGTAAACTTTTAAATAAATATAATAGCAAAAATATTATTTATTGCACAAAGTGTTGGAGCCCACATCTATTGATGTGAATCGAATACAATAATCTATTGTAAAAGGAAAGAGGAATGCCTTAAGGAAACCCTATAACGTGTAAATAAAATCCAGCCTGGGGCATCTAGTGAAAACACATGCTGTGGCAAGCGATATGTCAAATTTTTGGACTTCTCTACAGTTATTGTCGCTGCTGCTATCCAACCACTGTGGCTATCTGACACTTTTTCCTGCCTACTGTTATTATGGAGTGCTGTAGTCACAAAGTGGCCAGCGGAGTAACCAGGGTACCCAGTGGGAAACACACTATCTGACACACTCAGAAGTGGCAGATAGCGATGGTGCAGGTAATTTCTCAAATGAAACAAAGGTTTGTCTTGGTGAGGTAAGGAGAGGTAAGCATCCAGCTTCTTTTTCCTTCAAGGGATGCTGCAGGCTTTTTTAATACAAATGACAGGATCTCTTTATTAGATTGCAGAAAAGTCAGACGATCAGAGTATAGAGCCTGCCTCTGACTTTATTGGAAAACATAGAAATATAAGGATCTATGAGAAAACAACATAACAATTATGACACAATTGTGAACGATTATGAATCATTTAATTGCCATTAACAACAAAATGTTAGTGGGCAGCTTTAAATTGGAGGGTGAAACAAAGCTTTGCCTTTAATACTCATTTTATTCTGTTTGACAGGATTTACAAACAGAGGCAAGAGGCGCAAGGAAATTGACAAACTACCATGTAAACTCCACATTCAAAATACAACGTGTGATCACCGCATACAGTGAGGTGCAGGGAAACCTATTTAAGCGCACAATCATGTATAACAGCTTAAATATTGCCATTACTCCAGCTTGAATTAAAATGACAACTTTATGCCCTCCTCAGTAAAAACCAGCAATCCATATTTGAGCTTACATGTTTCAGGCTGTGTAAACTCTTATGCATAGCAAACTTTGAGTAGGGGGTTATATAGTCCAAATAGTGTAAGCAAGGCCATATGTGGTTAGTTTTAACTGAGGATGCAACAAAGATGGTCATTTTATTTAGGTGGACTGCTGGAGTCCTTTCTGATTTTATTCATATACACACTTTATATGAAAACTGCATATGAATGTATTTAATGCTCCAACAAAAAAAACTGTTTTACAAAAATTCTATTAAAGTCATTTGTACAGTCATTTTTTTCTGGGTAAATATAGGTGTAGAATAAGCAGGCACAACATACCTTCCAACTTTTTGAGATAGGAAAGAGGACAACATTTCAGCTCAAAGTATGTGGGCAATAGGGCACACACCTGCCATGCCCCTGTGATAAATTAATACGTATGGACAAATCCACAAAGGCTTATTTTCGCCTAGCGCCTAATCGTGTCAGGTGTTTTTTTTCCCCCTGAACGTGCAAGTGATGAGTTTTTTTTTCCTCCCCTAAACACCTGTAAACTCCTATGTGTGCATGGACACACAGGCTAACACGGAGGGGCGTTTAGAGGCAGAATAAAAAAGGCAAATGCCCAAAAAAGCGGCGTTTTTGATGCCCAGTGCAGGAGGCCATATTACTACAATACTATTTATACTAAGCAGTGCCGGCAGCATCTGCCAATGTACTCAGCTTCTCCCCTTCCTCTCAGCAAAGGTAGAGAGTTATGTTTGTGAGCCTGTAACCTAATCCTTTGAGGGTACATGGATCATGCATATAAGTTTAACGACCCTCATAGACCTATGGGCAGCTTATGGACTTCTTTTTTTTTTTTTAGCTATTTGTCCATATGAGTTTTTTTTTTTTTTAGCTTCCCTTCCTAATAGAAGCAACCGGGTAAACACATAATTCTCAAAAACTAACAAACCAGGTTTTGAAAAAAAAAAATATATATATATATGTATATATATATATATATATATAAACGTAATGTGAATTTAAGGCAGAGTTCCACCCAAAAGTGGAACTTGCGCTTATATGCTCCCCCCCCCCTTCCGGTGCCACATTTGGTACCTTTCAGGGGGGAAGGGGGCAACAGGTACCTGTTTTTTACAGGTACCCTTCCCCACTTCCGGGGTGACAGCGTCACGGCGATGTCCCTCGGATGTTCCCCCTCCTTCTTCCTCCGCCGCCGGGCCAATTATAAAGCACAGGGCTTCACTGCTGGGTTCCCTCGACAGCTGATACGAAAATCAGCTTTGGGTGCCGACATCGCAACAACCCTTGAAGGTAAGTTCTAATATTTAAAAGTGAGCAGCTTCAGTATTTGTAGCTGCTGACTTTAAATTTTTTTCATGGAGGGCAGAACTCCTCTTTATTGTAAGATAATGTGAATGTACATTTTATACAGAATTAAAAATACAATGTATCATGATAGGATTTATTTTATTTCAAATTAGTTAAAAAATGCATGCTCTTCAGAAGCTGCTAATCTGCTAGCTTCATTAGTAAAGGGTAAGGTCAATAATTAGAGATTGTCTGGGCTCAATGAACAGTTACACAAGAGCCATTGCATAACATGGCTTATTATAGCAGCTGCAAGTAAAAAGCTGAAAGGAACTGTAGAATATAGTAACAGGAAAGACAAGCTGCTCTAAAGTTGCAAGATCAAGATTACTCCTTACATAATCAGTTTGGGAGGCAAATTATCTTACAACAGCTTTCTAGTTATGTGAAACTACTGATGTTAGGGCATTTGTTTATTTCAGTGAAATTGTCAGAATTCATTATAAATAGCTTTAAGCATGGTGATGTCCAATTATGGTGCAAAGAAAACATGTTGTACTAGTTGGTGTTTTTTTATGTACTAATACACTGTATAACATGAATGTTTAGACCTAGATGATCAGTATCAACCGAATATTTACTTTCAAAAATTATGATTTTCTAATAATGGCATTTGTATGTGGTCTTTAAAAAAACCCTTTTTTTTCTCACTCTGTGCTAACTCCTCGGGTCTTATATACCAATGCCATAAACATGCCATAAACATGCTTGCTGGGCTGTTGATCTTCAGCAATACAGCAGGGATGCCTTACACTTATTAAAGGAACATGATGCACTTCTGGTCCTGTGTCTGTACCCAAATTCAGTAAAGTCTACCACCCTTTCCAATGTCTTAAGTTGTTTCTGATAAATTGTCTCCTTGCCCCAGAAAATCAGGTCAGCAGGGGTTTTAGATCTGAATAAAATTTGTTTTACAATGTTTTAGTTCAGTTTTTGATGTTTGGATTATTTTTGCTTTTGTTTTTTTATAATTTGCAGTGCATTGTAGGGAATGTTGATACCCATTATAATGTTAATTAATCTGTGTTATTATTCCACTCTACTTTTGTCACTACATGCTTACAATTAGCTGATATATTTGTGATTGTGAATACCTGAGAAATATATCTATATGCAATCAAGGAGCATTAAAGTTAATTTTACTGTCTGCTGATATAGTTATAAACAGACAATGGTCTACGGATATATTATTTCTTTAATTATAGTATACAACCAACACAATGTGAAACTGAACATTCTTAGTATATAAGACACCCTAAGACTGCAAATGAAATGTTTTGACATTGACAACTTACCTTTGTAATGTTACAAAAATTAAATTTTTTAAAACAAATGTCAGTATGTAGTGTTGTCTGTTCCTGTCTATTTTAATCTCATATTTTAGCATAGCATACCAATAAACTGTATGCATGGCATGTATTAAACCTATATACTGTACCTAAATATGTGGCATATTTAAAAGGTAGTACCATGAACCGAAAAGAGTATCACTCATTTCAATTCATGGTAACACCTTTTAAATATGCCCGGTGGTGGCGAACACTAATAATAACTGTAACTCTGTAGGGTGCAAAATGTATAACTGAAAAACGTAATGCGTCACATCTACCACTAGAGCCAATATCTCCAGTTCAAACTCAAACTGTACTATCAAAAAGAATACTGTTTTTCTTCATTTATCATATAGGCCAAATCTTGTGACCCTTTTTTTTCTCTCTTATACCAAAATATAATATAAGATAAAAACAAAAATGTTTTGAAAAGTGAATCCTTACCAAGTAACTAGAGACTCAAGATCTAAGTATAGGCAAATCTAGGAAACCACAACACAGGGACGGAAGATTTGGAAAGATAATATTGTTTTACAGAATAAAAAGTCGAATGAATAACACATACTATAAAACATGCTTTAGTTGGATGAGGGAAGATTTAGGTGCCAAAAAATGCCACACAGATTATTACATAAAATACATCCTAAACTTTATTACATTACATATACACAAAAAGTTTATGTTTTTTTGATTTAATAGTAGTCCTTATATCCTCAGAACATAAAGCTTGTCAACACTAATTGCCTCCTCACCCACTGCGCCACCAGGGGTGAGGGCATGCACAACGGCCCATACCACCATCTTAAAATGGGAGAGATCTTTCAGTAGCAGCCATCAATAGCACTACACAAACCACTGCCATCATCTTATGAGGGTGTCCATATAGGGGTGAACGCTGCCATCATGGAGTAGTCTTCCGGGGGGGGGGTGGCCATATTAGGGTGGACCAGACAGAGGCAGAAATGGAACAAAGCTTAGTCTGCCCCCCCTTCTTACCATCCATAACCTTGCAGCTATATAGATAAAAAAAATTATATCTCCCCGACGTGCCCAAACGACCCCACATTAGGCATAAGGCAAACAAGACGGGGAACTCCATTTATACCACCAGGGTTCGCAGTTCAGATACAAACCATATACATATCAGTGAGTACCTCAAAGAACATTGAACAGAAATTGTAGGGATAAAAAATATATAATAGGCGTTTGACTATCAATTTATAAATTCATTGAGCTTAAACTTTGACCCCAACACATGAGTGAAAAATAAGTCCAAACATTCCAGTTAAAACCCATATACAAATAGACAAAATAAATGTACAATATTAATCCATATGTTCTAGTCATATCCCAATTTCATCATACATATGCAGAGATATGACATTATTTTCCAAAGGGTATACATCTTTTCAAAAATTAGTCTAGCCATAGCTAGTGCAGGGGGTGTACCGGGTGTGCCTGGGCACACTCTAATCACCCTGTGCGGCGCAGATTCCCCCTGCTGATATTTCACCAAAGCCCCCCAACGGGGCTCCATAAAAAAATTGTAAAAAATAAAAAACTACTAACACTGTCCACTGCCCTACTGACAAGTTCACTGCCCTACCGATGCCAACAGATGCCCTACTGACAAGTCCGGGGCCCTCCTGACACCAACCTCTGCCCTACTGACACCAACTTCTGCCCTACTGACAAGTTCACTGCCCTACCGATGCCAACCGATGCCCTACTGACACCAACCTCTGCCCTACTGACACCGACCTCTGCCCTACTGACAAGTTCACTGCCCTACTGACACCATCCATGTTTTAATACATTTGGGGTGCACACCCTAATGCAATAGGCTGCGCACACCTATGAGTCTAGCCCAGAATATAACCCCAACATACAGTGTTGGGGGTAACTAGTTACAAAGTAACTGATTACAGTAACTACATTACTTTTTTTGGTAACTATGTAAAGTAACTAGTTACAATACTAATATTGGTAACTACACTACTTTACTAGGCTATAGGAGGTAACTACACTACTTTACTAGGTTATAGGAACGCGCATTCCTGCGTTACCCAAGCCGTACGATACAATCGTTATTTCGAAGAATAGAGAGGGGTGAAGTTTATGACTTTTTGTTGCACTTTATGTTTTATTCTGTTTTTTCAGGTTTTGTTCTCATGTTTCCCAAAGCCTGTGTTTATACCATAAACTCTATGCAGAAAGAGTGTCATGTATCTTCTTCTACACGGTCAATTAAGAAAGAGGAAAGTAAAGTAATAAGTAGTGAAGTTACTTTTCAAATGCAGTAACTAGTAAAGTAATCTCATTACAATTTACAGAAGTAACTAGTAACTAGTAACTAGTTACATTTTTTGAGTAACTACCCCAACACTGCCAACATATGGACTAAAAATCCATCCATATGTTTCAGTCAAAGTCCATACTGCTACTGGACTCCCAGGGTTTATCCCAAAAACTTTTAAAGCTGGGAGCCTCATTCAGACCGAAAAAACATGAGGTTTTATAATATATCGACCTCGTCTCCATTAGTAGTAAAATCCCCTGCTCTGTTTGAGCCTTGTACAAAATGTAATACAAAAAACTTTATTACTGAGGTATCATAATTATTGTAAACATTTGTTAAGCATATTTCTTAGTTGTTGGTACAAATACCTTGCGCAAACTTTAATGGTTTTCAAATCTTTGAATGTTAAGGCCTTAGGGGGGCGATATTTCATCCTCTAGTAGGAACTCTATAATGTTTTGTTACTATAACCTTTTCTTGTAAGCATAGCCAATAGGGCATCAGCTTTTTCCTTGAAATCTGAATAATTTATCCGTAAGTACTGACTGCATGGGACACTATTGCCCAAAGACAATGGATAAGCGCTCGTTGTGTGTAAAATAGTGCTGCCTGCGGTTAGATTCCTATAAAATTTAAATACTAAGTATACATCCTGCTGGGCAATTATTTTAACATTAAGGAAACTCATTTTTCTTTGACTGCAATCCATTGAGAACTTTAGATTCTATTTATTTTTATCAACCATATCCATGAGTACGGAGATCCAACTCTTGTCCACAGCATTAATACATCATTGATGTAACGATACCAGGCTAGTATATTCTCCGGGTCATTTAAACAGGTATCTCTAGAATAAATAATCCTTTTCCTAACCCCCCCCCCCAGGTAAACATTGATGTATGATGAGATCTCATCGCCACGCCTGCTCCTAGAGATAATGGGTCTCTAAACAAAAGATAATGCAGAGTCAAAATATGTTCCAAGAGTTGTAGAGCAAAATGGTTATAGCCCCACATTGAGCGTTCTCGCTTTCCAAGGAGGAATTCTATCACCTCTAGTCCCTTCTTGTGAGACATGCTGCTGTATAAACACTCAGTATCAGTGGCTACCAGCCATCTGCTTGTTTGGTGGATGTGATTTAAATCTTAGGTAGGCCTATTGTGTCTTTTACATATAATTGGAGATTTGTGACATTTTGTTTTAAATAGTTATCAAATATCTAATTCACGCTTTCTGTTTGGCACCCTTTCCCTCATACAATAGGCCAGCCTGGAGAATTGTGTAAATTCTTATGGGTTTTGGGAAGGGCATTGAGGGTGGGGGTTTTTGGTTCTTTATTATTCAGAAATTCATATGTTTCTTTATTGATAACAGACAAAAGATATGCCTAATAAATAATTTCAACAAACTCCCATTTGAACTCCACTATAATTTCAGAGGAGTTTCAAATGGGAGGGACTTGTACCACTCTTTCTTTCTAAGGGTTTTTTGACATATAGATACATAATTCTGGTTACTCATGTTTCCTCACTTATAAGATGGTTTTATTACTATCCGATTATTTTTTTGTTGTTTTAGCGCAGTTTACTGTAAGATAGAACATGTGGTCCTCCCTTATCAATAGTAATATTTTCTAGTTCCAAGGTCAAGTTTTTCAAAAAGGCCCAAATATTAGGATTTTCACCAGTGGCGGCTGGTGAAGTTTTAAGATGGGGGGCGCAAGACCCCGCCCCTTCCATTTTGACCCCTCCCATTTCTCAGAAGCCCCACCCCTTAGACTCCACCCATTTTGTCCCCTGTATTTTGCTTGCGTGAACCAATTCTCCCAATATATCACATATTAAGGGGTCCATCAGTACTAGTATATCCCATAATAGGGAGCAGGGGCCCTATTATGGGATATACTGTGAGAGACACCCTTATATGGGATACATGGACTGAGAGTGGCACAAACCCCACAGTACAGACCCCCCCAGCACAAACCTCACAGTACAGACCCCCCCAGCACAAACCTCACAGTACAGACCCCCCCCAGAACAAACCCCTCAGGCACAAACCCTGCACAAAGAACTCAAGCACAAACCCCACAGTACAGGCCCCTAGCACAAACCCCACAGTACAGGCCCCTAGCACAAACCCCACAGTACAGGCCCCTAGCACAAACCCCACAGTACATACCCCCTTCAATATAGTGACCAGTATAAATGCCCCCTTTCAATGTAGTGACCAGCATACATGTCCCCAATGCAGTGACCAGTATACATGTCCCCAATGCAGAGCTATGTGTGCGTGGCTCCAGTGCAGCCAGTGACCACCAGTATACGTCCCCCTATGCAGAGCTATGCGTGCGTGCATCCAGTGCAGCCAGTGACCACCAGTATATGTCCCCCAATGCAGAGCTATGCGTGCGTGCATCCAGTGCAGCCAGTGACCACCAGTATATGTCCCCCAATGCAGAGCTATGCGTTCGTGCATCCAGTGCAGCCAGTGACCACCAGTATACATGTCCCCCAATGCAGAGCTATGCGTGCGTGCCTCCAATGCAGTGACCACAAGTATACATCCCCCAATGCAGAGCTATGCGTGCGTGCCTCCAATGCAGTGACCACAAGTATACATCCCCCAATGCAGAGCTATGCGTGCGTGCCTCCAGTGACCACAAGTATATGTCCCACAATGCAGAGCTATGCGTGCGTGCCTCCAATGCAGTGACCACCAGTATATGTCCCACAATGCAGAGCTATGCGTGCGTGCCTCTAATGCAGTGACCACAAGTATATGTCCCCCAATGCAGAGCTATGCGTGCGTGCCTCCAATGCAGTGACCACAAGTATATATCCCCCAATGCAGAGCTATGCGTGCGTGCCTCCAATGCAGTGACCACAAGTATACATCCCCCAATGCAGAGCTATGCGTGCGTGCCTCCAGTGACCACAAGTATATGTCCCCCAATGCAGAGCTATGCGTGCGTGCCTCCAGTGACCACAAGTATATGTCCCACAATGCAGAGCTATGCGTGCGTGCCTCCAATGCAGTGACCACCATTATATGTCCCACAATGCAGAGCTATGCGTGCGTGCCTCCAATGCAGTGACCACAAGTATATGTCCCACAATGCAGAGCTATGCGTGCGTGCCTCCAATGCAGTGACCACCAGTATACATGTCCCACAATGCAGAGCTATGCGTGCGAGCCTCCAATGCAGTGACCACAAGTATATGTCCCACAATGCAGAGCTATGCGTGCGTGCCTCCAATGCAGTGACCACAAGTATATGTCCCACAATGCAGAGCTATGCGTGCGTGCCTCCAATGCAGTGACCACCAGTATATGTCCCCCAATGCAGAGCTATGTTTGCGTGCCTCCAATGCACTGACCACAAGTATTTGTCCCCCAATGCAGAGCTATGCGTGCGTGCCTCCAGTGACCACAAGTATATGTCCCACAATGCAGAGCTATGCGTGCGTGCCTCCAATGCAGTGACCACAAGTATATGTCCCCCAATGCAGAGCTATGCGTGCGTGCCTCCAATGCAGTGACCACAAGTATACATCCCCCAATGCAGAGCTATGCGTGCGTGCCTCCAATGCAGTGACCACAAGTATACATCCCCCAATGCAGACCTATGCGTGCGTGCCTCCAGTGACCACAAGTATATGTCCCACAATGCAGAGCTATGCGTGCGTGCCTCCAATGCAGTGACCACCAGTAAACATCCCCCAATGCAGAGCTATGCGTGCGTGCCTCCAATGCAGTGACCACCAGTATATGTCCCACAATGCAGAGCTATGCGTGCGTGCCTCCAGTGCAGTGACCACCAGTATATGTCCCACAATGCAGAGCTATGCGTGCGTGCCTCCAATGCAGTGACCACCAGTATATGTCCCCCAATGCAGAGCTATGCGTGCGTGCCCGACAGAGCAGTGACCACCAGTAGATGTCCCCTAATGCAGAGCTATGCGTGCGTGCCCGACAGAGCAGTGCACTTACCTGGAGGCTCGGCTTCTCCCTCTCCTCTTCTCCGGTCTCCTCTCCGCTCCGCTCTCTGCAAAGCCGGTCCACGCGACGTCAGCGGGGTCAGCATGGGGCCATGGGATGTCCTGAATGATGATTGGTCCAGGCTGTAGACTGGACCAATCACAGCCAGGATATCAGGAAAGTGGGGGTGCCCAAGCGCAATGACTTGCGCTCAGGTTACGCCCCCAGAAGGCAGCCAATCGGCGCCCTTCTGGGTCGTAAACCCCACCCCTCCCATAGCCACCACATAGGCCGGGGTAGCGGCGAACACAATTTATTTATTTTTTTTAAACTTTATTTGTTCGTTTTGTAATTTTTTTTTTTTCAAAACTTTATTTGTTAGTTTTTTTTTTTTTTCTTCTTTTTTTTTTTCTTTTCTTTAGGGGTAGGGGGGCGGCGCCCTGGTGCCCCCTATGCACGGGCCGCCACTGATTTTCACTAAGCAAAGGAAAGGTAAGGATTTGCACTTGCATTCTAAAGACATAAATAAAATAAGTGCAGCCCTAAAAAGGTATATATGTATAATCATAAATCTCCTTCAGATGAATGAAGTGAAAATTAAATAATAATGTTACAAATAGTAAACTGTAATCCTCATTAGAAAAGAGTTGAAATCTTTGTTAGAAAATGTCCATATAAAAATGCAGAAACAGAGTCCCAAGTGAAAAGGTGACTTTGAAACCAATGATGGTGATGATAGTGATAGAATCCAACACCAGCAAGATAATACAAATGAGATCACCAGAAGTAATGGACCCAAAATTCCATATACTGTAGAATATGGGTCATTCAAAGCAGATTATGGTAGTACGACCCCTCTCTCAGCATACAGTTGCCCAATGTACATGCCAGGATGGTCAGGGTAGTCAGCATTGGAACGCCCGGACTTCCAAACGGATGATGTATACATGAAAATAACCAAACGGTGCAAACATAGTGTAAAACTGTTCTAAATGCACACACTATAAGAAAATCATGCAAACATTTTCGTCTGAGGAATTTTCGTACAATTTTCGTGCACACAACTTTTGACAACCGATTCAGACTTTTCGTACGAAAATTCCTGAAGGGACAAACTCCAAAATTTTTAGTTTAATGTTTACCTGAAAAACCTGAAAGTAAAGACTGAACATGATCAGAAACAATAAACAACCAAAAAAAGCCTTTCTCGTACAAGAATTTTCGTACAAATTTTCTTTCATTGGTTTCTGATTTTCTGTAAAACAACAAGGCAAATTGAACGATCGTTCACCAGATTTTCTTATAGTGTGTACCCCACTTAACCACTTGCCGACCACCCACAGTATATTTACTGCGGCAGTCAGCCCCTCACAGGCAAAGCGACATAGAACTACGTCGCTAACCTGTGAGGCTCTAGGGGTGAGCGCGCGTGCCCCCGCTCGCTCCTGCACAGCCCCGCGCGTGTGACAGGCGGACATCGGGTCCCTCGAGATCGTCCGGTGCAGAGGGAGAAAGGCAGGCGGCTGATGTAAACAAAGCCTCCTGTCATTCTCCCCTGTGTAAGGACAGAGATCATACGGTCCTGCTATGTAGGATCGTATGTCTCTGTTGTTACACCTCAAGCCACATCCCTTTACAGTTAGAAGCACTCCCCTAGGGACACACTTAACCCCTGCATCACCAATAAAGTTAACCCCTTCCCTGCCAGTAACATTTTTACAGTAACAGTGCATATGTATAGCACTGATTACTGTAGTAATGTCACTGATACCCCCAAAAGTGTCAAAAATGTCAGTCAAGGGTCCGATCTGTCCGCCGCAATGTCGCAGTCCTGCAAAAAAAAACGCAGATCGCCGCCATTACTCGTTAAAAAAAAACAACAAAAATTACAAAAATCTTTCCCTTAGTTAGTAAACGCAATAACTTTTGCGCAAACCAATCAAAATACGCTTATTGCGATTTTTTTTTTACCAAACATTTGTAGCAGAAAACAAATTGGCCTAAAATGTTAAAAAAATCTGATTTTAAATTTTTTTTGGGGGAATTTCATATAAAAGAATTTGAAAAATATTGTTATTTTTGCAAAATTTACGCTCTTTTTTTGTTTATAGCGCAAAAAGTAAAAATCGCACAGGTGATAAAATACCACCTAAAGAAATCTCTGTTTGTGGGAAAAAAGGACGTTGAATTCGTTTAGGTACAGCATCGCACGACGGCGCAATTGTCCGTTAAATTCACGCAGTGCCTAATCGCAAAATAGGGCCTGGTCAGGAAGGGGGTAAAATCATCTGGGGCTTAAGTGGTTAAGGGAGCCCTATGAAGGATTTCAGTTCTATCAGCTTTCTGCTGTCCCTCATTAGTTTCATACTGTCTGTTATTAGTAGTACACAATGATAAAGGACCTTTGGCCTGTAATGATCCATGGCTTTCCTCCTACAGTTACATCAGATCTCTAAGGGCTCTAAAATCATTGATGGTAAAGTTCTTCCAAGGAGTTCATTTAGAAACATCCACATCATTGTCATAAATACCCTTTAGCATCAGCCTATGGGCAAAAAGAGTAAAATCCTTGACCATTTAAAAAATATCTATATTTTGGTACAGGCAAAAGAAGAGTCCAAGTTGTAGTTGTATTTCAGTTTCCAACAAAGGAGAAGGATAAAAATGTATCACTTCAAACTGTTCCTGTCCTACTATATTTTGATTACAAGTGGGGCCAGATTCCCCTTGTTTCTTTTCCCACCCACCAAAAAAGAAGAAGGTGAAATCTTGATAGTGGTGCCTAGACTAAACATAATATTTTTTATATTAGAGTGTGAAGTAGTTGAGAAAGAGAAACGATTCCCAAGTATTGCAGGTAAATGCCTAATTGCTAAAGAGTCCTTGTGGGATATAAAATTACCCTAGTGCTCTTTTTGGAGTATTGTGAGTATAGTGCTGCCTTGTGTCAGAACACCCATGCCAGTGCCAAGTGACCTATCTGTATACTGAGAGGGAACCTGAAATTCTGTTGGAGTACCTATATTGTAAGAATACAACATCAATACATCTTTACCTTGTGAAACTCTAAATTTCCTATTACTATGTTAACTTGTGTGTGAGACCCACCACCTTTGACTTTATAGACATATGTATGCAAAGTTAAAGTTTCAGATTTATATAGTTGTGTATATGTGCAAAGTCTATAATATGGATCTCCCTTTCTATTCTTAAAGAAGTAATGCTCAGCACCATGCTAATGCTCTCCTGAAAAAGCATGACACAGTGCAAAATATATTGAGCTAGACCAATCAGCAACCAAGTGAACCTACGACCTGGATACTGGCTACCTCTACTTACTCTACATTTATGACCTCGGCCACTCAAGCCCTTTCTTTTCTTTTGAGTGGGACATTCAATATCAAGGGCTTATGGGCCATTTTGGTGTTGGGATAAGCACCCATTGAGGGAGTACTGTCTCTTACTAATGTATTTGTTGTCTTTTATGTGATATTTTTACGAATTAACAATAAAGAACAAGTTTTAAAAAATAATAAACTTGTTTTGTAAGAATATGCTGTGCCACTAAATTCCATCTACTTTTCACTTGTTGTTCCTAATGATAAGCAAGTTTGTATTTGTTACAGAAAAAAGGCAACGTTTCAGAGTCATCTGATGAAGAAGGTTTGCAATATAAGTATATATATATATACATATGAGTACACCCCTTAAATTTCTGTAAATATTTTTTTATATCTTTTCATGTGACAACACTGAAGAAATTACACTTTGCTACAATGTAAAGTAGTGAGTGTACAGCTTGTATAACAGTGTAAATTTGCTGTCCCCTCAAAATAACTCAACACACAGCCAATAATGTCTAAACCACTGGAAAAAAAGTGAGTACACCCCTAAGTGAAAATGTCCAAATTGGGCCCAATTAGCCATTTTCCCTCCCCGGTGTCATGTGACTTGTTATTGTTACAGGGTCTCAAGAGTGAATAGGGTGCAGGTGTGTTAAATTTGGTGTTATTACTTTCACTCTCCCATACCGGTCACTGGAATTTCAACATGGCACCTCATGGCAAAGAACTCTCTGAGGATCTGAAAAAAGAATTGTTGCTCTACATAAAGATGGCCTAGGCTATAAGAAGATTGCCAAGACCCTGAAACTAAGCTGCAGCAAGGTGGCCAAGACCATACAGCGGTTTAACAGGACAGGTTCCACTCAGAACAGGCCTCGCCAATGGTCGACCAAAGAAATTGAGTGCATGTGCTCAGCGTCATATCCAGAGGTTTTCTTTGGGAAATAGACTTTTGAGTGCTGACAGCATTGCTGCAGAGGTTGAAGGGGTGGGGGTCAGCCTGTCAATGCTCAGACCATACGCCACATTCCTCATCAAATTGGTCTGCATGGCTGTCGTCCCAGAAGATGATGCACAAGAAAGCCCGCAAACAGTTTGCTGAAGACACGCAGACTAAGGACATGGATTACTAGAACCATGTCCTGTGCTCTGATGAGACCAAGATAAACTTATTTGGTTCAGATGGTGTCAAGCGTGTGTGGCGGCAACCAGGTGAGAAGAACAAAGACAAGTGTGTCTTGCCTACAGTCAAGCATGGTGGTGGGAGTGTCAAGGTCTGGGGCTGCATGAGTGCTGCCGACACTGGGGAGCTACAGTTCATGGAGGGAACCATGAATACCACATGTACTGTGACATACTGAAGCAGACTGGGCCACAGGGCAGTATTCCAACATGATAACGAACCCAATCACCGCTCCAAGACGACCACTGCCTTACTAAAAAAGCTGAGGTTAAAGGTGATGAACTGGCCATGAATGCAGTGGCGTGGGGGGTGCTGAGGAGGCCACTGGCCCCAGACGCAACATTTAGGGGGGCCATCCGCGGGATCATAGTGTCCGGCGGCCCGACCGCACGCCTCCTCTTGGCGCCGCGACGAGCAGCAGACCGCTGAAGGTGTCACGTGCAGCCAGGGGGCTGGGCTGGTCATGGGTGAAGATGCTCTGTGGCTCGATGCATGTGCAGCACCGCTTCTGGAGTCTCCCCCTGCTGTCTGGGCCAGCCGCCGACATGTTGTCTCTCCCCTCCGCTCCGGATCGCCTCCTCGAGTCGCCAGTGTTTGGACACAGAACAAGGTAAGTGATGTGCTGCCTGCCCCTGGGGGCCCAGGGAAGTGCACATGGGGGGGGGGGGGTCAGTGTAGGGGGATAAGTATAGGTGTCAGTGTATGGGGGTGTCAGTGTATGGGGGGGTCAGTGTATGGGGGTCAGTGTATGTGGAAATGTAGGGGGGGTCAGTGTAGGGGGTCAGTGTATGCGGGGGTCAGTGTAGGGGGGTCAATGTAGGTGTCAGTGTATGGGGGGGTCAGTGTAGGGGTCAGTGTATGTGGAAATGTAGGGGGGTCAGTGTATGTGTCAGTGTAGGGGGTTAGTGTAGGTGTCAGTGTGGGGGTCAGTGTATAGGGGGGGGTCAGTGTATGTGGGAATGTAGGGGGGTCAGTGTAGGAGGGGTCAGTGTGGGGGGGGTCAGTATAGGTGTCAGTGTATGGGGGGTCAGTGTAGGTGTCAGTGTATGGGGGTGTCAGTGTATGGGGGGGGTCAGTGTATGGGGGGGTCAGTGTATGGGGGGTCAGTGTATGTGGAAATGTAGGGGGGTCAGTGTAGGGGGTCAGTGTATGCGGGGGTCAGTGTAGGGGGGTCAATGTAGGTGTCAGTGTATGGGGGGGTCAGTGTAGGACAGTGGTTCTCAATTCCGGTCCTCGGGACCCACTAACAGGCCAGATTTTAAGTATTACCTTGGGGGATGCAGACTAGAATACTGCAATCACTGAGCAGCAAATGAGATCACCTGTGATGTAATTTAGTTATCTTGCAAACCTGGCCTGTTGGTGGGTCCCGAGGACCGGAGTTGAGAACCACTGGTGTAGGGGGTCAGTGCATGTGGAAATGTAGGGGGGTCAGTGTATGTGTCAATGTAGGGGGTTAGTGTAGGTGTCAGTGTGGGGGTCAGTGTATAGGGGGGGTCAGTGTATGTGGGAATGTAGGGGGGTCAGTGTAGGAGGGGTCAGTGTGTGGGGGGGTCAGTATAGGTGTCAGTGTATGGGGGGGTCAGTGTAGGTGTCAGTGTATGGGGAGGTCAGTGTAGGGGGTGTTAGTGTAGGGGTCAGTGTAGGTGTCAGTGTATGGGGGGGTCAGTGTATGGAGGTCAGTGTAGGTGCGTCAGTGTATGTGGAAATGTAGGGGGGGTCAGTGAAGGGGGTCAGTGTAGGTGTCAGTGTATGGGGGGGGTCAGTGTAGGGGGGGTCAGTATAGGTGTCATTGTAGGGGTCAGTGTATGGGGGAGTCAGTGTCGGTGTCAGTGAAAGGGGGTCAGTGTAGGGGGGGTCAGTGTTGGTGGGTCAGTCTAGGTGTCAGTGTATGGGGGGTCAGTGTAGGTGTCAGTGTAGGGGGGTCAGAGTAGTTGTCAACGAAGGTGTCAGTGTAGGGGGGTCAGTGTGTGGGATCAGTGTAGGTGTCAGTGTGTGGGGGGGGGGGGTCAGTGTAGGTGTCAGTGTATGGGGGGGTCAGTGTAGATGTCAGTGTATAAGGGGGTCAGTGTAGGTGTCAGCGTATGGGGGGGCAGTGAAGGGGTCAGTGTAGTAAGGGGGGTCAGTGAAGGGGGGGTCATTGTAGGAGTCATTATAGGGGTCAGTGTAGGGGGGGGGTCAGTGTAGTGGTCAGTGTAGGGGGGTCAGTGTAGGTGTCAGTGAAAGTGTCAGTGTAGAGGGGTCGGTGAAGGTGTCAGTGTAGGGGGGGTCAGTGAAGGTGTCAGTGTAGGGGGGGGGGTGTCAGCGTAGGGGGGGTTGTCAGTGTAGGGGGTTCAGTGAAGGTGTCAGGTAGGTCAGTGTAGGAATCAGGAATGTCAGTGTAGGATTCAGTATGGGGGTCAGTATAGTAATTAGGTAGGTTAGTGTAGTGATCAGGTCTGTTAGTGCAGGAATCAGGTAGGTCAGTGTAGTGATCAGATAGGTCTCTGTAGGGGTCAGATAGGTCTCTGTAGGTGTCAGTAGTGATCAGGTAGGTTAGTGCAGGAAACAGGTAGGTATGAGTAGTGGTCAGGTAGGTCTCTGTAGTGGTCAGATAGGTCTCTGTAGGTGTCAGTATAGTGATCAGGTAGGTTAGTACAGGAAACAGGTAGGTCAGTGTAGTGGGCAGTGTATTGGTCAGGTAGGTCTATGTAGTGGTCAGGGAGGTCAGTGTAGGTGTCAGTATAGAAATAAGGTAGGTCAGTGTAGTGATCAGGTTGGTTAGTGCAGGAATAAGGTAGGTCAGAGTAGGTGTCTGTGTAGTGGTCAGGTAGGTTAGTGTAGGTGTCAGTATAGTGATCAGGTAGGTTAGTCTTGAATCAGATAGGTTAGTGCAGGAAACAGGTAGGTCAGTGTAGGTGTTTAGTGAACAGGTAGGTCTGTGTAGTGGTCGGGTAGGTCTGTGTAGTGGTCAGGTAGGTCAGTGTAGGTGTCAGTATAGTAATTAGGTAGCTCAGTGTAGGAATCAGGTCGATTAGTGTAGGAATCAGGTAGGTCTCTGTATTGGTCAGATAGGTCTCTGTAGGTGTCAGTATAGTGATCAGGTAGGTTAGTGCAGGAAACAGGTAGGTATGAGTAGTGGTCAGGTAGGTCTCTGTAGTGGTCAGATAGGTCTCCCTAGGTGTCAGTATAATGATCAGGTAGGCTAGTACAGGAAACAGGTAGGTCAGTGTAGTGGTCAGTGTATTGGTCAAGTAGGTCTGTGTAGTGGTCAGGTAGTTCAGTGTAGGTGTCAGTATAGTAATTAGGTAGCTCAGTGTAGTGATCAGGTAGGTCAGAGTAGGTGTCTGTGTAGTGGTCAGGTAGGTCAGTGTAGGTGTCAGTATAGTAATCAGGTAGGTCAGTGTAGGAATAAGGTAAGTCTCTGTAGTGGTCAGGAAGGTCAGTGTATATGTCAGTATAGTAATCAGGTAGGTCAGTGTAGGAATAAGGTAGGTCTCTGTAGCGGTCAGGTAGGTCAGTGTAGGTGTCAGTATAGTAATCAGGTAGGTCTGTGTAGTGGTCAGGTAGGTCTGTGTAGGTGTCAGTATAGTAATCAGGTAGGTCTGTGTAGTGATCAAGTAGGTCTGTGTAAGTATCAGTATAGTAACTACATAGTATAGTAACTACATACTACATACAGTAAATACATGTCAAATACATGTAGGGTCCATTCACACGTCTGTAAAATGGGTCCGCGTCCTTTCCACAATTTAGCGGAACGTTTACAGACCCATTGATTTTCAATTGCAGTCTGAAAAATGAGGCATTC
The DNA here is from genome assembly GCF_965119305.1 of Pelophylax lessonae. Classification (NCBI taxonomy): domain Eukaryota; kingdom Metazoa; phylum Chordata; class Amphibia; order Anura; family Ranidae; genus Pelophylax; species Pelophylax lessonae. Next base: position 522,766,676 of record NC_138768.1, read on the forward strand.
ACAGAATAAAGAACTGTCAGCCAGAACAGGCACCAAAAATTAGCCAACAAGAACTTTGTATTTTGTGGCTGGAGGTACATGAGGGATACACAGGATACAGAAGTAAGTGTCGGGCCAGTACAGGCCCCAAAAATTAGCCAACAGGCGTTCACCTGACAGCAAAGAACTTTGTATTCTGTGGCTGGAGGTACAGTGGGTATGGAAAGTATTCAGACCCCCTTAAATTTTTCACTCTTTGTTATATTGCAGCCATTTGCTAAAATCATTTAAGTTCAATCTTCTTCCTCATGAATGTACACATAGCACCCCATACTGACAGAAAAACACAGAATTGTTGACATTGTTGCAGATTTATTAAAAAAGAAAAACTAAAATATCACATGGTCCTAAGTATTCAGACCCTTTGCTCAGTATTTAGTAGAAGCCCCCTTTTGATCTAATACAGCCAGGAGTCTTTTTGGGAAAGATGCAACAAGTCTTTCACACCTGGATTTGAGGATCCTCTGCCATTCCTCCTTGCAGATCCTCTCCAGTTCTGTCAGGTTGGATGGTAAACGTTGGTGGACAGCCATTTTTAGGTCTCTCCAGAGATGCTCAATTGGGTTTAAGTCAGGGCTCTGGCTGGGCCATTCAAGAACAGTCACGGAGTTGTTGTGAAGCCACTCCTTTGTTATTTTAGCTGTGTGCTTAGGGTCATTGTCTTGTTGGAAGGTAAACCTTCGGCCCAGTCTGAGGTCCAGAGCACTCTGGAGAAGGCTTTTGTCCAGGATATCCCTATACTTGGCCGCATTCATCTTTCCCTCGATTGCAACCAGTCGTCCTGTCCCTGCAGCTGAAAAACACCCCCACAGCATGATACTGCCACCACCATGCTTCACTGTTGGGACTGTATTGGACAGGTGATAAGCAGTGCCTGGTTTTCTCCACACATACCGCTTAGAATTAAGGCCAAAAAGTTCTATTTTGGTCTCATCAGACCAGAGAATCTTATTTCTCACCATCTTGGAGTCCTTCAGGTGTTTTTTTAGCAAACTCCATGTGTCTTACACTGAGGAGAGGCTTCCGTCGGGCCACTCTGCCATAAAGCCCCGACTGGTGGAGGGCTGCAGTGATGGTTGACTTTCTACAACTTTCTCCCATCTCCTGACTGCATCTCTGGAGCTCAGCCACAGTGATCTTTGGGTTCTTCTTTACCTCTCTCACCAAGGCTCTTCTCCCCCGATAGCTCAGTTTGGCCGGACGGCCAGCTCTAGGAAGGGTTCTGGTCGTCCCAAACGTCTTCCATTTGAGGATTATGGAGGCCACTGTGCTCTTAGGAACCTTAAGTGCAGCAGAAATCTTTTTGTAACCTTGGCCAGATCTGTGCCTTGCCACAATTCTGTCTCTGAGCTCTTCAGGCAGTTCCTTTGACCTCATGATTCTCATTTGCTCTGACATGCATTGTGATCTGGAAGGTCTTATATAGACAGGTGTGTGGCTTTCCTAATCAAGTCCAATCAGTATAATCAAACACAGCTGGACTCAAATGAAGGTGTAGAACCATCTCAAGGATGATCAGAAGAAAAGGAAAGTACCTGAGTTAAATATATGAGTGTCACAGCAAAGGGTCTGAATACTTAGGATCATGTGATATTTCAGTTTTTCTTTTTAATAAATCTGCAACAATGTCAACAATTCTGTGTTTTTCTGTCAGTATGGGGTGCTATGTGTACATTCATGAGGAAGAAGAATGAACCTAAATGATTTTAGCAAATGGCTGCAATATAACAAAGAGTGAAAAATTTAAGGGGGTCTGAATACTTTCCGTACCCACTGTACATTAGGCATTCACAGGATAAATAAGTGTCGGCCATTACAGGCCCCAAAAATTAGCCCACAGGCGTTCACCTGACAGCAAAGAACTTTGTATTCTGTGGCTGGTGGTTGCTGTGTGAAGCAGGGACAGAGTGTTAGCGACACAAATCGCTAGCTAATAGGTCCACAAAAGTCATTTGTCGGTGTAGGGAGTGGTTGCTGTGTGGAGCAAGGACAGACTGTATAGTGGCACAAATCGCTAGCTAATAGGTCCACAAATGTCTTTTGTCAGTGTAGAGAGAGGTTGCGGTGTGGAGCAGGGACAGACTGTAGTAATTAGGCATTCAACGGACATAAAAGGCCTTTTATGCTGCTGTATTTACCTTAGACAGGGACCATGAATTGTTATGGGTGGTGGCTGATATTTGTGGCCTGTCATGAGGAATTTGAGTCAAACATGGTCTACTGGTCACATGTGTTGAATTCCTCCGAGATCCATGCCTCATTCATTTTTAGAAATCCTTTCGGACAGGACACTGGATGAGAGGCAAGCCAACAGTTCCATTGCAAATTGTGCAAGCTCTGGCCAGAGGTCAAGCCTGCCCACCCAGTAGTCCAGGGGTTCATCACTTCTCAGAGCATCCACATTGGCCGTTAACCCGATGTAGTCGGGCACCTGTTGGTCTATGCGTTCCCTGATGCTGGAGCCTTTGCAGTCAACGCATAAGTCACAGTAAGCCCAACACTCACCTAGGGACGATCCGCTGGACGGATGGAGAAAAAGGGTTTCCATCCATCCAGATTTGACGTATCGGATTGGATCGGATGTCAGCGCCACCGGACATGTCTCCGCTGACATCCGATGCCCCATAGACATGCATGGGGGGACTGTTCAGATCCGCCAAAAAATGGACAGGCGGATCTGAACGGTCCTCCTGTGTGAAAGGGGCCTAAGAAGGCACCTGGACTCCCATCACCGAGCCCAGTGGGAGCAACGCCGTCAGAACCCACAAAGCCACACTCCAGGCTCTCACCATCCAGGCTCTTCTCCTCTCTCCTCACAATTGTCCTCCACTCCACCCTCCATGATGCTGTCCTCACATTTTTCTAGAAAAAGGCAGGCTTCCGTGGCCCAAATGTTTGAGAGTAAAAAATTATGAAGCCGGATAACCCTCTTGCCCAACGGTTGACCACTGGCTTGTCGGAACTGATAGCCCGCCAACTACTGACATATAAACTGGTGGACTCGGAGGCCTTTCGAAAATTTGTGGCCATTGGAACACCACTATGGAAGGTCCCAGGAAGGAAATATTTCTCGCAGAAGAGCATCCCAGAGTTATATGGCCATGTTCAGCCGCAAGTAAATGTATCTCTGGCACACAGTGTCGGTGCAAAGATACATCTGACCACAGACACATGGTCTAGCAAACACGGGCAGGGAAGGTATATAACTTTTACTGCCCACTGGGTGAACCTTCTGACGGTCATCAAGCATGTAACCCGTGGCAACCGTGGCCACGGATTGCATGCAGGCCAGCCGGCCTCTTCTTCTCCTCCTCCTACTCCATCCTCGCTCTCCTCCTTGGCTGACTCCTCCTTTTCCGCTGCTACCGTCTCTTCCGCTGCACAGCACAAGATCCCTTAGAACCTATTCGGCATGCCAGGTGAGACGTTGCCATGCTGTACTGCGTCTGTTGTGCCTGGAAGGCAGACTGGTCCTGCACTCCTTTCAGCTTTGCGTTTACAGGCAGATCAGTGGCTAACACTGCTCAATTTGACAGTTGGTAAAGTGGTGTGCGACAATGGTGCCAATCTGCTGAGCATGCTAAAACAGGGCAAAATTACACACGTGCCATGCCTGAACTTGGTCATGCAGCGATTCGTTGTCAAATACCCTGGGGTCCAGGACGTCTTGCGGCAGGCCAGGAAAATCTCGGCCCATTTCAGAAGATCTTACACAGCCATGGCTCGCCTTGCTGACATTCAGCAGTGACACAACCTGCCCGTCAGACGTCTTATTTGTGACTGTCCGACGCAATAGAACTCAGGATTGTATATGCTTGATAGGTTGCTCCAGCAGAAATGTGCAGTTAACGACTACCTGTACAAACTCTGCGGCAGGACAGATTCTGGGGAGCTTGTGGCTGCTCATGCGTGACGCATGCAGACTTCTGCGGCCATTTGATGAGATCACCAAACTGGTCAGTTGCAGCCAGGGCGCCATCAGTGACATTGTACCTTACGCCTTCTTTCTGGAGCGTGCATTGCATCATGTCATTGATCAAGCCGCCGAGGAGCAGGAAAATGAGGAAGTCGCAATGCTGGATGAATATAGAGAGCATATTATAGTGGATTTGTATTGTGCAGCACTGTGACTGGTGAGCGGTTCTGCAGCGAAACTACAACTACAAAGAGTGATAAACGCAATTAGAAAAAAGTATTATAACTGGTGTGATGGACCAGTGGGCCCCCAAAACGACAGATTGAGCGGGGTGTTATATAACAATATACTTTCATAATAGAGTATTTGGGTACTGCAGAAATTTTGCCTCTGCATCATCAACGTCACCTTCCCCACCACTAACATTCGAGATCTCGGAGTAGGCAGCAACAGCGGGGACCAACCTCCTTGGGCTGATCTGGGTACTGTCGTCAGACTGCTGAGTGGCGGCTGTTGCTACCTCCTCTTCCTCGTTCGATGCCAAGAATGGCTGCGCATCGTAAATGTCTTGTGATGGATCGGAAAATAATTCCTGTGACTCAAGCAGAGGGCATATGGTAGTGGTGTCTTTGGGGGTGCACACAGCAGAGAGTGAAGAGGGTGCAGATAGAGAGGATGAGGAGGGTGCAAAAGAGCAAGGCTGAGTGAGCCACTCAACCAAGTCTGGTGCATCCTTTGACGTAATCGAACGCACCTTCTGCAACGTCTTACTTTGGCTCTGGCCTGGCACTACTGCCCTACCACCCCTGCGGAAGGGCCTGCCTCTTCCTCTGCCTGTCATTTTTTAAATGACTCTGTGAAAAAAGTCTCTAGAGAAGCGCAGTATATGTGGAAGAAGGTATATAACACCCCACTTCAATCTGTCGTTTTGAGGGGCCACTGGTCTATCACACCAGTTATAAAAAATATATTTCCCCGTAACTTTTGTCACTGGGTGTAGCAGAGTTAACGCAGCGAAAGAGGCAAAATTTCTGCAGTACCCAAATACACTATTATGAAAGTATATTGTTATATAACACCCCGCTTCAATCTGTCGTTTTGGGGGCACTGGTATATCACACCAGTTATAATACTTTTTTTCCCAGTAACGTTTGTCACTGTGTGTAGCAGAGTTAATGCAGCGAAAGAGGCTAAATTTCTGCAGTACCCAAATACACTATTATGAAAGTATATTGTTATATAACACCCCGCTTCAAATCCACTTTAATATGCTTTCTATATTAGAAAGTATATTATAAGTGTATTACACCCCTATATACTGCACACCAAACAATAGTACACCTATACAAGTCCTTAAAAGGACTTTTGTGGACCTATTACCTAGCAATTTGTGTCACTAACAGTCTGTCCCTGCTTCACACAGCAACCTCTCCCTACACTGACAAAAGCACCTATACCAGTACTTAAAAGGACTTTTGTGGACCTATTTGCTAGTGATTTGTGTCATTAACAGTCTGTCCCTGCTCCACACAGCAAACCTCTCCCTACACTGACAAAACGCAGAATGTAAAATGGCAGCCAGATCAGGTCTATTTATAAGGTAGGGGGTATGTCCATGTGCTGAAATGTCTCAATTGGCTGTCCTGTACCACCTGATGGATGTGTCATGGGTCAAAGTTCCTTCTCAATGTAAACTAATATGGCGGTCGCGAACAACGCCATATGTTCGCATGTTCGGCGAATCGCGCACAAGCAAAGTTCGCCACGAACCGACCGCCGGGCGAACCTCAAGGCCATCTCTAATAGTAATCAAGTAGGTCTCTGTAGTGGTCAGCTAGGTCAGTGTAGGTGTCAGTATAGTAATCAGGTAAGTCAGTGTAGTAATAAGGTAGGCCTCTGTAGTGGTCAGGTAGGTCAGTGTAGGTGTCAGTATAGTAATCAGGTAGGTCTGTGTAGTGGTCAGGTAGGTCTGTGTAGGTGTCAGTATAGTAATCAGGTAGGTCAGTGGAGGAATAAGGTAGGTCTCTGTAGCTGTCAGCTAGGTCAGTGTAGGTGTCAGTGTAGTGGCCTGTGTAATGGTCTAGTAGGTTTGTGTAGGGGGCGCAAATGACTTACCTTGCCCTGGGCGCTGACAACCCACACTACGCAACTGCAAGAATCTCTCCAGACTTCAACCCTATTTAGCATCTGTGAGGCATCCTCAAATGAAAGGTGGAGGAACGCAAGGTCTCTAACATCCACCAGCTCCGTGATGTTGTCATGGAGAGTGGAAGAGGACTCAAGTGGCAACCTGTGAAGCTCTGGTGAACTCCATGCCCAAGAGGGTTAAGGCAGTGCTAGAAAATAATGGTGGCCATACAAAAAATTGACACTTTGGGCCCAATTTGGACATTTATACTTAGGGGTGTACTCACTTGTGTTGCCAGCGGTTTAGACATTAATGTCTGTGTGTTAAGTTATTTTTAGGGGACAGCAAATTTACACTGTTATACAAGCTGTACACTCACTACTTTACATTGTATCATTTCTTCAGTTTTGTCACATGAAAAGATATAATAAAATATTTACAAAAATGTGAGGGGTGTACGTACTCACTTTTGTGAAATACTGTATATTATATATACATGTATATATACAGTGGATATAAAAAGTCTACACACACATGTTAAAATGTCAAGTTTCTGTGATGTAAAAAAATGAGACAAAGATAAATTATTTCAGAACTTTTTCCACCTTTAAAGTGGCCTATAAACTGTTACTGTACAACTCAATTGAACAACAAACTGAAATCTTTTAGGTGGAGGGAGCAAAAATAAAAAACTAGTCTATCAGCATGACACATCATTCACTTTTTGGCAATATTTGCCCACTCTTCTTTGCAAAAACACTGCAAATCTGTCAGGGCATCTCCTGTGCACAGCCCTCTTCAGATCACCCCACAGATTTTCAATCAGATTCAGGTCTGGGCTCTGGCTAGGCTATTCCAAAACGTTATTCTTCTTCTGGTGAAACCATTCCTTTGTTAATTTGGATGTAAGCTTTGGGTCGTTGTCATGCTGAAAGATGAAGTTCCTCTTCATGTTCAGCTTTCTAGCAGAAGCCTGAAGGTTTTGAGCCAATATTGACTGGTATTTGGAACTGTTCATACTTCCCTCTACCTTGACAAAGGCCCCTGTTCCGGCTAAAGAAAAACAGCTGCAAAGCATGATGCTACCACCACCATGCTTCACTGTGGGTATGGTGTTCTTTTGGCGATGTGCCGTGTTGTTTTTGCGCTAAACATATCTTTTGGAATTATTGCCAAAAAGTTCAACCTTGATTTCATCAGACCATAACACATTTTCCTAAATGCTTTTGGGAGACTTCAGATGTAAAATTTAGCTGGGCTTGGATGTTTTTCTTCGTAAGAAAAGGCTTCTGTCTTGCCACTCTACCCCATAGCCCAGACATATGAAGAATACAAGATATTGTTGTCTTATGCACCACACAGCCAGTACTTGCCAGATATTCCTACAGCTCTTTAATGTTGCTATAGGCCTCTTGGCAGCCTCCCTGAACACTTTTCTTCTCGTCTTTTCATCAATTTTGAAGGGGCATCCAGGTTTTGTTAATGTCATTGTTCTGCCATATTTTCTCCACTTGATGATGAGTGTCTTCACTGTGTTCCATGGTATATCTAATGCCTTGGAAATTCTTTTGTACCCTTCTCCTAACTGATAAGTTTAACAATGAGATCCCTCTGATGCTTTGGAAGCTCTCTGCGGACCATGGCTTTTGTTGTAGGATGCGACCAAGAAAATGTCAGGAAAGACCTACTAGAACAGCTGACCTTTATTTTGGGCTAATTAGAGGCACTTTAAATGATGGTAGACGTGTAATAACTCCTATTTAACAGGAGTTTGAATGCGATTGCTTAATTCTGAACACAACTACATCCCCAAGTATAGGTGGGTGTGCACACTTATGCAACCACAATATTTTAGTTTTTTATTTTTACTTCCCCCCTAAAAGATTTCAGTTTGTTTTTCAATTGAGTTGTACAATTTAGTACATCCCTCATATTCTAACATTTTTGTAAATATTTTATTATACCTTTTCTTGTGACGACACTGAAGAAATTAGACTTTGCTACAATGTAAAGTAGTGAGTGTACAGCTTGTATAACAGTGTAAATTTGCTGTCCCCTCAAAATAACTCAACACACGGCCATTAATGTCTAAACTGCTTGCAATAAAAGTGAGTACACACCTAAGTGACAATGTCCAAATTGGGTCCAAAGTGACAATATTTTGTGCGGCCACCATTATTTTCCAGTACTGCCTTAACCCTCTTGGGCATGGAGTTCATCAGAGCTTCACAGGTTGCCACTGGAGTCCTCATCCACTCCTTCATGATGACATCACAGAGCTGGTGAATGTTAGAGACCTTGCGCTCTTCCACCTTCTGTTTGAAGATGCCCCACAGATGCTCAATAGGGTTTAGGTCTGAAGACATGCTTGGCCAGTCCATCACCTTTACTCTCAGCTTCTTTAGAAAGGCAGTGGTCATCTTGAAGGTGTGTTTGGGGTCATTATCATGTTGGTATACTGCCCCGTGGCCCAGTCTCCAAAGGGAGGCGATCATGCTCTGCTTCAGTATGTCACAATTAGGGCTGGGCGATATGGCTGAAAACTGTATCACGATATCAGTGTTTCATATCGGTCGATATCGATAATTATTGATATTTTTGATTACCCATTTAAAATAAGGACCCTAGGGTGAGAATGCAGGGCGGCGGGCATGGTACAGGAGAATGCAGGGTGACTGGCATGGTGCAGGAGAATGCAGGGTACTGGCATGATGCAGGAGAATGCAGGGTACTGGCATGATGCAGGAGAATGCAGGGTACTGGCATGGTGCAGGATAATGCAGGGCACTGGCATGGTGCAGGAGAATGCAAGGCACTGGCATGGTGCAGGAGAATGCAGGGCACTGGCATGATGCAGGAGAATGCAGGGTACTGGCATGGTGCAGGAGAATGCAGGGTACTGGAATGGTGCAGGAGAATGCAGGGTACTGGCATGGTGCAGGATAATGCAGGGCACTGGCATGGTGCAGGAGAATGCAGGGCACTGGCATGGTACAGGAGAATGCAGGGTACTGGCATGGTGCAGGATAATGCAGGGTACTGGCATGGTACAGGAGAATGCAGGGTACTGGCATGGTGCAGGAGAATGCAGGGTACTGGCATGGTGCAGGAGAATGCAGGGTACTGACATGGTACAGGAGAATGCAGGGTACTGGCATGGTGCAGGATAATGCAGGGTACTGGCATGGTGCAGGAGAATGCAGGGCACTGGCATGGTACAGGAGAATGCAGGGTACTGGCATGGTGCAGGATAATGCAGGGTACTGGCATGGTACAGGATAATGCAGGGTACTGGCATGGTACAGGAGAATGCAGGGTACTGGCATGGTACAGGAGAATGCAGGGTACTGGCATGGTGCAGGAGAATGCAGGGTACTGGCATGGTGCAGGAGAATGCAGGGTACTGGCATGGTACAGGAGAATGCAGGGTACTGGCATGGTGCAGGAGAATGCAGGGTACTGGCATGGTACAAGAGGATCCGGGGTTGCGGGCATACTACAGGAGATGCAGTGCTGTGGGCATGGTACAGGTAGACCATGCCCGCAGCACTGCATCCCTTGTAGTGTGCCCGCAGCCCTGCATAATGGCAGGTAGTGAAGCTGTTTTACTTACCTGTTCCAGAGGCGCCTTCATTTTAAAAATGGCGCTGCCCGGCGCCGCCACGTCATTGCGCACGCGCCGCCGCCGCTCGTGTAACTTCGGCTATTCCCAGCCTCTCCCGAGCGGCGGGGGCGTGTGCGCAGTGACGTGTATGCAACGGGCGGCGCCATTTTTAAAGCTTAAACCCGTCGGAGCGTTTATCGTTCACAGTGTTGTATTGCTATCGATCCCCCGACTATCGCGATACATATCAGTATCGCTTTATCGCCCAGCCCTAGTCACAATACATGTTGGCATTTATGGTTCCCTGTCATGGTCTTACCTTCTTGCTGTTCTCCTTCGTTTGACATGTGCTGGCGGCCATCTTGGTTTCTGGGTTTCTTGTAGCCTCCCACCCTGTGGCTCCTCCTTCCCACTGGGAGGAGCTGGATGCCTAGCTCATATATATAGGAGGTCTGTGGCTTCAGTTCCCTGCTTGGTCCTCCTGTGTTCACATGCTTCTAAGACTGCTGCTGCTTCTGGTTCCTGTTCCTGGCTTCGTCTGACTACCCTGCTGGTTCCTGATCCTGGCTTCGTCTGACTACCCTGCTGGTTCCTGATCCTGGCTTCGTCTGACTACCCTGCTGGTTCCTGACCCCTGGCTTCGCAAAAGACTCTGCATCAGTTTCGCCATCCGTTTGGACTTTTGCTTTACAGCTTGTTTTTCAATAAAGCTTTCTTATTTTCACTTATCTGTTGTTGTACGTCTGGTTCATGGTTCCGTGACATTAGGACCAAGCCATGAATTCTGACGGTACAGGGCCATCCTCACTACCCTCGCTGGTTGCCAGACTTGATCAGCAGGATCACCTGTTGGGTCAGTTCGCCGTGGCGTTGCAAACCCTGCTTGAACGCACGGCTCATTTCGCTCCCGTTGCCGATGGGTCGGTTGTCGCTCCTGGGCCCGCTCCTACTGCCGCTCCGGTTGTTGCGCCAGAGTCTACCCCGACACCTGTTGTTGCGCCTGCGGTGTTTCGGGGTATGTCCGGTTCTGCCCCCCTTCCACAGCGCTTTGGGGGAGAGCCAACTCAGTGCCGAGGTTTCCTTAACCAGGTGGGCATTTATTTCGAGTTGCTGCCACATGCCTTTCCTACTGAGAGATCAAAGGTGGGCTTCTTAATCTCGCTGCTCTCGGACAAGGCCTTGGCCTGGGCCAGCCCTTTATGGGAGAACAACAATCCGGTGGTTGCCGAGTTTTCCGGTTTTGTTGCTTCTCTTCGGAAGGTATTCGATGTGCCGGCTCGTGCTGCCTCTGCTGCGAAGCTCCTTATGTCCATCAGACAGGGTTCACGATCCGTAGCTGAATACGCCATTGAGTTTCGTACCCTGGCAGCAGAGGTGGGCTGGAATAATGAGGCTCTGGTCGCTGCTTTCTCTCATGGTCTCTCGGATGCCTTGAAGGATGAGGTTGCAGCTAAGGACCTACCAGTGGAGCTCAAGTCTCTTATTTCTTTCCTGATTTTGATTGACACCAGACTCAGGGAGAGACCTTCCTTTAAGGAGAGTCTGCGGAGGCCTCCTAACAGATTGGCGCCTACCTTTGTTGTCTCACCCGTGCCTCCCTCTCCTCCCACGCCTCCTGGGGATGACTTGTCTGGGGGTGAACCCATGCAGCTGGGGTTTGCTCGCCTGTCCGAGGGGGAGAGGGTACTCCGGAGACGCGAGGGCCGATGCATGTACTGTGGTCTCGGTGGGCATTTTCGGTTGGCATGTCCGAACCGTCCGGGAAACGCTCGCACCTGAGATCCTGTCGGGGGCAGATCTTGGGTGGAGTCTCCTCGTCCCCGGTTTCCCGTGTTGACAAACCACTGATCACTGTTGTCCTCTCCTGGGTCGGGGGCTCGGTGACGACCCAGGCGTTGGTGGACTCTGGTGCTGGTGGTTTGTTCATTGATAGTGTGTTCGCTGCCGCCAATTCCATTCCTCTGCAAGCTCGAGGTTCTCCTCTGGCTCTTGAGGCGATAGACGGCAGACCCCTTCTGCCGCCACACGTGACTCATGAGACCCTTCCAGTGGGGTTAGCCATTGGTGCCGTCCACAGAGAGTCGGTCTGCTTCCAGGTTATTTCGTCTCCACACTACTCGGTGGTCTTGGGGTACCCCTGGCTCCAGAAGCATAATCCGATTTTCGATTGGAGATCGGCCGAGATCCTCTCGTGGTCACCGCAGTGTGGGGCTAGTTGCATCCATGGGCCTGTCAAGTTGCTGTGTACTTCCTCGGACTCTCTGTTGCCCCCTGAATACGTGGAGTACCGGGATGTATTCGATAAGGTGCGCGCGGTTGCCCTACCTCCGCACCGCCCATACGATTGTGCCATCGAGTTACAATCTGGTGCCGTTCCTCCTCGTGGCAAAGTCTATCCACTGTCGGTAGCGGAGAATGAGGCCATGGAGGAGTACGTGAGGGAGGCGCTTTCACGCGGACACATTCGCAAATCCTCATCCCCGGCAGGGGCTGGATTTTTCTTTGTGAAAAAGAAGGGCGGTGAGTTGAGGCCTTGCATCGATTACAGGGGTCTCAATCGCATCACGATCAAGAACGCTTACCCGATACCCTTGATTTCCGAGCTGTTCGATCGCCTTAAAGGGGCCACGGTCTTTACCAAACTCGACCTGAGGGCGGCATATAACCTCGTAAGGATCAAGGCGGGCGATGAGTGGAAGACCGCGTTTAACACCAGGACCGGTCATTATGAATCCTTGGTTATGCCCTTTGGGCTGTGCAATGCGCCCGCAGTCTTTCAGGAATTCATCAACGATGTTTTCTGTGACCTGTTGCAGCAGTGTGTGGTGGTCTATTTGGATGACATCTTGGTATATTGTGAGTCCATGGAGACCCACATTCTGGATGTCAAACGAGTGTTGCAACGGTTACGAGAGAACAAGCTGGTCGGTAAGCTTGAGAAATGCGAATTTCACCGATCCCAGGTAACCTTCTTAGGTTACATCATTTCCGCTGAGGGGTTCTCCATGGATCCTGAGAAGGTTTCGGCTGTCTTACAGTGGCCCCAGCCCAGTGGTCTTCGCTCCCTGCAGCGCTTTTTGGGCTTCGCCAATTATTATCGGAAGATCATCAGGGACTTTTCCATGCTAGCCAAGCCTCTCACGGATCTGACCAGGAAGGGCAGTAATTCCCAGGTCTGGCCGCCCGAGGCCATCCGAGCTTTTGAGGCTCTAAAGTCCGCCTTTGTGTCAGCTCTGATTCTGTCGCATCCCAACCCTGGGTTGCCCTTTGTCCTCGAGGTGGACGCGTCTGAGACGGGAGTAGGCGCCCTTCTGTCTCAGCGTAGAACACCAGAGGGTCCTCTGCTTCCTTGTGGGTTTTACTCCCGGAAACTGTCTTCCGCGGAGTGCAACTACCAGATTGGTGACAGGGAGTTATTGGCCATCGTGCAGGCTCTTAAAGAATGGAGGCACTTGCTCGAGGGTTCGGTGGTTCCGGTCCTCATCCTGACGGACCACAAGAATCTGACCTACCTCTCTGAGGCCAAGAGATTGACACCACGTCAGGCCAGATGGGCTCTGTTCTTGTCACGTTTTAATTACGTGGTCTCCTACCTACCTGGTTCCAAGAACATCAGGGCGGATGCCTTATCACGGCAGTACTCCGACCTGTCCAGGGAGGAGTCTATTCCGACTTCGGTCATACCTCCGAATCAGATCCTGGCCGCCATTCGCACCAGCCTGACCTCTCCCCTGGGTGAGCAGATTTTGGCGGCTCAATCTGGTGCTCCCTCTGGGAGACCCAACGGCAGATGTTTTGTGCCTGAGGAGTTGCGCACTCGGTTGTTGCGAACCTACCATAACTCCAAGACCGCGGGGCATCCTGGAAAGAATCAGCTGTCCTGGGCTGTTTCACGTCTGTTCTGGTGGCCTTCCCTACGTTCCGACATCGCCGCATATGTAGCGGCATGCTCCGTTTGTGCCCAGAGTAAGTCTCCTCGGCACCTTCCGTTGGGCCTTCTGCAACCCTTAGCCACCGGGGAGCGCCCATGGTCACACCTGGGGATGGATTTCATTGTGGACCTCCCTGCATCCCGAGGCTATACGGTCATTCTCATGATTGTGGATCGGTTTTCCAAAATGTGCCACTGTGTTCCTCTCAAGAAGTTACCCTCTGCACAGGAGTTGGCCACGATTTTTGCCAGGGAGGTCTTCCGGTTGCACGGTTTGCCCAAGGAGATTGTGTCGGATCGGGGGAGTCAGTTTGTGTCCAGGTTCTGGCGCGCCTTTTGCTCCCAGTTGGGGATTCATCTCTCCTTCTCCTCGGCCTACCACCCTCAGTCCAATGGGGCCGCAGAACGATCCAATCAGGCCTTGGAGCAATTCCTTCGTTGCTATGTCTCAGATCACCAAGACAATTGGGTTGACCTCCTGCCTTGGGCTGAGTTTGCCAGGAACACGGCGGTGAACTCTTCCTCTGGGACGTCTCCCTTCATGGCCAACTATGGGTTCCAACCTGCCGTGTTACCAGAGGTATTCTCTCCCCAGGATATTCCGGCTGTGGAGGATCACCTTTCCGTCCTACGTGCTTCTTGGGTACAGATCCAGAGGTCCCTTGAGGTCTCTGCGCAGCGCCAGAGACTCCAGGCTGATCGCAGACGAGCGCCTGCTCCTTCCTACCAGGCCGGAGACCGTGTATGGTTGTCCACCCGCAACCTCAACCTTCGAGTGCCCACTCCCAAGCTGGCGCCTCGCTTTGTTGGTCCCTTCCGAGTGCTTCGCAGGGTAAACCCGGTAGCCTATGCCCTTGCGCTTCCTCCTGGCATGCGGATCTCCAACGTGTTTCATGTCTCCCTGTTGAAGCCACTGGTGTGTAATCGTTTCACTTCCTCGGTTCCTCGGCCTCGTCCGGTCCGAGTGGGCAATCGTGAGGAGTATGAGGTGAGCAATATCCTGGATTCACGCCTGGTCCGCGGTCGGGTGCAGTTTTTGGTTCATTGGCGTGGTTATGGTCCAGAGGAGCGTTCCTGGGTTCCCTCCGCTGATGTCCATGCTCCTGCCTTGCTCCGAGCCTTCCACGCACGCTTCCCTCAGAAACCATTCTTTACTCCGCGGAGGAGGGGCCCTTGAGGGGGAGGTACTGTCATGGTCTTACCTTCTTGCTGTTCTCCTTCGTTTGACATGTGCTGGCGGCCATCTTGGTTTCTGGGTTTCTTGTAGCCTCCCACATTGCGGCTCCTCCTTCCCACTGGGAGGAGCTGGATGCCTAGCTCATATATATAGGAGGTCTGTGGCTTCAGTTCCCTGCTTGGTCCTCCTGTGTTCACATGCTTCTAAGACTGCTGCTGCTTCTGGTTCCTGTTCCTGGCTTCGTCTGACTACCCTGCTGGTTCCTGATCCTGGCTTCGTCTGACTACCCTGCTGGTTCCTGATCCTGGCTTCGTCTGACTACCCTGCTGGTTCCTGACCCCTGGCTTCGCAAAAGACTCTGCATCAGTTTCGCCATCCGTTTGGACTTTTGCTTTACAGCTTGTTTTTCAATAAAGCTTTCTTATTTTCACTTATCTGTTGTTGTACGTCTGGTTCATGGTTCCGTGACATTCCCTCAATGAACTGTAGCTCCCCAGTGCCGGCAGCACTCATACAGCCCCAGACTATGACACTCCCACCACCATGCTTGACTGTAGGCAAGACACACTTGTCTTTGTCCTCCTCACCTGGTTGCTGCCACACACGCTTGACACTATCTGAACCAAATAAGTTTATCTTTGTCTCATCAGACCACAGGACATGGTTACAGTAATTCATGTCCTTAGTCTGCTTGTCTTCAGCAAACTGTTTGTGGGCTTTTTTGTGCATTGTCTTTAGAAGTAGCTTCCTTCTGGGACAACAGTCATGCATACCAATTTAATGCAGTGTGCAGCGTATGGTCTGAGCACTGACAGGCTGACCCCCCCCCCCCCACCCCTTCAACCTTTGCAGCAATGCTGGCAGCACTCATATGTCTATCTCCCAAAGACAACCTCTAGATATGACACTGAGCACATGCACTCAACTTTTTTGGTTGACCATGGAGAGGCCTGTTCTGAGTGCAAGCTGTCCTGTTAAACCGCTGTATAGTCTTGGCCATTGTAGTGCAGCTCAGTTTCAGGGTCTTGGCTATCTTCTTTTAGCCTAGGCCATCTTTATGTAGAGCAACAATTCTCTTTTTCAGATCCTCAGAGAGTTCTTTGCCATGAGGTGCCTTTGAACTTCCAGTGACCAGTATGAGAGAGTGAGAACGATAAAACCAAATTTAACACACCTGCTCCCCATTCCCACCTGACATCTTGAAACATGAATGAGTCATATGACATCTTGGAGGGAAAATGGCTAGTTGGGCCAATTTAGACATTATTACTTAGAGGTGTACTCACTTTTGTTGCCAGCGGTTTTGTTAATTAATGGCTGTGTGTTCAGTTATTTTGAGGGGACAGCAACTTTACACTGTTATACAAGCTGTACACTTACTACTTTACATCGTAGCAAAGTGTAATTTCTTCAATGTTGTCAAATTAAAAGATATAATAAAATTTTTACAAAAATGTGAGGGGTGTACTCACTTTTGTAAGACACTGTATATGGGATGCTGACACAATCAGATTATCCTATGGATATTGGCCATTAAAACCTGCTTTCATTTTCATTCGTTTTGTGCTGGAGTTACTTTTACTGAAGTTGATGCTACTAAGTATTATAATTTGTACACTTCCGCCTTGTGATTTTTTTTTTTTATAACTTTCTTCCCTTTTTTTTTTCCCAATCCAGGAATAGCAGAGGGAAATTTTCTTCTCTTACTGGTAACATCAATTGCAGCTCTGTTCATAGAGTAAATAGGCAGTTGTGTGTTTTTGGCACAAATTCATGATTTTATTGTTTAGCAGTGTTCAAGTTTCCCACTTTACCCATTAGTCAGTAGAATTTGCCTTTCCATTCCTATACGTGTGTTGTAAAATGCATTCTGTGCAGGCTTCCGAGGAACTAGTTACTAATCTATAGAGCTTCCACCAGATAGGGTGAAAAATCATTGTTCTTTAAAACAGACTGCATCAAGGTAGAAACAAAGGTTTGCTGCCATTTTGAAACCCTTCAAATATATGCATTGCAGTACTGTGAAGTAAAAAGCAGGAAACATATGACACGTCTTTTTCTTTCTTTTAAAATGATGCCCAAATACACCAGTACAGTAAGTGCTAACAGACCCATGCTACAGCACAGCACAATGTACATGCCCTGAGTTGTGATGTACTCCTTCAAAAAAGCTGCAGGACCATTAAGATGGGTTGTCAGCTCTTCAAAATGAATGTCCTGCTTTAACTCCTTTTATTTAATTGAAATGTCGACATCAGCATTCACAGTAAAGTCCTCAGTCCTCAGGGTTGAGTGAGGCTGGGCATAATTTCACCTGGAAGACTGAGTACATCTTGTGGCCAATAATAGGTACTGTGAGGGACAGCTCTGGATTAGATGTAAGTATTTTAGGCCAAAACTCAGCACCTAGGGGACAGTTTTGAAAATGTTCAA
Organism: Pelophylax lessonae; assembly: GCF_965119305.1. NCBI lineage: Eukaryota > Metazoa > Chordata > Amphibia > Anura > Ranidae > Pelophylax > Pelophylax lessonae. Next base: position 522,783,904 of record NC_138768.1, read on the forward strand.
CCAAAGTTGGGCTTTAAAGTGGAACTAAATTTCCAGAAATGTTCACCTCCTCATTCCAGCGATACAACGGTAAAATACCTCACTGGCCACTGTCATCTTCTCTTCCTGGTGCTGGGTTTTTGCCATCTTGATTGGCCGGTTGTAGAATGACATCATCCCACATATGTGCACATATGCATTATTTAGGCACAGCCGGAGTGTGCCAGGAATGTGCAGCTCGGTGTGCATTTAAAAGAAGACTGCATACAGGCAGGTAAGTGTTTGTTATTGCAGAAGAGACATCCTAGACACTTTCCCTTGCAGACGTACCAGAGGTCCATATATTTTGTTTATGCTAACTATAGAGATCAGAGTATGTGGGGGGTATAATTTTTTTTTTTTTGGGTGCAGAAAACCATCCATAGATAATTTCAATAGAAACAGAATATAGTAGGTTGCATTCATCCTTTTGGTGTTTTTTGCACTAGTAAATTGTTAAAAGGGTTGAAATTTCCACGTGTTGCAAGAGTAATACTGTCCATACTAAAGGCAATTTGATAATGTGATCAAACGTTAGATTCCATTATTTGTCCAATTTTCAAAGCAAATAAAGTCAAAAAATGGGGCTTTAGAGTTGTTTTTTTTTTCTTTTTCAATTTCACTCAGTCTTTTTAATAAACTATATTAAATCTGTTAAATTCTGGAAGTTGATCAAACTCATGGGTGGTAGATCCCTTACTTTCTCTTGATTATTTGCAATCAAATTTGTGATTCCAGTTGGCTCTAAATTGGTAAAAAATTAATAAAAATGTGCCAACATTTTAGGGCTCCATGCACCCTAGGTGGCAGAAAAAAATGCCAGAACTGCTGGCAGAAAAAACAACATATAAAAGGGTGCTTATGGATTTATATTGTACACATGTTTAGGCGCATTTACAAGCATTTGCGTTTATAGGCACCTTTCCCCAAAATACTAGCAAAAATGTACGATGCGTTTAGGCGCATCTAGACACGTCAAGTGTTCTTTCTGCCTGAAAGCTCTTTTGTGATGTTTTTTTTTTAATGTAGCCTGTAAATTCTCCTCTACAAATAGGCCTGTAAACGTCCCAATGTGCATGGACACATAGTCTGGCATTTTTGTTTTCAGCCTATAGAAGCAACACTGTTAAACGCCTGTATAAGTATTTATGCCCAGTGTGCATTAAGCCTTAAGGTGACTGAATCACATTGGAAAGTTAAAGGCCTACTCTTGGTTGCCCCCGATCGCCTTCAATTACCATACCTACTGTCCTTTTTTTTCAATGGATCTTTAGTTTGGTCATGCACTGCTACAGGTGCTTTTCCTCATGTGTCTTCTTCTAGCGGTGGAATCCCAAATGCTGCAGAGAGCAGTGCCACATAATTTCTCTCTGTAGCTTCATTAGGACATACCCCAGTGAACAGGTCGTTGATGCCTTGGAAGAAGTGAGCTGACATTGGGTATCCTTCAGCCCAGAAGAGAGCCAGCGCTGAATCACAGAGTGTGGATGAGTCTGCGAGAGACAGCACTCATCCAGAAGAGTAGCAGTGCTGGATTGCAGAATGCTGAGTCTGCAAGGGATAGCATATTCCTAGGGTGGATATTGTAGCGACAGCTGTTTTGTTTTGTTTTTCTCAAAAACGCTGGCCAATTTAAAAAAATGAAACTTGAGCTTGGATTTAAAAAGACAATAATTTAACAATTTATGATTGATAATATACAGCAGTGGTCTTCAAACTGCGGCCCAGGGGCTGGATGTGGTCCTTTGCTTACCTTTATCTGGCCCTTGGGGCACTTTTCCTCCCACTGACACCAACAATGGGCCATAATTTCTGTCACTGATACCAACCGATAGGGCACTATTCCTCCCTCTGACACCAATGATGGGGCACTATTCCTCCCACTGAATTCAATGATGGGGCACTATTCCTCCCACTGACACCAAGGATGGGGCGCTATTCTTTCCACTGACACCAAGGATGGGGCACTATTCTTTCCACTGACACCAATGATGAGACACTATTCTTTCCACTGATACAAATCATGGGGCACTATTCTTACCACTGACACCAATGATGGGGCATTATTCTTACCACTGACACCAATGATGGGGCACTATTTTTACCACTGATACCAATGATAGGGTACTATTCTTACCACTGACACCAATGATGGAGCACTATTCTTTCCACTGACACCAATGATGGGCACTATTCCTCCCACTGACACCAATGATGGGGCTTATTCTTACTACTGACACCAATGATGGGGCATTATCCCCCCCCCCCCACACACACACACACACACTAATACCAATGATAGGGCATGGTTTCCTCCCATAGACGTCAGGGCATTTTTTACTCACACTTCCCACAGTCTGGCCCCCTTAAAGTCTGAAGGACAGTATACTGGCCCTTTGTTTAGAAAGTTTGGAGACCCCTGGTATACAGCATGAAGAGCAAGTTGTGACATCAGTAGGTGCTATTTTTACACAAAGAATTTAGTGGTGGAGCTACAGGTACTTTATAGGGCGGCTATATTATAACTGTAAAGGACCAAACCATATGGTCTGTGTCTGCTCTGAGTAAAGCACAAGTGTGTCTTTCTTCTGTGACTTACTCTGTCTTCTGTGTAATCTGATCTCTCTGGTTCATAGGACCAGCTGTCAGCAACCTCACTTTGAGTTATTACCCGCAAAATGATGTGCAAGATATACATTGTTTTTCATTTTGGATAGAGTGAGGGAAGGTCATAACATAATAAAATGTATTTCTGCCATCTGTGTCCCATAGGGGAGATTTCCCTTTACTTCCTGTCTCATAGCCAAAACAGGAAGTGAAATCCCTCCAAAGTGATGGAATCTCAGGGCGTTACCAGGGTCTCCAGAACTAGTGTCCATTGGATGCTTCTCCGTCTATTACTGTTCTGGGGACAACCCAAAATTTGGATTTTTTTTTAACTTTAATTTATCATAATAATGGTAAACAGAATAGAGAGGGGGAATTTCCCTAAAGGGAGCACAAACAGCAAAAAAAATAAATAAAACAGGTGTTCTAATCCCTCTATACTCTATCCAAGACAAGTTTGCCTTTAGTTATACTTTAAATTTTTATTGCTGTCTGTAACCGCATTTCATAAGATTATACCTCACTTTCTGTCCTTTCTAGGACAGGAAATGTAGAGAGCTGTTCTTACATAGTTATTTAGGTTGAAAAAAGACACAAGTCAATCTAGCTCAAGCAATAAAAAAAGAAAAAAGAAAACACAACCATACAATTCCATATATACAATCCTTTACTCACAGTTGATCCAGAGGAAGGCGAAAAATCGCAGCAAAGCATGAACCAATCAGCAGGGAAAAAAATTCCTTCCTGATTCCCCCGAGAGGCAATAGCCAGAACCACCTCTGGAGGGAGTCTATTCCACATTTTCACAGCTATTTTCCTCTAGACGTAAAGAGTGCCCCCTTGTCCTCTGGGATGATCTTAAAGTGAATGACTCAACACCAAGTTCACTATATGGACCCCTTGTAAATTTATACATGTTGATCATATCCCACCTTAATCTCCTCTTCTCAAGAGAGAATAAACTCAGTTTCTCTAATCTTTCCTCATAGCTGAGCTCCTCCCTGCCTCTTATCAGTTTGGTTGCTCTTCTCTGCACTTTCTCCTGTTCCCCGATATACTTTTTGAGAACTCGTGCCCAAAACTGAACTGCAAACTCCAGATGAGGTCTTACTAATGATTTGTACAGGGGTAAAATTATGTCTCTATCTCTCTGGAGTCCATGCCTCTCTTAATACAAGAAAGGACTTTGCTTGTTTTGGAAACCGCAGCTTGACATTGCCTGCTATTATTAAGCTCATGATCTACCAGAACACACAGATCCTTCTCCGCTATGGATTCCCCCAGTTGTACTCCCCCTAGTATGTATGATGCATGCATATTCTTAGCCCCAAATGCATAACTTTACATTTATCAACAATAAACCTCATTTGTCACATAATTGCCCAATATAACAGTGCATTGTGGTCGGCTTGTAAGTTGGAGACTCACTGGGATGGGAAGACACAGGCAATAATATTAACCTGATCGAGGATTGTGACAGGAGTCACTTGGTGTGGGGGGGAGGAGGGGCTCGTGGAACTCAGATTACCTTAGAGAGGTCGGGAAACTCCTTGTCCAGCTTCCCCGTCCCCTCTTATCTGTAAGTCACCCTGTGTCTATTAAGGGCACAAGGTGACCAAGAACCCCAGTAGGAACAGACTCACTGTACAACCACACTGTTTTACCCCTGTTATCCTTGGTTTTATATGTGTGGTTTGTGTTAAAACAATGAAGGGACTCTTTCACTTGGGACAATAATATTATGAACAATATCTTTCAAGAAATATATTATGATAAATTGGTTCAACCTTTTCAGGCTGCTTGTAGGAGTTTATCTCATAGACCATTGCTAGATAGTTTGAGGTGGGGTGGGGGTTGTTATTGCTAAATGCCTGTATCCCATTGTTCTATTGTTTCTGTCTGCCTTGGGATCAACCTATTATGGGATGTGTATGTGGATTAGCTGCTAGAGGGGGGTTGTCCCAGAGTGTATATCTCTTTGTCCCTGTGTTTGAATAAACACCCTACACTGATGTCTCAACAAGTGACTGGGTGGGCTAAGGGATCTGGATCGTACTAGTACCAGGCAAGGGAAGCTTATACAGCAGACATACTATTCTTGAGTAAGGGTCCATCACAAGGATCTAACCCTTTCCAATTTTTCAAAAAAATTATTTTGTTGCAGTCTGTGTCACCACTGGGGAGATTTCCCATCACTTCCTAGCCTGACTGGGAGTAAGGGGAAATAAATCCACTGGGAGCAAAAGTCACAAAGGTTGTCATTGCTGAACTTTTACTGGTAATCTGCCTTCACTGGAGATCCTGAACTTCTGCTGGTAATCTGCCTGTACTGCAGATCCTTCAATGTGTTTTAAATCATAGAACAAGTATGCAACCAGTGGAGTCAGGATAAAATCATAATTCTCGATCTGTATACTTATTTTGGATCAGTAACCATGAAACTATTTAAAACAATAGTTTAGCTTGGCAACCAGAGATCTAGCAATTTAGGAAGGATGGGTCAGCAGTGGCAACTTACATATGTGTCTAGCAGAGGTTTCTTTTGGGAGCTCTCCTTATATGGGTAGTGTTACTTTACTTTCACATGGGCTGCCAGGGGGGCAATAAAAACAGGTGTCTGAGGTGTGTTTATTTTCCCACCAGCAGCTCACCCAAATGCTAACATTACAGCCTGAAAGGGTTTTGTGCCATTTTTAACTGGAGCTGCAGCACCTGTCAAACTCGCCAATTAAGTTTATTGGGAGTGCACCGCAACCACAAGCCAAATCCTTGGCTCGCGGTTACAATGTGATTTTTTTTACTCTAAAATCTCGCTGCCAAAAAACAAAAACAGCCATTCAGGAGGCAGCAGGATCACATCCTGTGAACTTATGCCAACTGCTACCACCTCAGATTGCTTTACAGAGGGTGGTAAGTGTCTTAAAAAAAGCCTAAGAGTTGATTGCCAGCTAGACTGGATGATCTGGTGACCATCAATTCCACAGGAAATTCTGGATGAACCCCCTGCATGCTGCTATATACCATTTCTAGCAAGCTTTGCAATAAAAAAACAGGGATTTTTAGTTCACACATATTGCAATACATGTTTAAGCTGGCCAGCTGCATCAAAGTAATCTCTCTATTGCCAGTCCTACTCTGCTCTGCAAAATGCAAATACTACGGTGGATATAATGCTAATATGGGGGAAAATAGGCACAAGTTGGGGAAGAGCTACAGATTCAGGTCGGGTCACTGACCTGCAATGCAACAGAAACAAGATATACCTGTGCTCAAATCCCAATAGCTTGTACATGTATATAATCCATCAGGTGCTAAAGGGGTGTGACCATATGTTAACACTATAAATACAGGATGAACCCTCTACACACTGCTATATACCCTTCCTAGCATACGTTACAATAAAAAACAGGGAATTTTGTGCTATAATGATCCTTCCTTCCATGTGCCATAGTGATCCTTCCTGCCTTTCACGTGCCATAGTGATCCTTCTGCCTTCTATGTGCCATAGTGATCCTTGCTGCCTTTCATGTGCCATAGTGGTCCTTCCTGCCTCCTATGTGCCATAGTGATCCTTCCTTCCTGCCTTCCATGTGCCTTATTGATCCTTCCTTCCTGCCTTCCATGTGCCCTAATGATCCTTCCTGCCTTCCATGTGCCATAGTGATCCTTCTTTCCATGTGCCATAGTGATCCTTCCTTCCTGCCTTCCATGTGCCTTAGTGATCCTTCCTTCCTGCCTTCCATGTGCCCTAATGATCCTTCCTGCCTTCCATGTGCCATAGTGATCCTTCTTTCCATGTGCCATAGTGATCCTTCCTGCCTTCCATGTGCCATAGTGATCCTTCTGCCTTCTATGTGCCATAGTGATTCTTTCTTCCTGCCTACCATTTGCCTTCGTGATCCTTGCTGCTTTTCATGTGCCATAGTGATCATTTCTTCCTGCCTTCCATGTGCCATAGTGATCCTTCCTGCCTTCCATGTGCCATAGTGATCCTTCCTGCCTTTCATGTGCCATAGTGATCCTTCCTGCCTTCCATGTGCCATAGTGATCCTTTCTTCCATGTGCCATAGTGATTCTTCCTGCCTTCCATGTGCCATAGTGTTCCTTCCTTAACCACTTTAGCCCCGGAACATTTGGCTGCTCAATGACCAGGCCCTATTTTGCGATTTGGCACTGCGTTACTTTAACGGACAATTGCGCGGTCGTGCGACGCTGTACCCAAAAAAATAGAGCTTTCTTTTGATGGTATTTGATCATCTGTGCGATTTTTATTTTTTGCACTATAAACAAAAAAAGAGCGAAAATTACAATATTTTTCACATTCTTTTATAAGAAATTCTCAAAAAGAAAATGTAAAAATCAAATTTTTTCAATATTTTAGGCCAATTTGCTTTCTGCTACATATTTTTGGTAAAAAAAATCGTAATAAGCGTATTTTGATTGGTTTGCGCAAAAGCTTTTGCGTTTACTAACTACGGGAAAGATTTGTCATTTTTATTGTTTTTTTTTTACTAGTAATTGCGGAGATCTGCGATTTTTTTAGCGGGACTGCGACATTGCGGCGGACATATCGGACCCCTAACTGACATTTTTGACACTTTTGGGGGTACCAGTGACATGACTACAGTAATCAGTGCTAAAAATATGCACTGTTACTGTAAAAATAACACTGGCAGGGAAGGGGTTAACAGTATGTGTGATCAAGGGGTTAAATGTGTCCCTAGGGGCATGATTCTAACTGTCAGGGTACGTGGCTTGCGCGCGCTCGCCCCCTAGAGTCTCCTGAGGAGCGGCCGTCTGCTGCAGTAAAACTGCGGTGGACGGTCATTATGTGGTTAACAATCAATAATTGCCAGCTTTTTTTTTAAACATTAAAGCTGTCAGTGAGGGAATCCTGCTGACAGCTGAAAGAACCGAGCCTGAAAGTATCGGTTTCAGGTATCTGTGATTTGCACGAGTACCGATATTGGTGCAAATGCCTAGTATCAGCACTGATACGAATACCAGTACCAGTATCCGTGCAACCCTAGTGATCCTTCCTGCCTTCCATGTGCCATAGTGATCCTTCCTGCTCTCCATATGCCTTAGTGATCTTTACTGCCTTCCATGTGCAATAGTGATCCTTCCTGCCTTTCATGTGTCATAGTGATCCTTTCTTCCTTTCATGTGCCATAGTGATCCTTCCTTACTGCCTTCCTTATGCCATAGTGATCCTTCCTGCCTTTCATGTGCCACAGTAATCCTTCCTTCCTGCCTTTCATGTACCATAGTGATCCCTCCTTCCTTTCTTCCATATACCATAGTGATTCTTTCTTCCATATAACAGTGATCCTTCCCTCTCTCCAATCTCTCTCCCTAAGTGTTGGTTTACACTGGAGACTCCAGCTTGTGGCACAGCAATCAAACGTTATAGGTATCATAGTGCCTATATATAAAAGGAAAATAAAGTCTTAATACCACGTTTCCCACACAAGAAAAACAAAACTAAAGAAATTCCCTGCTCAACCAGCCTGCAACCAATCAAACTATTCTGTCTAACAGTATGCGTTAAAAACAGGGGTTTAGTTTGTACACATTTGCAAATACATGTGTAAACTGCAGAGCCCTGTCAAGGCACCCCAGTATTTCCATTAGTTCTAACTCTAAATTTTAAGAGCCTCCACAGTGGAAGCACATGCATTATATTAGATAGGCAGAGGGCAGGTGAGCCTGGAGGGAGCCCACCCCTCAAAACCACACGAGCGCACTGGACACCCAGCACATAGCACCATGGCAGCAAAGGTGTCCCGTGCCAGTTATAAGTGAAGGCAGTAGCCACTTGTTTGTACTGTTTCCCACACAGGGGTTTCAGTTTCAGCTTCAATCAGTGACAATGTTAACAGAAAATGCTACGCCAACTGGCTCAGTGGCACCTCACTGTAATGGCCCACTCCTGGCCTTTGGATAGGCTCTCCCAATCAGGACCAATAGATCTTCTGGACTCTCTAGTTGCCTCATCTCTCTTGGTCCTCTGCCAACCCACTTAGTTGTTCCAACGCTTCCAGTACTGCAGGTAAAGGAATTTCTTCAACATGGAGTCTTGCCTCAACCACCTCTCCTGGCTGGCGCACACCTCTATCCTTACACACTGGCTGTGTATCTAAACAGCAGCAACTACATTAACTCTGATCCGGTTTAAAACAACCCTGCACACTGTGTACTCAGCCGGGCTGCAGGCATCTTTCAAAGCCCAGACACAGGATTAAAGGTTCCTTCCCAACCAAGGCACTTCATAATCTTTAAACTCGAGGCTCTGATCCAGGATTACAACTGGAATTTTACATTAATGCTGAGGTTCTTCGTTTTTCCCTCAATTAATTATCGCATTACCTGCTTTTCATACAATCTCTCTGAATTACTCAGACATTCATTATTAAATATAAATTTCAGTTTCACAAGGATAGTGACATGATCCTGTTACATGCTGGCTGCCCTAAATTGACAAAAAATATTTAAAGCATTTCTAAATTCAAAAACAAGATGTAATATATTGCAACCTTACATAAAGATGGCTGCATTCATTATTTGTATACTTTTTTCCTTAATGTTCACTTTGCAATTCTGAGAATAACACACTTTCTGTCCCTTTGTGGCTACTTTCATTTCTCCACTGTATCTATGGAGGCTGCCAATGTTGTCAATGTTGTCACATGGGCTGGACTTATAACATGTCTACTTTCTTCATCTCCATTACACAGTGGATAATGGGTAGTGAATCATCAGAGACTCGTATACAGAAAAAGGATTTCTGGTTACAGGAAAGAAATTCGCACCTCTATGGCCTGCCTAAGAATGAACAGAATGCAGATAATCCGACCCTAGAGCTTCTTACTGTACTTACTTACTTTGAATCAGTCACAATGAAGGCAACATTAGTATAGATAGGGCTTTGGGATTTAAACTGCTTAACATGGTATGCAAGAACTGCAAGAACTGCTTGCAGGCCCCTCTGGATGCCTGCTTTCCATCAAGGCCAGGAGTTCATTAGATTTCAATAATAAAGAGTTTACTGTAAGAAGGCTAGAGATGGGCAGTTCAGACATGCTATTCAGTTTAATTATTCATAATGCAGCAAATCGAAGGGGAAAATGTACCAAAAATAAGGAGTTATGAATAAGCAAATGTTAAGAGTAGGAGGAACCATTAGGTGCTTTTCCTGATTATGTCACTTCCCACTGCGAATTAAAAAGCAAAAATGCAACAAGGAAATCCAGAACTATGCCTGTAAACAAGATGAGAAGCATCCGTCTACTGCTGTGCATCCTGTTGCTCCTCCATAACTTCTCCATAATTTATGGTGAGCCTGTAATTATCAACAAGTTTATTTCTTGTTACTATAATTAATTATTTGCTACTTTTATGGAAACGTATTTAGATTGCTTTAATGCCATTTATTTAAACCAGTAGCAGAAAACTGTGCATGTAAACATAGATTGGGTTCTAATTTTCACCAGGTCTTAGCTTTTATTATAACTAAACGATAAGAATTAGTATGAAGTTTAATATCAATGGGTACTTTAGTGGATACTTGTTCACCATATTTAAAAGCTTGCAGGCTTTGTCTGTTCAGTTGCTAGTGATGTTCATTATATCACCCAATAAAAATGGTTGAGCTTGAAAAAGCTTGCTGGATTTTAAAACACAGAACATAGAAAGTTTAATCTTAAACTGGCTGATACCGGACATTGAAGTCTTATATTTTAATGCCTCCAGAAAGTCATAAAATAATTTCTTAACTACTACTGTCCTATCAGGACTATGTAAAAATAATATAATATATAAGTAAATGATAGTTTAAGTTGCCTAGCTAAATGTGGACTTTTTAGTTGTGATTCTGTCTTTCGATTATTGTCAGTAAAGTGGCAGAATTTAGGCCAGCCATAGACAGTTCGAATCTCAGCTGGTTCTGGCCGAGAATCAAACGGTCTATGGGCAGGCTAAATGTACCAAGTTGATCGATCGATGAACTTGGGCACAACCAGCCTGTCAGATTCACTTGAGGCTGCTATAGCTTCTAGCAATAATCACTGTCTTCTCCCGGTGGGGACGGCTTCCCCTGTGCACCCCCCTGCTATGCCTCTGGAAACAATATTGAGGGACACCTCAAGTTATCTTTTATTCTTTAGAATTGCTGATGGTAGACAGAGGAAAAAAGAACAAGAAGCACAATAACAGGGCTATAAAACAGGGCAAGTCACTGATAAAAATAATTTATTTTTATTACTACCATAATTTATGTTGTCATTGCCAAGTACACAGTGGTAAAAAAAAAAATCAATGGTGTTGACACTGTTTATTTTAATAGCTAACATTTTGCAGAGAGCAACAATCAGTTGAATTCCACTTTTCCACAGTTTGATGCAATTTTGCTTGTAATCCTTTGGGAAATTATTCTATTTCATTATTACTTTGTTACATTATAATGGACTCACAGGTTCAAAACAGTTTACACACTAAACCACAAAATGGCGCCTCCCAGTGAAATTATGTAAAATTTAGGTTCTTATATATAGCGAAAAGATAATATATAAAAAGTAGATGCGGCTGCCATCAATTTTTTTGGACTAATCCAAAAAAAAAACATAGAACAAGAAAGCAATTTGAGGCTCCAAACCTATAAGTGCTAGGTGCTATATAATTAAATAAATCATTAAATGTAGATATAAATATTAGGTAAAATCCATTAATTCATAAAGTGAAAAAATTCTTCCGGTGCAAAAAAAATGTAATCACATATAAATATTAAATAAAGTTCATTAATACATAAAGTGCAAAAAAATTCTTCCAGCGCAAAAAACATTCCAACACAATAGTGACAAAGGTGTTTAAACAAATCTTCTTGCTTAAAAAGTGTTTGTACTTATGTATTTCCTTCACCCGTTAGTGTAAGGGTAACTCGCCTGAAGACAGAGGGCCTCCAGGACCCAGCTCACTCTATAATTACCAAATTACCTCCTTGGATAAATGGCTCACAAAAGATCGTTAAAGCTTGACCTCCAATCAAAGTGGTATATCCATTTTCCAAAAAAGTTAAAAACAAATGATTGAGCAATATTGTTTCAAACATTTATTGGTAGAAGTTAAAAGTAATGCTGGTACACTTACATTTAAAAGTGCCACTAACGGCACATTGGAACAGCCAAGGGTTGATTACTCTGAATGCCGCTCAGGAAGTCCTGATGACGCGTTATCGCGAAATGCATTAAGGTAGCCCAGAGGTTATTATTTCCGGTTCGTCATTTCCGATTTCTGTTGGAACGCACCTTGGAACGCACGGCAGAATCGAGCAGCGTTCAGAGTAATCCCCTTGGCTGTTCCAATGTGCCGTTCGTGGCACTTTTAAATGTGAGTGTACCAGCATTACTTTTAACTGCTACCAATAAATGTTTAAACAATATTGGGCAATCATTTGTTTTTAAATTTTTTGGAAAACGGATATACCACTTTGATTAGGGATCAAGCTTTAACGATCTCTTTTGTGAGCCAAGGGGGGCCATCCATCAAAAATACACCATTTATCTAAGGAAGTAATTTGCTAATTATAGAGCGAGCTGAGTCCTGGAGGCCCTCTGTCTTCTGGTGCCATCAGTGCCCCCCATCAGTGCCCACAATCAGTGCCCATAGTGCTGCCAGTCAGTGCCCAGTAGTGCCTGCTCATCTAGGCACTGATGAGCACTGACTGGCAGCACTATGGGCACTGAGTGTGGGCACTGATGGTGCTGCCCATCAGTGCCCATCAGTGCTCATCAGTGCCACCCATCAATGCTCATCAGTGCCACCCATCAGTGCTCATCAGTGCCACCCATCAGTGTCCATCAGTGCCACCCGCCAGTGCCCATCAGTGCCGCCCATCAGTGCCGCCTCTCAGTGCCCAGCAGTGCCACCTCTCAGTGCCCAGCAGTGCCGCCTATCAGTGCTCATCACTGTCGCCTATCAGTGCTCATCAGTGCCGCCTATCAGTGCTCATCAGTGCGGCATATTAGTGCCACCTCATCAGTGCCCCTAAGTGCCACCTCATCAGTGCCCATAAGTGCCACCTCATCAGTGCCCATCAGTGCAGCCTATCAGTGCCCATCAGTGCCGCCTCATCAGTGCACATCAGTGAAGGAGAAAAATTTATTTATTTTCAAAATTTACTCGCAGAAAATAAGAAAAACTTTTTTTTTCAAAATTTTCTGTCTTTTTTCCCAGAGATGATTAAATACCACCAAAAGAAAGCTCTATTTGTGTGAAAAAAAGGACGAAAAATTCATATGGGTTCAGTGTTGCATGACCAAGCAATTGTCATTCAAAGTGTGAGAGCACTGAAAGCTAAACATTGGTCTGGATGGGAAGGGTGTTTAAGTGCACAGAAGGCAAGTGGTTAAAGTAAAACAAACAGTTTCATAAAAATACATATATGCCCCAATTGTCATTTAAACTAATCCAAAAAGATTAGATTTTAGGTTAAAGCTTACCTTCTCTATTCCTTGAAATCATAGTGCGAATGCATATCCACCATGGATTTGAACAAATATTTTGGCAACATTGGAAGGGTTTAAAAGCTTTTGAATTAAAGTGGAAGTTAACTCCCTTTGTTGATTTTTACCTATAGGTAATCCTAAAATAAGGCTTACCTATAGGTAGAGTAAATATCAACTAAAAGTGCACAGCTTAGGAGATATTTACATTGGAAGCGGCTGGTGACATCACTGGCGGATGTGCAATGGGCTCTGATATGACCATGCCATCCATTCTGAACTCTGTGCCGTGACTGTGACTCCCACACGCATCACACCTCGATCAACCATACAGCCGAAGCCTGCGAACCCAGAAGGAAGATCAGGATAAGATGGAAGCTTCTACAGCGGGGTTGGTGGAAAACATCATTCCCACGGTTGCAAAGAGAACTCAGATAAGTTTGCTCTTCTATGCAAGAAAGGCGATTACATTATGTTGGAAAAAGGCACTGACTTTTTGGAACTATTTAATAAATATTAGTCTACCACTATATATATATATATATATAAAGATACCTACTTTAATAGAGGCTGCCCAAAAAAGTATGATAGAGTATGGTCCAGCTGGTTAGCGGAGCCCACAACTGCCTCTGAACAGTCTATGTTTTAGATTTTTGCTATACTAAGTTGATTTGATATTTGAAAATGGAGCATTTTTTTCATAAACGAGGACATACATGAGTCTTTTATTATGTTATGGAACACCATTTGGTATTTGGAGCTGATGTTTTTACGAGCCGCACCACAGTACTGGTTTTATATGGTCTTAGGTGAAGCTCTTAATGGTCTTTTTTTGTATGTTTTTTATGATGTTTGCACTATGGCTCCTGCAAGAGCTCACCTTGGTTGTATGTTTAATGCATTTGTCTTAAGTGTACTATTAACCACTTCTGGACTGGAAGGTTTTAATGACCCTTAATAAACAGAGCATTTTTTGCGATTCTGCACTGCGTTACTTTAACGGACAGTCGTGCGACGCTGTACCCAATAAAAAAAATGGATGTCCTTTTTTCCCCACAAACAGAGCTTTCTTTTGGGGGTATTTGATCACCTGTGCGATTTCTATTTTTTACGCTATAAACAAAAAAAGAGCGACAATTCTGAAGAAAAAACAACAATATTTTTCACATTCTGCTATATAAAATTCCCAAAGAAAAAAAATGTAAAAATCACATTTTTTCATCATTTTGGGCCAATTTGTATTCTGCTACACATTTTTTGGTAAAAAAAATCCCAATAAGTGTATATTGATTGGTTTGCGCAAAAGTTATCGAGTCTACAAACTAGGGGAAAGATTTACGGCATTTTTATTATTTTTTTTACTAGTAATGGCAACGATCTTCGATTTTTAGCGGGACTGCAACAGATCAGACCCCTGACATTTTTGACACTTTGGGGGGACCAGTGACATTACTACAGTGCTAAAAGAATGCACTGTTACTGTAATAATAACACTGGCAGGGAAGGGGTTAACCCAGGGCGATCAAAGAGTTAAGCATGTGCCTAAGGGTGCTTTCAAACTGTAGGGGGAGGGACTTGTGGAATATACACAGTGACCTGTGATCCTAAAATGTGTTCATTCCAGAGAGAACAACGGTCTGCTATGTTTATTTACATATTGGCCTAAATTTTACATTTTTTTTTAATTGTATATGTTTTACAGCAGAAAGTAAAAAAATTTTTTTTTTTTCAAAATTGGTGGTCTTTTTTTTTGTTTATAGCGCACAAAAATAAAAATTTGCAGAGGTGATCAAATACCACCAAAAGAAAGCTCTATTTGTGGGGAAAAAAGGACACCAATTTTATTAAGGGCACAGCGTCGCACGACCGCGCAATTGTAAGTTAAATTAACGCAGTGCCGTGTCACAAAAAATGACCTGGTCATGAATGGGCGTAAACCTTCCGGGGCTGAAGTGGTTAAAGTGTATTTCCACTTTGGCAGCCAAATTGGTAAAATACCAATGTTCTTTCTCATATAGCATTACTTATAACCTAAACATTTTACATTTGCTTTTATAATTAAAGGGTGGTACACTAATTATTAACTAATAAAATACCTTCAAAGTATAATTACCTCCATATTTAAAGCGGAGTTCCGGGCACAAAATAGGTATTTTTTTTTTTGTGCCCCTCCGCTAGCTACACATAACCTGAAAAGGAATTGGATAGTTATTTTTTTTTTTTTTTTGTACACTCACCTTGTAATCGAAGATCGTAAATACTCACCTCAGGGTACTTCCTCCTCCAGCGCCGAGGCTCACCCCGTCACTTCCTGCCTCGCGATGATTCCTGGGAGCTGAACGTCATCGCTCCCAGGAATCAATGCGACGGCACCGGCCCCGCACGTCACTTCCGGGCGACGCCGCATTCCCCTGCTAAACAGCTTCTGGGCATGCCCAGAAGCTGTTTAGGAATGCGGCGCCGCACCGGAAGTGACGAGAGGGGCCGGTGCGGCGCATTCTGGGAGAAGAAGACGTGGAAGAAGACACCGAAGAGGACCGCGCCGGCTTCAGCTGCCCACAAGAGAGATGGAAACGCTGTGGAAGAAATTTTCAAAGTAAGTATTTCTTCTTGCAGGTAAGTGCGAACCGGGACAGATCAGAGGCTAGCCATTGTGGAATGTACTAGCCCTGACTGTCCCGGGGGTATGTTCATCAAAAAATGAGATCTGTGCCCGGAACTCCGCTTTAATACCAAAAATAATAACGTGCCCATTTTCCACCTTGATGTAAAATATCAGCACTTTGTTAATACCATGACAAGGTGAGCCAAAAACAAAATAAATGAAATAAAAATAAATATGTGAACCAAAACAGTATTGTGAATAATGGGATATAAAAGTGAACTAAAATTTCCTGTGAACACACAAAAAAATATATGCAAAAAAGTCAGTGAATCTTCATTTCATAAAGTGCTTCTTAATACAATCCTCATATATCAAATGTGACTTATTCCATTCCATACAGTGCTTCTTTATATAATAGTTGTGCTTGAAAGGGCCAAAAATTGTCCACCTGCTTATAACCTCTGTGTGCAATGCGTGCTGACCTGCAGCACAAAGGTTTTGTGCAATGAGAAATCAATCTCATATCCACCAAAGAAGTTCCTCAGACTCCTTTAATACCGTTCAATACAGCTCCACGGTTATACAAATAGAAGATAATATCTCATAAATTCCAATTTATTTAATCACATAAAAACAATTTGAAACACTTACATTTTGGCTGTGAAAAATGCGTGACGACAATCTTAGCAATCAATCAGTTGGTAGTAAATGCCACAATCAAAGCCTGACTACTACTACTACTAATGGCCGGAATACACGATAAGAAAATCGGCCGAAAATTTCCGTTCAGCGAAGGTTCGGCCAATATTCTACTCGTTAATGCCCAGCCATCAGTGACCGATATCGATATTGTAAACGAAAAATCCCGTTTGAAAAAAATGAAAAATTCTGTCGTCTCGTTGGAAGCAGCAATTCATTATTCACACACAGTTGTCACATTAGATACATTGCAGAAATCTGAAGTTTGGCTCGACTAGAGGCAGATAGGGAGTTAAAGTGACATTAAATAACGGTTTAAATTTTTTTTTTAAGTTAATATTTTCAATTCAACAAACTTTCTATTGTCCTCAGCTTTCTTCCAGTTCCTTTTTTTTTCTGCTGTGATCTGGCTTCCTATTAGAGGGTGGCTATGTTCATTCTCCATTGTACAACTACATGCAGGCTGTGCTGTATTTTGGCCTAGGCCAACAAGGCCCAGGCCTAGGGCAGCACTTTGCAGGGGGGCAGCAAAAAAGCCACCCCCCTCCACCTGAGACTATTGGCCACTGATTGCTAGAGCCGCCTCTCTCACCCTCTCTCTCTCTCATCCCCCTCTCTCTCTCTGTCTCTCTCATCCCCTCGGTCTCTCCTTCAATTTTGGAGGGAGTCACATCCGTTAAAAAAGGAGTGAGGCAAATTTACATGGGGGGGGGGGGGGGGCGCCCAATTTTAGTCTTGCCTAGGGCAGCACAAAACCAAAATACACCACTGCATGCAGGAACATAGCCGTCCTCTCTTGCTTTCTCCAAACATGGACTGGGAACTATGGTTATTAGTTTCGCAACAAACGTGCACTGCTCATTCCAAACAAACAAAAGTAAGAGGAAAAATGAGAGGTTCAGTAGTTCACAGAGGACGTCCCCGTACGGGCCTCCAAAAAAAAAAAAAAATAAATTGATTATAAAGCCATTAAGTAGTGGAGGTGTAAGGATTATTTTTGGAGAATAAGGACATTGTTTAGGGTCACTTTAATGCTTACCATAATTACTGTGCTGTGCTTGCAGATCTCATTATCAGTTAGAAACCACTTCTGGCCTGGAAGGATTTTCCCCCTTAATGACCAGGCCATTTTTTAGCGATTCTGCACTACGATAGTTTAATGGAAAATTGCGCGGTCGTGTGACGCAGTACCTAAATAAAATTGATGTCCTTTTTTCCCACAAATAGAGCTTTCTTTTGGCGGTATTTGATCACCTCTGCGATTATTTATTATATTTTAATATTATTATTTTTTGCGCTATAAACAAAAAAAGAGCGACAATTCTGCTATATAACATTCCCAAAAAAAATTTAATATAAAATCAAATTTTTTTTTAACAATTTGTCTGCTACATATTTTTGGGGGAAAAAAAAAATCGCAATAAGCCTATTTTGATTGGTTTGCGCAAAAGTTATCGTGTCTACTAACTACGGGAAAGACTTATGTAATCTTTAAGTGTTTTTTTTTTTTTTTACTAGTAATGGCGGCGATCTGCGATTTTTAGCAGGACTGTGACATTGGGGTGGACAGATCGGAAACCCCTAACTGACATTTTTGACACTTTTGGGGGGACCAGTGACGTTACTACAGTAATTAGTGCTAAAAATATGCTCTGTTACTGCAATAATGACACTGGCAGAGAAGGGGTTAATACTGTGGGTGATCAAGGGGTGTTTCTAACTGTATGGGGGCAGGGCTTGTGAAATGATCAGAGACCTGTGATCCTATATAGAAGGATCACAGGGTTTTGTGATCATTCCAGAGAGAAGAACAGTCAGCTGTGTTTACAATAGCTGACCGTCCTACTTTCTCAGCGGGGAGCGATCGCAGGTGTCAGATGGCGGGTGTCAGACTACCTGCTGCCGAGTGGGGGCACTCACCCCCTAGCTCCAGGCAAGCAGGTATATGTCGGTCGCGCAGGAGGGGCTCCCTGCCGCAGTATAATGGTCCTAAAAATCTAGAAGCTGGGCTTCTGCATTATATGTTAATGAGGGGGAAGCTCAGTGTGTCCCTCTTTGTTAGTGGGGACTGAATGAGTTTCCTCTCATTTCGTGTAGTTTGGAGGACTGCTCCACAGGTTGCCACAAATGTAAGCCATATAGGTGTTCTTATAAGTGCTTGCAACAGTTTTCATTCATCCAGGTGGGTCAGCGGTTGTTCCTGGAGTCGAGTCGCAGAACAGAGAACCCAAAAACCTAACAGCTCCTTCGGGAGTAGCACTACAGCAGTAATAAACCCTAAAAGGAAAATGTAATATATTGCAGTTTACTAGCCCTTAGATGTGGTCGCTGCATTTGTTTTGTTTTTTTCAGCTTTTTCATCTTTATTTGTACCTGGTGTTCCAGCCAGTAATATAGTTAGTCTGGTTGAAAAAAAAAAAAGTCCATCTAGTTTAACTAATAAAAGACATGCTTCCTGTCTTATGCCCCATACACACGTGCAGATTATCTGCAGACTTTTGTCTGCAGACTTACCTTTTCTATGTAGTGCAAGGGCCTGCCGGATTGCATACAAATTGAAAGTGTTTAGGTTTGACCTCATATTATATGGTTTTGGTAAGTCTGCAGACAAAAGTCTGCAGATAATCTGCACGTGTGTATGGGGCATTAGGGTATCTGCATTCTGGATGAAACAGTACATCAGACACCTTCGAAGTCGGGGGTCAGCTAACACTTTATGAGCAGTTACCTGAAGCCTCTAACTGCCACTCTGTCTAGACAGCTTGGTCTGTTAAAGGTGGTTGAAAAATAACAGACTTATTGGCTGGATCACCAGGTGAAAATAAAGGAAAAAGATTAAAAACGAATGCAGCCACTGCATTTAAAGTGTTACTAAACCCATAACGGTAAAATCAGTGTGCTTATGCAGTAAAGCATGCTTGTTATGCTTACTGTGGAATCTAAGGGGTTAATCCTCTACATTGTGTAAAAAGTCTGTTTGATACTGTCTTTTCTGATCCTCCCCTTCTTCCACTGTCCCCAATCTATCTCCTAATAGTACAGAGCCTCGGGAGCAAGCTGCACATGCTCAGTTGGGTGTGTATTGCTAGAGATTTTTTTTCTTTCTTGAGAGGGTGCGTGTGATCAGCACACGGCCAATCAGCACTGTCCAGACAAAGGGTCAGGAGTCATGCAGCCTCATAGGACAGTCAGGGGAGAAAACTCCTCCTAAAAGCTTTAACCAGTGCTCTGCTAGACACTGATAGAAGTCACAAGACTGCTCTAACTGCTGATGAGAAAAGGTATTTAGCAGTTTATATTTACTAAACTTTTGCATTTCCATGTTCAGTGTGCAGTGGGAGACCAGATATAGTGAATGCAGGCTCCTGGGTATAGTAACACTTTAAAGTGGTTGTAAAGTCTCATGTTTTTTTTTTTTTAAATAACAAACATGGTCGCAGGTCCTCCTGTTCTTCTTCGCTGCTCCTGACCCTTCCCTCCTGTGTTTGCTATGGGGGCACCCGAGCCAAGCTGCAGCTCCGTGTGTCCATTTAGACATGGAGCTGCCGTTCAGCCCTGCCCCCCCCCCCCTCTCTCCTTATTGGCTATCTGACTTTGATTTACAGCAGCGGGAGCCAATGGCGCCGCTGCTGAGTCTCAGCAAATCAGGAGGGAGAGTCCCAGACCGACAAGGGACCCGTGGGCATCGCTGGATAGAGATAGGGCTCAGGTAAGTATTAGGGGGGCTGCTACACACAGAAAGTGTTTTATCCTAATGCATAGAATGCATTAAACAAAAAAACCTTCTGACTTTAAGGATTGGTAAACACCTGTGATGCTGGAGGTGAGCAGTAACAAGTAGGCCTCAATGTCCTATCAACATCCTGGGAGTATTCCAGTCAGGCTTTAGGAGGTACATACAGTTGTGTTCAAAATTATTCAACCCCCACTGAAATTGATTTTTTTGGCCAGTTTGACATTGATTTTGATCATTCAGTCATCCTGCTTACAATTAAATCAAAGAGGCACGTGTAGGTCAGACAAATATAACATAACATTTATAATGAAATAACCACAAATGTCTTTTCTGTGCTCACATCATTATCAGTTTTATTCAACCCCCAAGTGACATTCAATCTTAGTACTTAGTACAACATCCTTTTACAGTTATAACAGCTTTTAAACGTGAAGCATAGCTCGACACAAGTGTCTTGCAGCGATCTACGGGTATCTTCGCCCATTCATCATGGGCAAAAGCCTCCAGTTCAGTCACATTCTTAGGCTTGTGCACTGCAACTGCTTTCTTTAAGTCCCACCAGAGGTTCTCAATCGGATTTAAGTCTGGTGACTGTGATGGCCACTCCAAAATGTTCCAGCCTTTAATCTGCAACCATGCTCTAGTGGACTTGGAGGTATGCTTGGGATCATTGTCCTGTTGAAAGGTCCAACGTCTCCCAAGCCTCAGGTTTGTGACGGACTGCATAACATTGTCATCCAATATCTCCTGGTACTGAAGAGAATTCATGGTAACTTGCACACGCTGAAGCTTCCCTGTACCTGCAGAAGCAAAACAGCCCCAAAGCATGATTGACCCCCCCGCCATGCTTCACAGTAGGCAAGGTGTTCTTTTCTTCAAAGGCCTTGTTCTTCCTCCTCCAAACATAGCGTTGATCCATGGGCCCAAACAGTTCTAATTTTGTTTCATCAGTCCACAGAACACTATCCCAAAACTTCTGTGGTTTGTCCACATGACTTTTGGCATACTGCAGTCGACTCTTCTTATTCTTTGGAGACAGCAAGGGGGTGCGCCTGGGAGTTCTGGCATGGAGGCCTTCATTACGCAGTGTGCGCCGTATTGTCTGAGCAGAAACTTCAGTACCCACATCTGACAAATCTTTTCTCAGTTCCTCAGCAGTCACACGGGGACTTTTCTCCACTCTACGCTTTAGGTAGCGCACAGCAGTCGAAGTCAGCATCTTCTTTCTGCCACGACCAGGTAGCGTTTCAACAGTGCCCTTTGCCTTGAATTTGTGAATGATGCTTCCTATGGTGTCTCTTGGTATGTTTAACATCTTTGCAATCTTCTTATAGCCATTGCCCTTCCTGTGAAGAGCAATCACCTCTTCTCTTGTCTTCCTGGACCATTCTCTTGACTTCACCATGTTTGTAACCACACCAGTAAATGTCTAGAAGGAGCTGAGTATCACAGTCATTTTAAAGCTGCCTAATTGGTGCTTATTAGGCTTTATTGCTGCTCCCTGACATCCACAGGTGTTTTCATACCTGATTGAAAACGCTTCAATGAACCTCTGTTCTTCAGAGTGGTAGTCTTTAAGGGGTTGAATAATTGTGTCAATGAAGAATTCACAAAAGAAACATTTACTACTGTATTACAAAACCAATTGATGTCATTTTAGTTGCATATGGTTCTTTAAGAAGTCCTTGTAGGATTTCATTCTGAATACAATTACAAATGTACACTAAATTCCCTAAAACCCTTTACAGCATTGGGTGGTTGAATAATTTTGAACACAACTGTAAATGGCCTACATCTATAGAAGGGCAGTATTCAATGTAAGTCAGAGATGCACAGTTTGTTTTTTATCTGCATAGGCAGTTTTTTTGGTAAAGGTGAACTAACCCTTTACATATATTCACAACAGAGACACCGAAGCCACAAATTCTCTCTCCAGTTTTCCATGGAAGCAGAATCTTGGCAGCCTTGAAACCCTTAAAGGAAAAACACACAGCAGGTGTTTCTACGATGTTAGAAACCACTGGAACTCAGCTTTAAAGTCTTGATTGTGACCTTTAACAACTTCAATAGGGGGCACTTTCCCCTTTCTTCCTGCCCAGGCCATATTTCCACTTTCAGTGCTGTGACATTTTGAATGACAATTGTGTGGTCATACACCACTGTACCCAAATTATTATTTTTTTATTATTTTCTTCACAAAAATAGAGCTTTCTTTTGGTGGTATTTAATCACCGATGGGTTTTTATTTTTTACTAAAAAAAAAAAAAAAAAAATGAAGAAAAAGATTAACAATTTTGAAAAAAAAAAAAAAAAGTTTTTCTTAGTTTCTGTCAGAAAATGATGTAAAAAAGTAATTTTTCTCCTTCACTGATGTGTGCTGATGAGGCAACCCAAAGGGCACTGATGGGGTGACACTGATGAGAAGGCATTAATATGCAGCACTGACGGGCACTAAGTGTCACTGATATGCAGCACTGATGAGCTCTGATAGGTGGCACTGATAGGCGGCACTTATAGGCAATGATAGGTGGCACAATGGGCAGCACTGATGGGCACTGAAAGGCAGCACTGATTAGCATAACTGATGGGCACAGAGTGGCGTCACTGATGGGCACTGTTGGGGCTGCATTGTAATCAGGGCACTGATGATCAGTGCCCTGATTACCTTTACACATATTCTCTGTGAGGAGATGCAGCTTATCAGCTCTCCTCACCTCACTCTGTCAGTCTGAGAGAGAAAAAGCCGATAAACTGCACTTCCTTGTTTACATGTGATCAGCTGTAATTGGGCACAGCCGATCACATGGGTAAAGAGCCGCAGCCACAGCTCTTTGCCAAGATCGGGGTTTGCCCCGTGTCCCAGGAACAGCTCGCACAGCTAAACTGGGCGCCGTCGTGTGACATCATCCCAGAATGAGAACCGATCACACTGATCTGCCATCATTTGTCGGCGGGCAGGCGGCAAGTGCTTAAAGTACTTTGAAGATGAACTATTTTACTATACATGGAGCTAGAGACGAGGTCAGGGATGGCTTGTTTTAAAGCTTGTTAAAAATATATAAATGCTTTAATATATACAGGCTGGGAACAAGGGCACTCTATAGGAAATCTAAACTGATAAAAAAATTAGGGCTACCCTTTTTGCCCCCCTTCTAAAAATGCTTGTTTCCTGGCCCTTAATACTTAATGACCTAGAACAATAAAAACCTTCTTCAAAACTGACATAATATGACATACTTGTGCTAAGGCTTTGTATTGTTATAGAAGCCAGACAGCTAGCTTCTTTTTTTTTTTTTTAACCGGTTGCCGACCGCCGCACGACTATATACTGCGGCGGTCAGCCCCGGCCAGGCAGAGTGACGTATCGGTACGTCACTCGCCTGTCACTGACTTGCGAGCTTATCGCGGGCGGGCGCGCGCCCGCCGCGGCTCGTTCACAGACAAGTCAGTGCGTGTGACCGGCGGACTCGATGTCCGCCAGTCACACTGCGATCGCTCCTGTGAAGGGAGAAAGACAGAGCAGCTTGTGTAAACAAGCTGCCTGTCAGTTCTCCCTGTGTAAAAGTGAAGATCTGTCAGTTCTACTATGTAGAACGGTTGATCTTTGCTTTTACACCAATAGGAATGTCCCTACACAGTTAGAATCACGCCCCTAGGACACACTTAACCCCTCCCTGTCCAATAAAGTTAACCCCTTCCCTGCCAGTGTAATTTTTGCAGTAACAGTGCATATGTATAGCACTGATTACTGCAGTAATGTCACTGGTACCCCCAAAAGTGTCAAAAATGTCAGTCAAGGGTCCGATCTGTCCGCCGCAATGTCGCAGTACCGAAAAAAAAATCGCAGATCGCCGCCATTACGCGTTAAAAAAAAACACCAAAAATGACAAAAATCTTTCCCTTTGTTAGTAAACGCGATAACTTTTGCGCAAACCAATCAAAATACGCTTTTTGCGATTTTTTTTACCAAACATAGGTAGCATAAAACAAATTGGCCGAAAAATGTTAAAAAATTTTGATTTTTACTTTTTTTTTTGGGGAATTTCATATTAAAAAATGTGAAAAATATTGTTATTTTTGCAAAATTTACGCTCTTTTTTTGTTTATAGCGCGTGATCAAAAAATCGCACAGGTGATCAAATACCACCAAAAGAAAGCTCTGTTTGTGGGAAAAAAAGGACGTCAAATTCGTTTAGGTACAGCGTCGCACGACCGCGCAATTGTCCGTTAAAGTCACGCAGTAAAAAATCGCAAAAAAAACCCTGGTCCTTTAGCAGCCAAATCCTCCGGGGCTTAAGTGGTTAAAGAGTCCAGTAATGGCAGTCTACCTATTCTCTGTGTACATACATCATGTATTTTGTTTGATATTTGATTTCCTAAAGATTATTCATTGCACATCACTTTCTTTTCATTCTAGGTATGCCATGGGAAAGCAGTCAGTTTTCGGGAAGATGCACGTGTTTGAAAGAAACCAGCAAATTTATCAATCCTAAAATGTTTCAAACTGTGAAAGTTATAGAGGAGAGACATTATTGCCGAAAAAAGGAAATTGTGTAGGTATTCTTAGCCTGCTCTTTATATTGCTTAACTACTTAAGGACCAGGCCTATTTCTAACACTTGTTGTTTACAAGTTAAAATTAGTATTTTTTGCTAGAAAATTTCTCAGAACCCCCAAACATTATATATATATATATATATATATATATATATATATACACACACACAGTGCCTTGCGAAAGTATTCGGCCCCTTTGAACTTTGCGACCTTTTGCCACATTTCAGGCTTTAAACATAAAGATATAAAACTGTAATTTTTTGTGAAGAATCAACAAGTGGGACACAATCATGAAGTGGAACAAAATTTATTGGATATTTCAAACTTTTTTAACAAATAAAAAACTGAAAAATTGGGAGTGCAAAATTATTCAGCCCCCTTAAGTTAATACTTTGTAGCGCCACCTTTTGCTGCGATTACAGCTGTAAGTCGCTTGGGGTATGACTCTATCAGTTTTGCACATTGAGAGACTGAAATTTTTGCCCATTCCTCCTTGCAAAACAGCTCGAGCTCAGTGAGGTTGGATGGAGAGCGTTTGTGAACAGCAGTTTTCAGTTCCTTCCACAGATTCTCGATTGGATTCAGGTCTGGACTTTGACTTGGCCATTCTAACACCTGGATAGGTTTATTTGTGAACCATTCCATTGTAGATTTTGCTTTATGTTTTGGATCATTGTCTTGTTGGAAGACAAATCTCCGTCCCAGTCTCAGGTCTTTTGCAGACTCCATCAAGTTTTCTTCCAGAATGGTCCTGTTTTTGGCTCCATCCATCTTCCCATCAATTTTAACCATCTTCCCTGTCCCTGCTGAAGAAAACCAGGCCCAAACCATGATGCTGCCACCACCATGTTTGACAGTGGGGATGGTGTGTTCAGGGTGATGAGCTGTGTTGCTTTTACGCCAAACATAACATTTTGCATTGTTGCCAAAAAGTTCGATTTTGGTTTCATCTGACCAGAGCACCTTCTTCCACATGTTTGGTGTGTCTCCCAGGTGGCTTGTGGCAAACTTTAAATGACACTTTTTATGGATATCTTTAAGAAATAGCTTTCTTCTTGCCATTCTTCCATAAAGGCCAGATTTGTGCAGTATACGACTGATTGTTGTCCTATGGACAGAGTCTCCCACCTCAGCTGTAGATCTCTGCAGTTCATCCAGAGGGATCATGGGCCTCTTGGCTGCATCTCTAATCAGTCTTCTCCTTGTATGAGCTTGAAGTTTAGAGATACGGCCAGGTCTTTGTAGATTTGCAGTGGTCTGATACTTCTTTCATTTCAATATTATCGCTTGCACAGTGCTCCTTGGGATGTTTAAAGCTTGGGAAATCTTTTTGTATCCAAATCCGGCTCTAAACTTCTCTACAACAGTATTTTGGACCTGCCTGGTGTGTTCCTTGTTCTTCATGATGCTCTCTGCACCTTAAACGGACCTCTGAGACTATCACAGTGCAGGTGCATTTATACGGAGACTTGATTACACACAGGTGGATTCTATTTATCATCATTAGTCATTTAGGTCAACATTGGATCATTCAGAGATCCTCACTGAACTTCTGGAGAGAGTTTGCTGCACTGAAAGTAAAGGGGCTGAATAATTTTGCACCCCCAATTTTTCAGTTTTTTATTTGTTAACAAAGTTTGAAATATCCAATAAATTTCGCTCCACTTCATGATTGTGTCCCACTTGTTGTTAATTCTTCACAAAAAATTACAGTTTTATATCTTTATGTTTGAAGCTTAAAATGTGGCAAAAGGTCGCAAAGTACAAGGGGGCCGAATACTTTCGCAAGGCACTGTATATATATATATATATATATATATATATATATATATATTTTAGCAGAGACTCTAGATAATAAAATTGAGATTGTTGCAATACTTTATGTCACACTGTATTTGCGCAGAGGTCTTACAAACAATTTTTTTTGGGAAAAAATACAAAGAATAAATACAAAAAAATAGGAAATCAGTGAAGTTAGCCCAATTTTTTCTTCAATGTGAAAGATAAAGTTACGCCGAGTAAATAGATACCATACATGTCATGCTTCAAAATGCGCACGCTCGTGGAAAGGTGACAAACTTTGGTACTTTAAAATCTCCAGAGGAGACCGTTTAAAAATTTCTACAGGTTACCAGTTAGAGTTACAGAGGAAGTCTAAGGCTAGAATTATTGCTCTCTCTCTCTAACGATCGTGGTGATACCTCACATGTGTGGTTAAACACTGTGTACATATGTGGGCGCGACTTGCGTATGCATTTGCTTTTGCACGCAAACTCGGAGGGACAGGGCGCTTTACATTTTTTAGGTTTTTTTTTCTAATTTATTTTACCTTTTATTTTTACACTGTCCCTTTAAAAAAACATTTTTTTGATCACTTTTATTTCTATTACAAGGAATGTTAACATCACTTGTAATAGAAATAAGCAGGGCAGGTTGGTCCTTTTTAATGTGAGATCTGGGGTCAAAAAGACCTCAGATCTCACATCTGCACTATAAAAAGGAAGAAAAAAAAAGGCCGTTGGGAGGAAGGGACGTATGATGTCGCTCCGGTCCTCCAAGGCCATAGAGGCGAGTAGGGGCCAGCTTGCCCTCATTCGACTTCCTGCCTAGGACGAGAAAGGACCGGATCATTTTCCCCGCTACTGACGGCTCCAGTAAGCTGGGAAAAGGCCCGGGATTCGGGAAGCGGCAGGGGGACACACAAATCCGCCACTGGGATCACTTTTATGTGAAAGAGGATCGGCTACCCTTTAAAAAAAAACACTGGGGTTATAGCAGCCATCTGCTGCCATAACCCCAGTATTTAACGTCAAATTAGTGATGTAAAACTGCGGCGGGCGGTCCAGAAGTGGTAAATAAGATTACTATTACATGATGTTTTCCAAGTACAAGTTCATAGCTTTCTGTTATTGAGATTTATCTAGTAATGTACAGTATCTCACAAAAGTGAGTACACCCCTCACCGTATTGTAAATATTTTATTATATATCTTTTCATGTGACAACACTGAAGAAATTACATTTTGCTAGAATGTAAAGTAGTGAGTTTACAGCTTGTTTAACAGTGTATATTTGCTGTCCCCTCAAAATAACTCAACATGCAGCCATTAATGTCTAAACCGCTGGCAACAAAAATGAGTACACCCCTAAGTGAAATGTCCAAATTGGGCCCAAAGTGTCAATATTTTGTGTGACCACCATTATTTTCCAGCACTGCCTTAACCCTCTTGGGCATTGAGTTCACCAGAGCTTCACAGGTTGCCACTGGAGTCCTCTTCCACTCCTCCATGAGGAGATCACAAAGCTGGTGGATGTTAGAGACCTTGCGCTCCTCCACCTTTCGTTTGAGGATGCCCCACAGATGCTCAAAAGGGTTTGGGTCTGGAGACATGCTTGGCCAGTCCATCACCTTTACCCTCAGCTTCTTTAGCAAAGCAGTGATCGTCTTGGAGGTGTATTTGGGGTCTTTATGTTGGAATACTGCCCTGCGGCCCAGTCTCTGAAGGGAGGGGATCATGCTCTGCTTCGCTATGTCAAAGTACATGTTGGCATTCATGGTTCCCTCAATGAACTGTAGCTCCCCAGTGCCAGCAGCACTCATGCAGCCCCAGACCATGACACTCCCACCACCATGCTTGACTGTAGGCAAGACACACTTGCCTTTGTACTCCTCACCTGGTTGCCGCCACACACGCTTGGCACAATTGCTACGTGCTTTCTGGTGCACTTTGGTGCATTAGGCAGCCCATTCTGGGTTGTCAAAACACAGCGCAAGTTAACAAGTGGCATAATGAGAGTTAGCACATCTACACTAATACACAGCAATGGTGTGAATGGGCCCTTAAAATTTTTATATATACTGTCTACATACAGTGGGTACGGAAAGTATTCAGACCCCCTTAAATTTTTCACTCTTTGTTATATTGCAGCCATTTGCTAAAATCATTTAAGTTCATTCTTCTTCCTCATGAATGTACACATAGCACCCCATACTGACAGAAAAACACAGAATTGTTGACATTGTTGCAGATTTATTAAAAAAGAAAAACTGAAATATCACATGGTCCTAAGTATTCAGACCCTTTGCTGTGACACTCATATATATTAACTCCGGTGCTTTCCATTTCTTCTGATCATCCTTGAGATGGTTCTACACCTTCATTTGAGTCCAGCTGTATTTGATTATACTGATTGGACTTGATTAGGAAAGGCACACGCCTGTCTATATAAGACCTTCCAGATCACAATGCATGTCAGAGCAAATGAGAATCATGAGGTCAAAGGAACTGCCTGAAGAGCTCAGAGACAGAATTGTGGCAAGGCACAGATCTGGCCAACGTTACAAAAAGATTTCTGCTGCACTTAAGGTTCCTAAGAGCACAGTGGCCTCCATAATCCTCAAATGGAAGACGTTTGGGACGACCAGAACCCTTCCTAGAGCTGGCCGTCCGGCCAAACTGAGCTATCGGGGGAGAAGAGCCTTGGTGAGAGAGGTAAAGAAGAACCCAAAGATCACTGTGGCTGAGCTCCAGAGATGCAGTCAGGAGATGGGAGAAAGTTGTAGAAAGTCAACCATCACTGCAGCCCTCCACCAGTCGGGGCTTTATGGCAGAGTGGCCCGACGGAAGCCTCTCCTTAGTGTAAGACACATGAAAGCCCGAATGGAGTTTGCTAAAAAACACCCGAAGGACTCCAAGATCCAGAGAAATAAGATTCTCTGGTCTGAAGAGACCAAAATAGAACTTTTTGGCCTTAATTCTAAGCGGTATGTGTGGAGAAAGCCAGGCACTGCTCATCACCTGTCCAATACAGTCCCAACAGTGAAGCATGGTGGTGGCAGCATCATGCTGTGGGGGTGTTTTTCAGCTGCAGGGACAGGACGACTGGTTGCAATCGAGGGAAAGATGAATGCGGCCAAGTACAGGGTTATCCTGGACAAAAACCTTCTCCAGAGTGCTCTGGACCTCAGACTGGGCCGAAGGTTTACCTTCCAACAAGACAATGACCCTAAGCACACAGCTAAAATAACGAAGGAGTGGCTTCACAACAACTCCGTGACTGTTCTTGAATGGCCCAGCCAGAGCCCTGACTTAAACCCAATTGAGCATCTCTGGAGAGACCTAAAAATGGCTGTCCACCAACGTTTACCATCCAACCTGACAGAACTGGAGAGGATCTGCAAGGAGGAATGGCAGAGGATCCCCAAATCCAGGTGTGAAAGACTTGTTGCATCTTTCCCAAAAAGACTCCTGGCTGTATTAGATCAAAAGGGGGCTTCTACTAAATACTGAGCAAAGGGTCTGAATACTTAGGACCATGTGATATTTCAGTTTTTCTTTTTTAATAAATCTGCAACAATGTCAACAATTCTGTGTTTTTCTGTCAGTATGGGGTGCTATGTGTACATTCATGAGGAAGAAGAATGAACTTAAATGATTTTAGCAAATGGCTGCAATATAACAAAGAGTGAAAAATTTAAGGGGGTCTGAATACTTTCCGTACCCACTGTACCTCCCAACTTTTTTAAGATGAGAACGAGGGTCACCTATTAGGAAAAGTATGTAGGCTTAGGACACACACCGTGCCATGCCCCTTAAAGGAGAATTACAAAAAAAAATATTAGTGAAATCCACAAGTGTTTTTTTTTTTTTTTTTTACCACTATTATTAATTTATATCAGCTTTTGACATGTACAAATGCAGCAATTTTAGAAATTGGATGAAAGGTTTAGCACTGGGAAACACTTTTTGAAAGATATAGAAACACACACAGACACACACACACACACACACACACACACACACTGAAGAAATGCTGTAAAGTAAGAATGCTTTTAAAACTATACATTTTGATTGCTTATGTTTAACAAATTACAAAATGCAAATTGAGCAAGCATCTGTGGTCTCATTAGGAGCATGCATACAAGCACGTGGGGGCCATATAAACTACTAAGTACCATTTTGAGATACTGCAATGAAATTTCAGCAAAATGGACTAGCCTGCTGCATAATTTTTTCACTTTGATTTTTGGGTGTCTTTGAATTCAGGTACTCTGTAGGATGATTATTTCCATCAAACAATGTGGCATCTTTTCATTCCTAACACATTACCCGGTCCATATCAGTATAGATATTCAGCATAATAATTTTTCCCTTTGAGATCTGATGTGTTTTCAAAGTGTTCCTTTAATTTTTTTGAGCAGTGTATATATCATTTTCCCCTTTTTTTATAGGTGATCAAACTCCCTCTGTTCTTAGCATAAGAGCTGGGGGAAGAAGCAGCAGCATACCGAGCTTCCCAGTGAATGGCTGTGTACTGGGGGCGTGTGAGGACAAGTGTGATCACTGGAGCAGAGTACACTGAGTTCCCAGCATAGCTAGAGAACTGGCCACTGTGTGTTCTCCTGCTTAGTGTGGTCACTTTTTAATAGGAAAGCAGAGGGACTGGCAGAAACACCAGGGATTTCACACAAAGGAAGCAATACAAAGAGAACAGGATACTTTCTCAAACAAGTACATGGTACAGCAGGCACATATCATGAATATAAAGTGTTGGGGTAACACAAACACTTTAAATCCTTCTGTCTCTTTATGTAATTCCAGACAGACTTCATGATGTTGAGATTAGGCCTCTGTAGGGTCCAAACTGTCACTTTCAGGTCTTACCTCAACATGGCGGGTGAGTGCTTTTGGGCAGGGGGCTAATTGGAATCTGGTAGCAACCTTTAACAAGGGGGGAGGGGGCGTGGCCGGCTACTGATGTGAGAGCAGCGCGGTCCCGGAGCTCTCTCCTGCTTGCCCTGATCCTTCAGTGATCCTGTGGAACCCCGAGCCGCTACTCACCTGATTCCGACGCCCGTGTACTCCTGATCCCTCGGTGCATCAGCGGAGATGGTGAAGATCGGTCCCCCTGGTCCGGAGGCGCCTGGATCCCGGCCGTCGGCCTCCCTCCTCGAGCGGTCCCAAGATGGCGCCGGCCCGCCACGGAGCTCGAGCCAGCCAGCTGCTGCTGCACGATCCTCGCAGCCATCCGCCTCTCTCTCCCACGGAGGTGGTTCGGAGCCTGACGACTCTTCTTCCCTGCATCGGCATGAGACTGTGAGTGACCTTCTTCTTTCCTCCCCCCTGGACCCCACTGCTGAGGCAGGGGTGGGGGTAGATAGGCCTGAGCCATCCCTTGCTGCCATCATGGATGCCATCCGCCATTGTCAGGCCTCTCTCACTACTCAAATTGAGTCTGTGAGGATGGAGATGTCATTCCTGAAGCAGGATGTCCATAATCTCCGCCATAGGGTGGGCAACGCGGAACAACGTATTGGCGACCTGGAGGATGCCCACCGCCTCTTGCAGGCCTCTGTGTCTGATTTACAGAGGGGTCACACGGCCACCATTGATAAGATCACTGACATGGAGGATCGCCTCCGACGTAATAACCTCTGCTTTCTGGGATTCCCTGAGGGGGCGGAGGGAAAGACCCCCGAATCATTTATGGAAAAGTGGCTCCTTGACACCTTTGGGAAGAATGTTTTTTCTCCATTATTCGCCATTGAACGGGCGCACGGGGTGCCGCTGCGCCCCCTGCCACCAGGGGCGCCACCTCGTCCTCTTCTCATTAAACTTCTGCATTTCTGGGACAGGGAGGCTGTGCTACGGGCCTCCAGGGAGAAGGGCCGTGTCTCCTACAATAATAATGCTATCTCCATCTTTCCTGACTTCTCTGCAGCCACCCAAAAGCAGCGGGCCTCCTTTATGGCAGTTAAGAGGCGGCTGCGTGATCTCCAGTTACCATATAGTATGCTTTATCCTGCCCGTCTCCGGATCATCTCTCAAGGCAAGGCTCATTTTTTCCAGGATCCTCGGGAGGCCGCGCACTGGGTGGACTCCTTGGGCCGTGGCTCTCCTGGCCGCCAGGACCGGCGGTCTCCTCCTAGATGAAAGACTGTTTATCTGCTGATAGTCTGGTTGGGCTCTAGGCTCGTCCTGGTGCTCTTCATGGACCCTCTCTCGCTTGATTGATTTTTTGGGACTGATGGCTATTCCCTTTTTCTGAGGGTCGGGGTTCCTGTTTTTCTGTTTTTTCTGATGGGCATTTTTGGGGTGGGGGGGCTCCCCCTCTCATCTCTTTCCTTTTTATTGTTTTTTCTCGTTTGTCTACTACAGGACGAGCAGATCCACGTTTCCCTGCATTTGACTTCCTTTTGTTGTTATGGGCTACAAAGCTCTCAATTGTTGGGGTTTGAGGGCCGGGTGGGCTAGGGTGGGGGGAGGGGGTGTTTGTTACTATTGCCATCCGCAACCTGCGGGTCTAGGCGGGTTTTTTCTTTTTGGTTTGTTTGTTTGCACCATTTTGATCCACAGGGTCGGTACAGTTTTTCTTTTTTTTGTTTCTGGGGTCATGCTCTCTCCTTATGCGATACAGTTGATTTTGTTTACTATGTTACTGTGGTCACTTTTTTTATGTCTTATGTGTACTCCTTTTTCTGGGCTCCTCTCAGATGCTGGTTGTGCCTTGGCCCTTCGGGGTTTGCCTGTTTTTGGGCTGACCTACGGGGCGCTAACGCTGATTGTTGGTATATTTCTATGTCTACTCTACGTATAATCTCATGGAACGTCAGAAGGGTAAATTCTAAAGTGAAACGGTCTCTGATGTTTGACTATTTAAAACGCCATAGTCCTCACGTTGTTTTGTTACAGGAGACACACCTCCAGGGGTCCAGGGTTATGGCCCTTAAGCGGGCACACGTGGCGTATGCGCTACACTCTACCTACTCTTCCTATGCCCGAGGCACGTCCATTTTAATTGCCAAATCCGCTCCAGTCACTATTAAACATTTAAAGACGGACCCCTCGGGGTGCTTTGTTATCCTTGTTATTGAATATTTAGGTAAACCTTATACCCTGGTGAATGTTTATGTCCCCCCGCCGTTTGCTAAGTCATTCTTTGACCGTGTTCTGGGTTTGGTTTTGGAAATGGCGGAGGGCCCTCTTATTATGGCGGGTGACTTTAACACGGTCCTCGACAATGCTTTGGACCGCTCTGGGGCTGCTTCTTCCCAACATACCCCCCTGCGCTCCTGCATAGACAAATTGGACCTCACGGACGCCTGGAGGTGGAAACATGGGGGGATTACTGAGTTTTCTTGTTATTCGAGCTCACACCACACTCTATCTAGGATTGACCTCTGTTTGCTCTCTCGGGAACTGCTGGGTCCGCTCTCGGGGATCAGGTACCTCCCTCGGGCGGTATCTGACCACTCCCCTTTGCTGGTGGACCTTGCTTTGGGGTCCCCACCTAACTATAAATTGTGGCGACTGAGCCCTCTGTGGCTGGCGGACCCCGCGGTGACTGATCAGGGGCTCACGGAATTGAATTCTTTCTGGGCGCTCAATGGACGGGAGGGGTCGGCACTGCTGACCTGGGACGCCTTCAAGGCCACTATGCGGGGCACCTTCTCGTCTGCCATAGGCCATGCTCGGAAGGCGCGTCAGACCAAGTTGGTTGACGCCGAACGGGCATTGCATACGGCCGAACGGCAATACTCTGACGACCCCTCCCCTCAGAATCACGCCGCTTGGCGGGCCAGAGCCCGTGATTTGGATCTCGTCCTTATTGAGCGCACCCAGAAAAAACTGTTATATCAGAATCAAAGAATTTTTGAACTGGGGGACAAAAACAGTCGCTTGTTGGCCTACTTAGCTAGGCCGGATTTTCAACCTTGTATCATTCCCCGGGTCACCAGCCAGGCCGGTGTCATTGTAGAACAAACTCCTGATATTCTTCATAGTTTTTTTTTATATATGATATATATATATAATATAAATATATATTATATATTTTATTTATATGATATTGAATTGCCCGCATTGTCGGTCGACCAATCTCGCTTCTTAGACTCCCCTTTGACCACAGAGGAGATTGACAAGGCCGTAGCTACGTTTGCACATAATAAGACACCTGGCTTGGATGGTTTCCCCATTGAATGGTATCTTCACTATAGGGAATTGCTGGTCCCCCATTTGTTGAAAGTGTTTACTTGTGCTCTGAAGGAAGGACGTCTGCCACCCTCCATGACGGAAGCCCTTATAGTACTCATCCCGAAGCCGCGCAAGGACCCTCTTCTCTGTGAATCGTACCGTCCGATCTCACTTATTAATACAGATGTGAAGATTTTGGCCAAGGTCCTGGCGAGACGGCTGAATACGGTTGTCACGGACTTGGTCGGGGCGGACCAGTCGGGGTTTATTCCTGGCCGGTCTACCTCGATCAACTTGCGTAGACTTTTTACCAACCTTCAGACGACTCATGATTCTGTGGGGGCCAGGGTTGTGGTAGCCCTGGACACTCACAAGGCTTTTGATTCAGTGGAGTGGCCTTATCTCTTGGAGGTATTGGCGAAATTTGGATTCGGATCGGGGTTCATAAAATGGGTACAACTTCTATATTATCTCCCTCGTGCCCGTATCAGGGTCAATAATTCCGTGTCTGACTCCTTTCCCATTTTTCGGGGTACTAGGCAGGGGTGCCCGTTGTCCCCGTTACTTTTCGCCCTGGCCATTGAGCCTTTGGCTGCGCAGATCCGCCAGTGTGCGGCTGTTGCGGGCTTTGTGATCAATGGCTTGGAGGAAAAGGTTTCCTTGTATGCGGATGATATGTTGATATATCTAGCGGATCCATATCAATCCCTCCCCACTCTATTGTCCATTATTGATCGCTTCGGTCACTTCTCGGGTTTCCGGGTGAACTGGAGTAAATCTACTCTGTTCCCCCTGGATCCCCAGGTTCTGCCCCCTTCTCTCGCATCATGCCCTCTCCAGGTGGTAGATCGGTTTCGATACTTGGGGGTTGACATTCAACTTCCCTTGTCTCGTTTCCTCCCCAATAATTTAGATCCCTTGGTTGCCCGACTTAAATCTTCTCTACAGCTCTGGTCCCAGCATCCTCTCACGGTTTTGGGTAGGATCAACATTTTTAAAATGATGTTCCTTCCCCGATTTCTGTATGTGTTGAGTCACTCCCCGATATATGTTACCAAACGTCGTTTCCAGGTCATCGATTCGCTCCTCACTTCATTTATCTGGGGGGGTCGGCCGGCACGTGTGGCCAGAGATGCGTTACAGTTACCTGTGTTAGCGGGGGGACTGGCAGCGCCCAACCTACGCCTTTATTATTTTGCCTCCCAGTTGGCACACGCACATTGGTGGTTCCATCCCGAGGACAATCATGCTGCGGCGGCCTTGGAGGCGGCTATTTTCACGTCCTATGAATCTCTGCAAAATTTGCTGCACCGTAGATCTACTATGGGCAGGCCGAACACTGCACTTATCTCGGTCACTCTACGGGTTTTTGCGGCTACCGCATTGGGTGAGGCCGACCCTCCGTGGTCGTACTCCCCTAATGCCCCCCTTTGGCACAATCCTCGGTTTCGGGAGTTTTTCGGTCGGGACGACGGTATTTTTTGGGCCCGTCTTGGGGTGAAGTCTGTTGATCACCTGTATGTCCGGGGAACCTTCCGGTCCTTTGCGGACATGCAGTCCACTTTTGCTGTACCATCTACGGCTCATTTTCGCTACCTCCAGCTGAGACATGCGGCGGCTGCGCAGTTTGGCCTCCGGGATGTCTCGCTGGAGCCATCCCCCTTGGAATATCTCCTCTCTGACTCTTCACATGAGAAACTGGTCTCCACATATTATCGTAGGCTTTTGCATTCTAAGTCTAAGCGCTTGGCGGTGGTTGAGTCCCAGTGGCATGAGAACGTCCCGGACTTGACGGAGGAGGTATGGCATGACGTCCTTCCTGAACAAATCCCGGTTGTAATTTCCTCCAGGGATAGAGTCATACAATTAAAATTCCTGTATAGGGCTTACTACACTCCCCTGTTCCTTCATAAAATTGGTACATTATCCTCCCCTCTCTGCTCTAAGTGCTCTGATGGTGTGGGATCCTTCTTTCACATGTTTTGGGAATGTCCCCCTGTCCGTGCCTTTTGGTCAGGGGTGACGGCCTTTATAACTGATATCTCTCAATTGTCTAATGTCTGTAGCCCCCTTCGTTGTCTCCTAGGATATGTGGATGATGAGGATGCTCCGGCTCGCACGAAACTATTTCTGCGTTTGCTCTTTTTCTATGCTAGGAAAGCTATTGCTCTCCGTTGGAAATCTTCCACACCCCCTGACGTCCCATTTTGGATCTCTATTGTTAATCAGGCTCTGCCTTTGTATAAACTGACGTATGAGGCCAGAGGATGTCCGAAGAAATTCAATAAAATCTGGTCCTTCTGGGTAGACTCTGATCTTACTGCCTCCTCGGTGTCTGACGCCTCCTAGGCGATGTCTAAAGTGCCTTCTTTTGCTCCGCATGTGTCGTTATATATTGCTTATAATAATGTGTTACCCCCCCTTTTACCACGATTACTGGGTATTCTCTGTACTGTGGTTCTATTTTGTTAGATGATTGGAGAGGATGCTTTGTATGTTCTGTATCCTCTCTTTTATGTTGCACTGCCATTTTTCTTTTGGTGTACTGTGTTTTGTTTGTTTAATAAAAACCTTTAAAAAAAAAAACCTTTAACAAGGGGACCCCCAGATCCCGGACACCCCCCCCCCCCAATAATGAGTATGGTGCACATTGTACCCCTACCCATTCACCAAAAAATTGTCAAAAAGTAAGAAAAACCCAGAGGCAGTTTTTGACATCTCTTTTATTTAAAAAAAAAAAAAAAAAAAAAAAAACAGTGTCTCTCCCCCCCCCCCCCCCCCAATATGCCAATATTTACGAACATTAAAACTTTTTTTTTTTAATGTCTACAGGTACTGTGGTGGAGGGATCTGGGGGTCTAAAAGACCCCGAACCCCTCCTCTGCACTTAAAAGCATTCAAAACGCCAAGTTTGCCTGTTTTGAATGCTGTACGTTTTTTTTAATTCGGCGCCGCCAGTACCCGGAAGTGATGTCATGACCACTTCCGGGTACTCGGCGGCGCTGAATTCAAAGAAATGGAGACCCGGGTCAGACGGCGGCGGTGAAGGTAGGATTCCCGGGTCTCCCGGTGGGACAGGAGACCTGGGCGAGCCGCGGAAGGCGGCGGGAGGGTCCCCTCCCGTTCCTTGGAATGACAGCCGAGCGGCTTCTCAGCCGCATTGGTTGTCATTACAAGACAGCCAACCGTCGGCTATGGACACCGGTACCAGGGTGATGCCTCTAGCTGCAGGCATCTCCCCGGTACAAGCACTTTCCCTGAAATATCGGCAATATCGGTAAATCAAAAGCCGATTTTGATATATCGGGGAAAGTGCAAATCGGCTCCCGATATATCGGTGTTGCCGATAATCGGTCGATCTCTACTAGTGCCTATTGACCATATACACTACACACATATGCAACAGTCATTATACCCACAAATAACGCTTAAGGTGAGGAAGGCAGAAACACTACTGCATCAGTGTGAGGGGAAAAATGTCCTTGCATTGGTGACAGTGGAAAGAAAAACACAAACTGGCAGTACAAAGAGGGGACGCTTGATGGTGGGGACAGCTAGTAATGAGGGAGCAGATGATGATGAGAAAAACATGCAGTACAGAGAAGGCAGTTGATGGTGAGGTTAAGCAGGACAGACAATAGAAGTTGATGGTGGGGATACAGTAGGAGGCAGTTAATGATAAATAGGCAGTACAGAGGGAGGCAGTTGATGGTGAACATACAGTACAGAGGAGGAGGTGGTTGTGATCGAGTGCTTGAAATGGTCATGCCTACACCAACCCATCGATCTCCCTAGATGACCCACCAAATAACATCTGGTTATGTCTGGCAGGGCTATCCCTCCATAAGACTTGGGTAAGCATAATTTTTTTTTCAGGCTACGGGTTTTTGTAGGCCCAGACAAAGCTATAGAATGTGTTTACTTGAGGTTGGTAGGAGATAGGGATGTGGATGGGCATGGTGTAATGATATCACGTACTGGACACATGAAAAGCTGTAGTTAGTAGTCATATTGTTCAGTTATCATAGGTCAGCCATGTAAGTCTTGCAGAACAGTTACACATTGCAGCAATGATCTTACCCCCCTTGCTCCTCCTTTAATTCATGGAATGCATAGGTTTTACACTTTGAAAGAGCCGTTATCTCAAGTCAGAGACATCAAAAACCAGTGCTTAGAACTGTGCAGAGCTGTAAACAGCTAATTGAGTCCTGGTATGATGTCTGGTTCTGCTGTCCAGGCCTAAAAAAGGCGTAAAATTATAACCAAATCTTTTAAGAATACATAGCATGCCATAAAGGATACCCAAAACTAATGAATGATCATAAAAGGCATTCAGAGACCTCTACCCAATTCAAAACGTAACAAATCCACACATGTTTCATAAACTCAGACAGGAACATGACACATTATTAATAAGTAACGTATTTATCGGCGTATAACACAAAAAAAAAAAAAAAGCAGCAGTGCGTGTTATACGCCGATATGAAAAAAAAAAGTCCAGGAAGCAGCGCTGAGAGGTAGAAGGGGGCGGGCGGGGCCGAGGAGAAGGAAGGACGCGCTGTCATCGGAAGTCCCGCCTCCTAATGCCATGTCTATCATAGGCGCCGGGACTTCTGTTGACAGCGCGTGCGTCCTTCCTTCTCCTCTGCCCCGCCCGCCCCCTTCTACCTCTCGCCGTTGCTTCCTGGGACTTTTTAAAAAGTGATCCAGATAGAATCAATGGCGCTGGCGAGGCTGCAACTACTGGCACTGCGCTGGCGAGGCTGCAACTACTGGCACTGCGCTGGCGAGGCTGCAACTATGGGCACTGCGCTGGCGAGGCTGCAATTATGGGCACTGCGCTCGTGAGGCTGCATGTATGGGCACTGCGCTCGAGAGGCTGTAATTATGGGTATTGCGCTGGCGAGGCTGCATGTATGGGCACTGCGCTGGCGAGGCTGTAATGATGGACACTGCGCTGGCGAGGCTGCAATGATGGACACTGCGCTGGCGAGGCTGCAATGATGGACACTACGCTGGCAAGGCTGCAATGATGGACCTTACGCTGGCGAGGCTGCATTCGTGGGCACTGGTCAGACTGCATTTGCTTAAACAAAAAGTTCTGAGTTCAAAGCTGTTTTTTAAATTTCAGCTTTTTTCCTGAAATTTCTCTCCTAAAATTTAGGTTCGTGTTATACGCGGATAAATACGGTATATATTTGAATAAGGAATGTCATACTGTCATACACATATAGAAGGGAAGATAGCTGTCAGAGTTTAGTATCCCTGGACACGAAATTAAATGCTGAACAATAATCTATCAGATTCAAAATTGCCACCGGTACATATTGGAAGATATGAATAGTGGTAAAAAACAGTGTGTAAGGGAGGGACATGATATTGTCATAAACTCAGAACAGCCCATAGACACTCCGTTTTATTGGTCAGGGGCATCTGTCAACACCCCTTTGATCCCAGAAAAAAAGGGAGATGCCAAGACAGTTATGCGTTCTCCTTTACAATCAAATCAGGAACATCTGTCAAGCTTGAGAACCAATAACACCTGTCTCATTGACTGAACTCTGATAACACCCGAGATTGATTGCAAATATCCTTCCTCCTCAGTGCTATCTTATTTCTCTTCTGCTGAATTATATCCTCGTTTCTTTGAAACCCCTTTTTTCTGTAAATATTTTATTTGCACCAATTTTGACCTTTTCATTATTAAAACCATATTTTGAAAAGTTGTAACCTTGTCCCTAAGCTCTTAATGCAAGCTAAAAAAGAACCTATGTATAGGATAAATCTTATGAACATACCTGTCTGTGGTGACAGTGTGTTACAGACGATTATTCTAAAATCAGAATTGGTATTGCTAAAATTATGAGTTTCCTCCTGCTCGCTTATAAAAGGGGGTGGTGGCAGTTAAAGGTTTAATTGCTTAATTATCCCAGTGACAATTGCTTTCAGGCTGCGGGCTCCTAGATTGTGGCCCCGTGAGCTGGAAAATCTTTGTGCAGGGTGCAGCTGAGAGTGGCATTGTCACGTAAGTGACAGCGCGGTGTGAGATTGGCCAGTCCCTTGTCACGAGTTAGTGAGGGCAAGGATCTGATACCCACTTCCGTCACACAGAGATCTAACTTTTTGTAGAATAGGTGGAAAACTAATGGCAAAGGTGTATTTTAAGGCAGATGAGATTAAAGTGGCCAAATAGCTATTGGAAGAAAATTGACATCCCAAATGCCCATAGCTTTTGAGGTTTAAAAAATGGATATTCAATATAGCAGAGCTCTCTCCATATTACGCTAATTCCTTAGATAGTTTGGGGAGAGAGAACTGGGTTAGTTAGGGAGAATCAAAGATTGTCTGTGTACACAGAAATCTTATATTGTCTATCTCATAGGTGTGCACAGCCTATTGCATTAGGGTGTGCACCTCGAAGCTCAAACACATATGTGTGTGTCCATGTGTTTATATACTGACATTGTCAGTAGAGCTATGGACGATGTCAGTAAGGCAGTGGATGGTGCCAGTAGTTTTTATCTTTACTATTTTGCTTTTTTTGATACTTTTACAATTTCATTTTTGAAATGATTTTTTACAAATTGTTTAGGAGCCCCGTTAGGGGGCTTTGGTGAAATATCAGAGGTTTAAACAGGGGAAATCAGCGCCACACAGGGTGAATAGGGTGTGCCCAGGCACACCCTGTGCGCACACCTATGGTCTATCTCCGATCTGGAGTCCTTGAATGTCAGAATCTCCTATAATTGTGCAAAGAAAGGGTTCTAAAAGAACTGTAAATGCTGGCATATAAGATGACTTTTTAAGTACAAACATACAGTTTACCGTGTTGAGACAATCACGGTAAACAATGTATTCTATTAATAAATACAAAGCCAGCTCAGATTGGCTGAGTCAGAGTGAGTAACATCATCAGCCCGCCTCTTTGATTCCGCCAATCCGAGCAGGCTTTGTATTCAATAATAGAATATATCGCTCACCGTGATTAGCTCAGCGTGGTATACTGTACGTAGCCGAAGCTACGGTACATACCGGTACAGTATTACCGCACATCCAGCGCGTTGAGAGATTACACCCTGTGTATTTACCCTGCTTGGAGATTAATAGGTACGTTTGTTTTGGGCCATATAAAGTGCCGTAGTTCTCACATTTTTTACTCGGCTACGGTACATACATTATTGCCGAACATCCAGTGGGTTGAGAGATTAATAGGGACGTTCGTTTTGGGCCATGTAAAGTAGTCCTCACATTTTTTATTCCGCTATGGCACAGAAGGGGGGTAGTTGTCACCTACATGCCAAAATTTAAGAGAACCCAGGAACTAAACCTGCAGCACTATGATTTTTTATATCCATCTATTTTGCGCTACACTTGAGTAAACATCAGGAAACATCAGGCCCCACAATGGCCGAGACACAGAACATCTTGCCAAACTGGGGTGCAAAAGCACCAACCTCAAAATGGCCGCAACATCAGTGCACACACACTGCCAGAGATAGAGGGTGCAATTGAAAGGGAAGGGTGGGGTCCATGTAGGCATGTGTGGGATTTTATTACTTTAAAGACAGTGCTGGTATTTTTCAATCTATTACCTGTAATCTTGCAAAAAATATTGTTCTATACTGTGCAAACATGCCTATTGTTGTTGGTGAATTGTATTGTACCGGCTCACAATATAGGCATGTTTTTTAATGTAAAGACAATGGGGTTGATTTGCTAAAACTTAGAGTGCAAAATCAGGTGCAGCTCTGCACAGAAACCAATCAGCTTCCAGGTTTTATTGTCAACACCTAATTAACGACTTGCCGACCAGCCGCCATCGATATACGGCGGCAGGTCAGTAGGTTCCCGCAAATCGCCGTACCTGTATTCACACTTGTATAAAGTACTCGAAAACCATACTTGAGTAAAAGTACAAGTGCTCGATCAAAAAGTGACTTGAGTAGAAGTGGAAGTGCTCTATCAAAAAGTGACTTGAGTAGAAGTACTAAAGTATTCAACATTTTTTGTACTAAGTATTGCAAGTAGTTTTTTTTTAAATTTTGCTACTCAAGTACTGAAAGTAAAAGTACAAGTACTGTGTTATGTAGTTATTAAAGAAAGAAGTCAAAAGTTTGAACATCATATTGTTTTTTATTATTTCAAATGATTAACATAAAGGACAATCACAATTCCTTTGGCTGTAACTTTTTGTAAACAAAAACAGATAAAGTATGTCCCTCCCTTTCCCCTTTAAAGCATCCCTCCTTCTCTTCCCTGCATGTTTTTTTTCTCCACAGCTTATTGGTGCGCAAATCATATATAAACCAATGTGATATACAACAATATATTCCAATAATGAAATAAAGGAAGAGTGTATGAAATCAAAGTCAATAAAAAGTCCATATATTTAATGCCATAATACCATATATATGTGACAAAACAAGATGAATATATTTT
The DNA here is from genome assembly GCF_965119305.1 of Pelophylax lessonae. Lineage (NCBI taxonomy): Eukaryota > Metazoa > Chordata > Amphibia > Anura > Ranidae > Pelophylax > Pelophylax lessonae. The sequence goes on from NC_138768.1 coordinate 522,827,036, forward strand.
CAAAGGTGCAGGAATCAAACAGGTGCTATTCCAAATAATAGGTGCAGACTCCCACCACCTTGTGGATTTCCCCCTTACCCGGCGGATGAAGGTAAGTGCAAAATAATATCAAAATAGACTCTTCCAGTGAAACAAAACTGCAAAATCTGTGCTCTCAACTTCCAGTGAAAAAAGCAAAATCAGCCTCTTACCAGAAAAAAGGTCTATGTACGCTTGTGACTCTCCTTGGTTGGGAGGTTCTCTTTCCCCTTAACAGCAGATATGTAGACCATTTTATTTATACATACAGTAGCATTTATTTTCGTATGCGCCGAATTACACATAACATTATACACATTTTTTTGAACTTCATGAAATCTGCCATCTACTGTTCTGGGAGTGGTCATTTTTATAATTGTAACGAGTAACTATGCAGCACAAAAAAAAAATATCGGAGTAGAAGTATTGAAATCATCGAAAAAATGTAGTGAAGTAAAAGTGGAAGTAGGAGAAAAAAAAATTCTACTCCAGGAAAGTACAGATACCGCCTTTCGGTACTTAAGTACAGTAGTGAAGTAGTTCTACTTAGTTACTATACATCTCTGCCTGTATGGCCGTTTGCGGGATCGATCCTTGGGGCGTGCGTGCGCTCCCACTCACCAGCAGGGATTCAATCCATGGGGCCGGCGGCTGTGATTGCTGACGGGCACCCGCAAGAGAATGGCGGTCTGCTGTTGTAAACACAGCAGACCGTTGTTCTCTCAGCTACCAACACAGAGCTCCTTTGTTCCTCCTATTTAGGAACACAGGTCTCTGGGTTGATTTCACAAGCCCATCCCCCTCACAGTTAGAAAACACCCCCTAGGCTCACATTTAACCCTTTAATCGTCCCTGGGTTAACCCCTTCCCTGCCAGTGCCATTATTACAGTAACAGTGCATATTTTCAGCAATGATTACTGTAGTATTGTCACTGGTCCCCCCAAAAGTGTCAGAAATGTCAGTTAGGGGACTGTTCTGTCTGCAGCAATGTCGCAGTCCCGCTTAAAATCGCTGATCTCCAACATTACTGGTTAAAAAAAATAAATAATAAAAATGACATAAATCTTTCCCCTAGCTTGTAGACACGATAACTTTTGCGCAAACCAATCAAAATACGCTTACTGCGATTTTACCAAAAAATATGTAGCAGAATACTAATTGGCCTAAAATGATAAAAAAGTTTGATTTTTATTTTTTTTTTATTGGCAATGTAATATAGCAGAAAGTAATATATATATATTTTTTTTTTTATTTTTTTTTTTTTCAGAATGGTCGCTCTTTTTTTGTTTATAGCGCAAAAAATAAAAATTGCACAAGTGATCAAATACCACCAAAAGAAAGCTCTATTTGTGGGGAAAAAGGACATTCATTTTATTTGGGTACAGCGTCCCACGACCATGCAATTGTCTGTTAAAATAACGCAGTGCCGAATCGCAAAAATGGCCTGGTCATTAAGAAAATATTTTGGTCCAGAAGTGGTTAAACAAACTGGAGTTATAAGCTAATTGACTGCCCTGCACAGCTGCACCAGATTTTGCACTCTCCAGTTTTAGTAAATGAACCACCTACTGTGTGCGGACTGCAGAGTGCGCACCCAAACTCTCAATTACGCAAAGTATGCCATGTCTCCAGGGACATATGAAGAGCTGGTTTGAAAATGTGCATATGCTTTAAAAAGTCCATAGAACGTGCATAAGAGCTCAAAACAATTCTTCCAAGAGCATAAGGGGTCAACACTGTCAGCAACTTCTCCTCTTTATACAGGATTGGTGTGTTACCTCCACAAGGAAGCCACGTAAAAACACAAAAAAAGAGAAAGAGACAAAAACGCCACTGAGTGTAGCAAATGTATTAAGAATTTAAATGAAAAGCAAATATGCACTCACAATAGAGTACTCAGAAAGCACATATTGGTGGCAGCTTCTCCATGGCCAAGCTGAGTATCTTCTGCAGATAGTATCTCCTGCACAGAGTCTCATTGTGGAAGACGGACATCCAGAGGGCGTGATAACATCACAGTGGGGCATGGCAACATGTTTTGGGTAGAATATACACTTTGCCAAGATTTTCATTTTAATTCTTAATAATTTTGCTTCACTTGTCGTGGAATTTTTGTCTCTTCCACTTCCACGTGTCTGGTGGACCAGTGTATTTTACATATAAGGGGAATTTACACCACAGTGCATGTACTTTAAAACGATGTTGTACATCTGGGTTGTACGTTCCGTATTCCACAATACCTCATTCTGTACTCTAGAAAAGTAACAAAAGACCAGGCAATACATTTCCAAAAAAGAAGGGAGGTTTAATAACAGCAGCTGGGAACAAATTCATTGTTTATCCAAAGAATGAAAGGCACACAAGCCTTCTTATAACAATTTCTGACCATAGAATTACATGTGGTACAATATGATTGGTTGTCAAAACATACGTCAATGTAATCACCATAAATAAAAAAATAATGGACATCTGTGCAGTTCAGACACCGATGCCTGAAACTGTCTGACCTTTATTCTAGTAAACTTTCACCCAATAAACTTGTGACTCGCTTATAAAAAATACCAATATGAAGCAGAGGGGTCATTTAGAGTTCAACTTTTAGATCTAGCTTTCTATATTATGAAATATTATAGTATACATTACTAAAGACTATTAACTATTGCTTTAATATTAATTAATAATATTGATAATTCCTCTACTGCTATAATAATAAATATATTAATAATTAATGGTAATAATAATAATAATAATTATGTTAATAACATATGCAACTAATATGAATAATATGAAATACATGTGTTAATTTGAAATTCTACAACAACTCTGCACTGTACTTTTCCTATTCCACACGCTCTCATTCTGTACCTGTATCACACCCAGGGCCACTGATAGGGGGGGACCACCAGTCCTACTGTACCGAGCCTGGGCACACAGGGGGACCCCAACAGCACAGGGAGTTGATGCGGTCGGGCAGGGGTACAAATACAGAAGGAAGCCCTTTGCAGCTCTCTGCAATAGCTGAAAGCCAATTTCTCCCCCCCCCCCAGCTTTAAGCTGCTGCGGGGAGAGACACAGACACATCATTCCTGTAACTGCTTCTCCGACACTGATCCCCCGCCCCTGTTTTGCCTGCTTCTGATCCGCCCCTCCCCATGTGCCCCCCCCTCCCTCTCCCAGAGCACTGCAGGCTTCCCTGTCCTGTAGAACAATAACAAAATTCTAAAAAGAAATAATAAACATTGTAAGAGAATTGTAAAATAAAATATGTGTGTACATTTTTAACATTTTAAAAAATATATATAATTTTCTTTTTAAATTTTGAAAACAAAAAAGGGCTAATTCACACAGGTTCTCTGGTATGTTTGTGTCCGCTAATAATGATTTTAGTGAAAATATGGTCTTGATATATTCGGGGGGAGGGGGCCCTGCCAGGTAGGTTGTATAGGGGCCCGCGATTTCTAACAGTGGTCCTGATCACACCTATTTTTTGCCACAACATGCTGCAAGCATGGCACATTTTATCTCAAAGTCAAAACTGTAAAGCTGGCCATACACTAGCCGAAAAATCATTCAAACACATTTTCGAAAAACAAAAAATCTCCGCCATGAGAGCAAACGATCGTGCCATCATGTAGTGACTGAATTTCGAACGATAAATCATTTAATGGACGTTTTTCGTTCAGTTTGTCACATATGCCTACTGCAAACAGTTTGGCCAAGAAACACATTAAAGAGGAAGTAAACCCTCCTCTGCAACTTGTACCTATAGGTAAGCTTATGATAAGGCTTACCTATAGGTACTGTAAATATCTTCTAAACATGTACCGTTTAGGAGATATTTACCTTACATGCAGCCAGTGACGTCACTGGCGCATGCACTCTGAAGGAACGGCCACTCGTGTCCGCCGCAATGACGCAGTCCTGCAAAAAAAGAAAAAAAAAAAATCGCAGATCGCCGCCATTACTAGTTAAAAAAAAAAACAATAAAAATTACATAAATCTTTCCCTTAGTTAGTAAAATGCAATAACATTTGCGCAAACCAATCAAAATACGCCCATTGCAATTTTTTTTTACCAAAAATATGTAGCAGAAAACAAATTGGCCTAAAATGTTAAAAAATTTTGATTTTTACATTTTTTTGGGGGAATTTCATATAAAAAATTGCATTGCATTGCATTTGCATGTATGGGAATCAAGGGGAGGTTTTTTAATATTATTTTTAATTACTTTTATTACAATTTGTTTAAAGCAGCAATAAACCCAAAAGCAAATATGTATCATATTACCAATTATTAGAAGTGGTGTCTGCATTTTCTTTAGGCTTTCTTTCTTCTATTTTCATCTGGTGACCAAGCCAGTAAGTCTGTTTCTCAAAAGTACTAATTCTCTTAGGGATGTATCAGTTACAGGGCTTTTATGTAAAACCTTTATCCCAAAAGGAAAAATAACTGTTTGCTGTAACTGCTTAAAAAGTGTTAGGTGGAGTTTGGCTTCAATTAGTTAGTGTATGTAAATCTGCTAGTAGATCCAACACTCCCGTCCCCCTAGACTGACAATGTTGCTGTCTGCTGTGTCCCCACTTTGCTCCTCCATCCAGTGTTGGGGCACTCTATAACAGAAAGTGTGTTACTGGTTGGATCATCAGGTGAAAACAGAGGGGGAAAAGCCTAAAAAAGAGAACAAATGAGGCCACTACGTCTAATGATTGGTAAGCTGCAATATATTATATTTTTGGCTTTATGTTTATTACCACTCTAAAATTTTTAAATATTTTTCCATTTAATCTTATTGCTATCACAAAGGGGCTAATAAGTCCCATCATGCCTCTGTCTTTAGGAGTCATGCTTGTAACTGTCAGCCTTGCAATGCCTCATGGACTTTTAGTTCCACAATAGCTGGAGGGCCACGGGTTTTGAGCACCCATGCCTTAGACCAGGGGTCTCCAAACTATTGCCCTTCAGTTGATCAGGAACTACAATTCCCATCGTGCTTAGTCATGTCTGTTAATGTCAGAGTTTTAGAATGCCTCACAGGACGTGTAATACTGCAACAGCTGGAGGGCCGGGGTTTGGAGATCCCTGCCTTGGACCTTCTTTACCAAAACGTGTTCTCATTGGAAGATTTCCCCTTATTTTTTTTTCTAATGACAACTTTCTGCTTCAGCCTCAATGGTCACCAAGACAAAAAGAGGCTGAATCTACCTACCAAGAATACAAACAACAATAATAAAAATGACAGGGGTTATTTATATCTAGTTCAAAAACACTGAAGTTAAATAATAAAATAAGTAAAAATATTAAGTAAAATAAGTAAAATAATAAAATAAACATGTGCCAATGGGCATTCTTTACAGTGAGCAGGAGTACACTACAAATCTTGGGCAATGATCAGACATAGAAAAGCTTATGTCTTCAGGTTTATAAGAGGGTGTTATTTTTTTAAATAAAGCAACAGTCAGACTCTACATTGACTTAAGCCTCCTACACACGCGTCGAAATTCGGCTGGGAATTTTCGTCCGACGACCGATCCGCCAATTTTCGGCTTGTTAGTATGATGCTTCCGACAACCGACTCCGACTTTTCGGACGAAAAAATTCTGGTGTGCAGGCTATAAAATTTTTGTCCTCCGTCAAAACACGTCCGATTTTCATGCAGTCAGTACAGATTTCAACAGGGAAAAATCTTATGAGCAAGACTGGGCATGCTCAGAGAAGAAAGAACACAAAGAAAGCAAACCAACACATGACATCACTTCTGAAGTAGAATTCTGTCGGTCGACAAAATTCGTGTGCAGTCTAGAGCACATTCCAACCAACAAAACACCACTCTGGACAAAAGATGGACGACCAGTCGGCGGAAATTCGTTGCGTGTGTACGAGGCTTAAGTCAGTAGGAGGTCTGTGACCACTCAAATTAAAGCAAAAAAAAAAACCTTTATTCTTAATATTTTTTACCACGTATTTGAAAACCAGGGCATCAGATCAATCCAAACTCTCTCTCTATAAAGGGATTTTAGGAATCACAACCTTTGCCATTTAAATTCTTGCATACAGAGTTCGCAGTCTCTTCTGTTTGAATGACTTGGCACATTCAATTTAGCTGGTTGGTCTCAATGCTGCTTAAAACAAAGAATGACAATGCTGCACATTTTCACAGGCCTCACATTTCTCTCTTTAAATTGCATTTAATTGCAGGATCATTCTAAAAGGAAACCAGATTGTTTGCGTAAACGCAAAGGCTGCTTGGGTACAACTTGTGATACTAAAAAAAAAGGTAAGCTAAACATATACACTAATTTGTGGAACCAAGAAAAGTAGAGCAGGTACAGGCAGAAAAAGTACAAGATAGAGTAGTAGATTCCAAAATCAAGAATGTGGAACAGTGGAACGCATCAAGGGCAGCAAATAGGTCAAGAAAAAACAATGGAATGCAGGATTGTAGTTGATCAAGAAAGAATAAACAGATTTTACTGATAAGTAAAAATTCCTATTTTCTTAGCCATACAATATTGGACACAGTATCTGTAGTCATTACTATTGGGATGTTTTGAAGTAGTCCAACTGAAGATGGACAACACAGCAAGGCATGCCAATAGATCCACATAATAAATGGGTCAAGAAGGCTTGACAGACTCCGAAAGCACCAAGTAGCACCTTATGCCCAATTCAGAGGAGGCCCGAACATGCACTTGCCAGAACTTAACATGTAAACAGAAGCCTATGTGGCAGCCTTGCAATTCCTTGCCCGATTATGAAAAGAAAAGCCTATGAAGTACTAACAGATCTAGTAAAGTGTGTCTTAACTAGAAAGGAACCCTATCTTTCACACTGTAAGCTTGAATGATACAAGTTAAGAATCTCCTTCTTTACAGATCTTTACTTATTTGCATAAATCGACACGGTTTATTGTGTCTAAACCATCTAGCAATCATGGTGTAAGACACAGGGAGGACCCTGCAGTAAATAAAACAGGAGAACCCTCAGTAAGTACAAAGAGGGAATGGACTTGTCCAAATGAGGCACTTCCCGAGAGGTAAACTAGCAGTGCAAATCACATCCAGAAAACGGAGTGAATTTTCCTTTGGACTTTTAGGAGCTGGTAAAACAATGTCCTTGTTGAGGTGGAAAGAAAGACTACTTTCAAGAGGAAGGGCTTCTTACAGTATAAGGTAGTTAATTCAGAGACCCTCTGCACAGATGTGATGGCAACAAGAAAGGCTACCTTGCCAGTGAGATCGGAGAAGAAAATAACCCTAATAAGTTCAAAAGGCAGCTCCTAAAGAAGATTAAGGTCCCAGGGAGACACAGGGGGAGATATGTGCGTGACAGCATAAACAAAGGCCTTCTAGCGGCGCTCCAACCAAAAGGGAAACCTCCGTTTGTCTGCCTCCACCCCCGTCCACTGCCACGAAGGGGAACGGGTAGCTGTTTTTGACAGGTACCGGCTCCCACTTCTGGCTTAGTTCGCCGCGGCAAACTCAGTTGGAAGTTCAGCCCCCCCTTCTTCCCTCACAGCTAGCCAATTCACAGAACATAACGCGATTCGCGCATGCGCAGTAGGGAACAGGCTGTGAAGCCGCAAGGCTTCACTGTTGGTTTCCCTTAGTAGAGATGGTGGCAGCAGCACCCGATAGCCAACATCCCTGGATTCCTGGACAGTGCATTAACATTAAAGGTCAGCAGCTACAGTATTTGTAGCTGCTGACTTTGAATTTTTGCTGCAGGAGCCTGGAACTGCTCTTTAACTAGGGAGTGAGAGGCCAAGGCCAAGATTCAACCTGTGATGGTACTCAAGCCAGACACTGATCCAGACCAGACTGGAGACAGAATACATCCCACCGAGTAGTTTTTTGAACAACATTTTCTGGAGTTACTCCAAGCATAAAAGGTTTTCCAGGTATGAGAGTGTAACGCTCCTGCGTTTTTATAGTAAGCTGGATTTGTAGCTGCAGAATCTCCACTCAGTAGTCATGTAGAGATGTGTTGAATTACCAGATCCAACTCTCCAGACTCATCACTGTGGACCCGCCTGCTTCAGCATACAGATATACACACACTCAATAAGATGTTCCTGGAGTGATAGGATGTATATGACAGTATAGAGGTGATGTGCTGAAGGGACAGGGGTGAGCAGTGATAGCAATGATAAGCACTTGATAGTAATGTTCAGGAGAGTAGTAGACGGTAATAGGTAGGATGCAGATAGGTTAGTGATCATGTATGGTAATAGGTGGTAAGGACAGCAGATGATATACAGGAGAGACTAACCCAGTGCAAGGATAGATGGTAGTAGACTCAAGAGCTAGCAATCTATGTAACAGTGCAGATGATAGAATTAGTAATGCATAGATAGTATAGTCCTTAATGTGCAGAAGTAGATAGTGTAAGTTTGTTATGGAGGAATCACCTGTGGGGTACTTATCACTAGAAGATTAGTAAGTAGAGGGGTCCGGTAGTGAGGGAGTGATCCGGTAGCGAGATACGGGATCAGTATCGAGGTTCCGGTCTGTTCCAGGTAAAGAGAATAGCTGGAGGCTCCGGCAGCATAAGACAAGGCTTGTAAGCATGCGGTTAGATCAGGTAGCGAGATACAAGATCAGGAAGTGAAGCACAAGGACAGGTAGTGAGATACAAGTCCAGGTAGCGTCAGGCATAGCTGTATACTGGCGGCTTGAACGAACAACCTGAGAGAGAAAGCCGGCGATTGAAATAGCCGCTCAGAGCGGCGCTCAGTGATGATGTCATACGTCTTAAAGGTATATGCGTTCCACCTAACTAAAAAGGTGGGACGCAATATGAAAAGGAAAATGGGCAATAAGGGTACCAAAGGTACCAGAAACTTACAGTACCCCCCCCCCCTTAAGGCCGGCTCCGGAAGTCCTATAGCACTGGTTTCTCCGGGTATTTAGAGTGAAACCTTCATATAAGCCTAGGTGCGTGAACATCAGAAGTATCCAACCAGGTGTCGTCTTGGGGTCCATAGTTCTTCCATCTTATGAGATATTGGAGTCTTCCTCTGTGTATACGAGAATCCAAAATCTCCCTAATCTCAAATTCTTCTCCGCCTTCAACTTGTATTGGAGGTGGAGGCAAGATGGTAGGCCTTATTCCTTGGTTAGGAACATGTGGTTTCAGTAGCGACACATGAAAGATGGGATGTATTCTAAGATCTGCCGGTAAAGTGAGTTGTACTGCAGCTTTTCCAATGAGTTTCTTAATTGGGAAGGGTCCCAGAAATAGAGGTCCAAGCTTTTTGCTAGGGATCTTTAACCTTAAATTCCGTCGATAGCCAAACGAGGTCCCCAATAGCATATTGAGGAGAAGGTCTTCTACGAAGGTCGTAGTACCTTTTTTGTTGACTATGAGCGTGTGAGATGGTAGTATTAAGTAAACCAGTATTGAGTAAACCCAGAGAGTCTTTTATTTGGGTAAGATAATCCGAGGCTACTGGGTTACTTGATGGTAGGATGCGTGGTGGAAGAAGTGTGGGATGAAACCCATAGTTTAAGTAGAACGGACTTTGCTTAGTAGTACTGTGGGTTGCGTTGTTATAAGCAAATTCCGCCAGAGGGAGGAGATCCACCCAATCATCCTGTAGGTATGAGGTGTAGCAACGTAGATATTGTTCGATGCACTGGTTGACTCTTTCAGTCTGTCCGTTGGTCTGAGGGTGGTAAGGAGAAGTGAGCTTTCGCTCAATCCGTAGTATGTGACATAGAGCTTGCCAAAACTTGGAGATGAACTGTGAACCACGGTCCGATAAAAGAGTCTTTGGAATTCCATGTAACTTAAACACATGTTTCATTAGTAATTCCGCTGTTTGCTTAGATGAAGGTAGTCTGCGAATAGAAATGAAATGTGCCATCTTTGTCAGATGGTCCACTGACACTAGAATGGTATTAAATCCTTTGGAAGGTGGTAGTTCTACTATAAAGTCTAAGGACACAACTTCCCATGGAACCTGGGGTATTGGTAGACTGCAGAGTAGACCAGATGGTTTTGTAGTGTCAATTTTGGACCTTGCACAGATGTCACATGAAGAAACTAATTTTTGTACAGACGTCTTCATATCAGGCCACCAAAACTGCCTGGTAAGCAAATTAAGGGTTTTAGTCATACCCATATGTCCTGCCATAGGCACATCATGTGACAATTCCAAGATCTTGGTGCGCATAGTAGGGGGTATGTAGAGTTTGTCGTTGTAGTAGAGGAAGCCTTCTGCATCAGTAGTTAGTTGTGGTGGAGGTGAATCCAATCCTATACTGTGCAAAATCTCTTCCTTCAGGGAACGAACAACACCAATAATACGTTCATAGGGTATTATAGGAATAGAAGGAACTTCAGCGCAGTTATCTTCGGTTAATCGTGATAGCGCATCCGCTTTTTTGTTTTTGTCTGCAGGTGTGTAGGTCACTAGGAAGTTGAATCCTAGGAAGAATAATGACCATCGTACCTGCCGGTGGGAAAGAGTTTTGTTAGTCTGAAGGTATTGAAGATTTTTATGATCTGTATATATGAGTATTGGTAATCGGGTACCTTCAAGTAAATGTCGCCAATTCTCTAGTGCCAGTTTTATGGCAAGCAACTCTTTTTTTTACCCACTGGGTAATTCACCTCTGGGCTGCTTAGTGATTTGGAGAAAAAAGCAACTGGGTGGAGTGGTGAAGTATTAGTTGGTCGTTGGGAGAGAACTGCTCCTACTGCCATGTTTGACGCATCTACCTCCAGAATATATTGGAGGGATGGGTCTGGATGGCGTAGTATGGGAGCAGAAGTAAAGCTTGATTTTAACAAGCGGAAAGCTCCATTTGCTTCTTCTGACCATTTGAATGGTTTCTTTATACTTGTAAGTTGTGTGAGAGGTCTCACAATAGCAGAGAAGTTCTTGATGAACTTCCTATAGAAGTTTGAAAATCCGAGGAATCGCTGTAATGCCTTACGAGTTGTTGGTATAGGCCAATCCAGAATACACAATATCTTGCTCATATCCATCTTGATTCCGGTTTTAGATATGATGTATCCCAGGAATAGTATTTCTTCTTTATGAAATAGGCATTTTTTTAATTTCACGTATAGGTTGTGTGCGAGTAATCTGGATAACACAAGTCTTACATGTTTTATATGTTCAGACAAAGATCGAGAATAGATAAGTATATCGTCCAGATATACCACAACACAGACATCAAGTAAGTCTCTGAAGATGTCATTTATGAATCTTTGAAAAGCTGCGGGAGCATTACACAACCCGAAAGGCATCACAAGATATTCGAATAATCCGTATCTGGTTCTGAATGCTGTCTTCCACTCATCTCCGTCACGGATTCGGATTAGGTTGTATGCCCCTTTTAGGTCCAATTTAGAAAAGTAAGTAGCCCCGCGCACTTGTTCAATGAGTTCAGGAATGAGCGGTAAAGGATAACGATCCTTTATCGTAATGGTATTTAGTTGCCTATAGTCAATAATAGGCCTAAGACTTGAATCCTTATTGCGGACAAAGAAAAGTCCTGCAGCTGTGGAAGAAGTAGAGGGTCTGATGAACCCTTTCGCCAAATTCTCATCCAAGTATTCCTTGAGATGAGAAAGTTCATCCTGTGAAAGAGGATAAACATGGCCGAAAGGCAATTTGCTATTAGGGAGTAGATCGATAGAACAATCATAGTCCCTATGGGGAGGCAACACTTGAGCATTTTTCTCAAGGAAGACTTCGGACAGATCCTGATAGCATAGTGGTGTAATCTCATCTGACACCACAGACAGGATCTTTCCATAAGATGGGAGGTTACACGTGATCTCGCAATAGTGAGAAGGGAAGGTTAGAGTCCGTGTTTTCCAATCTATGGTTGGTTGATGTATGTGTAACCAGGGAAGTCCCAAAATAATGGGAAAATGTGGTGAAGGTAGTACATCAAAAGTGGTGGTCTCCATATGAGACTCGTTAGCAGTGACAAGGAGTGCTTGTGTCTGATTGGTGATTGGACCAGAAGATAACGGAATACCGTTAATGAAACTAACAGAGACAGGTTTAGGTTTTGAAATAATAGGTATTTTATTTAAAGTAACAAAACGTGTATCGATATAGTTCCCACAAGATCCTGTGTCGATCATAGCCTTGGTGGTGATCCTAGTCTGGTCCCACTGCAATGTCAAATGAACAAAGAGGTAGGGATTAGAAAAGGAAGTCATTAATCCCCCTAGTAAGACATGTGAACACTCACCCTCTTTTTTGCGGACAAGGGGACAGATGCTTATCAAATGATCCGGGGATGCGCAGTACATGTAGAGATTTCTGGATCTTCTCCTGGCTCGTTCAGTGGTTGATAAAGGTGGGCGTATGGTTCCTACCTCCATAGGAGTAGGGTCAACGGACGAAATCCGAGAAGGACTGGACAATGGCATTCCCATTTTCTCAGCCTTTCTTTCTCGCAGTCGCCTGTCAATGTTGATACTAAGTTGTATTAAGGCATCTAAAGTGCCAGGTAAATCCGCTCGGGCGAGCTCGTCTTTAACGGCTTCTGACAACCCGAGCCTGAACTGAGTTCGCAGAGATGTATCATTCCACCCTGAATCAAGGGTCCATCTTTTGAACTCTGCTACAAAGTCTTCAACAGGTCTCCTTCCTTGTTTTAAAGCCCTCAATTGGATATCAGCAGTACTCTGCCTATTGGGGTCTTCATATAAGCTAGCGAGTTCCGCTAGGAATAAGGGATAGGAGTTGAGAAGAGGATCATCTTTCTCAAAGAGAGAGTCTGCCCAGGCCCGTGGATCACCCGTTAAATATGAGATAGTGGTACAGACTTTAATTTGATCAGTAGGGTAAGTACGAGGTTTTAGCAAAAAAAGCAATTGACGTGCGTTTTTGAATTCACGAAATTTTTCCCGATCACCTGTAAACACTAGAGGAGGGTTTATTTTAGGTTCAGGGGGCTGAGCAGCAGTAAGCTGTGAAAGACAGGTTATCTGCTGTCTCAGAGTCTGATTTTCATCTTTTACTTCAGTAAGAGCAAGTACTAATGCATTTACTTTTTGTGTTAATTGTATCACTTGAGTGGGTAATTCTGCTGAATCCATTTTTTGGGTTCGTTCAATCTGTAACGCTCCTGCGTTTTTATAGTAAGCTGGATTTGCAGCTGCAGAATCTCCACTCAGTAGTCATGTAGAGATGTGTTGAATTACCAGATCCAACTCTCCAGACTCATCACTGTGGACCCGCCTGCTTCAGCATACAGATATACACACACTCAATAAGATGTTCCTGGAGTGATAGGATGTATATGACAGTATAGAGGTGATGTGCTGAAGGGACAGGGGTGAGCAGTGATAGCAATGATAAGCACTTGATAGTAATGTTCAGGAGAGTAGTAGACGGTAATAGGTAGGATGCAGATAGGTTAGTGATCATGTATGGTAATAGGTGGTAAGGACAGCAGATGATATACAGGAGAGACTAACCCAGTGCAAGGATAGATGGTAGTAGACTCAAGAGCTAGCAATCTATGTAACAGTGCAGATGATAGAATTAGTAATGCATAGATAGTATAGTCCTTAATGTGCAGAAGTAGATAGTGTAAGTTTGTTATGGAGGAATCCCCTGTGGGGTACTTATCACTAGAAGATTAGTAAGTAGAGGGGTCCGGTAGTGAGGGAGTGATCCGGTAGCGAGATACGGGATCAGTATCGAGGTTCCGGTCTGTTCCAGGTAAAGAGAATAGCTGGAGGCTCCGGCAGCATAAGACAAGGCTTGTAAGCATGCGGTTAGATCAGGTAGCGAGATACAAGATCAGGAAGTGAAGCACAAGGACAGGTAGTGAGATACAAGTCCAGGTAGCGTCAGGCATAGCTGTATACTGGCGGCTTGAACGAACAACCTGAGAGAGAAAGCCGGCGATTGAAATAGCCGCTCAGAGCAGCGCTCAGTGATGATGTCATACGGCTTAAAGGTATATGCGTTCCACCTAACTAAAAAGGTGGGACGCAATATGAAAAGGAAAATGGGCAATAAGGGTACCAATGGTACCAGAATCTTACAGAGTGTAGACTTTACAAGAAATAATTTCTTAGCCTTCAAGAGTGTAGAGATGACCATGCCAAAAGAACCAGCAACCAAGAAGCAGGATGGAACACTGGGCCCTTGGGGCAGAAGATACAAGCGATCTGGATGGGCCTACAGAGAGTCTGGCAGGATTGTAAGTATTTCCAAGTACCACATTCTCCGGGGCAAGTTTAGTGCCATGATAAATCAATAAACCTGTGGAGAATAAATCTATCTTGAACCTGTGGAGCAGGCGAGAGAGAATCCAGAAAGGTGGGAAGGCAAATATCAGGTTTAACTGATCCCACAGGGTCATCAGGGCATCGACTGCAAAGGCCTGAGTATTCCTGGACCTGGCTACAAACTTCTCCAATTTGTTGTTAAACCAGGATGCCAGAAGATGCACATCTGGCATCCTCCTGGCATCCTCTGCCTGTGGCAAAGGACTATAAACACATCCCCATATCTAAATGCTGATGAAATGGTCTGCCAGTTTTTCAGGCCTGGGATTGGGACGGAACACAAGGCCAAATATGTTGTTCTGTCCCAAAGAGATTTGGGTCCACTTTGTTTAGAGCAGCACATTTTTTTGTGCCTCCTTGATGGCTGTGAGCCATGGCATTGTCTACCTGGATTTTCATTAGGTTTCCTCCCAAAAGTGCAGCATTGAAATGACACCTGAAGACAGACTTCCTCCAGAGACCAAGTCCCCTGCACCGAAACAGCTTCCAGAACTGCACCCCAGCTGACAGGTTGGCATCCATTTTGAGAACTTTTAACAAGTTTTAGAAAGGGTTTCCCTAATATGCAGCTCTGGGTTGGAAATTCACCACGCTAGGGAGAGTCTGGCCTTGAGGGTTAAACACATGGGGTAGTCCAAAAAGCAGGTCTGTTGGTCTCACTGACAGAATGTTCAGTTGACACAGTCTGCAGTCAAATTTGGCATACTTTAAGAGGCAACCATTAGACCTATGACCCTCATGTAGGCACAAGTGAAGGGCTTCCCATGGGCTTGGAGCCCAATCATGGGGGTGGAGGGACAGAAGTTTGTTCTGAGTGTAGACAGGGCCATGCCTAATGTCAAGCTCAGGTACTCCAAGCCAGACTTCTGACTTCTGATTGTGGATCCAACCGAAACTCTGCTGAGTCTGCACTGTCTGCTGGGTGTGGGCTAACAGGGATAGGAAGGTTTGGTACTTTACCAGGAGATGAGCCAGGTAACCCACAGAAAGAATCCCCTGGGAACAAAGCAAAGCCAAAACCAGGGCAGGCACTTTGAAAGTCATGTAAAAGCAACAAATTGGTAATGTTGACTGCCCACTTTGAAATACAGATAGCACTGATAAGGTGGAAAGATTACATTTTTGTATCCATAGAAACAAGTTGAGTCTTCAGAACCAAAATGGGCCGAACTCCTTTACTCAGTTTGAGAACCATAAATCATTTTGAGTAGAAGCCTAGAAAGCGTTCTTCTCTTGATACAGGGGTAATGACCCCTTGGGACAAGAGCTGCTGGACAGCAGAAAGCAAATTCGCCCACTATAACAGGGAGAGAGGCATTACCTTGGGAGAAGGCAGAGTGTGAAACTCCAGTATGTAGGCCCTGGAAATGCACTCTGGACCAAGGTGTCAAATATTCTGGGGCGAGGAGGACAAGTTGGCCAACAGACATCTCCCCACTGTGAGAAGTAGGGCGTCCCTTATGTCAGTGTGTCAGCTAATTGGTTCATGCAACAGTGCCTGTGGATAAAAGAGTTTGACTGTAACCCAAGACATCTATTAAGATGGATCTAGGATATCAAGCCATGAGTTTAGCCAAGACAGCAATGGTGTGTCAGACTGCAATTGAAGCAACCACAGATTGTATTGACAGGGCCCACCAGAGAAAAGACAACCTCTAAAATGAGCATCTCATTCTCTGTCTACTGGGGCCTTGAACATAGTATTATCCATCACAAGGGCCTCAGGTGTCTTGTTAAGACAACATAGAATCTACAACAGGCACTGCACCGTTTGTCAATAGAATACTACTTTTAAGAGGTGAAAAAAAATCCCCATAGAAGACAGGCTCTACAGGAAATATATTTTCCGGTTTAGTCAATTTAAGCAATCCCATGCTGGATACCTTGGGGGGGAGCAGACCAATGTTGCTGTAATGCCAAGCAGGAGCACACAGCATCAATAGGGTTGGCTAATGTATCCTTAGGCTATGTTCACATCTTGGCATTGCTATTACAGGCGTTTTTATGGGCGTTTTTGCAGGCGTTTTTAGATTGACTAGAGACCAATGGAAAACGCCTGTAATCTGCCCAAAAAGAAGCTCATGTACTTTTTTGAGCGTTGGGCGTTTTGCTCACGGCGTCAAAGCGATCAGATGTGAACAGGGGCCATTGAAATGAATAGGATTTGTCTTGTTGGGCGTTTTGAGAGCTGATCCTAGAGCAGAAAAAAGCACCCAAAACGCCTACATGTGAACGTAGCCTTAAGGTTGGATGAAATCTCTGCTACATGAGGGTCATCCTATTCCAATTCCTCTGAGGTAGAGGGATCATCTTCAGCTACCACCCCCTCCTCAGGTAACTGACTCATAATTGTGAAACAGTCTGAATATCATAAAAATTCCAAGATCCCCACCTGGTACAGAACTGCTCAATAAATCCCAGTGCATTTGACAATGAAATGCACACCAATAAAAATGTGACAAGAATGCTCAATCAATGTGTACATACAAAACAGTGAGGTATTGTGTCTATAAATTACATAAACATAAAAAACTGCATAGTGTTCATATAAAACATGTAGAGCATTATTCTATTTCCATATCCAAAATGTCCGACCAGTGTATTGATAAATCAACTAAACATACAAGTCCTCTGTGCTCCCTTCACCACACTCTTGGAGTTGCACCCACCCAATGAGTTTGCCCTTCTTATTACAGAATAGGCAGACACAGCTTGTGTAAACACAGCCTAGATAAGGGATCCATTATGAAGCTCCTGGAATGATTCTCCTCCACTCGCCTTGTGATATGCAAGCCATAAAAAAAACTCACAGTGTGATAATGTTTTAATACAATTTTATTAAGAACATACTGTAGGTATCATACTCACATAATGATGAAAGACTGTAGGCAAAACACACGATGTGTAAACACTGCACTTGTGCAGCAAAAACAGCACTCGGTCATTTAAACCATCCTGGGGTGTTACCTCCTATCCAGAGAGTGGCCTGAACTTTTTAGAAGGCCTTTAACGGAAAAAAGAAAAAATTCATTATTAGAAACAAAGATTGAGGAGCTAAAAAAACAGATTGAAATCTTTTAAGGAATCCCCTGAATACAAAGATCTTGAGGAGGGTCTACAGAGAAAATGAAAGAGATAAAATTAGAGAAAATAAAGGGGTGGAGCCGAACAGTCAGCTGAGTTGGATTGTGAATGCACTTCATCTCTGTGAGCTATTAGGAGTGCGGTGACCAGCGGGTGTCTGAGTCTCATCCAGGGAGCTGTTTTGCTGCACAGGTGTGTGGGGTTTACACATCTTGTGTTTTGCCTATAGTCTTTTATCGTTATGAGAGTATGCTACACAGAGCAAGAATAATGGAGGGAGGCAGAAGGGACAGCTGCCCCAGGCGCTTGTATCATGTGAGATGGGAGGAGAGTTTATGCCACTAAAAGCTGACAGGAGTAGTGACAGCAGCAGCACTACTTTTTTAGTACTGGAAGAGATAAGCCAAATCTGGAGATGGAGAGTCGGAAGGAAATGCAGGCTGTGCTCTCTCCCCTCCAGCTCTGTGCTCCTGCCACTGCAGCTCTCCTGCTCGGGACTGTGCAGGGTTTGTTTACCCGCCCCATCTCCTCCCAGCAAAGAATGTGGGTGTGGGGGGAAGCTAATCATATTAAGTCCTTATTCGACAGTCAATGGGGTTCCCGAGCCGTGATCCCACACCCCTGAAGTAGCGGCATCTCTCTCTACCAGCTGCTTGTCAAATGTATTTGAAGTCAGCTTCCCATAGGCTCCTCCTTAACTCTGTGTTAAGATGCGGAGAAGCCTGGGAGGAAGGACATCCCACAGCCTTCTTTGGCATGGGAATTGTGCTGGAAAGGCGATTTTAAGGGGGATTTGGGGAGAGAGAGGGGCACGTGTGCGATCCCAGCTATCTATGACCATAAGGCCTGAAATTCTGCCCATGAAATCTGACATTGTTGAACAAAATTCCTCTGCACAAAGCCTGGATGGCAGACTGGGCAAGAGGACGGCAGAGAGTAAGTGTGGGGGGCACAGTGAGAGCAAAGAGTACTAGTGGACTGAGTAGATAAATTACTACCCCTGTTGAAGCCAAGTGCTGAGAATAAGCTAGCAAGTCCATCTGACCCTTTCCCTTACAGTTGTAATCTACCATGCTTGTGAAAATATTGTCCTCAGTGGGTACTTGTGACCTGAGGGAAGGCCTCAGTGCCAAACACTTGGAAGCTGCAGTGCAACCAGGTAGTGCAGAGAAACTGCTGTACTCTGCAACTGACAGAGGCTCCTGGCTCTCCTCCATTGGAGAAGTACAGTCAGAAGAGGAAGAGACAGGGCCTGGGAGGCTGCGCAAGCACATTAAGGCTGGCCATACATTATGCAATCTTCCTTTAGATTTACCAAAACCTTATATGAGGTCAATCCTAAACACTTTCAATTTGTATGCAATCGGGCAGACCCTTGCACTACATAGTTGTAGATAATTCTAAAGGAAATTGAATAAGAAAATATAGTATAATATATGGCCAGCTTAAGTGCTACAAAGGGAAGGTAGTGCCAGGTACAGGTGTACCAATAAAAAGAAATGGCGCCAAAATAAATATTGGATCTGTGCTCTCAGCAGCAACTGTCCGAAGTGTGTTTGCTGACCCGCATATAACCCAAGGAGGCTTATGAGAAAGGCAAACTGGACATGGATGTTTAAAGGCCTTTGCACACTACTCACCGCAAAGGTTTCTGCAGGTAGGATTAAGAGGGAAACCTAACCCATCATGGCTTCAGAAGTATTCAGGTGTAAGAGAAAAGTTTGTTGGGCGCTTCTGCTAGGAGATGGGTCTCTAATGTAGAGAGTCTAGGTAAGAGAGAGGCAACCAGACTGATGGACGGGGTGCACTGGTGCACCGCGCTAACACTGAGGGCAGCTCTTGAAGGCAGAAGCAAAATCCCACTGGCAGATAAAGAAAGGAAACAAGGCGCTGCTGAGTGTAGCCAATGTGACTTTAACAACAAAAGCATAGGCTTACATGAGGGATGGTATATGTCCTCGTAGCTCTAGGTTCCCTTCCTGGTCCGCGGTATTCCCAACCTCTAGCTAACTGGCAGCAGGGAGATGACACTGCAGGGAAGACCTATCGGAGGGGGTAGGTCAGACCGAGACAGCGATGGAACCAATCGGTCTGAGGAAGGAGCACTTCTGCGCATGCTCTGAAACGCATTACCCCCCCTTCACGTCATCGCGCCTGTGCGGTCCACCAGCAAGGCAAGCGTTCCATCGCTGCCTCGGTCTGACCTACCCCCTCCGATTGGTATTCCCTGCAGTGTCATCTCCCTGCAGCCGTTCAGCTAGAGGACGGGAATACCGTGGACCAGGAAGGGACCCCAGAGCTACGAGGACATATACCATCCCTCATGTAAGCCTATGCTTTTGTTATGAAATAAAGTCCCATCGGCTACACTCAGTGGCGCCTTGTTTCCTTCCTTCCTTCCTCAAAAGTATTCAGGGACAGGGCTCTGCTGCTAGCAG
Source organism: Pelophylax lessonae (assembly GCF_965119305.1). Taxonomy (NCBI): domain Eukaryota; kingdom Metazoa; phylum Chordata; class Amphibia; order Anura; family Ranidae; genus Pelophylax; species Pelophylax lessonae. Next base: position 522,846,848 of record NC_138768.1, read on the forward strand.
ACATCAGCCCTTGCCATGTAAGAGCATACTGCAGCTGAATCCACACACTGCTTGTGCCAAGGAGAGTAGGATCCAGTACATGTCAACAATACAAACTGGCCTGGCTACTTCAATTCGGTGGGGTCCGGGTACAGTCCCCAAAATCTCTGCTGATTAGTCAAGCAATCCAAAACTGCAATGTAGTGTAATGGCTGTTGAGCAGCAGAAATCTTGGTAGAAGAAAACCTCTTCAGAGTGAGAAATCTCAATAAGAAAAAGATGCACTTCTCAGAGTAGAGAGAAGCCCATTACCTAAAGACACTAGCAAAAAGCTAGCTAGGAGTGGGAAGGGGTTTGAGATAAGGGATATCCCTGCAGCCATCACCATTGTCAAATCACCTAAAGGTAGCTGCATAAAATCCATTGGTAATGACAACCGATCCTGTGTCCTATACCAGTGTTTCTCAACCTTTTTTTCAGTCAAGGCACCCTATAGTTCTCATTCATACCAGGAGGTGCATTTTTAATAGGTTGCTTTCTGCTTGCGAAAACACATAAAAAAGGTGCTGACATTTTTAAAACCACACCAAAATGCATGGTACAGTAGTACCCATGCGTTTTAGCAGGCACCAATGTAGACGCATTTGCAAGATGCATGGGGGTGCCATTAAGCAGTAATTGCACCTGCATGCTTCTGCAAAAGGCAGCACATTTGTGTGGTGTGGGAAAACACGCAATTTTGCACTCGTTACTGCACGCACCTAAAATGTAGTTTGTAATAGTAAATGAGTGGTCTGTAGGTTGTAAATTCACCCTTCCAAATCACCTTTCCTAGCACAAAACCTTGCATCTCACCACTACAGGATTACAGATAGCAGTAGAGAGCCAGGAGGAGGTGTGGGCTGTGCTGTATCCCCCCCCCCCCCCCCCCCACAATCCAGCTCCTCTCCCTCCTGTCTCAATTAATACAGAACACTCTCAAAGGAGAGTGGGGGTGGAAATCAAGCACTGTTCAACTCTGTCCTGAGAGCGATCCTGTGCACAATCCGCACCTCCTTCTCTCTGCTGCTATCTGTACTATTGCCCACAACCCAGAAAGCTGTGTGGGCTGCCCAACCTGTCCTTATTAACCAATATAGTACAGTAAAACCTTGGTTTGAGAGTAACTTGGTTTAAGAGCGCTTTGCAAGACAAGCAAAATTTTCAAATAAATTTTGACTTGATATACAAGCGATGTCTTGATATACAAGTAGCCTCAAGTCACAGCTGAGTATAAAAGAGAAGAGAGGCGCCTCTAAGTGTAGCAATATGGTTACATTTAATGAAGGTACAACTTTTAGCAATTCACATGGTTGATGAATGGAACAGGCACATCTAAGGATTCAGGCATCCGGGGTAAAGCTGTCCACATAGACCATCCTCCACACCAACATCTACGTCATCCCTTCCATGCTGCCCCTCGCTTTCAGATCTCTTTACTGCAGGGTGGTCTTCCCGGTCAGGATTACAGACTGGCAGCTGGCGGTGCAGAAAATAGTCTATGTGGACAGCTTTACCCTGGATGCCTGCATACTTAGATGTGCCTGTTTTATTCATCAACCATGTGAGTTGCTACTTGTTGTACCTTCATTAAATGGAACCATATTGCTACACTTAGAGGCGCCTCTCTTCTCTTTGATACTCTATAGCTCCTGCTGGATTTTGCTTCTAATCCCCTTATGGAAGTGGCTATTTGTGGATGGACATTTTATGCAACCTATCGCAATGCTATAATCTTTTTATATGGACTATAAACTGAAGGACTTATGAATAAATGGTTGTGGAACGAATCATTTGAGTTTCCATTATTTCTTATGGGGAAATGCGCTTTGATATAAGAGTGCTTTGGATAACAAGCATGCTTCCGGAACGAATTATGCTCGCAATCCAAGGTTTTACTGTAATTGGTTGTTAGGACACGAGCAGGCGGCCGGCCTGCACAGCTTTCCGTTTTGCTTGCTTTCCCAACACGATTGGGGAAGTTTTAAATCCTTTTGTCGCAGCACCCCGGTTGAGAAATACTGTCCTATACTATACCAATAAGAATAGTACTTGACAGCACACTATCAGTTATAGGAAATACACCACAGCAATGAAAGCGGTGAAAAATAGAATACAAAATGAATGTAATTGAGTGGGCAGATGGGACAAAGATTGGAGGACACAATAGTTATGATGAAATGGTCAGCATAAACAGTTAATAAGCTGGGCGTAGGAAGATGCCGAGTAGGGTTTAAAGACCAACTCCAGGCTATGAACCCTGCATTGGTTTAATAGGTATTTCTTCAGACCACATAGTTGTCCAGTGCCTACTTGATACGAACATGGTCTAAAACATCAGGTTTGCTTTAGGTATATGGGTTGCTAAAATTTGTGTCAATACTTCATAACAGTACAGAGTTGGTATATTTAGATTTTAAAAAACAAGAGATTAGAAATGTTGCTTATCGCAACCTAGTAAGTGTCCAATTTTATTTTACAATCAGCATCAGAAACAGACAGGCCAAAACGGATTGGTTGCTCAAATTGAATTTGCAAGGATTAAAAAAAAAAAAAAAAAAAAAGAAGAATTAGGTTGTTTGGTTTAGGCATCTGGCAACCAACCTACACCTTGGCATTTGTGGTTTTGCCATTAAACACCAGTAGTTAGTGGGAGCACCAATTTGTAACAAGAATGTAATGGCCGTAAACTATAGATGTCTCATGTAACATGTTCCCGATCGGTCTTCTGCAGCATTATCTTCAACCATGCCTGAAGCACATCCTGAAAGGATGTCTATGGAAGACAAACACAGAGCGCCTCTAAGTGCAGTATTTAATAGAATGATGTGAACACAATAGTATAAACTCACATGGTAATAGACATTGGTAGGCTATGACAGCTCCGGCGGTACATAAGGGAGATGTTGATCCAAAAGGTCCCGGAGAGATGAAAGTCTGTAACGAATCTAAAATATATGAAAGTCTAATGTTTATCAGTACATTACAGAAAATAATGAACTTTATCACAATATGCTAATTTTTATAAAATCACAGGATACACTGTTGGGTCATAGAATAATAATAAAACAAGTGTTGGATCAAGAGTAAATGTCTGGGAAAGATATTGGCTAGAAACATGCACCCACAGTAAAGGGTGTATGTAATAAAGTGTATAGATGAGCAGTGTTCATCTATACACTTTATTACATACACCCTTTACTGTGGGTGCATGTTTCTAGCCAATATCTTTCCCAGACATTTACTCTTGATCCAACACTTGTTTTATTATTATTCTATGACCTAACAGTGTATCCTTTTATTTTTTTTATATATATATATATATATATATATATATATATATATATATATATATATATATATATACACATACATACACACACACACACACACACGTATAATTTTAGACTTTTTATATGTCATTATGTATCCAGTACCGAGAAGTATAGTCCACTATCTCCCTTGGCGCTCCTGTTTACATCTAGGTAGCAGTATAGTCACCTCCCCCTTGTTTGTTCCCTTACCATATACAAGGCTTCTTCTTATGCCCCATACACACGTGCAGATTATCTGCAGACTTTTGTCTGCAGACTTACCTTTTCTATGTAGTGCAAGGGCCTGCCGGATTGCATACAAATTGAAAGTGTTTAGGTTTGACCTCATATTATATGGTTTTGGTAAGTCTGCAGACAAAAGTCTGCAGATAATCTGCACGTGTGTATGGGGCATTAGAATAACATATCATCATACACTTGAAAAAAAGAGCGCGCACGCCCACTGTGAGCCTTGCGCGAGCTCTGAAACGCGCCGTGTCACCACCAGCTCCGGTGACGTCACGCAGCGTGCGCTGCGTTCCAACCTGGTCCCTGGACACTAGCCGAACCCGGAAGATCCTTCGGCCAGCTTCTTCCCGTCAACGGAGAACACAGTACCGGCTACAGACTTTCATCTATCCAGGACCTTTTGGATCAACATCTTCTCCCTTATGTACCGCCGGAGCTGTCATAGCCTACCAATGTCTATTACCATGTGAGTTTATACTATTGTGTTCACATTCCATTAAATACTGCACTTAGAGGCGCTCTGTGTTTGTCTTCCATTGTATCTACCCACAGAATTGACTTCCCTGCGTCTCAGAGCCAGCCCTTGCAGCAGTATTGAACTTTTTTCTCCTCCACACAGTGACTCCTTTTTGGGACATTGTTTTTATATTGGACCTGAATACCCTTCACCCACTCACGGCCATGCAAGTTTTCCATTACATGAACTACAATAGAGCCCTTTGCTTTTTACTCCCATTAGCATTTATCCCACCCCTGAAAGCCTACTTCTCAGAGCGCTTGTTTTCTCTCCTTTGAAAGGATGTCTATAGTCTAGAAGTCTTCTATAGCCTAGAATATTGAAGAATATGTGCAATCTCTTGGTGATGTAAGGGTCCACTGAAGCCTCACATCTCATAAGGTCACCATAACTGGTTTAAGAATTGGTTTGACTATAAAAAAAGGTTCACGATTTTTGTAAAAACTAAAATTTAGTGGGCTTTAAAGCAGTTGCATTGATTTAAAAATAAACATTTTCTTTCCCCTCTAGAAATGACAAAGGAGAACCATCAAGAAAGATATAAAAGTCTTCTAGCAAGTATAGCCAGCTACAATCCCTGCCTGCTCATCTTGGTCATTATATAATTTAAAGGATGACTTAATATTGAATTATTCAGGAGATATTTCTGCAATTAAAAAATATTTGCCTTTGGACATGAGCTGTAACCAAGACTATAATTAATACTTACCCTTTATCTTTAAGGCTAATCTATTATTGGCTTGCAGCTTTTAAAGCTCTTATCTTGGACATTCATAAATAATGTGTTGACTGCAGATATTTCTGGTTCCAGAGCAATCATATAGTAAATGCAGTCCTCAAAATGGTTTATGTCTCCCATGTAAGGGCACCATTATCGGGACATCAGCTGTACATCTGTCTGATATTTAAGATGTTTGTCTAGTGCAGGGCACCACAAACTTTAGCTAGGAGGTCAAAACCAGCCCTCTGATGGAAAAAGGGGACTTTGGGGAGTCTTATGTAAGGGGGACTCTGATGTAATGTAGAATTTAATGCACACTAGCGAAAGGGGAGCTTTGGTGGGCTCAAGTCTATTTGGAATAATCTTTGCTTTACAATTTTTATATTGTTCTAAATCATATGAATTGCGAAAATAAAAAGCAGTTAAAAAAAAAAAGTGTAACTTATAAAATTTGATTCTTCCATTTATAAGAATGATTTTTTCAGTTCCATCCAAAAGTACAACTTCCACTTGAAATACTGCTGACCCCACCCCCCCCGACATGCCACATTTAGCATTTCTTTTTTTAGGGGGGGGAGCAGGTACTTAGGATTGACAGGTACCCACTCCAGCCGCCTAGGTTCACCTCCCCCCCCCCTCTCCTTCCCTGCAATCTTTTAGGACACGCCACAGGTCCCAAAAGATTGCCAGGCCATTCACAACGTGCACTGCGACCCGCGTAAGCGCAGTGCGCACCCGGCTGTGAAGCCGCAAGCTGTCACAGCCTGGTGCCCACAGTAGAGATGCCGGCGCCGCCGAGAGGAGAGGTGAAGGAGCAAGGCTTTAGGCGGCCGCATTGCTGGACCATGGGACAGGTGAGTGTGTGTTTATTAAAAGTCAGCAGCTACTTTGTAGCTGCTGACTTTTAATAAACACAAAAATTTGTGGAACTCCGTTTTTTTAATCAAACACATAGCTTAGAATGACGAGATGCATTGGTAGCTCATGAATACCAATTAAACCTCATAAAAGAGGGATAAATTAACTACTTACAAACACCAACAGACAAAAAAAAAAAAAAAAAAATGACAAAGAAATATGCAGTTGCAAAATGGCCTTTTATTGCCTACATAGATGGGGGTAAAAAAAAGGTACACAAGGAAACAAGCAATTATTTAGCCCTATACATCATGTGTGAGCAGTACCCGAACTCCAAAATGGATAAAGTAATTTGTCATCAGAAATAGTAGTTTGAGGTTCTTCGGTACCCCTCTTCTCTTCAGCTGCCACAAGTCTAGAAAGCAGGACTAACAGTGCAACATTTAGGCTGGATTCTGTATTGTTCACATTTGTAATACTATGAGTTTCCAGAGCACACAGCAGATTTTATACATTACATATTGCCCAAAAATACCTCAGCTGTGCGATCCAGACTCTTGTGTTAAACTGCAGTAAATACAAAAGTTTTAAAATGGCTGGTGATAGCTAATCCATTACAGATACATTCCTGAAAGTACTGTAACAAAGACCCACTGCTGTAAATCAGTTGAAAGAAATGTTTAAGTAGTTTTGCATATTCATACTGTGTAACAAAAATAAAAGCCACACTTAGCAATATTTTTTTTCCTTTCCACTGACTCAGAACATCGCTGTACATTTTTTTTTATTTTAAATGAGTGGTAAGCTCAGGCACTGTTTTGTTCAAACTTAGTTGTATAAAGCCTGCCATCAATGTAAAACAGGGAAAACATGCTTAAAAGGGGAGGTGAAAAACACATGTTCAAGGACCATCCCCATTAAAAATTAGAACAGTTATTGCACCAGTGTCATGTCATCCACAATTACATTGCAGGCAATATTCAAAACAAAAATGAAACCTAGTGCAATGTTCATACATAAGGTCAAGAATACATTCCATTAAACCCCTTTTAAAGTCGTGGATGCCAATCCCTTTGTGTAGAAAACTGACAATTCTGTGATGCAATTGTCTAAAATACAATAATATCCAGCTATACAAACAATGAATTCTGACATTTGCTAAACTTAAGAAATCATATCAACTTACTATACAGAATAGGTTATGGTGTGACATTTTTTTGGGGGGGAGGGGGTGTAACAAATTTCAGTGCAAACACATGATTTGGTGATTTTAGAGAAACATGATGTTAAACCTATGACATGGTCCTGAGCTTAGCACATCAGATACTATAACAGTAAAATGCTGCAGATGCAGAAATATACAAAAGTGTGCAAAGAATTGAGGTGTCAATTAAGGGGATAAAATGACAAGCTATATTGGCTGTACAGTCTGGCATATAAAAGGCTTAAAAGAAAAAAATATATATATAACGGAACGTAAAACCTACCTTCCACACAAGTTTTACAGAAGAAAAAAAGTATTGGTGTCTCGCAGAAAAACAAAAAGGTATTTAAGGGCCATTTCATTTAAGGTTAAGATGGAATAATCAACTGGCCGCTCAGCTGGTTTAGAGCATGATTAAATTACAACTACACTTTTGAGTAAAATACATACATAAAAGAGCCTAAACTTTTTACAGTCATGTTTCTCTTCATATATTACCCTCGTAGGTCCCAGCCAGGTAAGGATAATTTCCAGAGGAAAGGTATTTGGGATTTGTAGAACTGTCTGCTTCTACTAAAACATGACAATTTATATATTTTTTACAATATGAATGTATGCAAACCTCAGTGTGATCATGATATTTGTTCATTTTTAAACTCTGAGATTTGAACCTTTGGTACACACCTGGCCCCAACATGCTAAACTATGAATATTCCAATATGACCTTTTCTACAACACACAAAATACTTTATCCTTGAATTTTTCCACTTGAATTTTAATGAGTTTACCAAGTTAAGATGCAGGTTTAAGGGTTATGATCTTCTTTGCTGCGCCATCTTGCAAGTCACTGAGCTGGAACAATACAGGTTGTGCACAGACCTCAGCCGTTGCAAGCTCGTTCCAGATCAAGTGCAGCAACAATGACAGCTCAGTACCTTTAAAGGCAAATCAGCAGTGGAAGCCTACAGATTTCTTTCCTGGTAGGTTTTCTTGAAAACACCCAGGTTTTAAAAAGGAACTCCTTAAAGAAATTCCTAAATATCAAGCGCTTTTACTCAGAATGAGAGAAGTGTATTTTGCACATTACGGAATGCTTAGTGTTGAACAGTGGGAAAATAGAAAATGATGGAAGGCATCAACAAGAGAATTTACAGGGCAACATAAGTCAAAGTGCACATTGCACTTTAAAAAAAAAAAAACTGTGTAAACACTTCAGATTTTAGAAACATTTATTTCATCTTGTTTTGTGAAATAACCAAATTCCTTTGGTAACTTTAAAGTAAAAAATGATGTAAGGTTTTAATGAAAAACACACAGGATTACTGATGGCCAGTGGGAACAAAAAGGTTTATTGCAGTCTTATTATAAAACACTTTTGGGCATGATTCAATGGGGAAAAAAGTTTTACAATAATGATATGTAGATTTCAAAAAACTACTTGCTGTTGGATCTTAAACTTGACATTACTGCTGTGTGCGAAAACCAGATTTCTGTGGTCACGCGATGAATAAATTGTAAACTACATGCTTCAGCTTTGCTGTACAGAAATCTCAGATGTCCTGCATTACTAAAGGGCAGCCACAGCCTCCAAGTGTTTGGTTCTTTAGTGGACTAAAGTAGCAAAGCAAAAAGGGACTCTAAAATGACTTGCTAAAGGAGAGCGCGTGACATTTTAAAGCAAATGGCAAGTATAGGTTAGAAAAGTGAGAAACGTTCAGGGAGATACCAAGTAACGTATACCATGCTGAGTAAATGTTTAGGAGTCAGAGGAGCCAAATCTTATCAGCTAAGTAATGAAAGCCATTAATAGCTTGGGGGGGGGGGGGGAATAGAAAAAGGTAAATCTTTTCCAATGCACAGCTTCACTTGAAGCAAAAAACACCAACGAACGTTTATGGTTCATTACAAAAATCACGATGAAGGTCTTGGTGAAACAAATAGATTCCACTACAGCAAGATAAAAAGAAAGTGTAGCTTTATAACAGTATTGTACAATGCCACTACATCCTACACATACAAGCACATGGATGGTGGAGGTTGAGCTGGCTCAAATGTAAAACATGCCCGCAAAAAGGTTTTTTTTGTTTTTTTTTTCCACGGTTTCATTTTTTATTGAAAAATATTTGAGCCTTGGGTGTAAAACAAAAATATATATTTATATATAACTCTCAGAGATGAAAGTATATCAAAAAGATGTGACTATGTTGTGCCAGTTCTGAGGATACTGTATAACAGAATCGACAATCTTTTCACCATGTTAATACACAGAAAATAGAAAATAGCTATCTCATACATTTTATTACATAAAATCACTTAAAAAATCATCACCCTGAAATAGGGTTAAGATTTTTATTTTTTATTTTTTTTCTGCTTGTATAGGCAGTGCTGCTGGTTAAAAAAGAAAAAAACAAAAAAAAAAAAAAACAAAACCATGACATCCAGATAATCGTGAGATCTGGGTGAACATAGGACGTTATTCAAAACCAAATTCCAGTAATCGTACAGGCCCTGAGGGAGCTGCAGGAAACCCAACACTTAAACTCTAGCTACAACTTTTCCAACCTGTCTAGGGCAATATATAGGTAGGCAGCTGTAACAATTTGTTTAGAGACTGGTTTAGTTAGCACATGAAGCTGAAATATAAAGAACAAAAAAAAAAAAAAAACACATTCTACCAGATAGTCATCTCGAATTTGTCAGGTAATACACAACACCATTTTATTTTTTTTAGAGGACAGATTCCAATGGTGGCACAGACAGGATCAACATGGTATAAAACAGGAATAATATCCAACCACCTCCATGGAAATAGGTTTGGAATAGAAATCTTTATAAAATGCATCAAAATTTAGGGACAATTTGCCTGATGAGGTGCACTTTAAGAGTGAACAGCCACTACTATTAAAGAGAATGTGCTCCCATGTGATAGAAGTAGCTAAAAACTCTTTATGGAGGAAGGAGGTCCAATTTCATGATTTACGGAGACATGAAAAAAATGTTTTATGCATCGTGGTGCCCATTCCAGGCCTGGGAGGTACATGTGGAAAATAACATGGAGTAAACAGCACGTATTAGTCATTCAGGTCAAAAGGTGTGACATATGACATTTACTCCATCCAGTCCAGAGGCTGATGGATGAAGGTGAACTGATAAAATAGGGACAGGGAGCTACATTTTCTATTCAGACTGCTCAAAATCTAAAATTGTTTTGACCAGTCAAAATGATCATCGGGGAACTTAGCCTGTACAGTTCCACTGACCAACAAAGTATACATGCATTTCCAGATAGACATTTCAATGCCTAAAGAAAAACTCCAGTTCTAGTGGAAAAAAAAAAAGGGGGGCAAGACTGCATTATATTGCAAATTACAATTTGGGGGAAAAAAAAAAAAAAAAAAACATGCATCAGTGGCACTACTGTTTTTTTACATGATTCTTACCAACCTAACTCTGTAATGGGTATACAATGCCTCAGTGGCCTGAGCTACAGCCAGCCTGATGCATTGGACATCCCTAGCAACATGCTGAACTGAAAATTATATCTTTGGATTATGGGTTGCTGCTTATTCCCACTAAACAAAACTGGGGTTTTACTTATAATATTCAAAGAATGTTATGTGAAAGAGTGGAATGTATATCCAGAAATACACAAATTTACTTGAGGACTTCTCTTTTGCATTGGCCAAGAAAACCAAGTAATTAAAAAATATACATATCAAAAGGGTCAGTCCCTTGAAAAGTCACATTTTAAATAAAGGTGTAACATGATGGGCCGAGTAGGTCTTGGATATTTTAAGAGCAAGACCTCCTGCCCTATATATAAACTGTTCCCATCAAACTTGGATAGCTACGACCCACCTATCTGTTCTCCAGCATCTTGACTCACATAGGGCAGAATATAAAATTAAAAATCCAGCACGGAGAGTTGGAACCCCCCATAAAATCATGGCCAATGCATGTGTGCACCCAGGAAATAAAGCACAGAGCTCTCAAACTCCAATGTCAGGAACTCTGAGGCAACTTAAATTATTAAATCTCAGTTTTGGCAGATTCTAAATAGTTATGTGGACTGACCCTTTTAAAAGATATTTAGGACAACATCCTGAAGTATATTAAACACTGTGCCAGTGCAAACGTTATTCCTTGAGCAAATTCACTCTTTCAAAGTGTGTATGAAGTGTTAGAAGACTTTAAACACAAAAATTTTGCATATGTAATTTTTCCATTTATTTACTTCAGTTAAGGTCATTAAAAAAGGTTTTATTTATGAATATCTTTACAATCATTGAGATCAGACACGATAAGTCTGATGTACAGGGCAACCACTGAGAGGGACCAAAAAAAAAAAAAAAATATATATATATATATATCAAAAAGACAAACCACACTATAGGATATTCTGAATCCAGATCCAGGTTTCTCCTACCAGGTCCCACCAAGTTTATTTTAGCATAAAAATACATTAAATCGGCTTTCAGAAAAAAAAAAAAAAAAATAATAATATATATATATGGACTAAATGGATGAAAATGAAAGGAATGAAAAAAGAAAAAAAAAAAAAAAATAAACTTTTGGCAAACAAAAAGTAAATCCCTTTGATTTTTAGAGGGGTCTGCAAACTGTCTCGACCTCTGGTGGTGAAGGGGTTAAAAAACCGAAGAAACCTAAATTTCATTTGTGTAACAAAGCAGCTTTGATCAATTTAAAAAAATCACAGAACGTCTTTATAAAATAGCTCACAATATGTTTTATTACCTCTAAATGTATAAACTTTAAAATCCTCACACAGAAAAAAAAAAAAAAAAAAAAAAAAAAAAAGATTGCCAATGTACAAAAAAAAAAAAAAACTGATCATTTTTACTCCGCTATCAATGTACCACTGCAATATTAATGATAATGGGCACAGCCTACTAAATACACTGTGGTTACACCAATAACGTTCTCTTAATAGAAAACAACAGGTCACAATAGGTCACGTGGCATCACAAGGACTTTTTTGATGTCTTCCTACCTATGAAATCCAAGTACACAGTGTTACCTAGTCCAAACTGAAATCCACAAATGGTGGCTTGTTTGAAGAGTGAATTAATATTGCTATAAGACAATATCAAAGCGTGTAACATGTAGCTCGATGTTGCCCATTTAAGTGAATTTACCAATGCACATGCAACAAATCTTCTTAATATGGGTATTTTTTTTTTTTTTTTTTTAAAGAAGGGTCCTCTTCTCCAGATGTGAAAATACATCGTGCCAGACCTCAGGATGTTCACAGATAATTTGTGCTACAACACACTTTTTCCCAAAAACCAAAGAAAAAAAACCAAAAACAAAATAAATGGAGCAGACTACCAAGATTGTAATCTTTTGTCCGGTAAATTTTCTATATACACTTAAAAAATCGTATATACAGTACCTGAGAAATAGTAAATGCAGACAGTCTTACGTTTTTTTTTCTTTTCCCTACAACCTCTAAGATGTTACAGTAAGCCTTTGGGTTTGTACTCTAAGGCTGGGTTCACATATGTGCGGCCACGGGTTCGAGCCAGGGGCACGGTGCACGTCTGTTCACTGGTTCAAGTGCGATTCAGGTCCAAATTTTTGCCTGAATTAACACTTGAACTGGACCCAAACACGCACAGGACCCTTTTAAAATCCGCTCCGTGGCCGCCCCGGACCAGTGTGAACCAGCTCCATTGAGAGACCTGGTCCCACTTGCCTGTCATGCAAATCTGATGCGGGGAAGCCTGCACCCAATTTGCATATATGTGAACCCAGCCTTAATCATTCTGACACATTCTCTTCAGGATACGACTGCTATTGGTACATTAGGTATCCATTATCCAGCACAAGGTCTAAAGTGCATAAGACTGTTCTTGCTCTTTTCAGTGTCACCCCACCAAAACCAAACAAATTCTCTCTTCACACGAAGCGTGAGAACCCAAATGGTTGCAATTAAACAACACAGACTGAGAAAAGCATCTCTCATGCAACTTTATAAATAAAGCCCAAGACAAATGTTGACTTGTTTTTACAACAGCGTTTATCCACTAGCTGCAATTTATTGAATGCACCTTAAAAGGCTTGAAAATGTGTTTAGGATGTATAAAAGCTGTGTGTCAGTGTCAACGACTGCTTTCACCATAATGAGCAACTGTTCCTATGGTGAAAACCTGCCTATGCCTTGGAGCTGCTAGACAACAGGAACAATAGGGATAATAGGATCCTTTTTGAGAATAATCTTTAGTTTTCAGTTGAGCACTTGAAGAAAAGGCTCTTGTCAAGTGGTTTTAAACAAGATGGATAAAAACCGACAACCTTTTCTGACAGATGACATTACCAACGCTACAGGAAACAAAAGGCACACATGACAAGCTATGACAGAGTAAACCTACTTACTGTAATACAGTGCACGCAAGTTGAAATCCAAGGTACCAGTGATATTCATCAGTATTACAGTGGACTAAATACTGACCATAAATCTGTCCCAACAAGCACATAGACTAAATTCACTACACAAGCCAATGCAAAGACTGGGAAATTCACAGGTGCACAGACGGAAGGCAGGCTCTCAAGCTACAGCTTCTGGTTGCTGGTCTACAAACCATTTTATGTATTCCACAAAGGTTTGCTAAATCATGCCAAAGCAGCATTTCTTCAAATCTTCAATTTTAAACTGAGTGGGAAATCGTGCGCACAATAAAAAAAAAAAAAAAAAAAAAAAAAAAAATGCACATATGAAAATATCTGCATTAACAGATCTGGAAAAATATTCACAGAGGCACTTCGGAGAGTTGGTATTCAAGACGTGTGGTTTGTAAGACAATGCTAAACTGTTCTGTATAAGCTGTATGCAGGATGGTCCACAAGCAGGTGGAAGCTACTATTTTTGGCTAAACTGGTGAATTTGGTGTGCACTCTTCTGCTAGCGCCAATTCAAATGGACCTTTTTATTAAAACATTCAAAAAAGCAGATGCCTTCTGGAAAGTGATCACGTTCTGGTACAGAATAATAAAGTGCATTGAAAATTTTGATTAAAATCAGTTTTAAAAACATAGCAGCAAAAAGCAGGACAAAAAAAATGTTTGCAGCTAGAGGCCTTCCAACTAGTGCAAAGCTATTCATCTAAGACATCTTGCAAGAATGTTTAACCCCTTCATGGCCAGGTGTCTACATTTTTGAAGACCTCACTCACTACAAAATATAAATTGAATATAGACTGCTGAAACAAAAAAAGGGAAGGTAAGTTTTAAACAAATGTATCTGTATAGTTTTCAATGTGCCAAGAATCTTTACAATGGAGAACATTGATGAACTGCCTATTCAGATAAAGAAACATCCCAGCTTATAAAAATGTAAACTACCAGTGCTTATGTCTTAGGTGGGAATAGTAAACATGGGAAATAAGATCTGTATATACAAGTGTGCCTGTATTACCCGTGTGTTGTCATGACTGTGCTCACCATTTATGTTTGGTAACACGACAATGCTCAAAATTTGGTGCTCTGACATTCAACTCCTCAAAAACTGTGATGCCACCTGGCTATGAAGAGAATGCTGAAGGTTATTCAAGCTATATGATACAGAGATGGCGCAAAATAGTGTCATGGCAAGGACTGTAGATATAAGTGACATCTTTGGTTACAAATCTATTAAGTCAAACACACCTTTGGCCTAAATCCAAAGACCCCCCACCCCCCCAAAAAAAATGTTGCATTTAATGCATGTCTTCTAAGCAAGGATGCTTGTACTAAAAGCAACTTTTCATTGGTGAACGCAAGAAAAAAAAACAAAAAAAAAAAAACAAAAAAAAAAAAAAAACAGTTGCTGCTTGAATACGTTAATTCTCTTCACAGCCAGTAGTTATCACACACCATGTACAGGCTTCTAACCACCTCTTTCCCCACTATAGACACTGATGCAGAGGTGTAAGAGAGCCACAAGCGTATTACAGTCAGATTGTGCTTGATTGGATACGGAAAAGCCAATATAACCTTGGTTAACTGGGCAAATCATGTCAGTTTTTCACAGTCTAAACATAACCTATTTTACTTCGGACACCAGTGGAAAATGGAGTTATGACTCCTGCCAAGTAATCAGAAGAGAGAAGCTAATTAAATGGGAAAATAGAAAGGGAGTGAAAAATGTCTTGTATCTAGCAGTCGTTGATAACCGTATCTTGTACAAGACAAATAACAGAATGAAAATATGGGCAGTAGAAAAAAAAAAAAAAGGTTAAGCTTTTTAAAAATGAACAAAATACACAGCTGGGGGGGGGGGGGGGGGGGGGGAGGACAGCTTTTGTACCAGCCCTAATTCCAAATATTGCCTCCCTGCAATAAAATGCAGAGCCACGGCGTTGACAGGAGGGAAGGAGCCGTGAGAAAGCAGCTTAAGGTTGGCCATACTTCACTCCTACAGATTCTTTTACAGGTATACAGGTCCATGAGAACAAGTGCCCAGCTGTCAGCCAGCACTACCTCCTGCTTGGCAAATGTACTCCGTTAATAAGAGGCAGAAGTGGAGGGTGGAGTTCCAGCTGCGTTAACAGTGAGAAGTGGTCAGAAGGAATATGGGGGTGAGGGCAGCCAGTGATGTTGTTCTCCGTCATCCACTGAGGATCTAAAGGCCCAAGGACACCAAGAACGTCCATGTGTGTCTTGGAATAGAAGATGTAGTCAATGACACCCTAAAGTGCAAACAAAAAAATACATGAAGCAAATTAGTAATCATCAGTTCAGCTCCAACATACAGTATACAAGAGTCAAGTTCAGAAGCTTTTACTTACAAAACCTTAGCGGTTTCATTTTATGTTCTTTTTAAATTCCCTATCTGCAGGATTTTACAAAAGTACATAAGGGTGACTGCCTACCTAAAAGTGATCTTAAAAAAAAAAAAAAAAAAAGAATTTTTTTTAAAAACAGGTTCTACTTCCCTCCTCTGTGCAGTTGGTTTTGCAGAGCAGCCCAGATCTTCCTCTTCTCGGGTCCCTCTTTGCTGCTTCTAGGCCCCTCCCTCCTGTCGAGTGCCCCCACAGCAAGCAGCTTGCTATGGTTGCACCCAAGCTGACCTGCAGCTCCGTATATCCATTCAGACACAGAACTGCTGTTCGGCCCTGCCCCCAATCTCTCCCGGTTGACTGACTGACAGCCACGGGAGCCAATGGTGCCGCGGCTGTGTCTCAGCCAATCAGGAAGGAGAGTCCCGGGCGGCCCAGGGCCATCGCTTGAGAGAGATGGGGCTCAGGTAACCATTAGTGGGTGCTGTGGAAGCAGCTGCACAAAGAAGGGTTTTTAATCCTAATGCATACAAAGCATTAGATAAAAAAAACCGTCTGACTTTACAACTCCTTTAAAGTGAAGGTTTAGTGAATGTTCACCGAGCAAGGCGAAACAGCGTTTACTTTAAATACGCAAATCGCATGCCAAGAAATTTTAAAAAATACATAATTTTCCTTTCCCACGATTACATGGCTGGAGTCCCAATGCCTGGAGATTGTTTCACCTCTATTACTAGGCTCAGTAAATATGTATGTAACTTAGTAAATGAGTAACCACTCAAATAGCCATTACACAGGAAGGTACTACACATAAGGGCCGCCAATGTTTTGCAGGTATCTGGGCCCTGGCATAGACTGGCGTTGGGATATAGGAGTGCGCATATTTGCCAGTTGTGGCTTAGTAACACTGCCTCCTAAGATAGCCACATCACAGCAGCAGGGGCCCGATCTTGACTGGAAACCCACAAAAATTAATGAAAACCATACAAATATAATAATGTATAAAATTAAATTTTGGATAGAGTAAGGGGGGGTTATAGCCTCTGTTGGTTCATTTTTGCCATCTGTGTCCCATTGTTGAAGTTTACCTCAACTTCCTGTCCTACTGGTAAAACAGGAAGCGAGAAGCAATCCCTGTAATATAAAAAGGGAATCCATTGGAGCTACCCAGTTCACCAGAACTAATGTCCCCATTGGAAGATTGCCTCTCGATTACTGTTCTGGGGAAAACCCAAAATTTGGGATATTCTTTTGCTTTCACTTTTGAGGTTAATGATAAGCAGGACAAATAGATGAGGGGGAATCTCCAAAACAGGGAAAAGTAGCAAAAAAAAAAAAAAAAAAAAAAAAAAAAAAAAAACACCCTGACAGGCTTTCTAAACCCTCTCCACTCTATCTAAAACTTAAAAAAAAAAAAAAAGTTTTGCCTTTAGTCCAAGGGTCAATAATGCTATAGGATGTAAGAAAAATGATATACGGGTTCTATATCCAATAAAAGGGAAAAGCAAGAGTTTAACATTTTATTGGGTAAAAATAGGAAACTTCTAAAAAAGTAGCAAAAGATGCACTTGTAAGAACAGTCAGCAAGTCCCGCTGGGCAGCTCTGGAGCAATCACGCTGTGTGGGTGTCACAGAGTGTATTCCAGCACTTTCTAGTAGACACAGGAACATGCTTAGCGAGATGACGTCACCTCCAGTTGAACAGTGGATGTGGCACACGTTTGGAGTACGTGTGCTCCATCAGGCCTGATGCATGGCCGCCAGTGATCCACTTCGTGACACACACATACCAGGATCGCTCTGGAGCTGCCCAGCGGGATATACTATTCTTAAAAGTGTACATTTTTATAACCTTTGAGTTGCCTTTTTTTTGTTGAACAAAATGTGTGTCAATCCCTTGCTACACTGGCGCTGTTCCCTTTCTTCTTGTCTTCACAGAGTCCCCTTTCAAGCTCTTTTGGAACTGGCTGCCCATAAGCACAAGCACTTTTGGAAAGTCTATATATTTTTAATATTCAAAATGGGTATAGAAAAGAATCACCCCCCTTTAAAATGATCATATTTTGTTGCTTGGCAGCCTGAAATGAAGACAAACACAGTTTTTGTTGTATCCAGCTGTAATTACTCACAGGTCAGAAAAAAAAAAAAAATAAAAAAAAATCACTGAGTTGGAAAAACCTCCCATCCTTAAAAATGAGTTATAAACTCAATCAAGTGTAGCGAATAACATTCTCAATGGCACACAAAGCCATTTGACATTCAACTGATCAGCTGTGGTCATTTTGATCAGCTCAACATGAAATGGGCTTCCTTGGAGCATTTCAGTCCCTGATAGTGCAACTGAAGCAATAAACTATGGGTAGCAAGGCATGGCGAAAAGATCTCCAGGATAAAGTTGTGGGCAGGCACAAGTCCGGTGAAATTCAAAAAGCTTTATTAATGACTAAAAGCACAGTGAAGTCCATTAAGAAGTGGAAGGTATTTGGTACAACACAGACCCTCCCTGGATCAGGACGTTGCTCCAAACTGGATGAAAGAGCCAGGAGTCAATGGTTCAGAGAGAGGCTACCAAGAGGCCTACAGCACCTCTGAACCAGTTGCAGGAATTTATGACAAAGAGTGGTCATTGTGTGCATGTAACAGCAATATCACAAATTATCCACAACTGTGGCTGGTATGGAAGAATTGCACAAAAAAGCCACTTTCAAGACCACATGCAGTCACGACTGAGCTTTGCCAAAATGCACTTTGAAGATTCTAAAGCCACATGGAAAAACGAGTTATGGTCAGATGAGACTCCAATTGAATTATTTGGCCTCAACACCAAACGATACATGTCAGAAATCCAATCCAGCGCACCATCCAAATAACACCATTCCTACAGTAAAGCATGGAGGTGGTAATAGACTGGTATGGGGATGTTTCTCTGCAGCAGGGACTGGAGAACTTGTCAGGGTAGAAGGAAAATGGATGGGGCAAAATACAGTCACATTTTTGAAGAAAATCTGCTGCCCCCTGTCATGTGGGAAGGTAAACCTTCTTCCTGTTGGCAATTTTCTGGCAATGACCCAAAGCACACAGCAAAAACAACCACACAGTGGTTGAAGAAAAAGGTGAATGTGCTTGCATTGGTTAGTCAGCGCCCAGACTTAAACCCCATTGAAAATCTGTGAAATGACTTGAAGACTGCAGTCTACGAACGATTAACATAAAATTTAACTCAACTTGAGCAATTCTACAAAGAGTGGGCAAATATTGCAAAGTTAGTAGAGAGACATATCCTAACAGACTTAAAGTGGAGTTCCAGCCATTCACTCACCTGTCCAACGGTCCAGCGATGCGGCCGCCCGAAGCCTCGATCCTCTCCCTCGGCATCACTGCTGTGGGCACCCGGCTGTGACAGTTTGCGGCTTCACAGCCGGGTACCCACTGCGCATGCGCGAGTTGCGCTGCGCGTCTTGATTGGCCGGCAATCTTCTGGGACCTCTGACGTGTCCCAGAAGATTGCAGGGAGGGAGGGGGAGAGGAGAACTTCCGTTCAGGGCGCCGCGGCGCTCCGAGCTGAAGTGGGAGCGGGTACCTGTCAAAACTAGGTACCCGCTCCCCCACCAAAAAAATTACATGCCAAATGTGGCATGTCAGGGGGTCAGGACTCCCTAAAGCGGAAGTTCCACTTTTGGGTGGAACTCCGCTTTAAGGCTGTAATTTAATTAAAGCAAAGAGGTGGGTCAACAAAATACTGACACAAGGGGGTGATCTTTTCCAACTCAGTGAATCAGTTTTTGATTTTTTTTTTCTGACATGTTGGTGTTATATCTTTCACTTGAATGTTCTAAATTGCATTAGTAAATACAGCTGGATAAAACAAAAACTGCGTCTTCATTTCAGGCTGCCAAGCATCAAAAGGTGATTTTAAAAAAGTGAGGGACAGTATTGTCTTAAGCTCTATTAGCACAGATTGCCTTTCCGGTTGGGTGCCAAATACTTATTCTCTCAGTTATATTTTCTTTTTTTTTTGCCACTTTGAAGACAGACCACATTTAATCATAATACAGTACATAATCAACATACCTTGAAATCAAAGGTGTAATTGGTGTAAGGCATCAAGTTGTTTTCATAGGCGCTCCTCAGTTGGAAGCCATGAGTAATTCTTCCATCCGGGGTCCCATTCTTTCCATTGCAGCTGAAGTTTGTGAGACACTCATTGTATCGAAGTTCCTTAAAGTCCTTGTGATTGTCAGCTACCACGCCATTTGTCAAATACTCCACCACGCCTGTGGAGCAAAACAAATGTTAAGACAATGCTGGGCAAAAAAAAAAAGTCAAAATGGTTTGCACATTCCCAGCAGCACTGCACATGAAAAAGTAAGAAACATTGCAGGGTGAGCTAAAACGTACAAAGTACTCTAGTATATATATTATATTATATATAGTCCAAAAGCAAGACAACCCCCTGCCATTTTAAACACATGTAAATATTCTTTACCATCAAAAGGTTTAAAATAAATTTCTAAAAAACTTTATATTGCAAAAATATACTTTAAAACCTTTATAATGCAGCGGAAGGTTTTATCCCCTTAATGACCAGTAGGGATGATCGAACGGTTCAGGTCGACCATCGGTTCGACCCGAACACTGACTGTTCGAAATTCGGCCGAATTCCGAACTTTTTGCTGAAAAAGTTCGGAATTCAGCAACCAGAACCGACCAAAATGCAATGGGACAGGAACTGGGCTTTAAAAGCCCATGATTGGACCAGAACCATCAGTAAAAGCCAATTGAGGGGGCAAGAGGATGCTAGGAATGTGATTGGAGTGACTAGGGGGTCCAGAGGCCAATCAGTAGTGAATACGCCCCCCAGTATATAAGATAGCCCCACCAAATCTCTAGCATTGTAATACAGGGGCTGTGGAAGAGAGTGGAAGCAGTTCTGTTACTCCTGCTTCAAAAGTGTCATTTAGCAATTAGTGTGAGGAAAGGGATATCTAGTGTAGTTAGAGTACTATTTTCCACTATAGTTAGATTCAATAATCTAGTTTCTGTAGGGAAAGTGTTAAGTGTTAGGGTGACCGTAGTGTAGTGTAGGGTGAACTGACTGACTGCTATGCCAGGGTGACCAAACCCTTCCATGTCAGGGTGACCGCCATAGAAAAAAGATCATTTGTATTAGAATTGCAGTAGAGCAGGGTAGTGGCTCCGCTACTTTCACACCTGGCCATTTTTGTTGCAGGCGTTTATTGGGCTTTTTTGTGGACGTCTTTGGAGGCAGGCATGACATCTGAACTTCTGTATAGGGGTATATATACACACACACACATATATGTATATATACACACACATATAGGTGTGAAAGTAGCAGAACCCTATGCCTGCGCTAATGAAATTATTTGCAGGCATAGGGCTCCGCTCCTATCACACCTATATGTGTGTATAAATGCATATATATATATGTGTGTGTGTGTATATATACCCCCTATACAGAAGTTCAGATGTTATGCCTGCCTCCAAAGATGCCTAAAAAATGCCCAAAAAAACGCCTGCAACAACACACCTGGGCGTTTTTGTTGCAGGCATTAGGCATTTTTTGGGCGTCTTTGGTGGCAGGCATAACATCTGAACTTCTGTGTAGGGGTATATATATATATATATATATATATATATATATATATATATATATATATATATATATATATATATATATATATATATATATATATACCCCTACACAGAAGTTCAGATGTTATGCCTGCCACCAAAGACGCCCAAAAAATGCCTAATGCCTGCAACAAAAACGCCCAGGTGTGTTGTTGCAGGCGTTTTTTTGGGCATTTTTTAGGCATCTTTGGAGGCAGGCATAACATCTGAACTTCTGTATAGGGGGTATATATACACACACACACATATATATATGCATTTATACACACATATAGGTGTGATAGGAGCGGAGCCCTATGCCTGCAAATAATTTCATTAGCGCAGGCATAGGGTTACGCTACTTTCACACGTGTGTGTGTGTGTGTGTGTGTGTGTGTGTGTGTGTGTGTGTGTGTGTGTGTGTGTGTGTGTGTGTGTGTGTGTGTGTGTGTGTGTGTGTATATATATATATATATATATATATATATATATATATATATATATATATATATATATATATATATATATATATATACACACACACACACACATATACACACACACCCCAACACAGAAGTTCAGATGTCATGCCTGCCTCCAAAGACGTCCACAAAAAAGCCCAATAAACGCCTGCAACAAAAACGGCCGGGTGTGAAAATAGCGGAGCCCTATGCCTGTTCTACTGCAATTCTAATACAAACAAAACAATCTTTTTTTTTCCTGGTTCTTGACATGCTACAGAGCTGAAACTTCACAGGTACACTTTTTAGACCCCCCCCCCCCCCGACACTAAATCCAAAGAAATCTCTTTTTTTTCAATAATTTTTTCAATTGGCTCTCTATAAAAAACGACAATTTTTAAGAACTGTTTTTTGTGTCATTAATAGTCCCTGGGGCATGACCCAGAACCCTAGGCACTTTTTAGGGGCATTTATTGGGTTTTAGGGCTTCAAAATTGTGTTTTTTGATTACCGAAGTTCAGGTCCCATTGACTTCAATGGGGTTCTGGAATCCGGACCCGAACTTTCGGTAAGTTTGGGTGTTCTGGTCGAACCAAACTTTTCAAAAGTTCGATCATCCCTAATGACCAGGCCATTTTTTGCGATACAACACTGTGTAATTTGACTGATAATTGCGCAGTCGTGCAACGCTGTGCCCAAATAAAATAGGTTATGCCCTTTTTTTCCCCACAAATAGAGCTTTCTTTTGGTGGTATTTGATCACCTTTGCGGTTCTTATTGTTTGTGCTATAAACAAAAAAAAAAAAAAAAAAAATTTTGAAGAGGAAAAAAAAGAAAAAAAAAGTGTGTAGTAATAATATATCTATCCATCTTTTTTTTAACTTTCTTTCTTTCTATAAAACACAGCCAATGAAAAAATAAATAAATAATTAATAATTTTTCATCATTTTAGGCCAATATGTATTCTGCTACATATTTTTGGTAAAAAGAAAAAAAAAACCCAATAAGCGTATATTGATTGGTTTGTGCAAAAGTTATGTCTACATACTAGGGGATTTACGGCATTATTTTCATTTTTTTTTCTAGTAATGGCGGGGATCTGCGATTTTTAGCTGGACTGACATTGCGGCAGACAGAATGGACACCTGACACTTTTGTGGGGACCAGTAACATTTTTTCAAAAAGACTTTATGCAAACTCACTGCAAAAGTATATTCCCATGGGTAATAAGTTTAAAAGGCTAAAAATAAAACCTATGTGGCTCACGGCAAAAGTTAAAAAAGCTATAGATAAAAATAAAAGAGCTTTTAAAAAATATAAAAATGAGGGAACACCATCATTGTTTAATTGTTACAAAGAATATAACAGAATATGTAAGAAGGAAATCAGGAACGCAAAAATTCAAAATGGACAGATTGCAAAAGATAGGACAAACCCCAAAAAATTCTTCAAATATATTAACAGTAAAAAAAGGTTAGGTCTGAGCATGTAGGCCCTTTACAAAATAATCAGGAGTGGGTGACTGGGGACAAAGAGAAGGTAAAATGTATTAAATATTTCTTCAGCTCTGTATATACAAAGGAGCATGGGGGAGCTTATGACCTTAATGAGGACAGTATTGACACTGTCCCAAATGATCCACAATGGCTCAAAAGTGATATGGTCCAGAAATATTTAGACAGCATAAGGGCGGATAAAGCTCCTGGACCAGATGGCATTCCCCCACGCATCCTAAAAGAACTGAGCGCTATAATTTCTAAGCCTTTGTTTCTAATTTTTAGGGACACGTTAAGGGCTGGAATAGTACCACTGGATTGGCGTAGGGCCAATGTGGTGCCTATATTTAAAAAGGGATCAAAGTCTTTGCCAAGTAACTATAGACCTGTTAGTTTAACTTCTATAGTTGGGAAGATATTGGAGAGTTTAATAAAAGACCACACAAATGAGTTCTTGCTGGAAAAAAATATTTTAAGCGACAGACAGCATGGATTCATGAAAGACAGAAGCTGTCAAACAAACCCGATTTCTTTTTAAGAGGTGGTAAGTAAAACCTTGGACAGAGGGGTGGCTGTGGACATAGTATACTTGGATTTTGCAAAAAAGTGTTTGACACAGTTCCCCACACACGGCTAAATGTGTAAGGTAAAGTCTACTGGCTTGGAAAGATCCCCACACATGGCTAATGTGTAAGGTAAAGTCTACTGGCTTGGAAAGATTGGTTTGTAATTGGATAGAAAATTGGCTAAAAGATAGAATTCAGAGAGTAGTGGTTAATGATTCCTACTCGGAATGGTCTAAAGTTATCAGTGGTGTACCCCAAGGTTCAGTGTTGGGACCCTTACTTTTTAATATCTTTATAAATGATATAGGGTCTGGGATTAAAAGTAGCATTTCAGCCTTTGCAGATGACACCAAGCTTTGCAGTGGAAAACCTTTACCGGATGTCTCCAACTTACAAGCTGACCTCAATGCACTGTTTCATTGGGTAACTGTGGCAAATGAGGTTTAATGTTGATAAATGTAAAGTTATGCACTTGGGGGCTAAGAATATGCATGCATCATACATACTAGGTGGAGTAGAACGGGGGGAATCCATAGTGGAGAAGGATCTGGGTGTTCTGGTAGTTCATAAGCTTAATAATAGTATGCAATGCCAAGCTGCTGTTTCCAAAGCAAGCAAAGTCCTTTTTTGTATTAACAGAGGTATGGACTCCAGAGAGAGATATAATTTTGACCCTGTACAAATCATTAGTAAGACCTCATCTGAAATATGCAGTTGAGTTTTGGGCACCAGTTCTTAAAAAGGATATCGGGGAACTGGAGAAAGTGCAGAGAAGGGCAACCAAGCTGATAAGAGGCATGGAGGAGCTCAGCTATGAGAAAAGATTAGAGGAACTGAATTTATTCTCTCTTGAGAGGAGGAGATTAAGGGGGGATATGATCAACATGTATAAATACATAAGGGGTCCATATAGTTAACTTGGTGTTGAGTTGTTCACTTTAAGGTCAACACAGAGGACAAGGGGGCACTCTTTAGGTCTATGGGAAAACAGATTTAGTCTCCAAATACGGAAAGGTTTCTTCACTTTAAGAGCTGTGAAAATGTGCAATAGACCCCCTCCAGAGGTGGTTCTGGCTAGCTCACTAGATTGCTTTAAAAAAGGTCTGGATTCCTTCCTAGGTCTACATAATATAAATGGGTACTAAAATTTTTTTTAGGTAAAGTTGATCCAGGGAATATCCGATTGCCTCTCGGGGGATCAGGAAGGATTTTTTTTTCCCCTGCTGTAGCAAATAGAATCATGCTTTGCTGGGGGGTTTTTTTCCGCCTTCCTCTGGATCAACAGCGGGTATAGGATTGTGTATCTGGGATTGTATGGTTGGGTATTCAATACTGTTTTTTGTTCTTTTTGGTTGAACCGGATGGACTTGTGTCTTTTTTCAACCTGACTATGTACTACAGTAATCAGTGCTAAAATATGCACTGTTACTGTACTAATGATACTGGCAGGGAAGGGGTTAACCACAGGGGCGATCAAAGGGCTATGTCCCTAGGGGATGGACTGACTAGATGAACACAGATCTGTGTTCCTAAATAGCAGGAACTAGGGATGCACCGAATATTCGGCGGCCGAACATTATTCGGCCGAAAATAGAGAAAATAGCACTTTCAGCGTTCGGCCGAATAAGTCAAAAGGCCGAATAATTTTGAGCCGAACAATGTCAGCTTCCGCCCTGACCGCTCACCTTCCTCATTGCGGCTCGGGGCTCCCTTCTCACACGCCGCCGGTGTCCTGTCCGGCTGCGAGTAGGGGGTGTGACGTCACGCGCGCGTCCCGCCCCCTGCTCCTGACTGCGGCTCCTTCACACTAGGTCCACGCCCCGCCCCCCTGTTCGCGGCTTTTGGCTCTGGCTGCAGTTCAGGTATGTGATGTGGAGCTGAGCACATTTGGGGGAGAATACGGTAGCTGGCAGCTGCACAAGCATTAGTGTGCAGACTGCTATATGTTGTTGCCACTTGCCATGCTCATTACATTAGAGTGCCCTATAAAGTGCCCCTTAAAAAAAAAGAAAGAAAAAAAATGTGCCCAACAGAGTGCTCCCTTGACATAAAATGTGGCCATCAGCGTGCCCCTTATTTTATGCTAAGGGACATGCTGATGAGCATATTTTATGTTAAGGGGCACTCTGATGAGCATATTTTATGTTAAGGGGCACTCTGATGGGCATATTTTATTTTAAGGGGCACGCTAATGGGCATATTTTATGTTAAGAGCAACGCTGATTTAAATGTTTTGTTTTGCCCATCAGAGTGCCCCCTAACATAAAATGTGCCCATCAGCGTGCCCCCTAACATAAAATGTGCCCATCAGCGTGCCCCCTAAAAATTGGCAAAATAAATGGAAAAAATGCAAAACACCGCGTTCGGTATTCGGCCTTCGGCCAAGCATTTCATTATTATTCGGCTTCGGCCAAGAATTTCATTTCGGTGCATCCCTAGCAGGAACACAAGATCACTGTGTTTATCTCCAACAGAACGGTGGTCTTCCTTGTATACATAGGCTGACCACCGTTCAGTCTCTTTGTGGAGCGATCGCGGGTGGTGCGATGTACGCCGGACCCGCTGATCGGCTCCCCCCTCTGACCAATTAGTGCGCGCCCTCACTGGCTATTGCACGAAACGACGTACAGGTATGTTATTTCATGCAATAGAGCCAACTTGCCGCAGTTTATATACTGCTGGCGGCCGGCAAGTGGTTAAACTATTTACGTATTCTTAACAAGCTTTAAAAACAAGACCTCAATCGCCCCTCTAGTGGTTTGTACTGTGAAGTAATTCATTCCTAAAGATCCAAGCAAAAACTCAAGTTTAGTTTCAGTCGTTTTCTAAGAGCTTAGAGACACATTCTTGTCATTTACATTTGAAGGCTGCAAAGAATCGCTCTCAGTAAAAAAAATTCTCTACCTCAGTTACATTTTTTTTTTTCAGGATATGTACATAGTTTAGTGTGCATAATCGGGACACTGGTTTACTTTAATATACCACTGGGCCCAGTGTAAAGCTGAATTACCACAATTGCACATAGACAATATTCTACTGTCAATGCAAAATCATATGTAAAAGCAAATATCCAATCTTTGCCTCGAGTCCTACAGGATTCTTTTAAGCATTGCATATATATTTTATGGTTGCTGTGATGTACATTATACAATCTCTCTATATCTTTATTATATATATATACATATATATACATATATATTATATATATATATATATATATATATATATATATATATATATATATATATATATATATATATATATATGAATAAAACAGATAAGATAAGGCAAAATTGCCATAAAACACCTGTAAAGGATTAAAAAGGACACACAGGAAACTGAGCAAACGGGACGTGTGTGTGTGTGTATATATGTATGTATGTGTATATATATATATATATATATATATATATATATATATATATATATATATATATATATGTGTGTGTGTGTGTGTGTGTGTGTGTGTGTGTGTGTGTGTGTATATATATATATATAGAAATGAATAAAGGCTTCAATTCGCTAGTCCCAATTAATTTTACCTGAATCTGGTAAAGAATTTAGATCAGCACACAAGACAAAGGGGATGGAATTTGGATCAGGTGCAGGGCTGCCAGGTCGGCTTGCAGCCTTTTCTAAAATGCTTTTCAACTCGGACACAAACATCATAGTTTGGATAAGCTTGACATCAGAGTACTCTGGGTCCCAATGCATGTGGGCATTTGCTACCATGAGTAGCTGTTTTTCCGTTGAATGATGGGATTTCATGCCTAAGATAAACAAAATAATGTTATTCAGATGTGCCTAAAGCCAGTTAAGCCCCCCCCCCCCCCGACAAAAAAAAAAAAAAAAAACATTTCTAAAATTATTCTTTAAAGTTGATTTCTGGATAGGGTGGTAAAGAGTTCTAACCTCTCATTCTGTATCTCAATTGGGGGGATTCACCCCCTCTGTACTGGTGACCAATCTCAGAAAAAGGGAGAGGAAATCCAAAATGTTCACTGTCTACACGGCAAGTGGCAATGGGAATGCTTCCAATGGGTACACTTATTCTGGGGACAACTTTCTTAGAGGATGTATTCCCTGGTTTCATGACTCTGCTAGCAAAGTATGGGTTCCATTAGTAAACACTGGCAGGGCAGAAATCTGGCAGGGGCCCCCTGGATTACTGCCAGTTCCAGAGCACTCTCTGACTGGACCTGCCCCGACTAGATCCTCCCTAGCTGTCTGGGATTGACTGAATGTGACAGGTCACTAGGCTCCCCAGACATCTCCTCTGGCACTCCTGGGAGGTTATCCCTGGTTTCCGCCAGGGGAAGAGCAAGGCTTCTTTGGCTCCTGGGGTTCCGATAAAAAAGAAAAAGTTGCTTGCGCTAATTTTGCCCCACAGAGTACTCTAATACTACTGGTCACCTTAAAATCCTCCCAGGTGTCATTCCCTTTGCAACCTGGAGATACTTTCAAGTAGCAGATTTTCTCCACAAATTGCAACCCCAACTACACTCTTGACACCCTTACCTCTTTTGAATCCTTATGTATTAACCTCCCGGATCCTAAACATGTACTATCTCAATGTACAGGTTAGTGCTGAGTTTGCAGTCCTTAATGGTCCTGTATTATATTATGTAATGGGAAAAATAATTGGGTCAAGAGTTTACCCCTTCTAATGTCCAGAGGATATTTAAATTAAGCATTCTACTTCTGTTGGCTCACGTAACCAAGAGTCCTCATACAAAATGTATTGCTAGATGTATTGCTAGATGGTACAGAACACTATCCCGTTGAGCACAAATGTTTCCGACAGCGGATGCCAGATGCTGGAGAGGATGTGGACAGTGGGGCACTTTTCCCCATTTGCAGTGGTCTTGTGACAAGATTAGGACCTTTAGGGAGGCCATCACCCTGTGGATCAAAAAGTCGACCCTACAACCCATAGAGGGCTCCCCACTACATTTTCTCTTCCGTGTGGGGGGCTGTCCTCAAAATTATATAATAAGGTGTTACTCCCCACTTGCTCAATACTGCCAAATCCCTAAATTCCCAGGTTTTGGAAACAAACTACATGTGTCCCTCTATTGTAGGAGGTGGATGCTTCTACTTTGGAGGCAGAACGTTGGATATATACACTGCTAAAGACCAATATGATAATTTTAAAGCTATCTAGTTAGGCTGGCTGTATTATTCCTCAGATCTTACAGGACTAACTAAACAAAATGAGGTTGAAGGATTGTAAGAGGTGCATCCACCAAGGGATGGAGGTGTAATGCTTTTCAGCTGGTCTTTTCCAGTTTGCAACATGGTTATATTATAACCTAATTATTTGAGCTTTTGAGACAACAGCCAGTCGTGCATGGGGATGGGTTGGGGGAGGTTGGGCTGTCTCCCTCTCACCTGTTCCCCATCCACCCATTAGCGGCCATGTGCCTCCAGTGTGAGGACACTAAATTAAGAGTGTAGGACTGCAGATTTAAACAGGGTGCCGTGAAGTGGCTCTGCAGCTTTCACATGCGTTTGCAAATGTGTGTCAACTAAACCCCTCTTCTTTGTACCAAGAGACAGGTTTCATTTGGTTGGTGACAGACTGGAGGGTGAGTACATCAGACTGGGGGCTGGCTGACTTTCATGCACCTCTTACAATCCTTCAACCTCATTTTGTTTCTCGTTCTAGGGATGGAGACGCCGGGCAACACCAGCTTGGGTCTCATCTAAAGTCCCACCTAGTCCAATATGTTTACAGGACTAACTGTAACCCCCATTATAAGGATTCATAACAGGATAGCCTTTGCCCCATACTCATTCTCACTTCTGTCAGGGTCTGGCTAGCTTCAGTCAGTGCTTGATTGACTTCCTGCCCCAAGATAGGTTTTCTTTTATTTTTTTTTCCCCTCGCTTCGGTTTAAATTTTCCGTGGTTTTTCTATGGTTTTTGTTAGTTTTTTTTTTTTTTTTATAAACACCAAGGGTGTGTAGACAGTGCAACAGTTTTCTGATTATATTGGAAGTATTTTGGGTCTGTTTGGATATGCTGGCACTACAGTGCTATCAGCTACAGTCGGGTCTATTCTCCTCCTGTTTTCTCACGCCCGTGTGGGCGGCCCCTGTGTTTTCCTTTTTACATTCTACACTGAACTCCTAATTTTTTTTTGGTTATGGATTGAATTTGTTAGCTCAACTCCGGTTATGTGAGCATGTCAATTTACAGTGTACGTTTGCCTATTATTTCATTCCTCTTTGTATAAAATTGATTAAAAATTTTGATTATAAAAAAAAGAAAAACAACCAACCAGAAGAAAATCGAACAAACATTCCAATAATGAAAATTTTAGACCATAATTCTGCTAGTGTATGGCCAGCTTAACTACTTTTTGGAAATACAATAAGAGTGAGTCTTAAAACAAGCTCATGGGTGAAGTAGCTGTTACCGTTTCGTTCAGTCGGTTCCCGGCTGTCATGTAAAAGTGATCTGGGCGATCTGTGCTTGATTAGCGGCATTGGAGGGAAGGGGAGACATTGGGCATAAAGTTAAAATGAAAAAATAAATGTATTTATTTTTTTTTAATTAAATTTAAAAAGGTAACCCGTCTCCCTGCCTGCACATACCTGCAAATGCAAACTAACGCATGTTTAGACTGGCATTGCACCATACATAGGAGGTATCACTATGAACGTCGGCATGTGAGCAACAGTTTTAAAACCATAACTCACAATTTGCTCTAAACTGATGAACTATAACCTCCATAAGGCCTCTATAAGACCAGATGCACATTGGCAGTTTACCCTGCTCTCCTGAACGCACTTCTACTGGCAGGAGAAAAGCAGCATCAAAAAACGTGCATGTTAACGCAATTAGGCAGGCCAAGCGCTTGGGCATGGACTCATTTTATTGGTCAGAATAATTTATTCTACCCATTAAAGTAAATTGACGCTCAAGTGCCAAACACGGCAAGCAATTTTTTCTGCCAAACTGCTGATGCACCTGACTTAGCTGGCAGTGGGTGTTTTTCTGTCTCTAAACACCCATGTGTACATAGACATACAGGTTAATATTAAGGGGCATTTAGAAGCAGAAGGAGGAAAAAAAAAAAACCCCATGTCAAAACACGTGAAAAAGTGGTGTCACCTATGGGGGATATTCGGTACCATCTTTTTTTTTTTTTGTTTTTTGTGTGTGTTAACACGGGTACAGGCAGTTTTAGGACTTGAAATCTTGGGGTCCATTTACTTGACCTAAACCCTTCTCTATTTTACCCTCCCCCCCAAAAAAAAAATAAGTATAAGATCAGGTTTTTGCACTAAAACTAATCAAAACGCATTTTCAGGAAAACAGCTGCAAAAATAAGCAGTGCAAAAAAAAAAAAAAACTGCAACCACCATTGTATTCTACAAGGCCTCTGCTTTCAGAATTTTAATTAGGTCTAGAGTTTTATATAATTTTATAGCCAAAAATGCAAATTGTTAAAAAAAAAAAAACACAATTAAAATAATAATAAAAATTATAGGGGAGCTGGTTAAGGAAGGTTTAAAACTTGCAATATATTTTAGTCCTGTTTAGGCCTTCTTGTCCCTGTGACAACTACCTCAATTTCTTCTGCCGGGCTATACTGCTGCTTACAGTTAGATTTGGACAAAAAAATAAAATGGCCAGTCTGGTAAAACTCCTCCTACTCCCAGCATGTCAAAGGAGTGGCATCTGTGTCCCCCAATGAACTCCAAGAAATGGATTTTATGAGAAGTAAAATAAAATCCTAGTTCTCCCATTGAGGGACACAGGAATTCAGATGGATGGAATTAACAAAAGTAGTTCCAACAAGTGGTGTAGTAGGCATCACAAACAATGCACAAACAGACCCACAAGGGAAAATAACGGAATTTTTGTAAAATCTTACCTGTAAAATTCCTTTCTCTGAGTCCTCCGACAGTCGCCGCCATCTTCATATTCGTCACAATGGGGTATTAGACATTGCTTAGAAGGAGTAGCTAGGCAACAGAATATGTTAATATAAAAGCTTTTAACATATCCCACCCCCAGGGGGTGGTCCCCTCAGTCAATACCCTCCTACTTCCTGTATCCATACTTCAGTGGAATAGCAGTAGAGTATACAACCAACCCCAAAAGAGGGACGGGGGCGGCGACTGTCGGAGGACTCAGAGAAAGGAATTTTACAGGTAAGATTTTACAAAAATTCCGTTTTCTCTTACGTCCTCCGACAGTCGCCGCCATCTTCATATTCGTCACAATGGGGACGTCCCAAAGCAGTGCAAACATGAAGGGTGGGAAACGCAGCCGCGCCTAAGGCAACGCAGTCTCCACATCAAAGAAAGGAACCTTACCAAAGGAAGGAAACCAGCTGGGCAACATGAGAAAAACTTGCTCAACAGAAGCAATAACCCAGGAAAACAAATAACCTAGGGATAAAAACATATATCCCAAACAGCCAAGGAGCCCAATACAAGAGGCTCTAAGGAACCGCCGCACTAAGAACCTTGCGGCCAAAGGAAGCATCTGCCGATGCCTGAACATCCACTCTGTAGAATTTTGTGAAGGTGTGCACGGTCGACCAAGTCGCCGCCTTACACACCTGGGCCACAGAAGCCCCATGACGACAGGCCCAAGACGTACTCAGAGATCTGGTAGAGTGCGCCTTCACAGGCACAGGGGGAACTTTCCCCTTTAAAGCATAGGCCTGTTCAACAGTCTGTCTGATCCATTTGGCGATGGTAGAAGCCGACACTGCCATGCCCTTCCGAGGTCCCTCAGGAAGGACAAACAAGGAATCCGACTTGCGGAAAGATTCAGTCGATTTCAGGTAAACCCTAATCGCCCGAACAACATCCAAGGAATGCAGCTCCACCTCCTTCGGATGTTTGGGTTTCGCGCAGAGCGAAGGCAGGACAATATCCTCATTGAGGTGAAAATCCGAAACTCTTTTCGGAAGAAAAGAAGGGTTAGGTCTCAAGACCTCCTTATCTAGATGGATGACCAGATACGGAGACTTGCAGGACAAAGCTGCCAGCTCCGAAACCCTGCGAGCCGAAGTGATCGCCACCAAAAAGGAGGAGGGAGCATGTTGTAGCACGGACAGAACAAGATTCAAGTCCCAAGGAGGCAGAGGTTCCCTCCTAGGAGGGACCAGATGTCGCACACCTTGAATAAAAGTACTAACCAAGGAGTTAGACGCCACAGGACGTTGAAAAAGAACGGCCAGCGCAGACACCTGACCCTTGACCGTAGCCAGCGCCAAACGCTGGTCGACACCCGTTTGAAGGAAGGACAACACCCTAGACACCTATGTGCGAGGTGAAAACCCCCTGGACTCACACCAGGCAAAATAGGCCTTCCAAGTACGGTAATAGACCTTCCCCGAGGAAGATTTCCTCGCGTTGATCAAAGTGTGAATGACCTCCGGGGAGAGACCCCTATCCTTCAGGACCTCGGTCTCAACAGCCAGGCCGTGAAAGCCAGCGACTGTAAAGCAGGATCGAATATCGGCCCTTGAGACAGGAGATCGTCTCGAAGAGGCAGACGCCACGGGGCGTCGACCGCCAGATTCACGAGGTCCGCGTACCAGGACCGGCGAGGCCAGTCCGGCGCCACTAGAATCACCGTGCTGCGTTCCGAGTGCAACCTGCGAAGGAACCTGGACAGCAATTGAATCGGTGGAAACGCATACATCAGTCGGTACTGATGCCACGAAGCTACCAACGCGTCTGCCCAAGGATCGCGAGACCTTGCCACGAACCTTTTCACCTTGTTCAGACGAGACGCGAACAGGTCCACATCCGGAAGACCCCACTTCGCGCACAACTTCTGAAAGACATCCGGGTGGAGAGACCATTCCCCCTGGTCCAGGGTCTGGGGGCTCAGATAATCCGCCTGCCAGTTCTCCACCCCAGGAATGTGAACTGCCGATATCGCCGGGACGTGAGTCTCGGCCCAAGACAGAATGTCGGCTACTTCCCGAGCCGCACGGGCACTCCTGTTGCCCCCTTGGTGGTTGATGTAAGCCACCGCCGTGGCATTGTCCGTCTGCACCCGAACCGGACAGCCCTGTAGTCTGTCCGTCCAACGTTGAAGGCAGAGATTTATCGCCCGCAATTCCAGAATGTTGATTGGAAGGGAGGATTCCTCCTCCGACCAAGTCCCCTGGGCGGACAGAACGCCCAGAACACCACCCCAGCCCGACAGGCTGGCATCCGTGGTGATCACCGTCCAAGAAAGAGGACGAAAAGACTTGCCCCCCCGACACCGTCGGGGACTGGAGCCACCACAGAAGATCCCTTCTGGTGCGATGGCTCAATGAAATCTGAAGATCCAGAGATTGTGGTCGCCCGTCCCACCTGGACAGGATCTCCGCTTGGAGACCCCGCGTGTGAAACTGGGCGAATGGAATCGCCTCGAAAGCCGAGACCATCAACCCCAGACATCTCATGCACGTCCGGAGTGACGAGCACGGAACGTCCCTGAGGGACCTGACTTCCTCCTGAAGAGTCCCGAGCTTGTCGTCCGGCAAGAAGACCTTCGCCTGGACTGAGTCCAGGATCATTCCCAGGTAGGGAAGTCGAACTGACGGACCCAGCGTCGACTTCGGAAAATTTATCGTCCAACCAAACTCCTGTAGAGTTTGCAACGTGACGGACAGGTCCTTCTCCAGACCCTGGCTGGTCGCGGACCGAACCAGAATATCGTCCAGATACCCCAGGACAGAGATGCCCTGGGCTCTCAATAAGGCCAGAACCGGTGCAAGCACCTTGGTAAACACCTGCGGAGCCGAAGCGAAACCAAAAGGTAACGCCACG
Organism: Pelophylax lessonae; assembly: GCF_965119305.1. Taxonomy (NCBI): domain Eukaryota; kingdom Metazoa; phylum Chordata; class Amphibia; order Anura; family Ranidae; genus Pelophylax; species Pelophylax lessonae. Next base: position 522,881,459 of record NC_138768.1, read on the forward strand.
AACTGGTAGTGATCCTCCGCAATGGTGAATCGAAGGTACCTCTGGTGACCCTCGAAAATGGGGATGTGAAGGTACGCATCCTTCAAATCGATGGAGGCCATGAATTCTCCCGGAACCAGGGCAGCCACCACCGACCGCAGGGATTCCATGCGTAACTTGCAAACCCGCACAAAGCGGTTCAGAGCCTTCAAGTCCAGAATCGGACGAACCTTGCCCTCCCTTCCTGGGCACGGTGAACAGATTGGAATAGAACCCCCGAAATCTGTCCCGATGAGGAACCGGAACCACCACTCCCTGAGCCCTCAGGTCCCACACCGCTAGGTGCAGATCCCGCAAACGCTCCGGAGACAGTTGAAGATTTGAGGGAAAGAATCTGCTCTCCGGCCGAGAGAGAAACTCGATCTTGTAGCCAGATCGAACGATTTCCTGAACCCACCTGTCCAGAACACGGGCCAGCCATGGAAGCGGAAAATCGAGCAAGCGTCCCCCCACCCCAGAACCGGGTGAGGGCGCCCCTTCAGGCCGCACTGTTGTGGGCAGCGGATCCGGACTGGCTGGATTTCTGCTTTCCTGTCCACGGCTTCTTTTGGGAGCCCTGACCTTTGAACGGCTTGCCCTTATAGTGCGACCGAAAGGCACGAAAGGACCCCTGAGAGGGTCGAAAGGAAGCATGCTTCTTACCAGGAGCCGCCTTAGCCTTGTGGGATTGGGGCAAGAGCGTGCTCTTACCCCCCGTGATCCCCTTTATCAGTGTATCCAAGGATTCGCCAAAAAGGTGGGAACCTTCATAGGGCAGATTGGCTAAGGTCTTGCGCGAAGATTGGTCCACCGACCAGCACTTCAACCAAGCGGCGAGACAACACCGCCACACCGTGTACACGTGCTGCCAACGGAACCATATCCAAGTCCGCATCACACAAATATATGACACCCTGATGGATTTGATCCACCATATCCAATGTCGCCTGAGGGGCAGAATCAGCCACCAAAACGCGTCTAAGCACCTGCGTCCAACTCGCGACAGCCTGGGCTGCCATAAGTGAAGCAAACAGAGCTTTCAGCATAGAACCCATAATCGAGTAGGTATGACGAGCAAGAGACTCCAGCCTCTTTGTCCGTGGCATTCCAGAACACCGGGGTATCCTCAGCAGGAATTGCAGTGGATTTATTCAAAACCGCTATCGCGTGATCCACTGGAGGCGGTACACACCAACGCTCGTCAGTAGCGGGCGTGAAAGGATAACGCAATTTGAACCTACTTGGTACAGCAAAAGGCTTGCGTATATTACTCCATTGTTCCTTAACAGCGCGCTGAAAATCATCAGTGCAGGGAAAAACCTGCGATGTTTTGCGTCTTCTCCTCGTCCCATAAGCTGCCAAGGCAGCAGGGGGACATGGCTCATCCTGCAATTGCAGCGTTTGCTTGATAGAAGCAACCAATTCGTCCATGAGTGCAAGCTCTTCAGACGAGCCCGGGGAAGAATTATCAACCCCTTCAACCTCAGCCTCCACCACGGACCCTACAAGATCCAGGGAGGAACGGGACCCCGACAAGGAGACCCCCGCCACAGCAGCCCCATCACCATCACCCTCTGAATCAGAGGAAATTGAAACTCTGGGCCTTTTAGTGGATTGAGCAGCCACCAGCATTTGCACCTGAGCAGCAAGGTTAGCCACAACCGCAGCCAAATCCCCCCCTGGGGAGGAAACAGCAGTCCCCTGGCTTCCCACCAATGTGGCAGGGAATTTGCTTTCCTGAGAATCCATGCCCCAAAGTATGTGGAAAAATAAAGGGTTAACTGCCCCTTTAAAAAGCGCGGCGAGCGCAGCCCACCGCACACACACGCACCACACAAGTCGACCCCCACAGGGAGAAAATACAACTCAGGCAAGGACACAGGGATAGGGAGGTAAAAACCTGGAGAGACCGCTGCTGCTTCTGCCTCGATCGGTGCGCTCAGGAGAAAGGAAGTGCTGACATGCCGGGCGCTCTATGAAAGCCTATGGAAGGCTACAAGAAAATGGCCGCCCACAGCTTAACCATGCGGCCGGAGCGATCGCCGCCAAAATGGCGGCATTTGGCGCTGAAACACCGCTCCTCCATGCAGTAATGCAAGGCAATGTAAAATAATGGCGGACCGCCGCAAAGTGCACAAACATGATACAATCATGTCCCTCCGCACACAGTCTGGCACACAGTAAAATCACACAAACTGACACATGACAGTGCAGCATAACCCCCCTCCTTTCAGCCCACAGAATGCAGCCAGCAGACAGGGAGACCAACAGTGTGACCAGAGGCAGGGTTACACAGTCCCAGACTGACACCCCCCCACACAGACAGGTCCCCACACAGATACACTTACCTCATAAATGGCGTGGGGAACCCGTACAGGCGAACAAGCCACTGCACACGTGACAGGGAGAGTCGCAGCCAGGACACAGAAGAACTGGGGTTAAGAAACCGCACAGCGTCCAGTGAGGTAGCCACCTCACCATAGCATCCCTGCACCGAACAGGGATGGGTCGTTCAGAAAGTCAGGAGCGGTACCTGACTGAACGCTCGAAGGCAGGCTGGGAAGCCACTGACTCACAACCTGCGACCAGGGGAATCAGCCCGAGACCCAGCCCGCACGAATCCTCTTCATCAGAAGAACTAACTAATGCTGACAAAAGTAACAGCTAAGTAAAGCAAGAGAAAAAACTCAAAGAAAATCAAAAGAGAAAAGAAAGGCTGAGACAAAATGCCCCAGCACAGAGACATCCAGCTACTCATGACAAGCTAGACATTGAAACTGAAGTATGGATACAGGAAGTAGGAGGGTATTGACTGAGGGGACCACCCCCTGGGGGTGGGATATGTTAAAAGCTTTTATATTAACATATTCTGTTGCCTAGCTACTCCTTCGGAGAAAAGTCTAATACCCCATTGTGACGAATATGAAGATGGCGGCGACTGTCGGAGGACGTAAGAGAAATTACGGTTGATTGCCTGCAGTTGAAAGAGCCACCAGAAGCACCATGTTATACCAGATGAGGCTCGAACATCCATCTGGCAAAACTTGACGAATATGTGAAGGTATCAGCTTTGAAAATCTTGGAAACATTAGCCCAATATCAGAAAGTCCAAAAGCCCAAAAAGCACAGTCCTAGTAAGTGTGTCTTAAAAAATGTGGAACCTGAAAGGCTCCATTCGCACAGATGTTTTGCCATGCTGCAAATCCCAGCGGCAAGAACCTACCAATTGCCTGCTGCTGGGATTGACAATTGCATTCCGATAGCAGTGCCTCTGTGCCCTGCAAGGGACATGCTGCTGGCGGATGTAGCCATTTGTGCCTGTTCGCACAGCCAGTAGATTCCTACCGCTGGGATTGGCAGCAGGGCAAATTGTCAATGCAGATGGAGCCCAAGAACATTAGCTTAAAAATAATTTTTTGAGCCACAAAGAAAACAGTGGAACAAGTAGTAGGTTGGTAAACCAATCCCTGGAAAGATCTGGAGGAGTCTACCAAGCATATGCCAGGACTACAATTAAGTTTGAGTACCACACTTGCTTGGACCACCACTCCAAAACTAGGACGATCACCCAAATAATCAGGCTGTACTGATATCAGAGCATCCACTGTTTCCATCAGAGGATCTCTGCACCTGGAGACAAACCGGTTCAGTTTTTTGTTGAACTTGTTTCACATCCAGCTTCTCCCACACCTGAAATGCACATTGTGGTCCCCTGCATTAAGTTATCCTGGACCCCTCCCCGGGCTGACAGAGGGTCTTCAATGGAACTGAAAGGAAGGACTCTTCCCAACTCCAAAGTACCATTTCTGGAGCAGGAGGCCAAGGAAAACCTAAATTCACCTGTCACTTTGTCAGCACCAGAAATTATTCTCCTAAAACACTCAATGGCAGGAAAGCATGAGTGACACTCCACCCAGCGTCTGTGCTCAGCCCCTAGGTTTAACAGCTTCCAGGGTAAACTAATGGAAAATGCGGATTAAAAATGGTGCCCATTGGCTCTAGTGACCAGCTTTTGGTGCTCAGTCCACATGGCTTACTCACAAAAAGTCTTCAGGCAAAGGGTCACACCTTGGGCTGTGCTGCAGTTCTGAATCTGGAAAGTACTCTACAGCTAACAGAGACCAGCTTAAACAGCTTGTAAAGGAATCTGGATCGAAGAATCCCATGTAATCCTGAATAAAGTGCGAGCTAGCCATCCATCCTAGGACAAAAACAAACACATACTTGGGAGTAGAAGAGATACCAGGCTGGACACAGTCATTGCTCGCCAGTGTCCAAATCCCCCTGTAGGCAGCAGTGTTCTCCAAATTACAATGTCCCTCAATCAAAAAAAAAAAAAATAAAAAAAAAAAAAAAAGGATTCTGTGGCGTCGGCTAGAGGGTCCCGAGACCGTGCCACAAACCTCTGAACTTTACTGTTGAGAGGCCAACAGGTCCACACCTCAGGAGTCCCCCACATGAGACACACCTGAACACCTCCGGATGAAGTGACCATTCTCCCTGGTCCAACACCTGTCGACTGAGATAGTCCGCCTGCCAATTTCCACCCCTGGAATGTGTACAGCAGAGAGGGCTGGAATTAACCATTCTGCCCATCTTGGAATGTCAGCTACTTCCTGAGCAGTCAGCACACTTCTTGTGGCCCCTTGGTAATTGACATAGGTCACGGCATTGTCCGATTGAATCTGTACCAGACATCCCTGGAGAGGAGCTGTCCAATGATCCAGACTAAGCCTGATCGCTCGGAGCTCCAGTCCATTGATCGGTAAGCCTGGACTCCTCCAGAGTCCAGACCCCTTGAGCACAATCCGTGCAGAGGACGAACCCCCCCCCCCCCGGATAGGCTGGCATCCATGGTATCAACCGTCCAGCACAGGGGAAGAAAGGATTTTCCCTGAAGAAGTGCCGAAGAATGAAGACACCAAACCAGGGACCCCCTTGTTCTCCAGCTCAACATGATCAGATTGTCCAGAGACTGAGGAATCTTGTTTTACTTCACCAGAATTTCTTTTACAGAGGGTTCGTGTGGAACTGTGCAAACAAAACCTCCTCGAAGGTAGACCCCATATGGCCCAGCACCAGCGTGCAAGTCCGAAGAGATGACCGTCTGCTAGACAGCAGAACCCCAATCGCCTTCTGCCACTTCTGAAATTTTGAGAAACACTCTGGACGAGGCCGAGTCCAGAGTCAGTCCCAAATATTCCAGGCTCGTGGACGGGAGCAGAGCAGACTTCTGAAGATTCAGAATTCAACCAAACTCCCTCAGCATTTGCAGAGTGATCTCCAAGTTGGCCAACAGGGCAGTTGAAGACTTTGCTCGCAAAAGCAGATTGTCCAGGTACCCCAGTATCCTGATCCCCCGCTGACGCAGTAATGCTAGAACAGGGGCCAACACAATAATGCTAGAACCGGGGCCAACACTTTTGTGAATATCTGAGGAGCGGAGTCGAGACCAAAGGGTAACGCCACAACTTGATAATGCTCCTCGCCCACAGCAAAGCAGAAGAAGCGCTGATGGGCGATACAAATGGGGACGTGAAGGTAAGCATCCTTGATGTTGATGGATGCGAGAAAGTCCCCCTGATGTAGGGATGCTACCGTGCGAATGGACTCCATTCAAAACTTCTGTACCCGCACATAGTGGTTCAGTGCCTTGAGGTCCAGAATTGGTCGCACCTTGCCCTTCTTCCTGGGAACCAATGTCAGAAACCTTGAAAGTGTTCTGACATTGGAACAGGGACAATCACTCCTTGAGACAACAAGTCTTGTACTGCCCCATAGAGATCCCTGTAAGGAATAAGTGCAGGTTAGAAGGAAAGAGCCTTGCCTGCGGGTATGATCGAAACTTGATCTTGAACGACTTCATAAGCCCACTTGTCTTGAATTAGGAAGGTCCACGGGTCTGGAAAACAGCGAAGACGTCCCCCCACCCCTGATCCGGGTGAGGGCGCCCCTACATGCAGAGGAGTTTTTGTAAGCAGGCCTGGCAGACCCCATTCTTGGTTGGCCCGACCAAGACTTCTTGGAACCCCCATTGGAGGCCCTGAAGAGTTTTGATCCCTTGTCCTGAGGAACAAAAAGGCCACTTGTGAGTAGAAAATGCAGGTCCCCTCTGCGATGGTGCATGGGGGGGGAGGGGCAGCAGCGCTATCCCACGGTACATAGTCTACAATGTAACTCTGGCAGGCTTGATGGAAAACCTTGAAAAGTCGATTTATAAAAAATATATAGTAATGATTAAAACATAATAGAATGTGTTCCAAACCAGATCAGTGGCGTTGCTGGGGGTCACAGGATGACCGAGCCGCTGGGTGAGTCGGAACTGTGTAGATGATCACAATAGGGAACCAGGCAGGAGGGAGAGGGATCTTATGTGCCAAAAGCAGACCGGACCAGCCGGTAGGGTGGCGTGGCTTCCTCCCACCCGATAGTGTGGCTGCTCACACCGGAGCAGTGTAGACGTGCCGCAGAGACGCCACCCAGAGGTATCCACAGCGGAGGCCGCTACCCGGAAGCGACGTCAGCAAGCGTCTGGACCTGGCCTGGAAAGCATCAGGTTTGCCGTGACGACATGTTTCGCACTGCTGTGCTTTGTCAAAGTCCAAATCCCTCTGCGACGGGATTCTTTACCCTTGGAAGCCTGAGGAAGAAGAGTACTCTTCCCCCACTGTGAGGCCTTTGATGAGGTCATCCAAGGAAGCTCCAAACATGTGATCTCCCACGAATGGAAGATCAGACAAGGCCTTCTTTGAAGCCTGGTCCGCGGACCAGCATTTCAGCCAGATAATGCACTGCAGGACAAGCGCACATGCAGGCAGTCTAGAAAGCAAGGGAGTGGCATCCAAAGAGGTGTCACAGACGAACTGTAGCTTCTGGACCAATTGATCTGCCAGCTCCACAAACTCAGGAGGGAGCCGTTTCTCCTCCAGGTCCTGACAAAAAAAAAAAAAAAAACTTTTGCCCATTCAGTCATTGCTTGTGACACCAGGGTGATGGTAAACACCAGCCTAAGTGCTGACCCAGCCGCAGTGAACATATGGCGGGTCAAGGCCTCCGACTTCCCATCAGCTGGATCAGAGAAGACCGAAGACTCTTCTATCGGAATCCCTGTGGCTTAATTCAACCTGGAAAATGGAGAGAGTCCACTACAGGAGGTACCGTCCATTTTTAAAGGGAGGGACTTCTCATAACGGTAACGCACTGCAAAACGCTTAGGGATTGCAAAGCTACGTTTTGGGGAACCCCAATGTTTTGAGACCATATCAAAGAAGGCGGGAAAGGAGAACACCCTTGCTGCTTTGGAGGACTTGTGGGTGTCAAAGGTAACCTGTGCCTCTGATGCTGCATTAGTCGCATCTTCCAAATGTAAGGATTCCCGCACCGATACAATCAGTGCATCCACTAGCGCCTTTTCAGTTGCTGTAGAGGAACAGAGGAATCATCCTCACTATCTGAGCACGCGGGGAGCGTGGATGCAGACCCCGAAGGGTAGCTGGCATCTGCACCGGCCAATTCAGACCCTGGATCTGAAGAGACAGAGGAAGCAGGTGAAGGCTGGGGACGCTTTTTGGTAGACCATTTGCCCAGGACCAAATCCACTTTGGACACCAAGGACTCCAGGACCGCCGTCAGTGCAGCAAGTTGTGGGGCTCTCCGGCATCCGATAAGGTAGTGAATCGGGCTTCAGTGACTCCATGAATGGAGAGGGAATCTGCACCACAAGTGTAAAAAACACACTGTAAGGGACACCCCAACGTGCTGTCGGCACCACAAGGCCCAGCACAGCACTACCGCTGTAGCAGCAAGAGGGAGAGGGAGCCCCATGCACTCACCACCACTGAAAGGTCACAGTAAGCTTCTGCACAGCGTGCGCCGATCAGTAAAAGGCATGTCTGGCTATTAGCACTAGAGGCCGAGAACTTCCCACCACCGAATCACAGCTCATCTGAGCTCCAAAAACATGTCCGTCACCATTTTCAATGGGCAACTATAGGAAAATGGCCGCAGAGGCTACAAAAACATGGCCGATCTGTAGCAAACCAGTCTACAAGAAAATGTGAATCCCACGGCCGGAAAAAACGGTCCCAACACGGAGAGGGGCCCAGACCGGCCCATCCCCCTCAAGAAGCGATAGTTTTGGGCGCCGTTGGCACGCTCCCTCCCCTCCACCCCATTGCTGCACCCCAATTCACCCAAGAGGTATGTCTGCTTCGGTGGGGGGGGGGGGGGGGGGAATTGGAGTATGAGCAGATGGGGGCCACAGAGACCACTGAGCTGGGGGGGGGGGGGGGTGGGGGGCTCGATTGGGAAGGAAGGGAACCAACCATCTCAGGGAGGGGCCTATGTCCACCCCAAAACCCGCCAGGGGTAGAGGGGGGATGGCAGCTACTTACAACACCAGGTACAGGGTGGGCACCGCTCCATTGTAAATGTGGGTGCTGCCAGTTCATATGTACTCTTGCGAGACTTGCAGGCCAGCCCCCGGCCAGTGTTGCGAAGTCGCGGCCGACCTAACGCAGGGCTGCGGTCTGCATGCACTCGCTGACTGGACTGGGGGGACCCAAAGGATCTAGATTATCCAGGTCGTCCCCCAGTCCGGCAGTTGATAGTAGATTCTCACTGGAATAAAAAGGAAAAAAATTCCCATTCAAAAAGAAACAAATTAGCTAGGACCAGAGAGCCCAGCAAGGAACTAGGCACTTACTCCTGACTAGGCAGAAAAAAACTGAATACCTATAGCAGGAAGTGGGCGTATACCCCCAGGGACTGCCCTATAGGTGTGCTCAAGCTTTTCTCTGCCTAGTGTCCTACTCCTGTAGGGGGCAGCATAACCCTACAGTTATGAAGATGAAGAGTTGTGCCCGTCATTGAACAAAAGAGAACTGCCCCCTTTAAAGCTATTCTGGTGTCAGCTAAAAAAAAAATTCCTTACTTTCATTCCAGGTGACAATGGTCAGCAGGGCAGTGTGAGAATCTACAGTAGGGACACAGACCACAATAAAAACCTGCCAGGGGTTCTAAACCTTTCTGAATCACTTGTTTTGATGCTTGTGTGCTTTGGGTACTCACCTCCACCAGGGAGATCTTTGTGGACCTCTAACAAAACAGAAACTCCAATATTGTCCTTTGTCATCACTCTGTTTAGCATGGCTTCTGAGCCTTCAGAGTTAGCCATGGCTACCTGGTTGAATTCAACTGTGTGCTTTGCCACCAGTGTAAATCTATCAAAAAGGGAGAAAACAAAGGAATACCATGAATCACTTTAACTGTGTGCATTTGAAATAAAACCTGACAGATAGGGTAACAGAACTATAGTCCTTTCCCGTAAACCTGAAAAGCTTTCCATGTAAGCCTATCACAGACCCACAATGTTACAAATCCTTTAAGTAGATGAGCATCCCACCCCCACACACACACTTTTGGCCATACTTCTTATGTGGGTCACAGGAGTGCACTCCTGTGATCCAGAATCAGCTGACAGAGGGCTAAAGTCTGCTGTCTGCTATCACCACAGAGCCGCTCCAGACTCTGGAGAGATCCCATAACAGCAGCCACCCAGGTTCCTGACCAGCAGCTGGCTCAGCCTCTCTGCGTGCCATTGAGAGCCTGAGCTAGCCACTCCTGCTCCCTTCACAGCTGCTCTGTGCTCAAAGCAGACCGAAGAACTGAGAAAAAAAGTGGTTATATGATCTCTTAGTTCTCAAAACTTAGAGCTGGCAGGGACCAATGCTGCAGTAGATAGACAAGTATGTGTTTATTTTTACAATTCCCACACTTCTTTAAAACTATGATTTTTCAAGCAGTGGGTTGTCAAGCTTTTTTTTAAAAGTGTTCTGAAACACTGCCTGTAATGGCAACCTGCAACATTTCCACTATACAAGTCTTAAAAAAAAAAGGAGTATTTGCATGAAAACCGTACACAATTCAATCTCCCTACCACCCACAGACTAATTGTAATCTCAAAAAAAAAAAAAAAAAAAGAACAAACAAGCAACTGAGCCCAGAAAGGCACAAACATTTGTAAGAATAAAATTCCGAGAGGGTTATGACTACAGGTGCATCTAAAAAAAAAAAAAAAAAAAAAAAAATAAATAAATTGTTCATCAGAAAGTTCAATCATTTCAGTAATTTAATTCAAAAAGTGAAACTCCCTATTACATAGATTACACACAGAGTGATATATTGCAAGCATTTATTTCTTTTCATTTTGAGGATTAAGGCTTATAGCTAGTGAAAACCCAAAATTCAGTATGTCAGAAAATTAGATCATAAGACCAATAAAAAAAAAAAAAAAAAAAAAAAAAAAAAAAAGAGGCTTTTTAATACAAAAATGTTGGTTTACCGGTGTCTAATCTTCTTCTTCACAACACCTCACAATTCTCTACGGGATTTAGGTCAGGCGAGTTTGCTGACCAATCAAGCATAGTGATACCCTTATTAAAATAGGTATTGATACTTTTGGCAGTGTGGGCAGGTATCAAGTCCTGCTGAGAAATTAAATCAGCATCTCCATAAAGCTGGTCAGCAGAGTGAAGCGTGAAGTTCTCCTGGTAGAGGGCTGCGCTGGCTTTGGACTTGATAAAAACACAGTGGACCAACACCAGCAGATGACATGGCTCCCCAAATCATCACTGGCTGTGGGAACTTCACACTGGACTTCAAGCAACTTGGATTCTGTGCCTCTCCACTCTTCCTCCATACTCTGGGACCTTGATTTTCAAATGAAAATGCAAAATGTACTTTCATCTGAAAATAGGACTTTGGACGCCTGAGCAACAGTCCAGTCCTTTTTCTCCTTAGCCCAGCTAAGACGCTTCAACGTGGTCTCTGGTTCAGGAGTGGCTTGACATAAGGAATGCGATAGTTGTAGCCCATCTTTATAGGTGTGTGATTCTTGCGCTATCACGGGTAGGCGATAAATTATACACCACTGATGCCGCAAGTACAGTATTGATACCTTCACAGTTTAAAAGATCATAGATAAGGGGGGGTTTTGTACTGCGCTTCAAGGTATTAAAATAGTCAATATTACATCACAGAATAATTTACAAGGTACTCATACATATTTAACCATTATAGGTATCAAATAAGTGATTTATTAAAAGGTCCTCATGTGCTGAATATAAGATTATGCAAAATCTAAAAATTTAAATGTGCAAAATGAATAAATACTCACAAATATATCACTGCAAATGTAGATTAAAGTGCACAAAAAATGACCAATGTGGCCGTGATGTATAAATAAAGTACTAGTGCATTTTAACAGTGCTAGTGTGGATTTATACACCTATTGCAAATATTATTGGTGCATTTAGACTCAATATTTCATAGTGTATTCCTATAAACAATAAGCAGTATTCAATATAGTGCTAGAGTGTCCATATACGTGGTGTTTTCTCTTGAAATATTCCTTAAAAGTCCTTATTTCAGCAAAAGGTTTCCTCCACCTTTAAGGTAGTGCTCAGTGGTGCGCTCCGGTGGTCCCACGTACAGGTGTGCCAACTGCTCACCTTATAACCTCTTTGTATACGCTTCTAATATGTATGCCTGGATGGCTGCCTTTCCTCGACTCCTCTTATAGCCTCCGGCATTCAGGGGGGAGGTTCTGGCTCCTTTTGATTGTGTGTTATATAGCGGGGTACTCCTCCTCTTATTGCTCAATAAAAGATAGGGGCCATCAGGGTGTAGTATTTAAGAATATTTCAAATCAAGCAGTAACTTACAGTTAAAATCGTAATCTTTAGCCTTACATCTCGCTGCGGGACTCCGTCCCAGTGCGCCACTTTCGGTTTTCTTGCTAGTTCCACCCTACGCGTTACGCCACCGAGTCACGCGACTTCTTCAGGGAATTACCCTGATACATTTGTGTGTTGTAGCTCTTGAAGGATTGACACCAGCCATAGTTCCCTCCTTGTGAATCTCCCCCAAATTCTTGAATGGCCCTTGCTTCACAATGTTCTCGAGGCTGGAGTTATCCCTGTTGCTTGTGCACCTGTTTCTACCACACTTTTTACTTCCACTCAACTTTCCATTAATAGGCTTGGATAAAGCACTCTGAACAGCCAGCTTATTTAGCAATGACCATTTTTGACCTGCCCTCATTGTGGAGGGATGGTCTTCTGGACAATAGTCAAGTCAGCAGTCTACCCCTATGATTGTGCAAAATACTGAACCAGACTGAGAGACCATTTAAAAGCTCAGGAAACATTTACAGGTGTTTTGCATTAAACAGCTGATAGAGTGCGACACCATGAGTTTACAAAATTACATCTTTTTCACAATATTCTAATTTTCTGCGATACTGCATTTTCGGTTTTCACTAGCTGTAAGCCAGAATTAAAATGAAAAGAAAAAAGCTTTGAAATGGATCAATTAGTGTGTAATTAAAAGAACATAGTTTCACTTATCTAAATTACTGAAATAATGGGATTTTTGTCTTGCTGTAAAACCCATTTCTCTGATGTTCAATGACGGACACAGCTCCTGATCTTCTTAACTATTGGGTTATACTGCCCCCTACAGGAGTAAGACACTGGGCAGAAAAAAAAGCTGGACTACACCTATGGGCAGTTCCAGGGGGCATACTCGCTCTGCTATAGGTACTCCGTTTTGTTACAAGCAGTGTAGGAAGAAATCCAACGCCAAAGAAGGGTGGGTGTTGTGTCTGTCAATGAACATCAGAGAAATGGATTTTACGGTAAGAAAAAAAAAAAAAAACATTTTCTCCATCATTAATTGACAGACACAGCTCCTGATCTTCTTAACCATTGGGACATCCTAAAGCATGAAGAAAGAAAAGAGTGGGAACAGCAGAAAAAAAAATTCCCCAAGGCTAAAACATAGCCAACATGGAGTTCAACCAAGAACAACTGGAGCTCACCTGAAAAAAAAATAATGCACCCTCCAAAAGGACTAGGTTCTTTAAACAGCAGCCTGCAAAACCTTGCGGCCAAATAAGGCATCCGCAGATGCCAACACATCCACTTTAAAAAGTTTGTAAAGGGGTGCACAGACGACCAGGGAAAGCCGCCTTGCAAACTTGCACCACTGAGGCCTGATGACAGAAGGCCTAGGTGGCACTAATGGCGCTTTTCCACTGCATAGAACCGTACCGGCTCGGCACGCTTTTGTGCTTTTCCACTGCGGTACCGCATGGTATAGGGTCGGAACGGTTCGGTACGGTATAGGTTTGCTTTTCCACTGCATGGAACCGAACGGTACGGCTCTGAAAAAACAGTACCTACTTGATTGTGGTTCCAACAGGTACCAAACTGGTACCATATCCCACAATCCTTTGCATGCAGTCACTACTAGCCACTGATTGGTCAGAGAATCACACCCACCCCATTGTTATCCCACCCACTTAACTTTAGTACTACTTTAGTGGAAAAGCAAACCTATACCGTACCATACCGAACCGTTCCGACACTATCCCATGCGGTACCGCAGTGGAAAAGCAAACCGGGCCAAGCAGGGCCGAGTAGAGCCGAGCTGGTACTAGCCGGTACTTGCAGTGGAAAAGTGCCATAAGTGCCCTAGTAGAGTGTGCCGTCACAGGAAAAGGAGGAACCCGACCATTAATTGAATATTCTTGAAACACAGTCTGTCTAATCCATCTGGAAATGGTTGCAGCGGAAGCAGACAACCCCTTCCGAGGTCCATCCGTGAGCACAAATAATAGCTGCCAGGTACACCCTAATTGCCCGAACCACATCCAAGGAATGCAAGGCAATTTCCTTAGGATGTTTGGCCTGGGACAAAAAAGGGAAGGCAACACAATGTCTTCATTCAAATGAAAATCAGACAACCTTTGGCAGGAACGACGGACAGGGGCGAAGAACCAACTTATCTCTGTGAACCAAGTAAGGTGAACTACAAGACAGCGCTGCCACCTCCAACGCCCTGTGCTAAGAAGTAATAGCCACCAAAAAGGCCACCATCTGGGACAACGTAAGCAGGAGAACCTCCCGAATGTTTTCAAAGGGAGGCTTCTGGAGAACCGACACCACCAAATTGAGGTCCCACGGCGGCAACGGAGACCGCCCTGGAGGAACCAAGTGTCTTACTCCCTGGAGAAAGGTACGCACCAAGGAGTGTGTGGCCAATGGACGTTGAAAGAAAAACGCCGAAACCAAAACCTGGCCCTTGATAGTACTCAAGGTCAGGCGCTGTTCAACCCCTCGTTAGAGGAAAGCCAAGATCCGAATCCCTGAAAAGGAGCGAGGGTGAACCCTGAGGGATTCACACCACGCAATGAACGTCTCTTCCAAGTACAATGCGAAATCTTCCTAGAAGTAGATTTCCTAGCTTTTAACAGCATAGGAATCACCGAGTCAGACAACCCTCTATCCTTCAGCACCTGGCTTTCAACAGCCAAGCCGTCAAAGCCAGCGACTAAAGCAGGATGGAAGATTGGCCCTTGCGACAACAGATCTTCCCCTGAGAGGAAGCCTCCAAGGAGCATTGGCGACCAGCCATACCAGATCGGCATACCAAGACTGGCGAGGCCCATCTGGAGCCACTAGGATGACCGGAATCCCATCTGCCTCGATCCTGTGCAGGAGTCTCAGCAGAAGCTTGAGGGGAGGAATAGCATAAATCAGATGATACCGACTCCAAGGAGCCACTAATGCTTCTGTGGCGTCGACTAGAGTGTTCCCGAGACCGTGCCACAAACCTATGCACTTTTCAGTTGAGGCGAGAGGCCAACAGATCCACCTCAGGAGTACCAAACGAGACACAACTGATGAAACACCTCTGGATAAAGTGACCATTTCCCCTGGTCCAAAGCCTCTCGATCAAGGTAACCCGCCTGATGACGTCAAGCGTATGACGAAACCGGTTGGGTGAGTCAGACGTGACGCTACCACGCCCCCTTCTATGATCTGCCATGCTTCAGGAGATGTTTGCTCCCTAACCGCTGGCCCATTGTTCTTTACGTCTGCGATACTCATCTGAAATGTGAGTTTGATATGTTTTAAACTAAAAAAACAAACAAATTGTATTTTATGGAATTACGCTATGTCCCTGTCATCAATTTTTTTATACATGTCATATGGATACCTGATCTGAATTGTTTGGTGAGGCGACAGCCTGTGGCCGTTCCTGGCATTACCATCTATAAGCTTATATAGGTCTACTCATTAATTTGGAAGACCCACTCGATCTGGTAAGCTGCCAATCTATTTAAATTCTGTGACCTGCACACTGGTGGTTTTCATCTTCAAACACTTCTTGTGGATGTGACAACTACAAAAAAAAAAAAAAAAAAAAAAAAAAAAAACTTACTGGGACTTGTGGCTCCTTGAATCTTTCACCCAAAATATTTCACAATATTATTGAGAATTTCGTTTTGGACACAGTTCTGTTCTTTTCCATTCTTTATTGCATGGACTTTTTTGTTATACACATATTGGACACTATATATGACCTAATTGGTTTTTCTTAAAAATGGTTTTACTATATTCACATATATTTTGATTGTTGCAATTGCTTTAATAACCTATGTCTTTTGTGCACTAATATCACAGTTTTGTGATAATTTTTCACATTTTAATGCTTATTTGTTTAGCGTAGCACAAATTACTATTAGATACCATATGGGAGTTTCTTCTATGATTCCTATGTGCTGCTGCTTTGTTTTTTAATTTATAAGTAGATCATCATATACTAGCGCGGAATTTTTACACATTCACGATCAAGGTAACCCGCCTACCAATTTTCCACCCCTGGAATTTGCACAGTAGAGAGGGCTGGAACAAATTATGCCCGCCTTAGAATGCCAGCTACTTCCCGAGCCTCCAGGACACTTCTTGTGTCTGTTTGGTGATTGACCTAGGCCACGGCCGGGGCATTGTCCGATTTAACTCATACTGAACACCCCTGGAGAGGACATGTCCAATGATCCAGACAGTTTGATCGCTCGGAGTTCCAGAACATTGATCGGTAGCCTGGACTCTTCAGAGTCGAGACCCCCTGAGCACACTCTGTGCAGAGTACCCCTTCCCACCCAGACAGGATGGCGTCCATGGTGAAGACCGTCCAGTACAGGGGAAGAAACAATTTGCTCTGATGAACTGCCGGAGAACAAAGCCAGCAAACCAGGGACCCCCCCTCGTACTCCGGCTCAACAGGATCAGATTATCTAGGGACTGAGGATGCGTGTTCCATTTCACCAGAATCTTTTTGCAGAGATCTTGTGTGGAACTGTGCAAATGGAACTACCTCAAAAAAAAAAAAAAAAAAAAAAAAAAAAAAAAAAAAAAAAAAAAAAAAGGACACCATCAGGCCCAGCACCGGCATGCAAGATCGAAGAGAGGACCATCTGCTGGACAGCAGGAGCCGAATTGCCTCCTGCAACTTCTGAAGTTTTTCCAGAGGATGAAAAACTCTGGCTTGTGGAAGGAACCAGAGCAGACTTCCGAAGATTCAGAATCCAACCAAACTCCCTCAGAGTTTGAAGAGTAATCTCCAAGTTGTCCATCAGAGCAGTCAAAGACTCTGCTCGCAAAAGCGTATCGTCCAGTAACTCACATCCGCCGCAGCCGAATCAGATTCTGATCCGATGAGACAGGAAGCAGGTGAAGGCGGGTGGCGCTTTTTGCTAGCCCGTTTGCCCAGGACCAAATCTACCTTGGACACCAAGGACTCCAGGACTGCCGTCAGCGCAGTCACTTGTTGGGACCCAGAGGGCCCAACAGTCAATGAGAGGGGATCAGGTGGTAAAATATGCTTCAGGGACTCCATTACTAGAGAGGAGAACCTACACAAAAAAGTGTGGAACACAGCAAGGGACACCCCACCACACCGGCGGCACCACAAGGCCCAGAACAGAGCACTACCGCTGCAACAGCTTAGAGAGGGGGAGAGAGAACTCCGCAAACAGACCCCACCACCACCGGTCAGGTACTCACAGAACCAAACTAACTGCACACCACGCAGCGATCAAGAGGAATATCCAGGGATCAGCACTAGAGGCCGAGGAGGGGCTTCCACCGCTGAATCACTGCCCATCCCGCTCAAAAAACATGGTTGCCGCCATTTTCAATGGGAAACCTCAAGAAAATGGCCACTGAGGCTACACAAACATGGCCGCCAATCTGTAGTATAAAAAGGTTACAGGAAAATTGCCTCACACTGGTCCTGGGGGCCCCAGGGGGGGGGGGGGGGGGGGGACTCCAGAAGCTCGAAAATGATCCCAACAGGAAGGGTGGCCCTGGCAGGCACCCCCACCAGGCCCACCCCCCTCCTAAGGCTTGATTGTTTGGTTGCGCTCCCCCCTATCGCCAGCTCAACACCCCAGGCCGACCTATAAAAAAGGTATATCCACCCTGGGGTTGGAGGGGAGCCGGGGGGGGGGTCTGACCATCCCAGGGAGGGGCCCACGTCCACCCCAAAACCCTCCAGGGGTACAGGGTGGGCACCGCTCTGGACACACCACCGCTCCATCCTAATGCGTGTGCAGTCGGCCAGGAGGAAACGCTGCAACTCAGGTCGGAGCCAGTTCGTATGTGCCCTCGCGAGTCATTTAACTCGCAGGCCAGCCCCGGGCCAGTTGGGCTATGTCGCGGATGACCTAGCATGGCGCTGCGCTGGCCAGACTGGGAAGCCTCTGAATCTAGATTATCCAGTCGGGCACTTGATTGAAGATCTCACAGAAACAAAAAGGAGGAAAAAAAAATTCCATTTAAAAAGAAAAAAAAAATGCCAGGACCAGAGAGATTCCAGCAAGGAACTAGGTCCCACTAGTCCCATCTCCTGACTAGACAGAAAAAATAACAGAGTACCTATACCAGAGGCATATGTCAAGTTCTTTTTGCCCCATAGGCGTAGTCAAGTTCTTTTCTGCCTAGTGTCCGACTCCTGTAGGGGGCAGTTTAACCCACATAGTCAAGATGAGGCACTGTGTCCGTCAATGAACAAAAGAAAGTCTGGCTACGCCTATGGGCAGTCCCTGGGGGTAAACTCCCTCTCTCTGTTGTAGGTACTCAGTTTTGTTGTTATAAGTAGTGTCAGAAGAATTACAACTCCACATAGGGGTGGGTGCTATGTCCGGCAACATCGAGAAATTGATTTTACAGTAAGTAAAAAATCCCATTTTCTCTTTCATTCATTGACAGGACACAGCTGCTAATCTTCTTAACCCCTGGGACGTCCCAAAGCAGTGTTAAAACATGAAGGGTGGGAACAGCGAAAAAAATTCCTAAGACTAACTATAGCCAACCAGGTAAACCGGGGCTCAACCAAAACAACTAGAGCTCACCAGAGAAAAAAAAACAACAATACACCCTCAAAGAGGACCCGATCCTCTAAACAGCAGCCTGTAAAACTCTTGCGTAAAACCCCTGAAAACATTCCAAAGTCAGAACCGAAAACATCACCCATAAAGTAAAAGGTCTTTAAGCGGACCGGGAACTTTGATCTTGTACCTGGACTGCATGACCTCGTGGACCCACTTGTTCTTGTACCAGGGGAGTTCACGGTTCCGGGAACCAGCGAAGACCCACCCAAGATACGGGTGAGGGCGCACCTTCCTGCTGAAGGGGCCTTATACGCGGGTCTGAGAAGCCCACATTGACATGCCAGACTAAGTTCGCTTGGATCCTCCAGGAGGCCCCGAAGGGCTCCGATCCCCTGTCAGTCAACCCTGAGGGACAAAACAAAAACTTATGAGCAGAGAAGGTAGGCCCACGTCTACGACGAGGGTCCTTGCCCTTAGTACCCTATGAAAGAAAGGTACTCTTCCCCCCCTACGAGGCCTTTAATGTCGTCATCCAGGGTAGCATCAAACAGGCGAGCATCAAACAGGCAATCTCTTTCAAAGGAAAGGTCAGTCAAGGCCTTTTAGAAGTCTGGTCTGCAGACCAGCATTTGACCCAAAAGCCACAGCAAAGGACCACTGCCGAAACAGAGCACAGCCACTAGGGGAGCCACATCCAAAAGAGGCATCACAGAAACTGCAGACCCTGGACCAGCTGGTCCGCCATCTCAAAGGCAGGGAGAGCTACTCCCCCCTCCAGGTCACAGCGTAAAAGCTTAGCCCACTTAGTCAGAGTTTGTGACACCAGGGCAATGGTGAAAATCAGCCTCCATGCCGAACGAGCTAGGGTGTACAAATTGCGGGCCACAGCCTCCGCCTCCTTGTCAGCCGGGTCTTTAAAGGCCGGGGACTCTGCAACCGGAATCATGGTTGCCTTGTGTAATCTGGAAACCGGAGGGTCCACCAACGGTGGAACTGTCTACTTCTTAAGAAGGGACTCATCATAGGGGTATTAATAAGGGTGTGTGTAGTTCCGCGCTTAGGATGGGGGGTATATATGTAGAAATGAACACCGCACCTAGCTGCTGCCCACTTCAAAAATGCGACCCTAGAAGGGGAGCACTTGAAGAAATATAAAGGAGGAAGGAAGTGATTGGCGCTGCCTGGTGGGGTGTTATGGGAATGTATACGTAGGGTACTATGCTTCTAGTAGGATATCCTATAGAAGCCTGTGTAATAATTTAAATATTGGAATCTGTGTATAATCAACTAAAATCTGATAAATGACAGACCTGTATAAAACCAGAGCGGTCTATGTGTAATTTCTAAAAATGAAATAAAACCCTATATACATAGCATCAATAAATAAATTTCATACGTACAAAATGTGCAAAGAGAGGTGCAAAAAGTGAATACAAAAGGTGAAGTGCTAGAAAATAAAATAAAAATTGATCCAATGTGATCCAGTAATAAGTATGCGACCATAAAATGACAATTGGTAAGTATACTATAAAAATTCTTAATAAATATAAGTAAAGTAACTAATAACGTATATATGACCATAAAGTGACAATTGATAAGTATGCTCTTAAAAGTGCCAATAAATATAAGTGGAAAAAATGAATAAATGAATAATTCCCAATAAATAAATAAGTGCAAAAAGTGCAAAGGTGAACCAATTCCTTGGTGAATATATCCGTGCAAAACTAGCGGTACCAAGATGGAAAAATACAGACAAAAGGGTCAGTTAAAATAATCCAACAAATGGATCCAAGTAAATGTGCCGTCTCGGTGGTTTAAAACTCCAAAAAGAGTCCTAATTAAGTGAGGTCCATATATGGTGGTTTTGAAGTGCTCTTGTCTCTATGCCCAAAGTATGGTGGGTGGGCAGAAGGAAAAAGTGTTCCCCCTGAGCCTGGGGTCCTGCGCTTACCAGATTCCCTTACCCTTACAGGGGTAAACAGCGGGTCGATTATTAGGGGATCGCTCCCACACACTGGCAATCAGGATCTCCCACGGCCTTGGTATCGCTCCGTAGTAGTAATGAAGAGGTCAGCTCAATAGGTATAAATAGGAATCCAGTACAGTGCCCGGGTATGCAGAAGAAAAAGGGAAGGAGCCTCCAATAGTGTAAAATTGTTTAATAGAAACAATTTTACACTATTGGAGGCTCCTTCCCTTTTTCTTCTGCATACCCGGGCACTGTACTGGATTCCTATTTATACCTATTGAGCTGACATCTTCATTACTACTACGGAGCGATACCAAGGCCGTGGGAGATCCTGATTGCCAGTGTGTGGGAGCGATCCCCTAATAATCGACCCGCTGTTTACCCCTGTAGGGGTAAGGGAATCTGGTAAGCGCAGGACCCCAGGCTCAGGGGAACACTTTTTCCTTCTGCCCACCCACCATACTTTGGGCATAGAGACAAGAGCACTTCAAAACCACCATATATGGACCTCACTTATTTAGGACTCTTTTTGGACTTTTAAACCACCGAGACGGCACATTTACTTGGATCCATATGTTGGATTATTTTAACTGACCCTTTTGTCTGTATTTTTCCATCTTGGTACCGCTAGTTTTGCACGGATATATTCACCAAGGAATTGGTTCACCTTTGCACTTATTTATTTATTGGTAATTATTCATTTTTTCCACTTATATTTATTGGCACTTTTAAGAGCAAACTTATCAATTGTCACTTTATGGTCATATATACGTTATTAGTTACTTTACTTAGATTTATTAAGAATTTTTATAGTATACTTACCAATTGTCATTTTATGGTCACATACTTATTACTGGATCACATTGGATCAATTTTTATTTTATTTTCTAGCACTTCACCTTTTGTATTCACTTTTTGCACCTCTTTGCACATTTTGTACGTATGAAATTTATTTATTGATGCTATATATATATATATAGGGTTTTATTTCATTTTTAGAAATTACACATAGACCCGCTCTGGTTTTATACAGGTCTGTCATTTATCAGATTTTAGTTGATTATACACAGATTCCAATATTAAATTATTACACAGGCTTCTATAGGATATCCTACTAGAAGCATAGTACCCCAAGTATATATTCCCATAACACCCCACCAGGCAGCGCCAATCACTTCCTTCCTCCTTTATATCATAGGGGTATTGCCTAGCAACTCAGAGACCCCAAGAGGACGCTCTTCATTGACAATTCTGTCAAAATAATAGGGGAAAGGGAACTCTTTTGCCGCTCTGGATAGCTTGCGAGTGCCAAAGGGAACCCGAGCCTCCGTCGCACCTGCGTCCTCCAACTTTAAGTCTCAAGCACAGATACAATCAGTGCGTCCACGACCTCCTTTTTCTGCGCAGTTGCAGAAGCGGAGGAATCATCCTCACTGAGAATTCAGGGCGCGTGGTCGCAGACCCAGCAGGGTGACCCACGTCCACGGTGGCCGAATCAGATTCAGGATCTGAGGAGACAGATGAGGCAGGGGCGCTTGAGCCAGCCCGTCACCCAAAAGCCACCTCCACCAGGGACACAAGGCACTCCAGGACACCCGTCAGTGCATCGATGGATGGATGGGACCCGGGGGGCGCCGCAGCCCCAGAGAGGGGATCAAGTGGGGAGAT
Organism: Pelophylax lessonae; assembly: GCF_965119305.1. Taxonomy (NCBI): domain Eukaryota; kingdom Metazoa; phylum Chordata; class Amphibia; order Anura; family Ranidae; genus Pelophylax; species Pelophylax lessonae. Next base: position 522,903,355 of record NC_138768.1, read on the forward strand.
GTGCTCCAAAGACTCCATGAGTCACCAGAGGGTGGGAAAAAAAAAGTGTATAAAGCACTGCTAAGGGACAAGCCCCACTGCTCTGGCAGCACCACCTGGTTGAGAGTCACAAATCCCCAATCGATCCTCAGAAGAGAGGGAGAAGACCCCACCAGACTCACCACCCCCGCAGAACCCAGGCACCACAGCCACCAGGAGAATCTGCACTGCACGAGCGGCGATCAGGAAACAAAAAGGATCCAGGAGTCAGCACCAGGGAATGAGAAGGGGCTCCCACCAACAAAATCGCCGAACAAAGGGCTCCACGGTCATGTCCATCTCCATTTTTAATGGCAAACCACCGCAAAATGGCCGCTCTTTGGCAGCGCACCCCCCCAATTGCCAGCATAGCAGCCTGCCCCCACCGCAGGAGGTGGACCAGACCACCCACACAGCCCCACCATAAGTTGGGGGGGTAGGACAGATGAAGGGGTGCCTGATGGGAAGGAGGGGAGCCTGGGGGTCCGATCTTCCCAAGGAGGGGCCTATGTGCACCCCAAGACCCTCCAAGGAGGAGAGGGGGGACACCTACTCTCCATACCAGACGGGCACCGCTCCAGACAGAACCCTTCACCATCGAAATGGGGGGGCTGTCGGCCAGGAGGAACGCTGCGATTCAGGCAGGGACCCGGTCCTAGGCACCCTCGTGAGGAGTTTAACTTGCAGGCCAGCCCCCATCCTGTGGAGCTATGTTGTGGCCGACCTAGCGCGGAGCTGAGGTCTGCGCGCGCTCGCTGGCCAGACTGGGGTGTCCACTGGATCCAGATTATCCAGCTAGTCGCGCAGTCTGGCAATTGATTATAGATCTCGCAGGAAAAAAAAAACCCAGGAGAAAAAAATTCTATCAAAAAAAAAAAAATAAATAGCCACTGTCCGTCAATGAACGAAATAGAAAAATGAATTATTTTGATATTCCAATTTTTTTTTTTTTTTTTTTAGATGCACCTATATAGGATAAACCATACCCAGATTTCTACTTTGGAATGTCAGCCTTAAAAATTAGTTCCTTACTTTTCTGTTCTAAAAAATACTGCACAGCCATCCACATGCTTTTTCTCTTGCTCGGACATTATTTTGGCACGCGACTTTGGAGAAAAGAAGCCATCATATCCACGTTCTTTTAATGCTGGCAGGAAGAGAGTGTAGTATTGCTCGGTTTCAACTTCCTGTCAAAAGATGGAGAAAGTCAAAATATACAATCAAAAATTATGATACATGTCCCAGTTCACAAGCTACAGAGGTACAGCAGGCTTATTGAAAAGTTTCAAACCTGTAAGTGTGGGTTATAACCAACCTGCTTCTCTGTCATCTTGATCTTCTCCCTATTACACAAATAAAGCACTGAAGGTGGGCAGGTCAGTTTAGGTCATGTGCTACAGCATTGATTATAAGCTATACTTGTGAACAACAACAACACGTGTAGTGCTAATTGAGGTAAGTGACATATAAAATGAATCATAATTAATGTATAAAATTATACACCCAAAGCGAATAGCTGAAAAAATAATAAATTTGAGTGTGCATAAAGTCCATGAAAAGATGATGAAAAAAAGGATTATGAAAACAATATCCGATGATGAGGTAAGCAATTGTAGGGAGGGAGAACCACAAGTCCCAGATTGAGGATAGAGAACGCAACCCTCTCAAAGCAAGATGAGAAAGGCCGCTTACCAGAATAGATTGAAGAATCGGCCGCTTACTAGAATATATTGGCTTCCAAACTAATGGAAAAGCCAATAGCACTTGAGGGGGATTAATCCCACCAGGCACAGATCACCCCAGATGTCCGTTCAGGTAAATGTCATTTGAACTAGTAGCAGCCAGTTCCCTTTCATGAATGTATAAACAACCTTTAGGTCCAAATATCTGTAATGGTTGACTGGTTAGCACTTGGGCGCTTCTAGGTGGATGCAGCATTGGTCCGATGCTGCATCTGTCCCCTCGCCGGCCCCAACACTGAGAAACAAGTGATTAAACACCGCCAATGCTTGTGCCAAGTGGAAGTCAAAGGCTTTATGTTACCCAGCCCATTGCCCGGATCATACAGATTCATGTCGGCGGTGTTCATCTTGCTGTGAGAGGATTGTGGTCTTTATCCGCATGCTGGGACTTGTAGTTATCCCTCCATACAATTGCTTATCTCATCACTGGATATTGTTTTCATCATCTTTTTATGGACTTTGTATGGACTTTATGCACACTGAATTTATGTTATTTTTTCAGCTATTCACTGGGTGTATAATTGTATACATTGATATGTCACTTCAATTATTAGCGCTACACGTGTTATTATTTCTATTGGATATTTTCTATTGGTCTGTGTGAGCTGCTTATTCTTCACCAATTTTAAAGCTTTTCTAGCGCAGAGAATTTTATTTATTTATTTTTTTTTTTATACTTGTGAATACAGACTTAAATCTACAAAGAAGTTGACAATCTAGGACTCACAGAATGCAGACTAGTTCATAGTCAAGTTTACCAGAGAAGTAATCTTTGAGTTGGGGAATGGTAGCACCCCAACAGAGGCATCCAAGAGCATGGTTTTGATATTTGGCAGATTTCCCAGACCAACCTCCTCCCCCAGCTAAAATTCAAAATCAGATTACACGGCCGTAATGTTGGAATTCACCACGGACTTCAACCGAAGCAACACCAGAGCCGACAGCTCGTGTAAAATGAGGTTCAGATTGACACCAGACATTTGATAGCTTGATAGTTCAGTTGAAAGCACAAGCAACAGTTATTTACAGCATGAATTGAATGTAACGGTTTGGGGAAACTATTAAATCTGTGGCATAAGTTCCAATTTAAGTGGCTGCTATTCTGTGCTAAAATGACTTTGGATTGCAGAACCCTTTGTTTTCATAATGTAGAAATTCCCAGATCTCTAGCAACAACTAACTTACGCCAGCAACAAATGTAGTTCCTGTTTTTTTTCTGCTGCCCCCCCTCACATGCATTCTACTGGGGGAACAGCCATCTTTATCCATCTGGAGGCACTGCCCCACAGTCCACAGAGCACTTTAGCATGGATCTTTTTTTAACCATCTGACAATAGCAACGTTGTGGTAAAAGTACCAGTCATTTGGGTACCACATGCATTGAGACACATGACTTCATCACCAAAACTTGGCGGGAGCAGCACTTCAATGAGACATGCCAGGAGTAAAAAGGCCAACCCTCCTCTCCCTCAGTACTTTCCACGCACACACCCCCCCACCCACCTTCCTTAAGATTCTCCTGCTGAATCCACTGCAGCATCCGTGACCTCTAGGGACAGGGAGGAGGTTTCATAAACGAATTCCAGAGGCATAGGGTATGCCACATTATATGGAAAAGAGTTATCGTGGTACTACCCAGCGAAGGATTAAGTGAAGACTTGAACCTCATCAGAATTCTCCCACGCCTATACCAGCCATCTGCAGCATACATACAGTATTTCACAAAAGTGAGTACACCCCTCACATTTTTGTTAATATATCTTTTCATGTGACAACATTGAAAAAAAAAATGACACTTTGCCACAATGTAAAGTAGTGAGTGTATTAAAAGACATTAATGGCTGTGTATTGAGTTATTTTGAGTGGACAGCAAATTTAAACTGTTATACAAGCTGTACACTCACTACTTTACATTGTAGCAAAGTGTCATTTCTTCAGTGTTCCATGAAAAGAGAATAAAATATTTTCAAAAATGTGAGTGGTGTACTCATTTGTGAGATACTGTACCAAGGCAGGCGTGTTTAGCAGCTGCTGGAGCAGAAGGATATATATCTACAACCCAGCCTCATGTCCACAGTCTTAATGTCAGTTTGCAGCTGCTCCCGTTGCAGATCATGTAATCTGCCGCCTTCTGTAAATTTTTGGCCTGTACTTCACCCCACTGATAACCAGACACCATTTTGCCCCTGCATCGGCATGTAGAATGCATTAGTGTAACAAAAATCCAATTTTCTCTTCCGTTCATTGATGGACACCGCTCCAGAATCTTCTTGACCATTGAGATGTCCCAAAGCAGTGTCAAAACATGAGGGGTGGGGGGGGGGGGGAAAAAAAAAGCAGAAATAAATCCCCAAAAGGCTAAACACAGCCAACCAAGTAACATGGAGCTCAACCAGGAACAACTGGAGCTCACCTGAAAAAAATAAAAATAAACACCCTCAAAAAGGAAGGCTAATCCTCTCAAACGGTGGCCTGCAAAAGGTTGCGGCCAAAAGCAGCATCCGCAAATGCCAGCACACCTATTGTATAAAATGTTATAAAGGGGGCACAGATAACCAGGAGGCCGCCAAGCCAACCTGCACCACTAACTGACAGAAGGCCCAAAAGACCCTAAGTGCCCACGAAGAAAGCACCTTAACAGGGAACGGAGAAACCCGGCTCTTGATAGAATAGGCCTGCACCATTGCCCATCTTGTCCATCTGGAAATGGCCTTGGCAGACAACCACAACCCTTTGCTTAAGGACAAAATCGTAAGGCTGATTTCCTAAACTACTTGGTTGCCGCAAGGTACACCCTGATCGCCCGACCCGCATCCAGAGGGTGCAGGGCAATCACCTTAAGATGTATAGGCTTAGAACACAGGGAAGGCAACACAATGTCATCAATCAGATGGAAACCAGAAACAACCCTAGGAAGGAACGACTGACAAGTGTGAAGCAATACCTTATCTCTGTGAACCACCAGGTAAGGGGATTCAGGATAAGACAACACCGCCAGCTCAGACACCCTGCGTGCAAAAGTAATAGCCACCAAGGCTGCTACCTTCTGGGACAATGTAAGCAGAGGAACCTCGCAAATATTTTCCAAAGACGGGTACTGGAGAACTGACCGCACCAAATTGAGATCCCGTGGAGGCAACAGAGACGGTACTGGGGAGCCAAGTTGCGAACTCTAAAAAGGTGTGAACCAAAGAATGTGTAGCCAAAAGGGACAGCAAAAGACAACCGCCAAGGCCAAAAAAACAGGCCCTGATGGTACCCAAGGCCAGGTGCTGCTCAAAACCTAATTTTGAGGAATGCCAAAATTCGAGCCATCGTAAAGGAACAGGGGAACCCCAAGGGACTCACACCACGCAATGTACGCCTCCCAGTGCAATGGTAAAACCTTCCTAGGAGGTAGATTTTTTTTAGTCTTTTACAGTGTGGGATCACGGATTCAGACAACCCCCTTTCCTGCAACACATGGCCTTCAACAGCCAAGCCGTTAAAGCCAGCAACTTTAAAGCAGGATGGAAGCTTGGCCCCTGGGCCAATAAATCTTCTCTGAGAGAAAGTCTCCAAAGGGCATCGGCGACCAGCTATACCCATTGGCGTACCAAGACAGGAGAAGCCAGTCTGGAGCCACTAGGATGACTGAATCTCGCTTCTGCCTCGATCCTTCGCAGAAGATTTAGCAGAAGTTTTAGCGGGGAAAAAGCGTATATAAAATCAGAAGATACTGGCCCCAAGGAGACATCAGTGCGTCCAACGTTGGCCAGAGGATCCAGAGACTTGCCACAATTCTCTGTACCTTCCTGTTGAGATGAAAGGCCAACAGGTCCACCTTGGGAGTTCCCCACCGGAGACCCAGCTGAACCTTAGAATGCCGGCTACATCCTGAGCCACCAGGACGCCGCTTGTGCCCCGCTGGTGAGAGAAATACGCCACAGCCGTGGCATTGTTCGATAGATCCTTACCTGGCACTCCTGAAGGCAATTTGTCCAATGAGCCAGACAAATCTTATCGCCCGAAGTATAATCAGGTAGTCTTGACTCCCCCAGAGTCCAGACCCCTTGAGCACAACCATGCTCAAAATGCCTCCCCCACCCAGACAGGCTGACAACCGCAGGGACCAACGTCCAGTACAGGGGAAGGAAGGATTATCTAGAGACTGTGGATCCTTGTCCCACTTGGCAAGAATCTCCCTTGGTAAGCGTCCTTGATGTGGGAATGCCACTACTGTACTAATAGACCCTATTCGGAATGTCTGTACCCGCACAAGCGGTTCAAAGCCTTGAGGTCCAGGATTGGATGTACCTTGCCTTCCCTCCTGAGAACTAAACAGTTTTGACTAGAAACCTTGAAAATATTCCAATTTTTAAAAAGGAACAATAATCCCTTGTAGTAGAAAGACTTGCAAAGCCCTGAAGAGACCCCGCAGCCGTCCTGGGGACGAACGCAGATTGGAAGGAAAGAACCTCACAGGAGGATAAGACCGAAACCCGATCTTGTAGCCAGACCGGATCAGCTCGTGGACCCACCTATCTTGAATGAGGAAGGTCCATGGGTCTGGAACAAAGCAAAGACGTCCCCCCACCTCAGACATGGGAGAGGGCGCCCCTTAAGGCAGAAGAGTGTTTGTCTGCAAGAACTCGCTCTCTGTGAAGGGACTCCTCGCCCCTGGCAGCCTGTGGAAGAAGAGTACTCTTTCCCCCCCTCCCCTGTAAGACCCTTAAGGATATCATCCAGCATGATCCAAACAGGCGATCCCACAAAAAGGGGAGAACAGATAAGGCCATCTTGGAAGACTGGTTCGCAGACCAGCATTTCAGCCATATGATGCGCCAAAGGACCACTGCTGTCATGGACAGCCTAGAAACCAAGGGAGCCGCATACAGAGGAGGCACCACAGACAAAACTGTAACCCCTAGACCAACTGGCTCGCCAGTTCGCAAGGGCAGAGGGAAGCTGTGCAAAACCTTTGCCCACTCCGGTAAAGTCAGGGACACCAATGCTATGGTGAACACTGGCCTAAGGACCGAACCGGCCACAGGAAACATGTGGTGGACCAAAGAATCGGCTCTCCCTTCAAAGGGGTCTTTAAAAGCCGGAGACTCCTCTAACAGAATTAAAGTGGAGTTATTCAGCCTGGAACCCTGAATATCCACCACAGGTGGGACTGTCCACTTTCTTTTTTTTTTTTTTTTTTTTTTTTTAAACAGGGACTCTTCAAAGGGATACCGTTTAGCAAAAACGCTTAGGCACCGATATAATGCGTTTCGGTCACTGACTATTTTTTTCAAGTAGGTGGAAAAAGGAGGTGCGGGTACCAAAAAGGAAGACGGGCACCTCCAACGCAGCAGCAGCTGCATCCTCCAATTTTTAAAGTTGCCCACACTGATCCAATCAGTGCATCCACCAGCGCCATTGCATGCGCGGCTGCAGTAGAAGAGGAAACATCCTCACTATCAGAGCACTTGAAGTGTGTGGACACAGACCCAGAAGGGTCGCAACGTACTAAGCTCACCCTGAAACAATCAGGATTGTTGCCTAGACACAAAACAGGCAGATGAGGGTCACCGACTGCGATCCCACAAACAAAAAAAAAAAAAAACAAAAAAAAAGGGGGGTAAATCACCCTCCGAGCCCCTCCATAGAGGCCTGCATGAAAATAAATGCCCCCCCTTAAAGGGAGCCGTCCGCCGTGACACGGACGCGCAGGCAAGGTACCCAGAGGGTCTGCAGAGATAAGGGGGGGTGCCTTTGCGGCACAGATCCCATCCAAGGGGAGACGGGTGACCACAGGACACTCACCGGGGGCCTAAATTTCTGAGGGCGCCCCAGCCGCCTGGGCGCGAAGCCCACCAGAGCCGATTGCCCAGGAACGAGAGAGAGGACGGATGCCCAAACGAAGAGTGGTGCTCCGATCCCACAGATGTGAAGCCATCCCCTTCCCCATCCCTAACACCCCCCCCCCCCCCCCCAAGAGAAAATTGGTCAGCAGCAGCCCCAAAGGACGCCCCCTTTAAGAGCACATGGCAAAAGCTGGCTCGCAACCTCCGGGGGGGGGGGGGGTAAGGAGGGGGGGAACCTGGGGACCCCCCGTCCCAGGCAGGGGCCCACATCCACCCCAAAACCCGCAAGGGGAAGAGGGGGGGGGGGGGGGAGAAACACTACTTACCATACTATGGCAGGAAGTGGGAGTATACCCCCTGGGACTGCCCCATAGGCGTGGTAAAGCCTTTTCCTCTTGTATTCCAACAGTGCGTAAATTAGATATAAAGTGCACCGTGCTGCGTAAACCAAAATACCGTGCAAATATTGCCTTTATAAAGTGCTAGGCCGCGCCAGATGACGTCTTTGTGACGAAACGCGTAGAGCGGAGCTTACATCGTCAACAGCATTTCCGGTTAGGGGAGCGCGGACCGTGGAAGTGTCCCTGCGTTTCCCTGCTGAATAGCGTGTATCCAACTGTGAGTTTACTGCTTTTTTGTTGAACTTTTACCCTGCATACTACACCATGGGGGATCCCCTGTTTGTTCTGAGCCCACCAGACCCTACGGACCTCCAGGGAAGGGACTAACAGCCGATCCTGCCACGGACACCAGGGAAGCCCAAGACAACACTCATAGCCAGCACCCCTGTCAAAAGGGGAATTCGGAAGGGTGAGTGCAGTACCTAGTGGGGTGTCACGGGTATAGGCACTACCAGCACCCTCACCGAAACCGGTCATTCCACGCCGGCAGTAACTGGTACTCACGGTTGGGCATAGAGCACTGGGAGTAATCTCGTCACTAATAACTTTCACATTATTTGTATTTATATATTTTTTTCTCACACCCATGTGTACAACTATTAATTTTGAGCACTTATAGAACCTCTGGATAGAGGATTTCACATTATTATTGATAGTACAATGTACTATCTACACTACTAAGCACATTTAATTAATAAAGCCTGCAAGACACAACCGAGCACTGTTAGAGATCCTTTTTGTTGCACTGACACCTAGCACTTTATGAAGGCATTATTTGCACCGTATTTTGGTTTACACTGCACTTTATATCTAAATTATACACTGTTGGAATACATTAGGAATATGTGTATATTTTTATTGAGTTTATGAATTATTGAGTATGGTAAACTATCAAGCGTAGCCAAAACTCTCCCACACACTGCAAAGCACGCAAGTACATTCATTTTTTCAGAGCAGGTAGCGCCATATACCAACAACACTTTTCATCTATTTGACCCCTGGATTTCCAGGGGTAGGTTGGTGGCAGCTTATACCTGACGGTTACACATAGATACTCAATAGCGCTGGTCACACTAAAGTTTATAAAGCTGGTTTCCTGCCTAGTGTCCTACTCCTGTAGGGGGCAGCATAACCCAATTGTCAAGATTCTGGAGCTGTATCCGTCAATGAACGAAAGAGAATATATATCACAACATGCATACACACACACACACACACACACACACACGGGTGTCGCAGCCAAAATCCCCCCAAATATGAACCTGACTGGGCTGCTGCAGCTGTATTTCAGGTGAAGCCAAAATTTAAATTATTTACACATCCAAAATAGGTTTCCAAAATACGGTGTAAGTGACTGAAAATCTAACCATTTTGTAATACCACATTCAGTTTAAAAAGACATCTCCCAAGCATGAACAGGTTCACTTTTTTTCCCCCTAGGTAACCCTCAACGTCACATTATAAAGAGGGACTATTCTCCACTGTACTGCATTTTTAAAATTTGTTTGCTTTGTTGAAGGTCTTCCATTGCTGTGCCCAGATTACCAAGTCTGTTTGGCAACAGCTTGCCAATTATCCCCAATAGTAATCCTTTAAAAAAATTCACTGACAAAACTAAAATACATGATATGCACGATTTTACTAGATTAGATGGCAGTTATTTGATGAAAGCAGACTGCCACGTGCTGTATCCATTGATCGTCTGCTTTTTCAAGATGTCTGCACAGAGCTTAAAGCCAAATCAAGGCTTCCTGGGCAACAGGAATTTCACTTTCAGAGAGATACACTATAAGGTTCTTATACTTAAATGCTCCTACTTCAACCTTGAAACTGCTCATGTGGATATTGGATACAAAAACCACCAACTCTGAGAAAAAGGAACATGGTGGCATACATCCTTGCCTAGTATTTTTCACAGTTTATCTGGCAGTTACAATTTTTTTTGCAACAGAACTAGTTGCACTTTAGTTTTTTCTTTTAAAATGTTGCTGCCCTAAAATAGGTTTACAAACTGATAGTTGTATTCTGTTTTACCCAATTTTAGTACACCACAGGCATACAGATATGTTTGCAAACAGTAGACATAACCTATGTCCTAAAATGCACATTAATCCAATTTAAGAAAATGGCTGTAAAATGGAGATGGCCTGCCCAGCCCTTTAATCAAGTGGCAACAGTGCGTTGACTGAAATAGAATTTCAAATAGGTCAATTTCAGCATATCAGATTAATGTGCAGTAATAAAAAGAAAACAAAAAAACTTTTTTATTGCTGATGAGGTGCCTGCTAAAAAAGGCTTCCCTATTTGTCCAAGCGTTTCCTAAAAGGATCGTACACATGGGCCGAATGTTGGCCTGCATCCTCAGGTTCAATAAAAACCAACAGACATTCGGGCTGTGTGTATAGGGAAGTCGGCTACACCAAGTCCATTTACCTGAAGACTGATGATATCTGCATCACAGCTGACTATCTCTTCCATGATCCCTTTCTTCCGATACTCCCAGTTTAATGCCCAAGAAGGGCAGTAGCCATAGAGCTGCCGAGTAGCATATTTATCACAAAGTACATTGTAGCACATTACTGTGAAGGAAACTGAAACATAAAATGAAAAATTAAGCATTTCCTGAATGTAAGCTGGCACTTAGAACCAAGAAAATACATTTCAACAGTGTTTACAGTCAAAATTATGCTCTTTATTAAAAGTTAACCACTTCTAGACCGAAAGGATTCGCCCCCCTTAATGACTGACCAGGCCATTTTTTTCAATTTGGCACTGCGTGATTTTAAGTGACAATTGCGCGGTCATGCAATGCTGTACCCAAACAAAACTTACGCCCCCCCCCCCCCCCACAAACGGAGCTTTCTTTTGGTGGTATTTGATCACATCTGCGCTTTTTATTTTTTGCGATATTAATAAAAAAATCGAAAATTGAGGAAAAGAAAAATGACATTTTCTACCTTTTCTTATAAATAATATCCAATATACTCAACTTTGTCATACATTTAGGTCAAAATGTATTTAGCTACAGGTCTGACAAAAAAAATCTCAATAAGCGTATTTTTATTGGTTTGCGCAGCTTTTACTTTCTGACTGCCTATCTCATTTCTTGAAGTGCTAAAATGGCAGGGCAGTACAAAAACCCCCAAATTACCCCTTTTTGGAAAGTAGGCATCCTAAGGACTTTCCTGAGGGGCATGTTGAGCCCATTGAATATTTAATTTTTTTGTCACAGGTGTTTGAAAAATAACAAAAAAAAAAAAAAAGTTTTTTTTTTTTTTTTTTTTTTACACAAAGTGGTCATTGAAATAATATATTGCTCACGCATGCCATGGGTATATATGCAATTACACCCCAAAATACATTCTGCTGCTTCTCCTGAGTACAGGGATACCACATGTGAGACTTTTTTTTTGCGGTGCAATCACCTCCTACAGCACTGCCATGATAGATTTCCATATATATATATATATATATATATATATATATATATATATATATATATATATATATATATATATATATATATATATATATATATATATATATATATATATATATATATATATATATATATATATATATGCTGAGAGCAAACGCTATTGCTGTCAGAATATATAAATCAGTGTGGCAGGTGATGGGCATACCTGCAAGGCAAACAATGGTTAACAATAGGGATGCACCGAAATTTCGGCCACCGAAATTATCGGCCGAAAATGAGCCTCTCATTTCGGCCGATAATGGGTTAACAGTGCCGAAATTAATATGACCGCCGTGAGGAAGGAGGAGGGCGCAGCGCAGGGCAGATTTTAAAAGTCCCGCCTCTGGCCGGCCGCCTGCCTCTCAATGACGTCCCTACTACTATGATCTCTGCATTAATGAATGGACATACCAGGCGGGAGGGCGGGGCGAGCGGCCGCTAATAGATAGAACTGTGTGATCCTTCCTGTCAGCTCAGCGGGACTGTGACTATGTGTGAATGAGATCTGATCTGACCCCGGACGGGGGGGGGGGGCAGGGGGAGCGGCCGCTAATAGCTGTAACTATGTGAGCTTCACTTCCTTGTCAGCGGAGATACATGCCTGACAAGGAAGTGAAAGGCTCACATAGTTACAGCTAATAGCAGCCGCTCCCCCCGCCCGGCCGGTGTCAGGTCAGATCAGATCTCATTCACACACAGTCACAGTCCCGCTGAGCTGACAGGGAAGGATCACATAGTACTATGTATTAGCGGCCGCTCGCCCCTACCTCCCGCCCGGACTGTCAGGGAATTGAAGAGAAGTGAAGCTCACATACTGACAGCTATTAGCGGCCGCTCGCCCGCCCGGTGTGTCAGTTCATTCATGTACAGATCGTAGTAGTAGTGACATCACCGGGAGGAGGGCGGCCGGCCAGAGGCGGGACTTTTGAATAATGGACACAGTGACTGGAGGAGTGAGTAGGAGAGGGACGCTGAGGCTGAGGAGGGGAGGAGGGAGGAGGAGGGGGGGGTGATAGCTGAGGTAGCTTACCATTGGTATTTGTATCAATTATGCAGCATGAGGGGGTTAATGTATTGTCACTGCTGCATTAGTGACCGACCAGTGGCAGTTAATTAACCCCTTTGTGCTGCATTAGTGCAACCAGTATCAGTGCAACCAGTGTTAATTAACACTGATACTGGTTGCACTAATGCAGCACAAAGGGGTTAATTAACTGCCACTGGTCGGTCACTAATGCAGCAGTGACAATACATTAACCCCCTCATGCTGCATAATACAAATACCATTGGTAATTAAATTACCTTCTTGCCAACCCATCACAGTACATATACTGTGACAGGGTGGCAGCGACAGGTGTACGTCGCTGCCTGTTTTTTGGCGTAAGCCCCTGTTCTATTTTAAATTTTTTTGGGGGAAAAAGTCATTTTCGGTTTCGGTTTTCGGCCAATGGCATCCTGCATTTTCGGTTTCGGCCCAAAATTTTCATTTCGGTGCATCCCTAGTTAACAATAAAAATAAAACATTACATTATAATAGCACAGAATGTTGGTATCTGAAAAGTAAAAAATGGTTAACAATGAAAAACAGTAACAATAAAACATTACAGTATAACACTATATTTTAAAGTACAGTAAAAGTAGAAGTAGAAGAGTAGAGTAGTAACAGAGAATTAACTCAATAAAACGACAACTGTTTTTGGCTTTTTTATTTTATTTTTGTAACTTTTTTTTTCACGATTTTTTTTGTTCCCATAACTTTAAAATGTACCAGGTTAGGGTCTCTCAAAAAGCGATCGTCATCGAACATCTTTCGAGACCCTGTTTAAGTGTGCCCTAGACTGTGCCGTGCCCTATACTAATATTCCACTAGTGCGTGGTAGCGAGGAAACAGTCCCCGATACAGAGACCAGGTTGGCCAGGACAGGAGGGATAAAAAGTACGGGTGTCACGCCTAAATCCGCGTTTCCTACAGAAACATCTTCTTTGGGGTGCTAATGGGTAGGGGTACTTGGGAGGACATACGGAAAATGCCTCTCATGCAGCCGGCTCACTGCACGAGAGGCAGTATGGGAAATTGGACCACAGCTCCTCCTGGATACAGAAGGGCTCTGATGATCTCTTCCTGGAATTGTAGGAAGGATCCACTTCGTCCTGATGCTTTGTATAGCACAGAGCGTTCAGCAGAGCCAATTGAAATAAAACAGACACTTTTTTGTACCAGTGTCTGGTCTTACGTATGGGCAATTAAGTACGGCGCCATCTGGACGTTGAAGTCCACCCCTCCCATGTTAAGGTTGTATTCGTGGACGCAGAGGTGCTTCTCAACACCACCAGTCACTGTTGGAATTTGTAAGGTCGTGTCTGCGTGAATGGAGGACAGAACTAAAGCATTCCGTGTATCCCTCCCACTTCACTGCAAGCTGTTTTCAAGCAGGCTCTCTCCCCCTGTCTAAGTCAGGTATCTAAAAGCCTTTGGGGGAAGCCCCGGCGATTAGGTCGCACGGTGCCATATGCGCCAATTTGAAATTCAAGTAGGTGACTAAAAATTGGCACACTTGTGTAAAAGTTGGCCATGTATAAATGGTACCCCTTTCCGAATAAGGGTGACACCAAGTCCCAAACAACCTTGCCGCTGCTCCCTATGTAGTCTGGGTAGTTGGGGGGCTCCACAGTGCTACCTTTGCCCTCATAAACACAGAAACTACATGTATAGCCTGTGGCCCTGTCACAGAGCTTATACATCTTGACCCCGTATCTACCATGCTTGCTGGGGATAAACTGCTTGAAAGCAAGGGGACCAGAAAACAAAGTGGAGTTCCACTCAAAAGTGGAACTCCGCTGATCTGCTCCCCCGCCCCCCCCTCCGATGCCCCATTTGGCACCTTTCGGGGAGGGGTGGGATGGGTACCTGTTTTTGACAGGTACACTTGCCCACTTCCTGGGAGACAGCGCTGCGGCGCTGTCCCTCGGAAGTTCGGCCCCCTCCTTTTTCCTCCGCCGCTGGGCCAATTACAAAGCGCAGCCGGAAGGCTTCACTGCCGGGTTCCCTTACTCTGGATGGCAGCGGCACCTGAGAGCCAATACGTAAATCGGCTTTTGGTGCTGACATTGCGGGCTCCCTGGACAGGTAAATTCTACTATTTAAAAGTCAGCAGTTAAAATATTCCTAGCTGCGTCACCAAGTGATACTGGAGTGCTGGTTTCACTATGACCAGGATGTACTAGACCGCTGGTGCTTGCCAGTTCATCAGAAGGTTGAGCAGCACTAGTACCGACACACTCTGCTTCATACAAGAACCCTGCGATTGTTGCACCTAAGCAACAGAAAAACGGGGTCGGGTACGCCTGACCTTTGTAGGGACCACTCCGTCGTCAGAGCCATCTGTCTGCCTATCTCATTGCCGCTGTCGTCTACAGGTTCATATACTGACCCTGATTCTGGCAGGGAGGCTTTCCCATCGCTCTCATCTGTCATGGTCAGTATCCTGTAGGCCTCTTCACTAGTGTAACTCTGTTTGGACATTTTGGCCAATAAATTTACAGGTACCTAGTGTGACTCACAGGTAAAAAAGCACCTGGTTGTCGAGGATTGTTTGAATCGCTACAAAAAAAAAAAAAAAAACTAATAGTGCTAGCCGCGATCAGGCTGACTCTGCTAACACTGCGGTTTTGTGTGTTGTGTTTTGGAAGTGACAATCTATTGATTACTGCACTTGCTTGGGTGGGGTGGGCTGGTCGGATGGGGTAAACGTAGGTGCTGGCAGGTGTCACGGTTGATCCTGACAACGCTGCGTTTTGGGAACCCTAAACTATGGGGGACGCTAGTATAGTTCTGATCAGACCAAAGATATTGATCCGTTCAGACACTAGACTAGTAATAGTGTTTGGTGTGTGTATTTGTGTCACTGGCAATCAAAGGGTTAAAAAAAATTCTAAATATGCGGCGGGGATCTGACGCTGTCCTAGATTGACGCCAACTAGCAATAATGCTAACTGATGTCACCTGTGACACTAATATAGTGATCAGAAAAAAAGATATGTACACTATAAAAAGTGACACTGACAGGGCGATGAAGGGGTTAAATCTTTTTTTGGGGGGTTTGCGGATACCCTAAACCTATTTGGGACAGAAACTGTCACTAACGCTAAACAAAGTCATACTATTACAGCAATCAGCAAAACAGCTAAATACTGTATATAGTGTGCACTGTGACGGAGTAAAAGGGTTAAGGGGGGGGGGGGGGGGGTTATCAGGGGGTTAAACGTGCCTGAGGTGGTGTAAGTGTAGTGCTTGGTGTACTCCCGGTTACATGCTGTCTCCTCAAGCTGGAACCGAAAATGGCTCTACGAGGGGAGACAGCAGCATTTCCTGTGCCCGTGAGGGGAGAGCATCTAACCGTGAGTACACCAACCACTACACTTACACCACCTCAGGCACATTTAAAACTGCGGCGGGCAGTTGGGAACAGGTTACTATAAGGACTCTAGCATATCTAAGTGCAGGTGTATCTGCAGGAATTTCTAGTTGATGAGAAGGAACTACCTGTAATAAAAGTCTCGTTATCAGCACCCCAATCTTCAGCAGTAGTATATGCAGTACAATATAAGAGGATGTATACCCCCGTGTGGTGCAACAAGGCTTACCTATAGGTACTGTAAATATCTCCTAAGCTTGGACCGGTTAGGAGATATTATTATTTACATTGCATGCAGCTGACGACGTCATTGGTGCATGCGCTCTGAAGGAATGGCCGCCTGTGCTGTTTCTAGTCCTGTGCGGTGACCGGCGGATCCCGCACATGCGTGACATCACACGGATGCGGCCAGTAGCGTACTTTGAAACTGCCAGACCCGGAAGGAAAACAGGCGAAGATGGATGCAGCCTCCGGCGGGGATGAAGCCGGCTTCATTTGCAGGTAAGTGTCACATTATGTGCTAGTTTTTTTTTTACAGGCTTTACTTCCTCTTTAATGTTTGTCAGTACATGTTGAACTAATTTTATTCATCAAGCATTTTATCAGGGGTTCTGTGTACTGAATTTAAACACATAGCACCACCTAGTGGTTTTAAAACAATTATGGATTACTATATTGGATTACACTTGACAGCATGTGATCATTTGGGTTAGCAAGGAAACACCAACTCCAGCTGCTATTTTGGACAGAAAGGTATGGAGTCTTAAAACTTTGTAAAGAGTTTACCAACATCTGCATCATCACTGTGTGGGAGAGGCAGGGAAATTGACTTACTCTTATGGTCTATCCCAAAGAGAATGGTCAACAGGAGAGGAGCTCCACCTGATAAAATTCTCAGGAGGTTCTTACCCTTTTCTGCACATTCCAACACTATTGGGCCTTTTTAGAGTGGAAATGTGACACTGCTGTTACTATACTCACATACTCCACACCAAAACCTTCAACTTATGGCTCATTCCTAAAAACACAGGCTGCAGTGTACAGCCTGTGTTAGAGAACAGAGTTCTTTGCTTAACCTGTTGCCAACCACCCGCCGCAGATTTACTCAGTAAGGTGGCTCGACTGCGTGAACCGACGTAACCAAGTCGGTCCCGCACGCCGACCCTGCGATGTTCTGATTCCATTCAGAACCGATCAGTCATCAGGTCCAGGCCAATGATTTTTGTCCTGGACCTGGTGATCGGTTCTGACCAAATGCAGGTCGTCCTGTGCCTCGGTTCTGACCAACTGCAGGTCGTCCTGTCTTCTCTCCTGGAGCCCTTATCAGTTCCAGCGTGAGAAGAGGGAACATCTAGCATAAGTACACATAAGCACTACACTGACACTAGTACACATAGGCACACATTTAACCCCCTGATTACCCCCCCCCCCCCCAGTGAACCATTTCACTCCCTGTCACAGTGTACAGATAATTTACTGATGCAAGGAGGAGAGGAGAGATTGGCGCAATCAGATGGTCAGAACTGCGTGCAGTATCTATGCATAGAGCAAAATATGGCAAGGTGGGCTTCGGTACACAAAGTCCGGTGTGGCTTGCTATACACTTCGATGGCTGCCTCCAGTGAAGGGTGAAGTAACCCTGTATGATCCAAGACAAGAAGAGAGAAGACCGGGCGCCGATCTAAGTGTAGCAATAAAACATTTATTAACAATAGAAGGAGTACTACTCACAGGAGTACGATAAAAACAGGCATCTCAATAGACGGCCTGAAGAAGGAGCGCATGCTCCGCAACGCGTCGCCGTTTGAGCACACAGAGTCGACCAGGAAGTGACATCACGGCCCTCCATCCTACGGACTCACGCTGCCAGACCACCACAGAGCGATCAGCTCGTCCCGCACCAGGAGACTGCAGCTTATCCCCCGCAGCACCAGCTCCGACAGGACCTCGGGAGGACCCCCTGGACGAACTCTGCACACCCACCACTCTATTGAGATGCCTGTTTTTATCGTACTCCTTTGAGTAGTACTCCTTCTATTGTTAATAAATGTTTTATTGCTACACTTAGATCGGCGTCCGGTCTTCTCTCTTCTTGTCTTGGATAATTTACTGATCACTGTATTAGTGTCACTTGTGACTTCAGCTAGTGGTTGTTAGAGGTAGTCCCAGATAGGGGATATATGGCAGGTAGCCTAAACCGAAGATTTAACTCCCTGATCACCCACAGCGTCCCTATTATAGTGTACAGAGCTTTTTTCTGATCACTGCATTAGTGTCACAGGTGACGTTAGTTAGCCTTAACAATCGTTAGCGTTAATCCAGGTTAGCGTCAGGTTGCCCGCCACATATTTAGTAATACATTTTAACCCTTTGATTGCCAGTGACACACACTAAACACCTCCATTACAAGTATAGTGTCTGAACAGATCAATCTCTTTGATCAGATCAGAACTATACTAGTGTCCCTAATAGGCAGCATTAGCAAGATCGGCCCGACACCTGCCAGAGCCTGCGTTTAGCCCCTCTGCCCAGCCCCTTTAAAAATGCAGTATCAGATCACTGTCACTTCGGATACACAGCACACAAAACTGCAGCGTTCGAATAGTGAGGCCTGATATGGCCCTTGGTAGCAGTTCAAACAGTCCTTGACAACCAGGTACTTTTTTTTTTTTTAAAGATATGTTTTTTCATTTTATAAAACCAATTACACACTAGCATAATGCAGCGTGCAATGTACAAACACCACTCAAAAACTAACCCCATCAACAATTTGGCTCTCCGCTCCTCTCCCCTGCAAGGTTATCCTATGTGCAGTTTAAAGACAGTGATTACATTTAAAGTACACAACTTCGCCTACAGTTTCACCATAAGCAAGTATGCCATTTGTCAAAAATTTTTATATTAGTTGCAATTCAGGAGTAAGGGTCAGAGGACAGGCAATCTACCGATCCCATATTTTGTGAAATGTTTTCTTTTCCTCTTCTCAAAAGGTAAGCTTATATAGCGGAAGGGAGTCATTGACCAGTTTTAACCACAGAGATTCTTAAAGAGATCAATTCCTTCCATGAAAATAGTAGGGACTTTGCATAAAAGTAAAGAATATGGATCAATCTCTTAGGACTAGAAGGGATGGCCAGATCCCCAAAGATACCCAGCAGACAGTTTTTAGGGTTCATAATGTTTGGCAGGCCCAGTGCAGATGATATGGAGTATTTATATCTCTCCAGAACTCCTGGACTAAAGGACACATCCAGAAGCAGTGGAGAAAGTCAGCATCCAGATCGCAACCCCTAACACACTTGTCCGACTGAGATATTCCCATCTTAAAAAGTCTAGCAGGAGTGAGATTTGAATGGTGGAAAATTTTAAGTTGTATAATGCGATCTCTAGAGGATATCACTGAAGTACCATATGTATCACTGAATTCAGACCAGTCTGATTCTGTAAGGAGTATATCCATATCTGCTTTTTTTTACCTGTGAGTCACTAGGTACCTATAAATTTATTGGCCAAAATGTCCAAACAGAGGTACACTAGTGAAGAGGCCCACAAGATCCTGAGCATGACAGATGAGAGCAATGGGCAATCCTCACTGTCAGAATCAGGCTCAGTATTTGAACCTGTAGAGACCAGCAGCACCCTGACAGATAGCTCTGATGACGGAGTAGTGGTCCCTGCTAAGGTTAGGCATACCAGACCCCGTTCTTCAGTTGCTGAGGTGCAACAAGCGCAAGGTTCTTGTATGCAGCAGAGTGTCGGTACTAGTGCGGCTCAACCTTCTGGTGAACTGGCAAGCACCAGTGGCCTAGTACATCCTGGTCATAGCCAAACCAGCACTGCAGTAACACTTGGTGACGTGGCGAGTCCCATAAGTGCAGTTCAAGCTGGTGCAGTGGCTAGCACAAGTAGTGTCCCGCAGCCACCAATAATTCTAAGACAAGCCCGTAGAGCCCATAGTGTCCTTCCTGATGCGCTTGCAAATCCTGATGATTGGGAGCCCACCATTTCTGCAGCGCCCGTACTTCCCCCATTTACTGGTCAACCGGGAAGCAGCCAAATTTTACTCCCCTTGGTTTTTAGGAGCGGTTTTCCATGGAAGATCTGTACAGATCTATTGGGGACTAAAGCAATTTATATGCCGATCAATTCATTGCCGCAAATCCAAATTTGACCCTTGCCAGAGAGTTTGCATGGAAACATATCACCGTTTCTGAATTTAAAACCTTTCTGGGCCTATTCATCCTCATGGGCATTACTAACAGAGCGAGTTGCGGTCCTATTGGTCCACTGACCAATTCATTATATGCAGGTGTTCTCTGCTGCCATGGCCAGGACTAGACCTGAACAAATCTTGCGGTTCATGCACTTCAGTGACAATGAACTCAAGTCGTCCTCGGGGGGGGGGGGGGGGGGGGTGACCCTGGAAATGATCGGCACCACAAAATTCGGCCACTCGAAAATAACATCAACCAGAAGTTTGCAGCCTTGCATATGCCCCGACAAGCTGTCAGGGTTGATGAGTCCCCGATTAAATTTTCTGGCCGCCTTGCTTTCAAACAGTTTCTCCCCAGCAAGCATGCCAGATATGGGGTCGAGATGTACAAGCTCTGTGACAGGGCAACAGGCTATGCATGTAGTTTCTGGATTTACCAGGGAAGAGATAGCAATATGGAGCCCCCAAACTGCCCAGACGACATGGGGAGCAGTGGCAAGGTTGTTTGGGACTTGGTGTCACCCTTATTTGGAAAGGGGTACCATTTATACATGGACAATTATTGGAAAGGGGTACCATTTATACATGGACAATTATTACATAAGCGTGCCCCTTTATAGTCACCTTTTCGATTTTGGAATTGGCAGATGTGGCACTGAAGGATCTAATCGCAGGGGCTTCCCACAATGGTTTATAGATTCCCGTCTTAAACAGGGGGTGAGAGCCTGCTTTAAGTGTAATAAATTGCTTGCAGTGACGTGGAGGGACACATGGAATGTTTTCATTCCGTCCTCCTTTCACGCAGATACGAAAATCCAAATTGCAACGGTGACTGCTGTTGAGAAGCCACTCGGTGTCCACGAATACATAGTCAGGTTGAAAAAAAAATAAATAAAAAGGAAGACGTCCATCGGGCTCAACCAATAAACAAAAAACAGTAAAGAGAACTCAACCATACAATCCCATATACGCAATCCTTTACCTGCAGTTGATCCAGAGGAAGGCGAAAGACCCCAGCAAAGCATGATCCAATTTGCTACAGAAAGGGGAAAAAAAAAATCCTTCCTGATCCGCCGAGAGGCAACCAGATATTCCCTGGATCAACTTTACCTATAAAGATTAGTACCAAGTTATATTTACACCTAGGAAAGAATCCAGGCTTTTTTTTAAAGCAATCTAGTGAGCTAGCCAGAACCACCTCTGGAGGGAGTCTATTCCAGATTTTCACAGCTCTTACTGTGAAGAAACCTTTCCGTTTTTGGAGACAAAATATTTTCCTCTAGACGTAAAGAGTGCTCCCTTGTCCTCTTTGAGGACCTTAAATTGAATATCTCCACACCAAGTTCACTATATGGACCCCTTATGTATTTACACGTGTTGATCATATCCCCCCTTAACCAACTTTTTTCAAGAGAGAGAATAAATGCAGCTCCTCAAAACTTCTCATAGCCAAGCTCCTCCATGCCTCATCAGTTTTGGTTGCCCTTCTCTGCACTTTCTCCAGTTCCTCGATATCCTTTTTGAGAACTGGTGCCCAAAACTGAACTGCATATTGCAGATGAGGTCTTACTAAAGATTTGTACAGGGGCAAATTTATATATCTCCCTCTGGGGTCCATACCTCTGTTAACACAAGAAAGGACTTTGCTTGCTTTGGAAGGCGCAGCTTGTCATTGCATGCTATTAGGCTTATGATCTACCAGAACACCCAGATCCTTCTCGGCTATGGATTCCCCCAGTTCTACTCCCCCTAGTATGTATGATGCATGCATATTCTTAGCCCCCAAGTGCATAACTTTACATTTATCAACATCATTTGCCACATAGTTGCCCAATGAAACAGTGCATGGAGTTTGGCTTGTAAGTTGGAGACATCCTGTAAGGAATACAATCAACTACAAAGCTTGGTGTCATCTGCAAAGACTGAAATGGTACCTTTAATCCCAAACCTTATATCAAAAGATATTAAAAAGTAAGGGTCCCAACACTTAACCTCGGGGTAGACCACTGATAACCTTAGATCATTCAGATTAAGCATCATTAACCACTACTCTCTGAATTCTATCTTTTAGCCAATTTTCTATACATTTACAAACTTCTCTTTCCAAGCCTGTAGACTTTACCTTACACATTAGCCGTGTGTGGGGAACTGTGTCAAACGCTTTTTCAAAATTTAAGCATACTACATCCACAGCCACCCCTCTATCCATGGTTTTAATTACCTCCTCAAATCAGGTATTAAAACTTCTGTCTTTCATGAATCCATGCTGTTGCCTAAAATTTTTTTTTTTCCAGCAGGAACTATGTGGTCTTTCCAGTATCTTCCTGACTATAGAAGTTAAACTAACAGGTCTATAGTTACTTGGCGAAGACTTTGATCCATTTTTAAATATTGGTCCCACGCCAATTCAGTGGTACTATGCCAGTCCTTAACGAGTCCCTAAAAATTAGAAACAAAGGCTTTGAAATGACAGAGCTCAATTCTTTTAGGATCCGTGGTTGGATGCCATCTGATCCAGGTGCTTTATCCACCTTTATTCTGTCTAAATATTTCTGGACCATATCACTTTTGAGCCATTGTGGTTCATTTGGGGCGGTGTCAATACCATGCTCATTATGGTCATGCGCTCCCCCATGCTTTGTATACACAGAGCTAAAGTAAGTATTTAATAAATTTGCCTTCTCTTTGTCCCCAGTCACCCACTCCAGATTATAAAAATTGTCTTGCAATAGGTTTAAAAATGTTTGCCCTTTAACTGTTCCAGCAGTGCCATTACACCAGTCAGTCAATGTCTGGGTTGTTAACTCCCCCATTATTATCACTGTCCCAGCCCTTTCTATCTGTGCAAGGAGCTGAGTCTCCGCCTCAATACTGGGAGAGCCTATAACAAACTCCAATGATAATCTTTGTATTACGCACACCCATGTACATTTCCACCCATACTGCTTTAGACTCTTCACACTCTCCATCAATACAACCTTAACATGGGAGGGGTAGATTTCAGCGACCAAATGATGGCGCCGTACTTAATTGCCCATAAGGCCAGGACTCTGTGTCTGTAAACTTATTCCAATTAGCTCTGCTGAACGCTTATGTGCTATACAAACCATAAAGAAGAAGTGGATCCTTCCTAAAGAAGTGGATCCTTCCTAAAATTCCAGGAAGAGATCACAGCTTTTCTGTATCCAGAAGGTGCTGTGGCCCAAATTCACAATCCAGATGCATTTAGCCGGCTACATGAGGCATTTTCTGGCTGTCCTTCCTGTTATCCCTACCCAAAGAAGAGGTCGTGTCTGTAGAAAACGCGGCTATAGGCGTGACACCCGCTATTTATGTCCCTCTTGTCCTGGCCAACCTGGTCACTGCATTAGGAACAGATTCCGTCGCTACCACACACTAGCAGAGTATTAGTATAGAGTACAACACGGCACAGTCTAGGGCACACTTTTACACAGGGTCTCCAAAGATGTGTTTCGTATTTGAGACCCTAGCTTGAAACCGTTTTTTTACAGTTACAAAAAAAAAAAAAAAATTAAAAAATAGTTGTCGTTTTATTGAGTTAATTTTCTGTTCTTACTCTACTTTTACTGTACTTTATAATATACGGTTATACTGTAATGTTTTCTTGTTACTTTTTTTTCATTGTTAACTATAGTTTTCTTTGCAGATACCACCATTCTACTGTTTTACTGCACTGTATACTATTATTTTGTAATGTTTTATTGCTACTGTGTTTCATCGTTAACCATTATTTGCTTTGCAGGTATGCCCATCAGCTGCAGCACTGATTAGTTTATTCTGACAGCAACAGCGTTTGCTCTCAGCATATACGTAAATCAATGATTGCAGCGCTGTAGGAGGTGATTTCACCACCACAGAGAAAGAAGAAGAAGAGCATGTATGGAAAAGTATAGGGGATGGGGTGAATCTCCCCTATGCTTCGCCATATATTTAACACTTTCCTTGGCAGAGATTTCTTCATCCAGAGGAGGAATCTGCCATGTTCTTTTTTTGTCGTTCAGCCCATGGGCCGAATGAAAAAAAAATAAAAGAACATTGCATTGCATGAAGGCCCATCATTAGATGTGGGTGGATGCTGGGAGGTCTTACGGTGGGCATACCACACACTTTCTGGTATTATTTCAGCCAGCGGTCAGCTTTCATGTGAAAGCAATCCTAGCAGATAGACTGCTTTTACAAGCAGTGGGAGGGGACCCCCCACCCCCCCCCCACACCCCACGGTTTTCTCTGGCTCTCCTGTCCCACTGGGTAACCCGAGACCGCAGCCGGTGGTTCCATCAGCTGACCATAGAGCTGATTGGAGACCAGAATGGCTCCAATCATCTCTATGGCTTAAAATACCGGAAACTACGAGCATTTCATGACTTCCGTTTCGTGAGATATAAACAGCGCCATTGGGAGATTGGGAAAGAATCTTATCACATCAATCTTGGTTTGCTCAGATGCTTTAAGGGCAGAGTCCTTTTTTTAAAACAGTACCTCTCACTACTAATTGCTATCATAGGGGATATTTAAATTCCCTGTGAGAACAATAAAAATAGAAAGAAAAAAAAAAAATGGATTTTTGTAAGAACTTACCGTAAAATCCTTTTCTCTTAAGCTCATTGACAGACGTAGTCTTCTTGATTCTCAAGAGCTGGGTTATGTTGTCTCCGCAGGAGTAGGACTAGGCAGAATGACAAAACGTTCTGGCTCCACCCTAGGGGGCAGTCCCTGAGGGTATATCCTCCCTCTCTCTGCTACAGGGAATCAGTTCTGTTTAAAGCAGTACAGAGAAATTAACCCAACCCAACTCAATGATAGAGGGGCGGGTACTACGTCTGTCAATGAGCTTAAGAGAAAAGGATTTTACGGTAAGTTCTTACAAAAATCCATTTTTCTCTATCGCTCATTGACAGACGTAGTCTTCTTGATTCTCAAGAGCTGGGACATCCAGAAGCAGTGCCACAAATGAGGGGTGGGATTGACAAAATCAAATCCAATCTAGTAGGCCCAACCGGTGCCAAACTAGAAGTTTTAAAGGCTCATTATAAACAAAGAATGAGACTAAAGAAAAATTTTCCAACGGAAAAAACCCTCGAGGTAGACCACTGGTCTCCTCAAATTGCGGCCTGCAAAACCTTGCGGCCAAATGAGGCATCAGACGATGCCATTACATCAACTTTATAATGTTTAGAGAAGGTATGCACTGACGACCAGGTAGCCGCCTTGCACACCTGGACCACTGACGCCTGATGGCGAAAGGCCCATGACGCACTAAGTGCCCGAGTGGAGTGCGCCTTAACAGGGAACGGGGGCTTCCGACCCTTAATAGAATAAGCCTGCACTACCGTCTGTCTGATCCATCTGGAAATGGTCGCGGCAGATGCAGGCAACCCCTTTTTGGGTCCATCTGGGATCACAAAAAGTGAATCCGTCTTGCGAAACGAGTCTGTCGTTTTCAAGTATACCCTGATCGCCCGGACCACATCCAAGGAGTGCAAAGCAAATTCCCGAGGATGACTGGGCTTAGGACACAGGGAAGGTAATACAATTTCTTCATTCAGATGAAATTCTGAAACTACTTTTGGTAGGAAGGATGGATTCGGACGAAGAACCACCTTATCTCTATGAACCACCAGATATGGTGAACGACAAGATAATGCGGCCAGTTCTGACACCCTGCGTGCAGAAGTAATAGCCACCAAGAAGGCCACCTTCTGGGACAACGTGGGTAGAGGAATCTCCCTAATATCTTCAAAGGGAGGTTTCTGAAGAACCGACAACACTAAATTAAGATCCCAGGGGGGTAACGGCGCGTGCACTGGCGGAGCCAGATGTAGCACCCCCTGGATGAAATTCCGCACCAAGGAATGAGTAGCCAAAGGCTTCTGAAAGAAGATGGCTAATGCTGAGACCTGACCCTTGATAGTACTCAAGGCCAGTTTCTGCTCAACCCCTTGTTGCAGAAAAGCCAATATTCGACTAATCGAATAAGACCGAGGACGGAACCCCAAAGGTTCACACCATGCAATGTAGGACTTCCATGTGCGATGATAAATCTTTCTGGAAGTCGCTTTCCTTGCTTCAACTAGAGTAGGAATAACTGAAGCTGACAAACCTTTGTCCTTCAGCACCTGGGTCTCAATAGCCAGGCCGTTAAAGCCAGCGATCGTAAAGCAGGATGGAAGATCGGTCCCTGAGACAGTAGATCCTCTCTGAGAGGAAGTCTCCACGGGACGTCCGCCACCAGTCTGACCATGTCGGCGTACCAAGCTCGACGAGGCCAGTCCGGAGCTACCAGGATTACTGGGATTCCTTCCTCCTCTACCCTGCGAAGAAGTCTTGGCAGTAACGCGAGAGGAGGGAAGGCATACATTAGCTGGTATTGCCCCCACGGGGCGATCAGTGCGTCTGCGGTTTCTGCTAGAGGATCGCGGGAGCGAGCCACGAATCTCTGAACTTTCCTGTTGAATCGTGATGCCAACAGATCCACATCCGGGGTGCCCCACCGTAGGCACAACTGGTGGAAAACGTCTGGATGGAGGGACCATTCCCCCTGATCCAGGGTCTGACGGCTGAGATAATCTGCCTGCCAATTCTCCACCCCCGGAATGAACACCGCAGAGATTGCTGGAACAAATCGTTCCGCCCAGCGAAGAATGCAAGCCACTTCTTTGGCCGCTCGGACACTCTTGGTGCCCCCCTGGTGATTGACATAAGCCACGGCCGTGGCATTGTCCGACTGGATCCGAACCGGGCTGCCCTGGAGCTGCTCGGTCCAGTGAATCAGACAAAGTCTGATCGCTCTCAGTTCCAATACATTTATCGGTAATCTGGATTCTTCCGGGGACCAAAGTCCCTGGGCAGATAATTGACCGAGAATTCCTCCCCATCCGGATAGACTGGCATCCGTGGTCACTATCGTCCAATATATTGGCAGAAATGACTTTCCCTGGCTGAGCATTGGAGACCGAAGCCACCAAACCAGAGACTCTCTGGTCTGTTTGCTCAATCGTATCTGATTGTCCAGGGATTCCGGATTCCGATTCCATCTGAGGAGAATCTCTTGCTGAAGAATTCGGGTATGGGACTGGGCAAATGGGACTGCTTCGAATGAAGCCACCATCAACCCCAGAACCCTCATGCAAGTCCGAAGGGAAGACCAGCTGTTGGACAGTAACAACTGGACTGCTGATTGAATCTTTCGAAGTTTCCCTACCGGAAGAAACACTCTTGTCCTGACTGTGTCTAGAATTAGACCCAGATATTCGAGCCTCTGGGTGGGAACCAGAAAAGACTTTTGCTGGTTCACCAGCCACCCGAATTCCTGTAAAGAAATCATAGTAATTTCTATGTTTTGTAGCAAGGTCTGAGGAGACTCTGCATGAAGCAGAAGATCGTCTAGGTAACCTAGAATCGATATACCTCTTTGGCGCAGAAGTGCCAACATTGGGGCCAACACTTTTGTGAAGACCCGCGGAGCCGTGGCGAGACCGAAAGGTAACGCCACAAACTGATAGTGGTTCTCCTCTACGGAAAAGCGTAGAAAACGCTGATGTCCTGCGAAAATGGGAATGTGAAGATAGGCGTCCTTGATGTCTATGGACGCTAGGACATCCCCTGGATGCAGGAAGGCTGCTACCGTGCGAATGGACTCCATTCTGAATCTTCTTATGTTGACGAAAGAATTGAGTGCTCTTAAGTCCAGAATTGGACGCACTTTGCCCTCTTTCCTGGGTATTGTAAACAGGTTTGAATAAAACCCTTGAAACCGTTCTGTCCAAGGAACGTGGACTACCACTCCTTGTTGTAGTAGATCTGTGACTGCTCTCCGCAGATCTTCTAGACGATCCGGAGATAGTCGGATATTGGAAGGGAAGAATCGCGCCGGTGGGAGAGATCGAAACTCGATCTTGTACCCTGACTTTATGACTTCGCAAACCCATTTGTCCGGGATTCTGGAAGCCATGGATCCGGGAACCGGCGAAGACGTCCCCCCACCCCAGTTATGGGTGGGGGCGCACCTTCAGGCTTTGGATGGTTTATCTTCAGGTCTGGAGGGGGCGGGCTTTTGCTTGCCCGACCAACGACCCCTGACGCCTCCTGTGGGAACCTTGGAGGACTTAGTTTTTTCACCCGCTGGACGAAAAAACCTCTTGTGAGCAGAAAAAGAAGGCCCTCGTCTTTGACGAGTTCCTCTACCTTTAAAATTTTGCGGTAAAAAGGTGCTTTTTCCACCGGTGAGATCCTTAATGATCTCATCTAAGTTGGCTCCAAATAGACGTTCTCCTGAAAAGGGGATATTAGCCAATGCTTTTTTGGAACCTTGGTCGGCTATCCAACCTTTTAGCCACAGTGTACGCCTGAGAACCACTGCTGAGACTGATGCTCGCGCCATTAATGGAGTGGCGTCTAACGCCGCATCACATACAAACTGTAACCCCTGTATCATTTGTTCCAACAAATCTGATACCGCCTGAGGGACTTCTTCTAAGTCCCGGCGTAACCACTTGGTCCATTCAGTTACAGCCTGCGAAACCAGACCAATAGCAATTATTGGCCTGAAAGCTGATCCAATCAAGGAAAACATGGTGCGAGACATAGCTTCTATCTTGCGATCCACTGGATCTTTAAAAGACGGAGCGTGTTCTAAAGGAATAACCGTGGCTTTATTCAATCTAGCAATTGGTGAATCCACCACAGGTGGTTCTGTCCATTTCTTAATAAGGGTTTCCTCAAACGGATAACGCCTGTCAATGCGTTTGGAAATATTAAAAGTGCGTTTTGGCAGACGCCATTCTTCATCGATTGGATTGCCAAAACATTTGGGCAATGGAAAAACCTTTGCCACTTTGATGCGCTTTTTAGTCCCAAAAGGGATCTCAGTTTCAGCTATTTCTGATGGAATACCCTGTAACCTTAAAGTCTCTTGAACAGATACAATGAGTGCGTTTACCAACGCTTCCTCTCGGGCTATGGCAGATGCCGAAACATCCTCCTCACTGTCTGAAGAGACAGGACCCGAGACACCAATACCAGATGAAGTACCTGCAACTGCAGAAATAGGCTCAGAGTCTGAATCCGAGGTTTCAGATAATAAGGGGTTAGGCGGGGGTCGCTTTCTTGCGCCCTGTCCCTGACAAGCCACTTCCACCCGGGACACAAAAGTTTCCATAATGGCTGACAAAGATTCAATTGTCAATGGGGTGCTGGAGGATCCCGCAGACCCCTCGAGGGGATCCGGAGGAGATACATGAGTGGCAGGGTCCATGTTAATACAGGACACTTTTGCCAGCAATAAACAAAAAAACTTTTTTTTTTTTTTTTTTGTGTGTCTCCCCCTAGCGCAATAGCGCCCCTCAGAGTACCTGCTTCTCGATCCCAGAGAGAGAGAGAGGGACCCCCAAGGCTCACCAACCGATTCAGTGCAGTTTCCAACAAACTGCAGCCAGCGTCTGTCTTACACAGACTGGAAGGAGCCGTTTGCTTTTTCCCGGGCAGAAGGC
This sequence comes from Pelophylax lessonae, assembly GCF_965119305.1. Taxonomy (NCBI): domain Eukaryota; kingdom Metazoa; phylum Chordata; class Amphibia; order Anura; family Ranidae; genus Pelophylax; species Pelophylax lessonae. Next base: position 522,932,965 of record NC_138768.1, read on the forward strand.
GTGGCTCCGCCCCCTGTGTACGCCTTCCGGCGTTCCCAGCCCTCCACGAGGAAGCTGGGCTCACAAAACATGGCCGCCCCCATAGAAGAGACATAAGACTCCAAAAACATGGCGGCCGGCGTGACCTGAGGACATAACGGAATTTTTGTAAAATCTTACCTGTAAAATTCCTTTCTCTGAGTCCTCCGACAGTCGCCGCCTCTTCATATTCGTCACATATGGGGTATTAGACTTTGCTCCGAAGGAGTAGCTAGGCAACAGAATATGTTAACAATAAAGCTTTAACATATCCCACCCTCAAGGGGTGGTCCCCTCAGTCAATACCCTCCTACTTCCTGCAACCATATCTCAGTTTTAGTGGAATAGCAGTAGAGTATACATTCAAACCCCAAAAGAGGGGCGGGGGCGGCGACTGTCGGAGGACTCAGAGAAAGGAATTTTACAGGTAAGATTTTACAAAAATTCCGTTTTCTCTTACGTCCTCCGACAGTCGCCGCCTCTTCATATTCGTCACATATGGGGACGTCCCAAAGCAGTGCAAACATGAGGGGTGGGAAACGCATCCGCGCCGAAAGGCAACGCAGTCTCCACATCAAAGAAAGGAACCTTACCAAAGGAAGGAAACCAGCTGGGCAACAGCAAAAATAAGTGCTCAACAGGAGCAACAACCCAGGAAAAGACAAAAAACCAGGGGATACAAAACTTATCCCAACAGCCAGGAGTCCCCAACAAGGAACCCCAGGGAACAGCCGCACTAAGAACCTTGCGGCCAAAGGAAGCATCCGCCGATGCCTGAACATCTACTTTGTAGAATTTTGTGAAAGTGTGTACGGTCGACCAAGTCGCCGCCTTACACACCTGGGCTACAGAAGCCCCATGACGACAGGCCCAAGACGTACTCAGAGATCTAGTAGAGTGCGCCTTCACAGGCACAGGGGGAACCTTCCCCTGCAAGGCATAGGCCTGTTCAATGGTCTGCCTGATCCATTTGGCAATGGTAGAGGCGGAAGCCGCCATGCCCTTCCGAGGACCCTCTGGAAGAACAAACAAGGAGTCCGTCTTTCGAAAAGACTCAGTCGATTTAAGGTAAACCCTAATCGCCCGAACAACATCCAGAGAATGCAATCTCACCTCCTTTGGATGTTTAGGCTTCGTGCACAACGAAGGCAAAACAATATCCTCGTTAAGATGGAATTCCGAAACTCGTTTTGGCAGAAAAGAAGGATTAGGTCGCAAGACCACCTTATCCAAATGAACAACCAGGTACGGAGACTTGCAGGACAAAGCCGCCAGTTCCGACACTCTGCGAGCCGAAGTGATCGCCACCAAAAAGGCGACCTTTTTGGACAACATAGACAACGAGAGCTCCCTGATCTGTTCAAAAGGAGCACGTTGTAACACAGACAGGACTAGATTCAAGTCCCAAGGGGGCAAAGGATCCCTCCTAGGAGGAACCAGATGCCGCACACCCTGAATAAAAGTGCCAACCAAGGAGTTGGAAGCCACGGGACGTTGAAACAGAACGGCCAGCGCAGACACCTGACCCTTTATCGTAGCCAGCGCCAAACGCTGATCGACACCCGTCTGAAGGAAAGACAGCACACGGGAAACCGAGTACGTGCGGGGTGAAAACCCCCTGGACTCACACCAGGCAAAATAGGCCTTCCAAGTACGGTAATAAACCTTTCCCGAGGAAGACTTCCTCGCGTTGATCAAGGTATGAACAACCTCTGGAGAGAGACCCTTCTCCTTCAGGACCTCGGTCTCAACAGCCAGGCCGTCAAAGCCAGCGACTGTAAAGCAGGATGGTAAATCGGTCCTTGAGACAGTAGATCGTCCCGAAGAGGCAGACGCCAGGGGGCGTCGACCGCCAGATTCACGAGGTCTGCGTACCAGGACCGGCGAGGCCAGTCCGGTGCCACAAGAATCACCGTGCTGCGTTCCGAGTGTAACCTGCGAAGGAACCGGGACAGCAACTGAATCGGTGGAAACGCGTACATCAGCCTGTACTGATGCCACGGGGCCACTAACGCGTCCGACGCGTCTGCCCGAGGGTCGCGCGTCCTTGCCACGAACCTCTTCACCTTGTAGTTGAGGCGAGACGCGAACAGGTCCACATCTGGAAGACCCCACTTCGCGCACAACATCTGGAAGACAGCCGGGTGGAGAGACCATTCCCCCTGATCCAGGGTCTGGCGACTCAGATAGTCCGCCTGCCAGTTCTCCACTCCCGGAATGTGAACCGCCGTTATCGCCGGGACATGAGTCTCGGCCCAAGACAGAATGTCGGCCACTTCTCGAGCCGCTCGGGCACTCCTGGTGCCCCCTTGGTGGTTGATGTAGGCCACCGCCGTGGCATTGTCCGTCTGCACCCGAACCGGGCAGCCCTGCAGCCGGTCCGTCCAGCGATGAAGACAGAGCCTTATCGCACGCAATTCCAGAATGTTGATCGGGAGGGAAGACTCCCCTTCCGACCAGGTCCCCTGGGCGGACAGAACGCCCAGAACACCACCCCAGCCCGACAGGCTGGCATCCGTGGTGATTATCGTCCATGAGATCGGACGAAACGACTTGCCCCCGGACACCAACGGGGACTGGAGCCACCACAGAAGGTTTTCCCTGGTGCGATGACTCAACGAGATCTGAAGATCCAGAGATTGAGGTCGCCCGTCCCACTTGGACAAGATCTCCGCCTGGAGACCCCGCGTGTGAAACTGCGCGAAAGGAATCGCCTCGAAAGCCGAGACCATCAATCCCAGACATCTCATACACGTCCGCAGAGACGAGTTTGGAACGTCCCTGAGGGACCTGACTTCCTCCTGAAGAGTCCTGAGTTTGTCTTCCGGCAGGAAGACCTTCGCCTGCACCGAGTCCAGTATCATTCCCAGATAGGGAAGACGAACCGACGGACTCAGTGTCGACTTTGGAACATTTATCGTCCAACCGAACTCCTGCAGAGTTTGCATCGTGACAGACAGGTCCTTCTCCAGACCCTGACTGGTCGCAGACCGAATCAGAATGTCGTCCAGATACCCCAGGACAGAAATGCCCTGGGCTCTCAATAATGCCAGAACCGGTGCAAGCACCTTGGTGAAGACCCGCGGAGCCGAGGCGAGCCCAAAGGGCAACGCCACGAACTGGTAGTGATCCTCCGCAATGGCAAATCGAAGGTATCTCTGATGACCCTCGAATATGGGGATGTGAAGATACGCATCCTTCAAATCGATGGAGGCCATGAATTCCCCCGGAACCAGGGCAGCCACCACCGAGCGCAGGGATTCCATGCGGAACTTGCGAACCCGCACAGAGCGGTTCAGAGCTTTCAAGTCCAGAATAGGACGAACCTTGCCCTCCTTTCTGGGCACGGTGAACAGATTGGAATAAAACCCCCGAAATCTGTCCCGATGAGGCACCGGAACCACCACTCCCTGAGCCCTCAGGTCCCGCACCGCCAGGTGCAGATCCCGCAGGCGCTCTGGAGACAGTTGTAGATTTGAGGGAAAAAATCTGCTCTCTGGCCGAGAGAGAAACTCGATCTTGTAACCAGATCGAACGATTTCCAGAACCCATCTGTCCCGCACACGGGCCAACCAGGGCTGAAGAAAACCGAGCAAGCGTCCCCCCACCCCAAAACTGGGTGAGGGCGCCCCTTCAGGCCGAACTGTTATGGGCCGCAGGTCCGGATTGGCCGGACTTCTGTTTCCCAGACCAGGGTTTCTTCTGAGAGCCCTGGCCCTTGAACGGTTTGCCCTTGTAGTGCGGCCGAAAGGCACGAAAGGACCCCTGAGGGGGCCGAAAATGAGCATGCTTCTTCCCAGAAGCCCCCTTAGCCTTGGGGAAATGGGGCAAGAGAGTGCTCTTACCCCCGGTAATCCCCTTAATCAACACATCCAGGGACTCCCCAAAAAGGCGAGACCCATCATAAGGCAGATTGGCTAAGGTTTTACGTGAAGATTGGTCCACCGACCAACATTTCAACCAAACCAGGCGGCGAGACAACACCGCCACGCTGTGCACACGCGCGGCCAACGGAATCAGGTCCAGGTCCGCATCACACAGATACATGACACCCTGGTGGATCTGATCCACCATATCCAGGGTCGCCGCCGAGGCCGAATCGGCCACTAGGACGCGCCTAAGCATCTGCGTCCAACTTGCGATCGCCTGGGCCGCCATGAGAGAAGCAAACAGAGCCTTAAGCATAGAACCCGTAACAGAATAAGTATGACGGGCAAGAGACTCCAGTCTCCTATCCGTGGCATCACGGAAAACAGGGGATCCCTCTGCAGGGATCGCAGTGGCTTTGTTCAAAACCGCAATAGCATGATCCACTGGCGGAGGCACACACCACCGTTCATCAGTGGCAGGCGAGAAAGGATAACGCAGCTTAAATTTACTTGGTACCGCAAAAGGCTTGCGCAAATCGCGCCATTGGTCCTTAACAGCGCGCTGAAAATCAGCATTGCAGGGAAAAACCTGCGGCGTCCTGCGTTTTCTCTGCGTCCCATAAGCCGCCAAGGCAGCTGGGGGACACACCTCGTCCTGCAAACGTAGCGTCTGCTTAATGGAAGCAATCAACTCATCCATGATTGCAAGCTCTTCAGGCGAGCCAGGGGGAGAATTATCAACCCCCTCAACTTCAGCCTCTACCTCAGACCCCACTAGATCAAGAGAGGAGCGGGACCCCGATAGGGGGGTCCCCGCCAGAACAGCCCCATCACCTTCACCCTCAGAATCAGAGGACAGAGCAACTCTGGGCCGTTTAGTAGATTGAGCAGCCACCAGCATTTGCACCTGTGCAGCAAGGCCAGCCACAATCGTGGCCAAATCCCCCCCTGGGGGGGAAACAGCGGTCCCCTGGCTTTCCACCAATACTGTGGGAAACTTGCCCTCCTGAGAATCCATTGCCCCTGTATGCCAGACAACCAAGGGTTAACTGCCCCCTTACAGCAAGCGCGGCAAGCGCAGCCCACCGCACCACACTCAGGCACAATGAGACCCCCACAGGGAATATACAGACTGAATACAGGCAATGGAACACAGGAATAGAAGGATAAAACCTGAGGAGACTCCGCTGCTGCTGCTGCCTCGATCGGTGCTTCCAGGAGAGAGGAAGTGATGCTGCCAGGGCGCTCTATGTAAGCCTATGGAGGCTACAAGAAAATGGCCGCCGTGCATGTAAACCATGCGGCCGGAGCGGGCGCCGGTAAAATGGCGCCGTTTGGCGCCGAAATCGCCGCTCCACAGTGCATAAAATCACACACAATATTATCCCATTATATGGATACATGTTAGATCGCCGCAGCGATCGCTGTATATGCCCCAACATGCCATTAAAAACATGCCCCACAGCACACAGCTCCTCACACTGCCCAGCCTGACATACTCAGTGTCATACAGCTCCCCCCCCCCTTGCAGCCCACAGCATGCAGCCGAGATATAGGGAGACAAGCAGTGTGATTAAAGGCAGGTTACACAGTCCCAGACTGAGACCCCCCCCAGACAGACAGGTCCCCACATAGATACACTTACCTCACATGGCGTGGGGAACCCGCACAGGCGAACAAGCCGCTGCACATGAGGCAGGGAGAGTCGCAATTCAAGACGCACACAATGGCGGTTCAGAAACCGCACAGCGTCCGGCGAGGTAGCCACCTCACCAATCATCCCTGCACCGAACAGGGATGGGTCGTTCACCGTGCCAGGAGCGTTACCTGGCTGAACGCTCGATGGCAGACTGGGAAGCCACTGACCCACGACCTGCGACCAGGGGGATCAGCCCGAGACCCAGTCCGCATGATCCTCTTCGTCCGAAGAACTAACTAATGCTGACAAAAATAACAGCTAAGTAAAGGTAGAGAGAAAACTCAAACAAAATATCAAAAAGAAGAAAGAGTCTGGGACAAAAAGTCCCAGCACAGAGAGAGCCAGCCACTCCTGACAAGCTAGACATTAAAACTGAGATATGGTTGCAGGAAGTAGGAGGGTATTGACTGAGGGGACCACCCCTTGAGGGTGGGATATGTTAAAGCTTTATTGTTAACATATTCTGTTGCCTAGCTACTCCTTCGGAGCAAAGTCTAATACCCCATATGTGACGAATATGAAGAGGCGGCGACTGTCGGAGGACGTAAGAGAAACATGCATTCGGTCTACGGCAAAATGGCGGCGGACCGCCGATATCGTCTTCCCAGCACATCCACCTGCACTCTGCTGAGGGGACATATGGATCTACAGAGATACACTGCACATAAGGTAGGATTATACCTCCTATGTTTGCTGTAATGTTACAGTCTGCTGGGTAGAGTGTTAGCTCTTGAACCAAGTCCACTTCCCACAAACACATGCTGTATTACAAGGGGGACTTGTAAGTATCAGATATATACTGACCATATATGGAGGGGCCCATAATATATACTGCCTCATAAATGAGGAAAAAAGGGAACGTTTTACTCACCATACCGAACCGACAGGCACCCTCTCTTCATAATACCCTCTCCACCGAGGTGGGGGTTTGTGGACGCCTCGACTCTCTGGTCCTGGCGTCCAAGCGAGCTTTTAACTCGCAAAGTCAGTCCCTTTACTGGGACTCCGTCGCGGCCGACTCAGCGCACTGGTCTGCACGCGCTTTTAGGCAGAAACCGGGGTGACCACTGGATCTCACATCCAGCCAGTCGCCCGGCCCCGCATACTTACTTGAATATGTCGCGGCCGACCAAGCGCAATGCCTGGTCTGCACGCGCTCGTAGGCCAGCTGGGGTGACCACAAGTGTCGCCCAGTCCGGCATTTTTGCTTGAAGATCTCACAGGAAAAAAAAAAAAAAAAAACACTGGAGAAAACTACCTAAAAAATGTCTTTTTCTTAAAGAAAAAAAGTCTTGCCAGGACCAAAAGATCCCAGCAAGGAACTTAGGTCCTTACTCCTGACTAGACAGAAAAAAACTGATTCCCTGTAGCAGAGAGAGGGAGGATATACCCTCAGGGACTGCCCCCTAGGGTGGAGCCAGAACGTTTTGTCATTCTGCCTAGTCCTACTCCTGCGGAGACAACATAACCCAGCTCTTGAGAATCAAGAAGACTACGTCTGTCAATGAGCGATAGAGAAAAAAAAATTGCGTTTGGAAAATCTCGCGCAAATACTGTGTGAAAAAAAAAAAAAAAAAAAAACACAACACCCATTATTTTGTTCTGTAGGGCCTCTGCTTTAAAAATATATATAATGTTTGGGTTTCAAAGCAATTTTCTAGTTAAAAAAATTTTTTTTCATGTAAACAAAAAGTGTCCGAAAAGGCTTGGTCTTCAAGTGGTTAGAAGAGTGGGTGATGTGTGACATAAGCTTAGGCATAAAATGCCAGGACAGTTCAAACAACCCCCAAATGACCCCTTTTTGGAAAGTAGACACCCCAAGCGCTTTGCTGAGTCCATGGAATATTTTATATTTTGCCACAAGTTTGGGAAAAACCCTTTTTTTTTTTTTTTTTTTTTTTTTTTTTTTACGCAAAGCGGTCACTAAATGATATATTGCTCACACATGCCATGGGTATATGCGGAATGACGCCCCAAAATACATTCCCGCTACTTGAGTACAGGGATACCACATGTGAGACTTTGAGAGCCTAGCTGTGTACAGGACCCCGAAAACCAATGACCGCCTACAGGCTTTCTAAGGGCGTAAATTGATTTCACTCCTACCCATCAGTTTTGGAGGCCATGAAATGCCAAGATAGCATAACCCCCCCCCCCCCCCCCCAAATGACCCCTTTTTGGAAAGTAGACACCCCAAGGTATTTGCTAAGAGACATGGTGAGTATTTTGCAGCTCTCATTTGTTTTGGAAAATGAAGAAAAAAGGAGAAATATATTTATTTTTTTTCCTTATTTCAAAACTTTGCGGCAAAGCGAGACCTGCAAAATACTCAAATGCCTCTCGGCAAATAGCTTAGGGTATCTACTTTCCAAAAAGGGGTAACTCGGGGGGAGAAGTTTGTACTATCTTGGCATTTCACAGCCTCGGAAACTGATAGGTAGGGAGGAGTGAAATTAACAATTTACACCCTTAGAAAGCCTGAAGACAGCGATTGGATTTCGGGTCCTGTGCGTGAATAAACTGCCAAAAAGTCTCACACATTGGTTATGCCCATACTCGGGAGAAGCAGCAGAATGTATTTTGGGTTGTCTTTTCACATATACCAATGGCATGTGTGAGCAATATATCATTTAACAACATTGTGTTAAAAAAAATATTTTTTTTTTCCTTACTGTAAAATCCTCTCTCTGATGTTCATTGACAGCACAGCTCATTATGTTCTTTGACCCCTGGGTTATGCTGCTTTCCATAGGAGGACGACACTAGGAGGGGAAAAAGTTGGCCTACGCCCATGGGACAGTCGCAGGGGGTATACTCCCACTTCCTGCTCTAGCTAGTTTTGTAACAAGCAGTGTCAGAAGAACCCCCCAACTTAGAGAGGCAGGTGCTGTGTCCGTCAACGAACATCAGTGAAAAGGATTTTACAATAAGACAAAAATCCAGTTTTCACTTTCGTTCAATGACAGACATCTTCCTTGACCCTTGGGACATCCCAAAGCAGTGTCAACATGAGGGGTGGGAAGAACACAGCAATAAATATACTTCCCAAAGGCTAAAAACATAGCCAACCAGGTAAAACAGGAGCTCAACCAGAAAACAACTTTGGCTCACCTGGCAAAAATGGTCAAACACAAAAGAGGACTAATCCTCTCCAAACACGGCCTGCAAAACTTTGCGGCCAAAGGCGGCATAAACAGATGACAACATATCTACCCTAGAAAAATTTGGGGAAAGTGTGCACGGACGACCAGGTGGCCACCTGCAAACCTGCACCACTGACGCCAGATGATGGAAAGGCACAAGAGGCATTAAGTGCCATCGTAGAACGCTTCCTAACAGGAAAATTACAAGAGGCCTGCAAACCGTCTGCCTAATTCATTGGAAAAAGGTCACAGCAGACACGGCCAGCCCCTTACGGAAACCATCTGTCAGGACAAACAGGAGATCTGATTTTTTTGGAACGACTCAGGGCAGTCAGGTACACCCCGATTGCCCGAACCACATACTAAGATTGTAAGGCAATCTCTCCAGGGTGCATAGGCTTATAAAACACAAGGAAAGCAACACAATGCTTTTATTTAAATGCAAACCAGAGACAACCTTAGGAAAGAAAACGCAGGTAAGAAGCACTATATCTCTATGAACCACCAAGTAAGGTGAACTGCCAGCTCCGACATCCTCAGTGCAGAAGAAAAGGCCACCTTCTGGCTAAGCAGAGGAATCTTGCAAATATATATGTTCCAACAGTGGTAACTGAAGAACCAACAGAACCAAGTTGAGATCCCACTAGGGCAACGGAGACCGTTCTGGGGGAGCCAAGTGGCGAACCCCCTGAACAAAGGTGCAGACCACAGAAAGCATTGCCAAAGGAGGAAGAAAGCAAACCGCCAATGATCGAACTTGGCCCTTGATCGTACCCTAAGCCAGGTGCTGCTCAATCCCTTCTGCCTGGAGCCTACGCTTGGCAGACGTTCCAGAAAAGGAAAGCTGGATTTCAGACGACACCAGCCCCAAAGGAGCCACCAGTGCGTCTGTGGCATTGACCAGAGGATTCCAAGACTGTGCCACAAATCCAAACACCTTGCTGTGGAAATTGGCCAACAGGACCAACTCAGGAGTTCCCTAGAGACACCACTGATAAAACATCTCAGGAGGAGATGTCCAGTATAAATCGATCAGAATTCTGGATGCTTCCAAAAGGCCAGACCCACTGAACACAATCCATGTCAAAACACGCCACCCCACCCGGACAGGCTGGCATCCATGGTGACCACCATCCAGTACAGGGAAAGGGGGGGGATTCACCCTGTTGAAGCGCCGGAAAGCAGAGTCACCGAAGCAGGGACCTTCCCGTACCTGGCTCAACAGGATCAGATTGTCTAGAGTAGGGATAGACCAATATGTACTTTCCCCGATATATCAGTATCAGCCCCGGAACTGGCCGATATTTTTGCGATGTCATTTTGCCTTCTTGGGCCGCCTCCCTTGTCTTGGACAGCCTCGTCTGGAGTCGGGACTAGTCTCGCGGGAGTGTATCACAGCCATACAACCACCCACAGCAGCCCGGTGCCAACCAGCCACCCACAAGCCCTGTACCAGCTAGCCAGCCACCCACAGGCCCTGTACCAGCCAGCCCCCCAGACCGGGTGCCAGCCAGCCATTAAAGCATTAAACAAAAACTAACATGTTCAGTACCAAATTTGTGTCAAAAATAGTCTTAATTTTTCAAAACTTTAAATGTACAAAATATCGGCCCATATTGGCTGATACTGATCTGTTGTGACCAAAATATCGGTATCGGCCCTGAAAAAAAACCATATCGGTCTATCCCTAGTCTAGAGACTGTTGATCCTCGCTTCACATAGCAAGGAACTCTCTTGCAGAAGTCTCGTGTGGACAGATTTTGGAACTCGTCCCAAGGGAGGAACACCCTGGCTGAGGCAGAGTCCAGAACAGACCCAGATAGTCCAACTAGGTGGACGGAACCAAAGCCAAAAACTGGCAATTAAATTTCCAACCAAACTCCTAGAGTCCGAACAGTAATCTCCCGGTTATCCGTCGGAGACTTTGCTCGTCGAAGACTATCACCCAGGTATTCTAGTACCACAATCCCCAGCTGACAACGACAACACTCGTTAAAGCCTGAAAGGCTGAGGCGAGACCTCTCGACAATGCTCCTTGCTCACGGCAAGCGACGGAAGCACGGATGACTGATCTAAAAACCAAATATGACGGTAAGCGATAGAGGCCAGAAGATCCACCTGAAGTAGGAATGCCATTACCGTACAAATGGACTCCATTCGAAACATCTGTACCCGCACAAAACGGTTCAGAACTTGAGATCCCAAATTGGACGTACCGCACTTTCCTTCCTAGGCCATGCAAACATGTTTGAATAAATGGCATGAAACAAACATTCTGATTCTGAGACCAGAACAATCATCCCTTGTAGTACCAAGTTTTTCACCGCCCCAAAGAAGGCGGTCTGGGGATAAACGCAGGTGGAAGGAGAGATGTGCACTAGAGAAGATCGAAGACTTTATCTTGTAGCCGGGCCGATCAACTCTGGGACCCACCTATCCGAATAAGGGAGGTGCACGGGTCCGGAGGAAGCAAAGATGTCTTCCCCCCCACCCCAAACACGGATGATGGCACCCCTTCAGGCAGAAGAGGCCTTGTCTGCAGGTCTGGAAAGACCCACTCTCGGCATACCAAACCGAGTCCGCAAGGGAGAGTCCCTGGAACAGGCGATTCCCCACAAAGGAAGATCGCATAAGGCCTTCTAGACAGCCTTGTCCGCAGACCAGTATATTAGCCATAACCAAAAAGCCTGCCAGCTCCGCAAAAGCAGGTGGATGCTGTTCCACGTTCCAGAGCATGGCGCAAAAAAAAAAAAAAAAAAACACGTTGTCTATTTGGGAAATTTAGGGACACCAAATCTATGGTGAACACTGGCCCAAGGCTTGAATCGGCCACAGTAAAATCATCTTTTAAAAACCAGAGACTCCACCGGAATTATGGTGGATCTTATACACTTGGACACCTGAGGGTCCCCCACAGGTGGGACTGTCCATGTACTGAACAGAGACCCCTCAAGGGATACCGAAATCAAAACACTCAGGCACCGCCATATTGCATTTAAAACAACTCCACTGACTCGCAATTAACGTGTCGCAGTAGGAGGAAAAAGGGAAAAAACCACCACTGCTTTTGGAGGAACTGTGGCCCCAAGGGGATCGACACTTCTGATGCAGTAACGGCTGCATCCTAATATTTAAAATTAACTGCAGCGATACATTCAGCGCATCCATCAGCGCCTTTGCATGTGCAGTAAAAGAGGACTCGTCCTCACCGTTCGAGCACCCGAAGTGCGTGGACGCAGACTCGGTAGAGTTGCTATATGCTAAGCTCACCCTGAGAACATAAGCAGGGGAGGTCGCCGATCACAGTCCCGCAAGGAGACGCCGGCTAAAAAGACCTAAAAAGACGCCGGCTAAAAAGACAAAAAGACCACCTATAAGACCTAAGGGTCGCCCTACATAGAGGACATAATCGGACATAGCCAGGCAGATCATATGACCCCCCCCCCACGTTGCCCTTCCGCAGCTCTATCAACCCGGTCAGCAGCTTGAATAGCCCGGTCAACAGTTCGGACAGCAGTTGGATAGCCAGCTGTGGCCTAAATTTGGGGATTGATCCGGCTGAGTGAGTCGAGAGTCTGCCGGCAGCTCTGTTAGCTTGATTAGCAGCTCGGACAGCTAGTACTGTCAGACGCGAGTAGTCCACGACCTCAATTTTTGGCCCGGTCTGGCCATGTGAGGCAAGCATCCGTCGGTAGTACCGTCCACAGCCCCTTGCTCAGGCAGTCCGACAGCTTGGTCAAGCTGCGGTCTAAATTGTCAGCCCGATCGGGCCACATGAGGCACGGATCCACTTATGATGAAACATCCACCCCCCCCAGCCCAAAGGACATCCCTGCCCCAGTCACTAAACCCCAGGGACCAGCCCAGTCAGCAACAACCTCATCCACCCCCCCCCCACTGGAGCAAGTGGCAAAGCCAATTCCTACCTCACCCGGGTAGGTGGGGGTAGGTTGGGGCCAAAAGACCCACCGTGACTGTTGGAGGGGGCTGGGGGGAGTGGAAGGGAACCCGGGTGTTCGGCCATGCCAGGGAGGGATCCACGAGGGACCACAAAGGGAGAGGGGGGACACGACTTACCACACCATTAAACTGGGTGGGAAACACTCCGGGAACACCACCTCCCCCAATCTTGGGATCTTGGGGGGGTGCTGCGGGCCAGATGTATGCTGCGACTCAGGTCGCGACCAGGGCTATGCGTCCTTGCGAGGTGTTTAACTCGCTGGCCAGTCCCCGTTCAGTGGGACTATGTCACGGCCGACCTAGCGCAGGGCTGAGGCCTGCATGCGCTGACCAGACCATAAGGATCTAGGATATCCAGTCCGTCGCCCAGTCCAGCAGTTGATTGTAGGTCTCACAGGAAAAGAAATAAAATGCCAGGACCAGAGATCCCAACAAGAAACTAGGTCCTTACTTCTGACTAGGCAGAAAGAAAAAAAAAAAAAAAAAAAGAGCTAGAGCAGGAAGTGGGAGTATAGCCCCTGGGACTGCCCTATGGGCGTAGTCAAACTTTTTGCTGCCTAGTATCCCACTCTAATGGAGAGCAGCATACCCAAGGATCAAAGATGAAATGGTGCTGTGTCCGTCAATGAACAAAAGAGAAACTTGTAATTTTTAAATTTTAAATTGTTGTAATTTTTCAAATACCTCTGACAAAAAAAAAAAAAAATGTAAATATTCAATGGGCTCAACATGCCTCTCAGGAAATTCCTTGGGGTTTCTACTTTCCAAAAAAAGGGGTAATTTTGGGGGGGTTGTACTGCCCTGCCATTCTAGCACTTCAAAAAATGAGATAGGAAGTCAGAAAGTAAAAAAGTTGCGTAAATTCCAGTATATACACCCTAGTTTATCAGAGACATGTAGCTAAATACACTTTGGCCTAAATGTATGACAAAAATTGTAGTTGATTGGATATTTAAATTTTTTTTTTGCGATCTAAAAACGAAAAGACTGAAAATTTTGAAAACCCACAAAGGTGATTAAATACCACCAAAACAAAGCTCCATTTGTGGGGGGGGGGGAGAGAAGAAAAAAGTGTTTGTTTGGGGACAGCAGTGCATGACTGTACAATTACCGGTTAAAGTCACGCAGTGCCAAATTGCAAAAAAAATGGCCTGGTCATTAAGGGGGGGGGAGTTCAGAAGATGCAAACCTCATGTCCAACATATCAAGAAAAACTCACATTTGCTTAGTTTGTAGAATGATCATGACAAGCAATAATCTAAAATAATAATAATATATAATAATAATATATCTATATAATAAGCAAGAATATCTCCCGATCCGTGGGTGTGTACATGACCTAGCGCTCGGAAGGGGAAGTTCTGACATTACTGGACTCCCCTCCCAGCAGTATACACCCAGTCATTCTCCCTAGTGTGACTTAGCAGCGGCTGGCTGCCCTATTACTCAAAAGGAGAGGGGGTGTGGCAAGACTTTTTTCAGGTGTTGGATTTTTTCTACTGTAGAGAAAGTGGGGAGGATTGCAGGTGATATGATGCTCTTTTCCCAGCCAGACTGAGGACAGTAGCGTTCTGCTGCTTTGAGTAGATACATGTTCAGTTTCATTTGTATTTTCTTGGAGGGGTTTCTAACCCTTTGCCGTCCGCCCTATAGCGGTTTTACTGCTACAGGGCCGCAGCTGTGTGGCAGATCATACACACGCGATTCTGAATTTCTTCCACCTGCAGGGGCATGCGCGCACTGACGAGCGGCTTCTGCTGTGATAACTCACAGCAGAAGCCAAATCTGCGGGTGCCGGGCACTCCATGTCCTGCACCCACCGATCATTGACAATACACTGAGATATGCAAACCTCGCCCTAGATCTTAACCCCTTCCCAACCAGTGTCATTAGTACAGTAACAGTGCATATTTTTATCATTGTATTAACGTCAATGGTTCCAGGCAAAGTGTCCGGCGCAATATGGCAGTCCTGCTATTAAGTTACTGATCGCTGCCATTACTAGTATAAAAAAATTCCAGAAATATATCCCATAGTTTGCAGACGCTATAATGATTACATAAACCAATCAATAATCCCTCATTGGGATTTTTTTTTAACCAAAAATATGTAGCAGAATACATATTTGCCTATATTTATGAAGAAATTAGATTTTTTTTTTATTGGACGTGTTTTACAGCAGAACGGAATAGGTTTTTATTTTTGACAAAAAACAAGTGTCAGTTTTTTGTTTTTTACGCTATAAAAAACGCAGCGGTAATCAAATACCACCAAAAGAAAGCTTTATTTGCAGGGAAAAAAAATTGTAGTGTCGTGCATTAAAGGAACTCTGTGCTGTACTGCAAAAGATAGCCTGGTCACGAAAGTTGGGGGGGGGCAAATCTTCTGGAGGTCGAGTGATTAGCGCAGTAAAGAAAATTCTGGGATTTGAGAAGAGGCAATTGTGCTTTAAAAAAATAAAATGTGTACCCCACTGCTCATTAAATGGAAGTTTATAAATGCAAACAGAAAAATCAAGAAATCACTTTACCTGAGGGGAGAATTTGGTCTCTTTCTTTTAATGTAATCCACGGCCTTTGAGGAAGCTGTTCAGGATGAACTGGACAAACATTTTAAAAGAAAAAAAAAAAAAATTAAAATATAAAGGCTTCAAATCCATTTGCAATATACATCGAGTAAGTGGACTCTATGTATTAAAAAAAGAAATATTTATAAAAATAAAATATGTTGAAATTCCTTTGGATGACATCGTGTTACCATACCCATCAGATGCATCTAAAAATCTCACACAAAATCATCCAAAGGATAGGAGGAAGTCCAGGAAATGTCAGTAATATATTTTGCAAGTCTACTTTTTAAAAAAGTTGCGTTCATACCATGAATCTGGACTTACACCCAGACACACACTCAAAGTCAGAATACTATCAGAATCTGCAAACTAGCGCCAAGAATTGTCATAAAGTTTGCTTTACAGCAGAAGCCAATCAGTATAAAATGTCCCACACTAAGCCTAGTGAAAACCCATAAAAGACTACACGACACATAGGATTGTGCTAAATCAGCAAAGCCGTTGCACTAAAGGAAAAAAAAATGAACTGTATGTCACGGACACAGTCTCCAACTACAAACAAGGACACATGATTCTACATCTAACAAAACTATTTCTTTAGCAGTCAAAACAGATTTTAGAGTGCAGTACAGGACACAATCTTTAGTCTTAAACCACAGGTTATTTGCAGTATACTTGTGTTCTACTAACCTGACTGTGCAATAGTATTGCACAGAGCAGCCCCGAACCTCCTCTTATGGGTTTCCCCATCAGCAAACTTGGCTCCTCTTCTTTTGTGTCTGCCACCAAAGCAAGCACTTGCTATAGGCTCAGACATGCGGACTTGATCTCAAGCTGGGCTGTGTTCGTCCACTGACCATTTACTCCCTCTGCTCTCAGCAAAGCTTGTGAGAGCAGGGAGAGAGAAGGGAAGACCAGCACACTGCCACAGTATTTGAGGGGGATGGGGGGAGGGCAGAGCAAATAGCAAAAAATGTTTTTGCTATAATGCAGTGGAATGCATTAAGGTAACGTTTCACCTTTGGAACCACTTCAGCTCAGGAAGGTTTTACCCCACTTAATGACCAGGCCATTTTTTGCGATTCGGCACAGTGTTGCTTTAACTGACAATTGTGTGGTCATGCAACACCGTACCCAAATACAATTGATGTCCTTTTTTCCCCCACAAACCGAGCTTTATTTTGGTGGTATTTGATCACCTCTGCGGATTTTAGATTTTGCGCTATAAACAAAAAAATAAAAAACCCACACAATATTTTTTACTTTCTGCTATAAAACATTACCAATAAAAAAAAAAAAAAAAATCAATTTCTTTTTTATCAGTTTAGAATAATTTGTATTCCGCTACATATTTTTGGTAAAAAAAAAAAAAAATCCCCAAAAATAATTTATTAATTGGTTTGCGCAAAAGTTATAGCGTTTACAAACTTTTTATGGACTTGACTTTTTTTTTTTTTTACTAGTAATGGCAGCAACCAGATTTTTTGCGGGACTGCGACAGACAAATCTAAAACATTTTGGGGACCAGTGACACCAATACAGTGATCTGTGCTAAATAAATAAGCACTGTTTTTGTAGAAATGGCAAGGAAGGGATTAACACTGGGGGGTGATCAAGGGGTTAAATGTGTTCCCTATTGTGCTTAAAATGTGTGAGGAGATGGGTTGGATAGAGGCAGAGAGAGATCAGTGATTCAGCTTAGCTGAATCACACAATCCTTCCCTGCCTCTCTGACAGAAGAGCCGCCTGCTTTGTTTACATAGGCAAAGGGCTCTTCTGTCATTCTAGCCAAAGATCACGAGAGGCCGGTGGCGATTGAGCCCGCTCCTCCCGTGGTCTGGCTCCGCCGCAGAAACCGCGTGCACATAAATCACACAGGACTAGGTGGTTATGCGCAGCCGAGCCACCCTGCCGCTGTAGTTTTTCTATAAAATTGACTGTTGGATTTCTAAAAGTTTCTAAGAAAAGCTATGCAATTACCTGCTAGATTGTCAAGCATGTAGTTCAGTAGCTTTCGAATTCCATCTGGCTCCTGGTACAGACTGAGAATGTCCTGTGATAAAGGATTGCCTATAAAATAGGAAATAAAAAATTCTCAATATAGGCACTGCGTTAGGTTCAAGAATTTTCCTGTGCCTGGAAAGCAGTACGTGCCAGTCTACAACACAGGAAAATGGCAGCAAGCAGTCACACTCATAAAACACCAATGCTTTCGTGGTTACCTGCATATGCACACACTACATTACCTAAGATGCAACAAATGTAATCTAGAATATTAACAAAAGTGCATGTCTCAAGAAAAGAAACCGAGAAATGGGGATGAGGATAATTTGCCTGTTATCCTAGCCAATGGAAGGATAAGTGTAGTTAATAAACGTGAAAGGCTGCAATATGCATATGCTGTATCAAATTCCAAAATCGCATGGATCATATAAAGTGCATCCCCAAGAAGATATAAAGTACATATAGAGATAAATCAATGCATATTAATGCAGTACATATAAAACACCACATTAAGTGCTCATTAGACCGTGCATCAATATCTTATGCCAAACAAATGTATAGAAAAAAAAAAAAAAAATCAGTGTAAATGGATATAGAGAGATATATACATACACACACACACACACACACACACACACACACACACAGTGCCTTGCAAAAGTATTCTGCCCCCTTGAACTTTGCGACCTTTTGCCACATTTCAGGCTTCAAAGATATAAAACTGTAATTTTTTGTGAAGAATCAACAAGTAGGACACAATAATGAAGTGGAACGAAATTTATTGGATATTTCAAACTTTTTTAACAAATAAAAAACTGAAAAATTGGGCATGCAAAATTATTCAGCCCCTTTACTTTCAGTGCAGCAAACTCTCTCCAGAAGTTCAGTGAGGATCTCTGAATGATCCAATGTTGACCTAAATGACTAATGATGATAAATAGAATCCACCTGTGTGTAATCAAGTCTCCGTATAAATGCACCTGCACTGTGATAGTCTCAGAGGTCCGTTTAAAGCGCAGAGAGCATCCTGAAGAACAAGGAACACACCAGGCAGGTACGAGATACTGTTGGAGAAGTTTAAAGCCGGATTTGGATACAAAAAGATTTCCCGAGCTTTAAACATCCCAAGGAGCACTGTGCAAGCGATAATATTGAAATGGGAGTATCAGACCACTGCAAATCTACGAAGACCTGGCCGTCCCTCTAAACTTTCAGCTCATACAAGGAGAAGACTGATCAGAGATGCAGCCAAGAGGCCCATGATCACTCTGGATGAACTGCAGAGATCTACAGCTGAGGTGGGAGACTCTGTCCATAGGACAACAATCAGTCGTATACTGCACAAATCTGGCCTTTATGGAAGAGTGGAAAGAAGAAAGCCATTTTTTAAAGATATCCATAAAAAGTGTTTAAAGTTTGCCACAAGCCACCTGGGAGACCCACCAAACATGTGGAAGAAGGTGCTCTGGTCAGATGAAACCAAAATCGAACTTTTTGGCAACAATGCAAAATGTTATGTTTGGCATAAAAGCAACACAGCTCATCACCCTGAACACACCATCCCCACTGTCAAACATGGTGGTGGCAGCATCATGGTTTGGGCCTGCTTTTCTTCAGCAGGGACAGGGAAGATGGTTAAAATTGATGGGAAGATGGATGGAGCCAAGTACAGGACCATTCTGGAAGAAAACCTGATAGAGTCTGCAAAAGACCTGATACTGGGACAGAGATTTGTCTTCCAACAAGACAATGATCCAAAACATAAAGCAAAATCTACAATGGAATGGTTCACAAATAAACATATCCAGGTGTTAGAATGGCCAAGTCAAAGTCCAGACCTGAATCCAATCGAGAATCTGTGGAAAGAACTGAAAACTGCTGTTCACAAACGCTCTCCATCCAACCTCACTGAGCTCAAGCTGTTTTGCAAGGAGAAATGGGCAAAAATTTCAGTCTCTCGATGTGCAAAACTTAGAGAGACATACCCCAAGCGACTTACAGCTGTAATCGCAGCAAAAGGTGGCGCTACAAAGTATTAACTTAAGGGGGCTGAATAATTCTGCACGCCCAATTTTTCAGTTTTTTGTTAAAAAAGTTTGAAATATTTGAAATATCCAATAAATTTCGTTCCACTTCACGATTGTGTCCCACTTGTTGATTCTTCACAAAAAATTACAGTTTTATATCTTTATGTTTGAAGCCTGAAATGTGGCAAAAAGTTGAAAAGTTCAAGGGGGCCGAATACTTTCGCAAGGCACTGTATCTATCTATACCTCAAACACTGAAAGTATTTAAATCCAAGGGGTACTGGGGTGTGCTGGATGGTCTATTCATGATGGCCGCTGGGGGATCTATTTTTGCATATGGGTCTATTGTTGCTGGAGGAGGAACTGTTGTTGCTAGGAGGGACCTTATATTTCTGGGAGTCAGTTGTTGTTAGGAGGGATCTACTGTTGAAAGAGAGCTCTATTGTTGCTGGTTGGATCTTTTGTTGCTGGGGTGGTATTTTGTTGTGTGGGTGATCTCTTGTTTCTGGGGAGTCTATTGTTGCTGAATGCAGGATATCTATTTTGCAGCTTTTCTTGTTATAATTAACAAGTTCAATACAAAGTACTAGCACCACAGAATGATACTTGGTTCTGTGTTCTCTAAAAGGGGCGGTACTGGGATGTGCTTGGGGGTGGGCAGGGGCAGAGTCAAGGGGTGACTCAGAAGAGGGGAGTTCCTGCATCTACTCTCTGAGAAATAGAGATAGATAAACAAAGAGTATATTATATATACACATATATACACACACACACACAAACGATTTTACCTTTTTTGCCATTTTAAATAAACTTCCATTCAATTTTAAATTGCTACACCATGAGGAGTGAGATTTTTTTTACCCCAACCCATTCACTGCTAGGAACATCCAGGACCACCCGGGCGCAGGCGGAAGGGGACCCCTGCTGGATATTTACACCAAGCTTTAGTGACTCACTTACCGTATGGTATTGGGGGTCAACACCTTCCGGTGAGTTTGAATTTTTACACCATACTTCACGTGCACGGAGGGTGACACCACCATTGCACACATTGGAAGATCTACCCACCATTCCATGACATTGAGGAGTTTTTTGGTGTTTCAACCAGACGCAATTACAGCACAATCACTTTGGATTTCTTTGGACTTTTTTTTTTTTTTTTTTTTTTATATTGGACACATAGTACTATTACCCTCCTTTTATGATATATCTATCTATCTATCCACTTACACAGATTTTTTTTTCTATACATTTGTTTGGCATAAGATATTGATGCAGGGTCAAATGAGCACTGAATGTGTTGTTTTATATGTAATGCATTAATATGCATTTATTTATCTCTATATGCACTATATATGATACATGTGATTGGAATTTGATACAGTATATGCATATTGCAGCCTTTCACGTTTTTAAACTACATCCTTCCATTGGCTAGGATAACAGGCAAATTATCCTCATCCCCATTTTTCGCTTTCTTTTCTTGAGACATGCGCTGTTGGTAATATTTCTATATTACATATGTTGCATCTTATACCACTGTGGGTTGTCTACAGCAGAAGTTCATTTTTCATACACCCATTTCTTTGGCGCGAGTGTTCATCACATTGCATATACATTACCTAAGCACTGATTTTTCACATTCAGGAAATGCGTTGCATGCATGGATCAATGCCAATACACAGAAGCAACAGCGTTTACAAAAATACAGCCATGTACAGAGATCCACTTGTATGGTAGGCTGTACATAGCGCCTGGAGCTCCTCATGCGTGGGAAATGCCAAGAATTTTATGCTGGGCATATTTTTAGCCTCGGTCTGTGCATGTATGTATACATGCGTGTGTATTTTGAACGTGTAGGTCTCTTTAGGTTACTCTGCTACACAAATGTTAAAAACTTACATTTCATAGTGATGCTAGCAGTAAACAATGATGTAGCAAACATTTCAATAAAACGAACAGTAGTGCTACACAGTTTCTCTTTAAATAGATCAGTCATGCAAGTAATACTGCTAGCATTAATCATCAGAGCAGCAACTGTTTGCTAAATAGAACACATGACTTCCTATGGTATAAATTACATGAGTAGCAAGTAGTAGTTAATTTTAGGCCTTATGCACACAGGACGTTTTTGCAGTTGCTTTTAGGAGCGTCCGACGTTTTGTTTTGTATAGCTTAAAAAACAACCCTCCGTGTTATTTTATGGCCTCATGCACACACAGAAGTTTTAAAGCTGTAAGTGGCATAGGCGTTATCAAGCTGCAAAAAAAAAATAAAAATAAAACCCCAGGGCCAGCATGTTCTGGAGGACCAGGGTTACAGCTGTAAAAACGTAGACGCTGCTAAATGTTGCTTAGCGCCACTTAGTGTTAGGCTGCGTCTTTTTTTTTTTTGTTTTCTTCATGTCAAAATCAAAGCTTCCCTATGGGAGCCTATTGACTTGAATAGAAGTTGCATCCAAGTGGCATCTTGATGATCCGACAGGGGACGCCCCTCCCCAAGGTTCCATACCAGGTTCTTTGGGTCTTGGATGGATTTTGAGGCGAACCTGATGCAAAAAAAAAAAAAAACAAAAAAAAAAAACAAACAAAAAAACACACAGCGTGGAGTCCCCCCCCCCCCCCAAAAAATCCATGCCAGGCCCTTATCAGAGCATGCAGCCCAGCAGGTCAGGAAGGGGAAGAGTGAGCAGCCCACCCCCTCCTGGACCATACCAGGGACATGCCTTCAAAATGGGGGGTGGATGCTTTGGGGCAGTGGGGGCTCTGCATCCCCCCCCCGCCCCCAAAAGCACCTTGTCCCCATGTTGAGGATGACAAGGGCCTCTTCCTGACAACCCTGGGCGGTGGTTGTGGGGGTCTGGGGGGCTTACCAGAATCTGGACACCCCTTGTAACAAGGAGGCCCCTTAGATCCCGCCCCCCATGTGAATAGGTATGGGGTACCCATTCACCCCAAAACTGCCAGTGTAGTGTAATTCATGACGAGATTGTTTTGAGAAGTCTTTTAGTAAAAAAATCTTCTCCCTCCGGTCTCCGACCCGGCACGCAGAGGTTACATAGTAGTTGAATTTGAATAGTAGTTGAATTTGAATAAAGACAACAGTCCATCCAGTTCAACCTGTGAAAGCCACCAAAAAGGCCACCTTCTGGGACAGCATAAGCAGGGGAATCTCCCAACGAGTCTCAAAAAGAGGCTTCTGGGAGGACAGAGCACCAAATCGAGGACCCAAGGTGGCAACAGAGCACCAAATCGAAGTCCCAAGCTGGTGAAAAAGACCGCACTGGAGGTGTCAAATGCCTAACTCCCAGAAGAAAAAGTATGCACCAGGGAGTATGTGGCCAAGGGCCATTGAAATAAGACCGCCACCTGACCCTTGATAGTACTCAAAGACAGTTTCTGCTCAACCCCCTCTTGGAAGGTCAAGGATCTGAGCCACCAAACTAGAGCGAGGATGAATCCCAAGACTCACACCACGCAATGTACGTGTTCCACGTGGTAGATCTTCCTAGAAGTAGGTTTCCTAGCTTTTAACAACATTGGAAACACCGACTCACGACTGTAAAGCAGAATGTCCTTGGGACAGCGGATCCTCCCTGAGAGGAAGCTTCCAAGGAACATCAGCGACCAGCCGCACCAAGCCCGGCAAGGCCAGTCCAGGGCCACCAAGATGACCAGAATCCCTTCTGCCTTAATCCTGCGCAGAAGTCTTGGCAGAAGCTTGAGAGGAAGGAAGGCGAAATTCACACGATACTGACCCCCACAAGGCCACCATCGTATCTGTGGCGTCCGCCAGAGGATCCCGTGACCGAGCCACAAACCTCTGCACCTTTCTGCTGAGCCAGGAAGCCAACAGATCCCCCACGGGGATGCCCCATCAGAGATACAACTGATGAAACACCTCTGGATAAAAAGGGACCACTCGCCTTGGTCCAATGCCTGCCAACTAAGGTAATCCACCTACCAGTTTTCCACCCCGGGGAATGTGTACAACGGAGAGGGCTGGAACAAACCGTTCTGCCCACCTTAGAATGCCAGCTACCTCCAGAGCCGGAAGAACACTTCTTATGCCCCCCCCCCCAGTGATGGACATAAGCCACGGCCGTGTCCGATTGAATTCACACTAGACATCCCTGAATTCGCACTGGACATCCCTGAAGACATTCCATCCAATGTTCCAGGCACAGTCTGATCACTCAGAGTTCCAAGACATTGATCAGTAGGCTGTACTCTTCCAGTTTTCAGATCCCCTGAGCAGAATATTTGCCGAGGACGCCTTCCCAACCAGACAGACTGGCATTAATGGTGACCACTGTCCAATACAAGGGGAGGAAGGATTTGCCCAGACGAAGCACCAAAGAACGAAGCCACCATATCAGGGACTCTTGTCCGAAGACTAAGGATTCTTGTCCCATTTGGCCAGAAACTCCCTTGCAGGGACCTCTTATGGAACTGTGCAAACAGAACCCGCCTCAAAAAGGTAGACACCATCAGGCCCAGCACCTGCATGCAAGCACAGAGAGATGACCATCTGCTGAACAGCAGGAGACAAATTGCAGCCTGTAGTTTCTGGAGTTTGTCTAGAGGAAGAAGCACTCTGGCTAAGGTAGAGTTCAGAGTCAGACCCAGATAGCCGAGCTTGTGGACGGAACCAGAGAAGACTTCCGAAAATTCAGAAAGCAGGCAAACTCCCTCAAGCTCGAATAGGGATTTCCAGGTTTTCCACCAGAGAAGGAGGAGACTCCGCTCGCAGACGGACGTCATCCAAGTAGCCCAGTACCACGATCCTCCATTGGCATAACAATGCTGGCACCAGGGGCCAAACACTTTTGTGAAGACCCGAGGAGCAGAGGTGAGACCAAAGGGTAACACCACAAACTGATAATGCGCCTCTCCCATGACAGAGCGGAGGAAGTGCTGGAGACCGACACATATTGGAATGTGAAGGTAAGCGTCCTTAATGTCAATGTAGGCAAGAAAATCCCCCTGATTCAGGGAAGCTACCACCGTGCAAATAAACTCCATTCTGAACTTCTGCACCCGCACAAAGCAGTTCAGCGCCTTGAGGTCCAGAATTGGGCGCACCTTGCCTTCCTTCCTGGGGACTGTAAACAGGTTTGAGCAACACCCCTGAAAACGTTCGGAAGTTGGAACCATCACCCGTAAAGTAAAAGGTCTTGCACCACCCTAAAAAGCCTGTAAGCAGACCGGGGACAGTCGCACATCAGAAGGAAGAACCTTACCGGAGGGTAAGAACGAAAGTCAATCTTGTAGCCAAACCAAATGACCTTGTGGACCCACTTGTTCTTGTACCAGGGGAGTCCACGGGTCCAGGAACTAGCGTAGACCCCCCCCCCCCATACTAGTGCACCTTCCTGCTGAAGGGGCCTCGTCCGCGGGTCTGGAGAAGCCCGCACTTGACTTGCCAGACCAGACCAGACCTAAGGGCTCTAATCACTTGTCAGTCTACCCTGAGGGACGAAACAACTTCTGAGTCGAGAAGGAGGGCCCACGTCTACGACTTGGGTCCTTGCCCTTAGTAGCCTGCGGAAGAAAGGTACTCTTCCCCCCTGTGAGACCTTTAATGATGTCACCCAGGGTAGCACTAAACAGGCGATCTCCTTGAAAGGAAAGATCAGTCAAGGCCTTTTTGGAAGTCTGGTCCACAGACCAGCATTTGAGCCAAAAGACACGCCAAAGGACCACTGCCGAAAGAGAGCCGAGCCACTAGGGGAGTCCCATCCAAAGAGGCATCACAGATAAACTGCAGCCCCTGAACCCAACTGGTCCGCCAGCTCAGCAAAAACAGGAGGGAGCTACTCTCCCTCTAGGTCACGGCGTAAAAGCTTAGCCTACTAGGTCAGAGTCTACGATACCAGGGCAATGGTGAAAATCGGCCTCAGTCCCGAACCAGCCAGAGTGTACAAATTGCAGGCCACAGCCTCCTCCTTCCTGTCAGCCGGGGACTCTTCAACCGGAATCATGGATGCCTTGTGTAATCTGGAAACTGGAGGGTCCACCACCAGGTGGAACAGTCTACTTCTTAAGAAGGGACTCCTCATAGGGTATCGCCTAGCAACTCGCTTAGGGACCCCAGGGGGACACTTTGGTCATTCCCACTCTTCAGTGACAATTCTGTCAAAATAGGAAGGGAAAGGAACACCTTTGCCACTCTAGATGGCTTGTGAGTGCCAAAGGGAACCTACGCCTCCGTCACACCTGCGCTCTCCAACTTTAAAGTCTCAAGTACAAATACAATCAGTGCGTCCACAAGCGCCTTTTCGTGCGCAGTTGCAGAAGTGGAGGAAATCATCCTCATTGAGGATTCAGGGCGCGTTCAAGAGATTCAGGATCTGAAGAGACCGATGAGGCAGAGGGCGCGTTATGCCAGCCCATCGCCCAAAAGCCACCTCCACCCGGGACACAAGGAACTCCAGGAGCGCCGTCAGTGCATCGATGGATTGATGGGATCCGGAAGCCCCCGCAGCCACAGAGAGGGGATCAGATGGGGAGATGTGCTTCAAGACTCCATGAGTAACCAGGTGGGCCCCACAATAAAGTGTAACACTGCTAAGGGACAACCCCCCCCAGTTGCCAGTCACAGAGCAACAAGCGATTCTAAGTAGAGAGGGAGAGGACCCCACCAGTAGAATCTGTACGAGTGGCGATCAGGAAATGGAAAGGATCCAGGAGTCAGCACCAGGTGAGGAGGAGGGGCTCCCACCGCCGAAATAGCCCCCCCTAGAGGGCTCCACTGTCATGGCCGCCGCTATTTTCAATGGCAAATGACCACAAAATGGGCGCTGGACTACACATACTTGGCCACCGTGCATTGAGCACACAGGCTTCAAGAAAATGGCAGCACCACAAGACCACCACAAGGCTCCCAAGAGGGATCCCTAGGCCTCAAGGATAGGCCCACCTATCTGCGTCTGGTCAGGCCCCCCCCCCCCCCCCAATCACCAGGGACAGGTGAAGGGGGGTTCCTGATGGGAAGGAGGGGAACCCACGTCCACCCCAAAACCCTACAGGAAGACAGCTACTCGCCATACCAGGGCACCACTCCAGACAGAACCCCTCGCCATTTAAGGGGGGGGGGGGGGCTGTCAGCCAGGAGGAACGGTGAGCCCCCAGTTTTATGCAACTTTGCGAGGCGTTTAACTCGCAGGACAGCCTCCGTCCGGTGTGGCTATGTCGCAGCCGACTTAGCATGGAGCTGAGGTATGCGCACGAGTCGCTGGCCAGACTGGGGTGACCACTGGATCTAGATCAGGGTTTCTCAACTCCAGTCCTCAGGGCACACTAATAGGCCAGGTTTGCAAGAAACCTGAAATATATCATAGGTGATATAATTTGCTGCTCAGTGATTGCAGTATTCTAGTCTGCATCTCCCCAAGTTAATACTTAAAATCTGGCCTGTTAGTGTGCCCTGAGGACCGGAGTTGAGAAACACTGGTCTAGATTATTCAGCCCATCGCCCAGTCCGGCAGTTGATTCTAGATGTCACAGGAAAAATAATTCTATCTAAAAAGAAAAAATTGCCAGGACCAGAAATCCCAGCAAGGATCTAGGTCCTTACTCCAGACTAGACAGAAAAAAAAAAAAAACTGAGTACCTATAAGAGAGAGGGGGAGTATACGCCCTGGGACTGCCCATAGGCGTAGCCAGACTTTTTCTGCCTAGTGTCCTACTCCTGTAGGTGGGCAGAATAATCCAATTGTTATTTAGATCAGGAGCTGTGTCCATCAATGAACGAAAGAAGAGAAATTTTTTTTTAAATGCAATATTAATTATGTGAATTTGACTTGGTGTCAAACTCTTGCATTCTACTGTACAGCAAAGCTCACACTGGGGCAGAGAGAAGCAGCAAAGAGACAGCTGTGCTGATGTGCAACAAGCATGCTGATAGGAGGAGAGAACAGATGACAGAAATTAGCCTTTAAAATAGGATGCCTCTTATTGTCCAGTCTGAGGCAGGGGGGAAAAAATGAGAACTATAATTGTTACCGAATTGCCGCAGTCCTCTGGGCTGGCTAAAAATTGTGTGGCAGATCTTTGGAATCCAAGAACTGGATTGACAAATACAAATCTTAAGAGCAAGTAAAAGAGCTCCCTGAAATGTATTTACCTTGTGTATTTAATGGAATTCAGCCTTGAGAATATCCAGTATGGCCCAAGCTCATATCCAATTCTATGCCCTAGAACCGCAAGGCTTGCCTTGCATACTTCGGATAGGGTTGGTATGCAGACCACTGCCCAGTGAAAGAACTATTGCTACTTTCCTGGTGAGGTAGTTCTTGCCAACCTTTTCATATTTATAACACTCGCATAGCTCACAGACCCATTAGGGTATCAGAAAACACTACAATTCTTACACTGCAATGTTCCCAGTGGCGCACTGCATAAACTTGGGAGGGAAAAACAGAGGAGTGTAATGTGAAACTATGTAATTTCTATTAAGCATATACTTTGCAAGTGTATCAGATCACAAATCTAAGAGCCACACAATTAACTCACCTTTTAACCCCAGGGTCTGAAGCCTGAACAGTCGCCCCAGTTCAAAAGGTAAAACCCGTAACAGATTGTTATTTAAAAGCAATTCCCTGAAAAAGAAAAAACATTTTTAAAATAGCAATAAATCTAAAAAGGAGAAAAAAGAAAAAAAGGAATAAAAAGGGCATACACAGGGAAAGGGTATTTAAAAAAAAGAACTGTAAGGGATATTCAATGCTGGGCAACCATTCCAAAAGAATTAGCAGAAACAAGGCTTATCAGTCCAGAGGTGTGGCATCATTAGGTTTAATTTGTTTTTTTTTTTAAAGCTTTTTGAACTGCGCAGGGCTTAGAAGACTATTTTAGACAACACTGCACAAGACAGCTCTTTATGTCTAGCGAGATCAATTTTATTTTTTTTAAACCTAAATACCAAAATCAAAATGCCTTCAGTGGCAATTAAATCAAAATGTACACAAGATAAAAATCATTGCTAGAGTTTATATACTCGCAGTTGCAACAGAATACTTGTGCACTCTCGAAGACTCGTGCTTCTTTAATAATTTTTAGTGCAACCATAGCATTCAAAAAGTAGTGTAGGAAACAAAAAAAAAAAAAAAAAAAAGAAGAGAGAAGCCCTATTTAAAATAGAATGAGCTAAACTTCGAAACAAGAGCCAAATTTTACATAGTTGGCTTACAGGATTGATGTAGGCTCCACTAAACATTTACCAGTTTTTCATTTGTGGGGGGGAATCTATTTAGGAATATAGTGCTCAGGTCTGCCACATAATTTCTACACTGAACAAGAACATATTTTGCATACATAAAAACACACAGTGCCACCCTTCTCTATTCACCTGAGAGACACTACGTTCCCTAGCTCTGCTGGTAAACTTCTGAGCTTATTGGAAGAAAGGTCCAAATAAACCAGATTATGGAGCTTGGCAATATCAGGTGGGATACGGGAGAGGTTGTTATCACTGAGGTGCAGCACAGTCAAGTGGGTCAATGACCAGAGCGATGTACTTAAGCTCCGCACCCGACCTAAAGGAGGAAGAGAGAATCAGTTCATTATAAAAGTAAACGATCGTTAGTAAAAAGGTATCTCATGGTGACAGCAAACCAATATAATTCAATGAAAAGCCTTCAGTACTCATCTACAAGCAGTTAAGCACACCCTGGAAAGCTTAATGCTGAACTCCAGATTTCTGTCACTTTAAAGAATAGTTCATTTGGACCAAACTTCCCATCCTTTTCCCAGAAAATAATCTAAATTAGGCAGAGAGCTGCTTAGCCACTCACAGCAATCTTGGTATTTTCTGAATGAATAGGATTACTCTGATAGGCTGATGCGGAGAAGCAGGTGGTTGAAGTCACAGTCTCCACCTCAAGCAGAGGAAACCTTCTATTCATTGATGAAACACAAGGCATCTGTAAATGACAGTGCAGCAAACGGAAATTTTAGTGCCCAAATTGAAAATGCAGGATGCACGTGGCCGAAAACGACAGTTTTTAAAAAAGATTTATATTTTTATATAGAATTGTATTATTCTTTGACTTTTTAAGTAATATCAATTTAAATGAATATAAAAAAAATTTATTGGCCGGTCACTATTGTTTTTTTTAGCGCAAGAACGCTCAAGAAAAATGTATCCCTTTAAAAAAATTCTATGTATGTCTTCACACTGGTCCGTTGCACTCCGGTGTAGTGTTAAAAATCCTGCTTGCTGCACTTTTGGTCAGTTTAAAAAAAAAAAAAAAACCCCACGCACCAAAAATCGCACCTCCCCTGTTGAAATGCATTAAAAAACGCAGCAAGAACGTATCAACACACCCATGTTATGTTTTTTGATGCGGTTTTTGAGTCACATGTCCTATAAAGAAAAAAAAATAAAAAACGCAACCCGCAAGCACAGTAAAATCATGGCAAAAATCTGCACAAAATCGTGGTGAAATCGCCGCAAAATCATATGCGTTTTCAGCACCATTATCGGCCCTTTCTTCTCTTATCGGGTGAAAAGGGCATTTTGCTGATCTGTTTCGGCAGCTTAGATTTTGGTGCGTCTTTAGCTCAAAGTCCCTTTCCTGTTGCCAGTACACGACGCTGTATACTGCAAGTAGCTGATGATACACATTATGCAGCGCTCACAGCAGGCACATTTGTTTGCGACAGTAATAGTTCATTCTGACCAGTAAGGTCCAAACAACCTATTTTAAAAAAGGACAGGAAGCTGGAGTGCAACTCTAAATTTATTTTACATTGTAGAAAAACCTATGCTTATTACTATTCCAAAAATGTGGGACCATAAACCGTATATACTCGAATATAAGCCGAGGCACCCAATTTTACCACAAAAAAAAAAACTGGGAAAACGTATTGACTTGAGTATAAGCCTAGGGTGAGAAATGCCGCAGCTACTGGACCACCACGATACCCAAAACAGGGGCTGCGGGCATGGTGCAGGGCTGCGGGCACAGTACTGGAGATGCAGTGCTGCAGGCATGGTACAGGAGAATCTCCTGTACCATGCCCGCAGCCCTGCAGCTCCTGAGAAAAAAATAAAGTAGAACAAAAAGGCAAAACTTTTTTCATAGTTTTCGATGGAGGCGAGAGGGAATAGAACACTGGCCAGTTTTTATTGCTGCCTGTGCAGTTAGGGAGATTTTACATCTCCATTTGTCTTGTTTGCCATCATCATTTAAAGTAAAAAAAAAAAAAATTATTAAATTTTGGGTTGCCCCCCATACAATTCTTAGGACGAGAAATTTTCCAATGGGGGCACTAGTTCTGGTGACTTGGGGGTCCCCAAGGAATTCCCTTAATTTGGAGGGATTGCCTCTCACTTCCTGTTTGGCTATGGGGTAGAAAAATTAAGGGAAATCTCTGCAATGGGACATAAATGGTGAAAACAAAAATCTGACATGGGTTATAACCCTCCCGTACTCCATCCAAAATGGGGGGGGTTGGATTTTTGTCTTACAGTAAAACCTTTTCTCTGATGTTCATTGATGGACACAGCTCCATAATCTTCTTGACCACAGTGATTATGCTGCCCCCTAGAGGAGTAGGACAAGGCCAAGAAAAAGCTTTACCAGGCCTATGGGGCAGTCCCAGGAGATATACTCCCACTTCCTGCTATAGGCATTCAGCTTTGTTGCAAGCAGCGTCAGAAGAAAAATAACCCAACTCAATAGAGGGGTGGGTGCTTTGTCTGTCAATGAACATGAGAGAAAGTTTTTACGGTAAGACAAAATTTTCTCTTTCGTTCATTGACGGACACAGCTCAAGAATCTTCTTGACCATTGGAACGTCCCAAAGCAGTGTCAAACATGAGAGGTGGGAAAAACAGCAGAAAAAGTTCCCAAAGCCTAAACCTAGCCAACCAGGAACAACTGGAGTTCACCTGAAAACAATACCAAGCCCTCTCAAACAGCAGTCTGCAAACCTTTGCGGCAAAAAAGCAGCATCCGCAGATGCCAACATATCTACTTTGTAAAATTTTGTGAACGTGTGCACAGACGACCAGGTGGCTGCCTTGCAAACCTTCATCACTGACGCCCGATGACAGAATGCCCAGCAGGCACTAAGCATCCGCATAGAATGCGCAATAACAGGGAAAGGAGGAACCTAACCCTTGATTGAATATGCCTGCACTACTGTCGGTCTGATCCATCTGGAAATGGTCGCCGCAGACGCCGCCATACCCCTTGCGAGTTCTGTCTGCAAGAACAAAAAGTGGGTCGGATTTCCTAAACTACTCGGTTGCCACCAGGTATACCCTGATCGCACGAACCACATCCAGAGAATGCAAGGCAATCTCCTTAGGATGCTTAAGTTTAGGACACAGGGAAGGAAACACTGTCTTCATTCAGATGGAACCCAGAGCCAACCTTAGGAAGGAACCACTGACAAGGGCAAAGCACCACTTTAGCTCTGTGAACCACCAAATAAGGAAAACAACAAGACAAAGCTGCCAGCTCTGACACCCTGCGTGCAGAAGTAATCGCCACCAAGTAGGCCACCTTCTGGGACAATGGAAGCAGGGGAAATCGCACAAATATTTTTGAAATGCGGTTTCTGAAGAACCGACAGTACCAAATTGGAGTTCCCACAGAGACAACCGAGACCCCACAGGCGGAGCAAAGTAGTGTATCCCCTGAACAAAGGTGCGAACCAAGGAATGCGTAGCCAAAGGACATTGAAAGAAAATTGCCAAGGTCGAAACCTGGCCCTTTATAGTACTCAAGGCCAGGCGCTGTTCCACACTTCTTTGGAGGAACGCCTAAATTTGAGTCACTGAAAAGGACCGGGGTTCCACTGTCCCTGGCAGGGGCCCACATCCACCCCAAATGGCAACCAGTGGAAGGGGGGAAACTTCTTACCACACCATGGAAACCGGGTGGGCACTACTCCAGACAGACCACCTCACCATCGGAATGGGGGTTCTGCAGGCCAGAGGTATGCTGCGACGTTTAACCCGCCAACCAGCCCCAGTCCTGTGCGGCTATGTCACAGCTGACCTAGCGTGGAGCTGAGGTCGGGTCATGCTCGCTGGCCAGAATGGGGAGATCATGAAGTATCTAGAATATCCAATCTGTAGCCCAGTCTAGCAGTTGAGTAGTTCTCCTAGGAACAGGGGAAAAAAAAAAAAAAAAAACAATGCCTATAGCAGGAAGTGTGAGTATACCCCCTGGAACTGTCCCATGTGTGTGGTAAAGCTTTTTCCTGCCTAGTGTCCTACTCCTGTAGGGGGCAGCATAATCCCAACGGTCAAGAAGATTCTGGAGCGGTGTCTGTCAAACGAATGAGAAAAAAGGTTTGCATAGAGTTCTTGAAAACACAAAACCCTCATTCTCCAAAGACTAGGGAAAAAGTATTAGTAGTGAAGGAGTGCTGGGTGAGCCATCAGGAGACACTCCATTCTTAATATGAGGAGAAGCTCCGCTTATTTGCCTCCTTTCCCTCCGCTGCCATATTCGTCACCTTTTGGGGGGAGCGGATACCTGGTTTTGACAGGTACCCGCTCCCACTTCCGGCCGATCTCTCCACAGCGCAGTGAGCAGGAACTTGGGCCCCCCTCCTCAAGGCTTTCCCTCAGTGGAGATGGCCCAAACAGCCGATTAAAAAAAATATCAGCTGGGGTGAAGACACCGCTGGATTCGTGGACAGGCAAGTGTCCCAATTTTAAAAGTCAGCAGCTACAGTATTTTTACAGCCTGTTTAATTTCTAATGGTGATTGTTTTTTTTCCCCTAAAACCTTCAGTGTAATCTGAAAAGATTTCCTGCCGGGTCTTTCTCTGGAATGGGAGCCTGTCCCCTCCTAGTAGCCAATCAGGGGACAGAATATCTATAGACAAAAGCATGATCTTATTGGATGATGCTGGTGTTTCAGGCTGGTAAAAGTGAGTGGAGGGAAACCGGTTTATTTTGTATAATAAAGCAAATCACTAGAATGTCCTCCTTGCTCCAAATAAATATATCACACTTCAAAAGACTGCTGCTGCTGTTCATCACTCAGTGACTCAAAAATAAAACAGTGCAACACACCAAACACCAAATATAACAAGTGCTATCACATATACAGTACCTATTAAACACACCGTGTGTGAAAAAAATTTGATGGGATGTAATATACATCAACCCATGATTGTAAACGAATAAAGTGAGTCCATATTCCCATATGACTATATGGGAGGAAATGCAAATCAAATAATCAAAAAAATATTCAAAAAAACACAAATTTGAAACACACAAACAAGTGTCCAGTGAAAGTTCTTGAAGAGTGCTCTTATTCCAAAACGTCCATGTGACTTTCGTGCAAGGTGGCTGTGTTTCACGACTCCCCAAAGTGAATTCACTTACCAGACAATGTGGACCCCTGGGCAGTATTGCATAGGGTTCTAGCAAGTATGGTGGATAGGGCTCCTTGGATTTCTCCCAATGGGCGAAATGGAAGTCAGAAGAGTCCATTAGTGTAATATGTTCCAACTTTTTATTCAATATAAAGAAAGGATTTGCACTTAAGAAAGGATTTGCACTTACAATAGATCAGAAGTAAAATCGCATGTTGAGATAATAAATGCTGGAGCTCCTGAAGGCTAGTAACTAACACTGTGGACACAGTGGCGTGAGTTCCACCTCACTTCCACATGAGTTCCACTGACCCAGAAGCGTCGTTGCTGAAGGGCAGGGTTTTGCCCTTCCCAGTGTGTGAAACACAGCCACCTTGCATGAAAGTCACATGGACGTTTTGGAATAAGAGCATTCTTCACAAACTTTTACTGCACACTTTGCTTATGTGTTTTTTTTACATTTTCGTATTTTTTGAATTGCATTTCCTCCCATATAGTCATATGGGAATATGGACTCACTTTATTAGTTTACAATCAAGGGTTGATTATATATTACATTGCATCTAATTTTTCACACACGGTGTGTTTAATAGGGTTTATTTTGTATGTTTTTTTTTTACTTTTTTTTCTTACCATATATAAAATGACAATCCCTTAAAATACTGTAAAAAGCATAATACAAAAGATTCAGTACAATTAACAGTAGTTTAATGGCTGCATTATTATTGTAAGATGCAAGGTTTACTATCTTTGTTTGGCATGTTTAAAAAAGATATTTACCAGGTTATTACCAAAGTGAATAGTACAGGAAGAGCCATTTCCCACTGTCAGAAAGTCCCGGTTCACACTTATGCGACGCGGGAAGGCTGCAAATTCGCAGCCTGTTCCCGCATCGCAAACGCACATCTGGCAGTTCACACTGCCATATGCGATACGCAGGGGGTGTCAATTAAATGTTAACCACACCCCCAGTTTGATCGCATATCGCAGTGCGATCTGACAGTTCGCACAGGATCGGATCAGATCGCACAAGTGTGAACCACTGTGCGATCCGATCCTGATGCAGCTGGAAAAAAGGGTCCTGTGCGTCTTTTTTGCGGGTGCAGTGCGAATTTCAGCCATACAAAATGTATGGCTGAATTCGCATCCGCACATCCGATCGCATGTAATGAAGGAGCAGTGCGCTCCTATATTACATGCGATCGCCGCACTCGCAAGAGTGTGAACCGACCCTAAAAGGTAAAAATCGGTCTATAAAAAAACATGCCCATCAGTGAGAAGAGCACAAAAAGAAAGCTCTTGCTATTAAAAAACATGCAAAATTAAAATCAGACATTTGAACTACCACAAAACTGCACAAGTCTTACTGTCCTGAAATTAAGAAAGCTAATTTACCAGAGATCTCCAATTCATCCCAGTGAGACTTTTTACCGTTGGCCACCTCTTCTGCTGACATAATTGTGTAAATTCTACGAGGATCAGGTGGGTCATATTTTTCTTTTGGCATCCCTGTTAATCTAGAGAAGAAAAAAAAAAAAAAAAGTCAATAAAAAGATCCCTTTCCACACAGGAAACACAGAATGACAATTATGAAAGAGGTTAAACAATGTTAGAGATGGCGGAATGAGGAACGAAAAAAAAAAATTGTAATTAATGTGAAAACCATTTCTCAGGGTTCATTGAGGGCCACAGGATGCAGACATATTTGGTTTATACTGCTTCCTACAGGAAGATTTGAATACTGGAAAGTACACAAAAAGGTCAGTTTTTCATTTACTGAGGGACACAGTATTCAGTGACCTTCGGGACATCCAAAAAGTACTTTAGAAGACAGGTGAGCACACAGCAAACAAGATGCTAACAGGCCCAACTCTAAAAATTAGAGATGCACGGAAACATATCGGCCAAAAAATGGTGTTAAAACATGAAAATGTAACATGGGTGCGTTATTGATGCATTCTTGCTGCAGTTTCAGTGCATTTCAATAGGGAGGTGCGTTTGTTTTTTATGACCAAAAATGCAGCAAGCAGAATTTTTAACACCACAAAAGGGCAATGGACCAGTGTGAAGACACATAGAAATTAAAAGGGATACATTTTTCTAGGGCTAAAAGGTGCCAATAATATTCATAGTCAAATGAATGGTAATAATTAAAAAGCCGAATACAATACACACACACACACACACACACAAACACCTCATAAAATTTTGGAATATCAAAAAGTTAATTTCAGTAAATTCAAAAAGTTAAACTCAATTCATATAGATGCGTTACACACAGTGATACATTTCAAATGTTTTCTTCTATTCTTTTTGAAGATTATGGCTTACAGCTAGGTAAACCCCAAAATTCAGTATCTCAGAAAATTAGATGAGGGCCATGCCCAAAAAAAAAAAAAAAAAAAAAGGAGATTTAATACAGAAACGTTGGCTTGCTGAAAAATATGTCCATGTACAGTAATATTATGCACAATACTTGGTCGGGGCTCCTTCTGCATGAATTACTGCATCAATTCGGAGTGGCATGAAGGTGATCAGCCTGTGACACTGCTGAAGTGTTTTGGAATCCCAAATAGCGGGCTCCAGCTCGTCTGCATTGTTGGGTCTGGTGTCTCATCTTCCTCTTGACAATACCAACCCCCCCTCCCCCCCCAGATTCTCTATGGGGTTTATTGATCTTATAATATTTTAGTTTTCTGAGATACTGAATTTTGGGTTTTCACTAGCTGTAAGCCCATGCTTGAATCCAATAAATCTGTGTGCAACGCATCTATAGAAAGATGTGGTTTCACTTTTTTAATTTAATTACTGAAGACTTAGCAATAGCATGCAATGTCAAGCTGCCAAAGTCGGCAGAATATTGGCATGCATAAGGGGATGTTTTCCAGAGATAAAACTATAATCCTACCACTTTTATAAAAACTCTGGTCCGACCACATCTGGAGTATCCTGTCCAGTTCTGGTCGCCAGTCCTC
Organism: Pelophylax lessonae; assembly: GCF_965119305.1. Taxonomy (NCBI): domain Eukaryota; kingdom Metazoa; phylum Chordata; class Amphibia; order Anura; family Ranidae; genus Pelophylax; species Pelophylax lessonae. The sequence goes on from NC_138768.1 coordinate 522,969,577, forward strand.
AGAAGGGATGTGTTGGAGCTTGAGAGAGTCCAGCGAAGGGCAACTAAACTGATTAGGGGATTGGAGAACCTAAATTATGAAGAGCACTTACAAGCACTTGATTTATTCTCCCTGGAAAAGAGATGCCTGAGAGGGGACATGATCGCGATTTACAAATATCTCAATGGTGATATCAACATAGAAAAAAAAACTATTCAGTCGCAAAGAATGATTGAGGACACGAGGCCATACAATGCAATTAGAGGAGAAGCGTTTTAACCTCAGGCTACGCAGTGGGTTCTTTACAGTAAGGGCTACTAGACTGTGGAATTCTCTACCACAAATGGTAGTAACTGCGGGGAGTATGGCTACTTTTAAAAGACTCTTGGACATACATCTCCAAGAACAAAACATTTGGGGGGTATGGGAAATGAATACGTCCACACCCCTACACCGGTTGAACTGGATGGACTATTGTCTTTATTCAACCTCAACTACTATGTAAATTAACTTTTTGATGATATTGTAATTCTATGAGACACGCACACACACAATAATAATTATAATATACACACACACACACACACCAATATATAAATTTTTTTTTACTGTCATTTTTTAGCTTTTGGCCAAGTGCATCCAGCTTTGGGCACCAAAATTTCCATTCTGTGCACCTCTACTAAAAATAGGAACCGCCTGCAGATCAGAATTGCCTTAAAGGTCCGTATGCCCAAAAGTGGCATTAGAAGAAGCCTGAACATGCAACTGGTAAACTTTACATAATGAACAGAACAGGTGAATGCCTTGCAAATCTGGGAAACAGATTCTTAATGCCCAAAAGCCAAAGAAGCACTCCGATATAGTAGAGTGTGCGCCTTGACAGGAAAGGGTGGACCATCAAGTCCAAAAGGCGTTTTGACGTGCAGCAATAACAAAATTCAAATCCCACAAGGACACGGTGAGATAACAGGAGAACCACATAGGAAATGCCCCATATGAACATCCTATTCTTGTAATAAGCAGCTGTCTTTGGAACAAAAATCACAAGCGCAAAATAAAAAAAACTCTTAATAGCTGGTCAATTGTTAATCCTGCAGTTTCAGAAAGCACAAAGATGTAGGTCCTCATAGCATGGGAAAGCACAGCTAACTCGCAGGCTAGATTTAGAAAAAGAGCAGCAAGGTAGTATGAAGTCGCTCTAAACTATTATACTCCTAAGGTAGCCTATTCATTAGTCAGCTTTCTTTCATTCAACCCGCTGGTTAGACAAATAAATAAAAAAAAAAAAAAAAAAAAAAAGAAGACCAAATTCTCTCCCAGCCACATGCTGCGGGGGGGGGGGGGGGATCCACCCCACTGTCTTTCTAATCTACAGCCTGCAGCGCTGATCGAGTGAAAGTTTTTCCAATGGAACGATTGTGCAGTCAATTTGTGGATCAACTTCTGTTCAACCACAGTATGCCTCAAAATTCAGCTGGTCCCTGATAAACCAGCCCAATTTCAATCCATGTATGGGCAGCTTAAGAGCTGCTGGTGCCCCAACTTGTTTATTTTTACACTTAACTTGAAAGAATTAAGCAAGCCATACATTATACAATTTTCTCTTTTAACCACATGTTGAAGAAAAAAATTGCACTGACTGTTGATGGGGAATCCCTCCCACTTTGCTATTGTATGTTGACAGCGTAAGGTTTCCCTGCCATCAGAATACAATGATCACTGCTGGCAACTATAGCCGCCACCGCCAGCAGTGATCACACAGAAAAAAAAAACAGGCTGTTTATAAAGTGGATAGATGGACCAACTTTAGTACAACCAGCCAGCCCATAAATGGATCGAAATTAGTCTTGTTCCTGCTGGCCGGTCCTAGGCAACATTCACACGATCGCACCGGATGGCTGCCAATGAAAATAAGCATATTCTTGCAAATGGTATGAATGCTGCCTGCACACACTGACTAGAAGCAGCTGACAGATTTGAATTATGCACAAATCAATGGAAAGTGCTGCCACCGTTGGCATGTAAACCTCTCATCTGAGCAATTACATGGAAACAGAGCCTCAGACTGACCCTAGTTCAGGCCACAGGTAATCAGCCAGTTTGTTTTGCAGCCACAGCATTAAGCCTTCTCTGAACACTGCAAACTATCCTCACCCATGTAGCCTAAAGGTGTTCTGATTATTCAATTTTTTTCCTTTTTTGCATAATGAAGGAAGGCACTTTTGTATTGCGATTATGAAGACTTAGTCTGGGGTGCAGCCCAAAGAGAATTAACAGTACATGTGACTCCTAATTACAGTACAATAAAGCAACTGAATTAGGACAGGAGGGCAACCCCAGCTCCCAGGGCAGGGAGGAGTGACCCGTCAACAAATCGAAGCACAACATTTGGTCCTAAAGATGGACAATTACATTATAGGCCAAACCCCAAGCGGTGAGGAGGGCACGTATTTCAAAAATCGCATGTCTACATAGCCTACTCAACTACACAGTTGCATGCGTGTTATTTTTTCACAGTGGGTAAACTGGATAAACAACTTAATTTGCCAGGAAAGCTAAATAGAAGCAGCTGCATAATAACAAAAAAAATAAAAGCATTTACCTGTAAAAGAAAAGAAAACAAATGCACAAAGTCACAGTATATGGCAGCATAAAATACTCCACCTTGGGAGATTATGTACCCCAAAAACAAAGGCAACCGATGCATACATATTTATCACAAATTTGATTCATTCAATTTTAAAAACACGTAAAATAGGGAGGAACTATAAAAATGAAAAACAAAGCAAAAAAGTTTCAATGTAAACAGTGCTTTTTACACTAAGACAGCCCTCAACCTGAATAAAAATCGGACAAAAACATTTTAGTGCTCACAATAAAGTAAAATGAATCTGCTTGTTTTTTGCCTTCTCTGGCATGCCCATTCATAGGAGTGAGCTTGGGAGCAAGCCAGCTCGAGTGCCCCATAGCAAGAGGCTTGCAGTTTTGGTGCACTCAAAAAAGGCCAGGACCGCTGGTGAGGGACAAAAAAAAAAAAAAAAAAAAAAAAAAAAAGGAGGATTGGGGCTGCTCTGTGCAAAACCATTGCACAGAGCTGGTAAGTAAAACAGGTTTGTAAAGTTCTGTTTTTTCAATAACAAAAAGCCCCTGATGAGGCTCTGGAAATCAACAGAATGCCCCTCGCTGAGTGATACCATTCTTACCTTGAACCAACAATGCGAACTAGAACTCATTCTAGCATGCAATTAACTGTATACTGCTTTCACAGAAAATGGGGTGCTTGGTTACTGCACCGCAAATGTACTGTTAATATCTGATGTTACTCATGTGTTTGAGCCACTTACGATGGATTTACTTCTTTAGCTACCTCTCTGCATTGCCCCTCAGTCGTCCTCCCACCCTATGTGTTCCCTTCCTTCCTGGTATGTGTTCCCTTCCCTCTCCTTTCTCTTCTTGTATGATATCCGAGACTAAACCCCCTGGAACTGACTGCATGATGTTCATTTACGGTTTTTCTGGTACTAGGGAGGTGCTGCCCCCCCCACCCCCTTTTTGTTCTAGCAACAACAAAAAGAAGCTCAGTGTGCAGGGAAATCAGAGAATGCATTTTTTCTAAGGCGAGGAACCTGTGCAACTGTGCAAAACTAAGGGGAAGGCTGAAGTGACTTTTTGTTTTTTACTTACTGCTGGAGTCACTTGTAATAAAGCACATCCCATTACCTGAAAGCGGATGGCTCCTTTAGAAAGCTCTTGCCCTATTTCACCAATTGTAACAGTTGTAAATTGGGGGAGCAGCGCATGAATGACAGACAATGTTAAGCCAGCAATAGACCGTTCAAATCCCCACTGAACTGGCTGAGATTCAAACCATGTAGTGGGCAGACTGAATGTTTCCAAGTTGATCAGTCAATAAAACTTGGTTACAACCCAAGCCTGTCGATTTTACCTTCAAATATTGCAAACAGCTGTTATAGCTACTAGCAGTAATCACTGTGTTCTCCCGGTAGGGTAGGTGTGCAAACACAATGTCTCCGCATTAGGGATGCCCTCATCAACACCCACTGGATTAGAGAGAAGTTTTCTTTCCTGTCACCCATGGCTGCAGGAAAGAGAAATCGCTCCCTTTATGGCTGGCTTTACATTCCATAAAAATCATCCAAATGACTTGTCAAGGGAGAAGAGGGCAGGCTGCATCAGGGGCTTCCGAAATGCATAGCATGTTAGTCCTGACAGCTTAGCTGCAGCCGCTGATCAGTGTGTTCTGGTCAATGGAAAATCTTCAACATATTCCTTCAACAGATGTCAATTTTTAACAATTTAGGAGGAGAATCTACACATCGATCAATTAGTGTATGGCTAGTTTTAATTTTTATTGGCACCCTGATAAAAAAAAAAAAAAAAAAGGGGGGGGGGGTTTAATTTACAAAAGACAGGCTGGCAATTATTTACCTGTGCAAGGTCAGCATTAGGTAGTTCATATATTGTCCTTTAACAGGTGACCATGAAAATGATTGGGTGTGGCAATTACAGAGGGAGTGTCAGAGTCCTGCATATCATTAACAATACAATTATAGTAATGAGGCCAAGGTTGTATGCAAGGCACATGAGGAGGGAGAGAGGAAAAAAAAAAAAAAAAAAAGTCCATTCGGTTTAAAACACAATGGGAACTTGGATGACTAAAGCTTTCAGGAACCAGTCTGTGAAACACATAGTGATGGCTGTAAAAGATAAATTATACCCTTAAATCAATAAATGGCCAGGTAGCTATGCCTTTGAGCAATGAGAGACCAGAGTGTTTTTATGCACCTTGCAGGACAAACATAGCAAAGAAAACAAACCAAACAGGCATTCACATTGTGCTGCACCTACAAGGCCAATCAAGTCTTATCTAACCAAAAATATTAAGGATAGTAACCCTGACAGAAAAAAATTAAAAAAACGCTCAACGTAAATTTGTGTTCACAAGTCGCATTAACTTATACACCCAGACGACACCAACTTAAATTGCTGAGAACATACGCCACTTCTTTAGGTACACCTACTCAATTGCTTATCAGCCAATCACATGGCAGCAACTTAATGCATTTAACGCAGTGAAGACAACTTGCTGAAGTTCAAACCAAGCATCAGAATGGGAAAGAAAAGGGATTTAAGGGACTTTGAACATAGCATGGTTGTTGGTGCCAGACAAGCTGGTCTGATTTACTGAGATTTTCACACACACACAACCATCTCCGGGGTTTACAGAGAATGGCCCAAAAAAAAAAAAAGAGAAACTATCCAGCGAGGGGCAGTTGTGTGGATGAAAATGCCTTGTTGATGTCAGGTGAATAGGCAGCCTGAATCGAGAAGAAAGGCAACAGTAACTCAAATAACCACTTGTTACAACCAAGATATGCAGAATACCATCTCTGAATGCACAACAAAATCGGACCTTGGAAGTAGATGGGCTACAGCAGCAAAAGACCACACTGGGTGCCACTCCTGTCAGTTAAGAACAGGAAACTGAGGCTACACTTCGCACAGGCTCACCAAAATTGGACAATAGAATATTGGATTGGAAAAACATTGCCTGGTCTGAGGAGTGTCGATTTAAGCTGCGACATTCAGATGGTATGGTCAGAATTTGGGGTAAACATGAAAGCAAAGATCCATCCTGCCTTGTATCCAGTTTAGGCTGGTGGTGGTGTAATGATTTGGGGATATTTTCTTGGCAAGCTTTGGGCCCCTTCATACCAACTGAGCATCGTTTAAATGACACGGCCTACCCGAGTATTGTTGCTGACCATGTCCATTCCTTTATGACTACACTGTACCCATCTTCTGATGGCTCCTTCCAGCAGGATAATGCACCATGTCACGAATCTCAAATAATCTCAAAACTGGTTTCTTGAACATGACAATGAGGTCACTGTACCTCAATGGCCTCCACAGTCACCAGATATCAATCCAATAGAGCAACTTTGGCATGGAACAGGAGATATGAGGATGTGCAGCCGACAAATCTGCAACAACTGCGTGATGCTATCATGTCAATATGGACCAAAATCTCTGAGGAATGTTTCCAGCAGCTTGATGTATCTATGCCACAAAGAATTAAGGCAGTTCTGAAGGCAAAAGGGGATCCAACTCGGTACTAGCAAGGTATACCTAATAAAAAGTGGCCGGTGAATGTAGATCACACACGCCCATCAGCCATAACATTACTACCACTGACAGATAAAATGAACAACAAATTATTCATTAGAATGGCACGTGAAAGCGGGGGGCAATAAATTAGGCTGCAAGTGAAAAATGTGGCCCCTGAAGTTGATGTGTTAAAAGAACAAAAAAATGAGCAAGGGTAATAAGGAGCAAGCAAAAGAGTTTACTTTTTAGACTAAGATCAGAGCGCATAATCAGATTGCGAGCAGACTATTTATAGTAAAACTGACAAAATTAAGTAGGCTTAAACTTGTGCAAACTGTGCCACAACAGACGTGTAGGAACAGAACCAGAAAACTACAACAAAAATGCTAGTTCAATCCAGTTCCCACCCAATGGTTTCTGAAAACAGAAAACTACGAGGGGGCGAATACAAGACCAGTCACCCTGCACAAACAGCGAAGCAGTGACCGGATATGAAGATTACAGGAAACTCCTGCACTGAGGCAGAAGTTTCATTTTAGGTTACTGCACAGATGTGAAATACACAAACATCAAACGGTTTATTTATATAAAAAAAAAAAAAAAAAAAAAAAAAAAAAAAAAAAAAAACACCTGTACAAATGTGACAAAAATTTGCACAACTGCAACGAAAAGTCCCCATTTTGTCCAAAATGGTCTCCTATGATCAGAAGTGCCATATAGAAATCATAATGCAGTAATTTTTATGAATATTACATCACAGCCACTGGATGGTGCTGATGACCATAGGAAATTATAAAAAGGGAAAAACACGGCACTTTTTTGTTGCAACCGTTCATCACATTCGCCTGGACCCACATCACAGCAAATTACCAGTACATATAGCCTACAAAGATTCCACTTCGAATTATGAATGGTATGGGTATACATAGGTAAATGCAGCATGCTTTTGACATCGTTCAGAATTTATTACTGTTGCAGTTGACTTTCATTTGGCCTACATCGGCTTTTGCAAGCAAACTGTCAACACTGGCCCTAAAAGTGGTGCTCTTGGTAAGCCACCAACTAAAAATTCCCAGTTCCAATGTAACAGTTACATTTTAAATTCAAGAACGTAGATAAACACACAACTGAAATGTATATGAATGATATTAATTGCATCTCCCAAAGGATTTGTAACTCCATTAAACCAGTTTTGTTATCTAGGTTCTCCAATGCTGGCCATAAACGTATAGATTTTAGTTTTAGGAAAACTAGTTTGATTTTCTAATCATTAGAGTGGTCAAATCCATGTCAGTTTTCGGCTGCAACGGGAAAATTTCTAGATCCAACAAATTTTTGGGCAGTGTATGTTATCGCTCAGAAATTACACTAATTTTAAAATTAAATGGTAAAAGAAAAAATAGATTGTAAGAACTTACTGTAAAATTATTTTCTCTGAGTCCTCTGACAGACGCAGCCTCTTCCAAGCTGCATCACTATTGGGTAATAGCGCCCGCTGCAGGAGCAGGCTAGGTAGTAAAACTTCATTAAAAAGCTTTAACTAGACACACCTTAGGGGCTGTCCCTCTCGACATTACCCTCAGACACTTAGAGCTTACTAATCAGTTTCGCAGCAAGCAGTATAGGAAGACAACCCCAAAATAAAGGGCGGGGCTGTGTCTGTCAGAGGACTCAGAAAATAATTTTATGGTAAGTGCTTACAAAAATTCTATTCTGTCTTACGTCCTCTGACAGACGCAGCATCTTCCAAGTTTCATCACTATTGGGATGTCCCAAAGCAATGAAGGTGTGTGGTGTGAAGAAATTCCTCGGGAGGCTCGTCCCCATCCGTCGGGGCAAAGTCATGGCTAGGCCTGGGCGGACCACAACCTGCGCATGCTCTTAGGCCAGGCTTGGGTACCATAGGGATCTGGATCATCCAGTGCGAAGCCCAGCTGTTGCTTGTAATTCTCCAGGAAGATCCCCCTGACTAGCTAGCGTTAGTGAGTGAGAAAATAAAAAACTTTTTTCAAAGAAAAAATAAAAGCTCCCAGTCCCAGCAGGGTATCCTTGTCCTACTCCTACGCTAGGCAGAAAGAAACGGATTAGTAAGCTCCAAGTGTCTGAGGGTAATGTTGAGAGGGACAGCCACTAAGGCGTGTCTAGTTAAAGCTTTTTAATGAAGTTTCACTACCTAGCCTGCTCCTGCAGAGGGCCATTACCCAATAGTAATGAAACTATTGCAGTATTGCACTGACTGCACACTGCAGTAGTTGCAGTGAGTGCCATACTGCAGTGCAGATAGTCCTCCTCCACTGACTCCAGTCCAATCCACTGTGACGTGTAGCTGTTGCCTTGCTCTTTATAGCAGTTGTGCAGTGTGTATGTGTATTTTATTGTGTGGCTGTTGTTGTTGCCTAGTTTTTTTCCCAGCAGTTTTGCGCTGACTGCACTGAAGTAGTGAACTCAAATTTTTATTTTGCAGTGAGCGAGTCCACTACTGCAGCACTTTATTATACATTAATGCAGGGCTTGACAAATTTTCCTGAAATCTAGGAGCCAGCTAAAAAAGTTAGGAGCCAGTTTTTTTTTTTTTTTTAACAACCAAGCTTTATTTCCAAAAAAATAACATACTAAATTTACACATAAAGACGACTAGAACCCCACTCTCCTCTATAGCGCAATAGGATGGAAACACACCGTCTGTCTGTTTCCATCCGATGCCAACTGATCAGATCCACGGGATGGATAGAAAATAGAACCACCATCCGTCTGTTTTTGGCAGACAGGATCAGATGGCGGCAGATTATTGCTCCATAGAGGAGACTGAACGGTCCGATCAGGTCTGCCTGAAAAACCGACAGGCGGACCTGATCAGACAGCCCGTGTGAAAGGGGCCTTCGGCTGTGGGCATGGCGATGAGGGGGAAAAAAAAAATTATATATAAATATATAAAATTTTTATAATAAATGAAAGAAAAAAAAAAAAAAAAGAAGAAAAATGCATCTTTTTTTTTTATAATTGAAAAAATAATATTTTTTTTAATAAAAAAATAAAATAATAATAATAATAATAATAATAATAATAATAATAATAATAATAATAATAATAATAATAAAACAAACACACTCCCTGTCCACTTACCTTTTAAGCAAAGGTAAGTGGACAGGGAGATGAAGCCTGCAAAAACTTCCCTCATCTCCTTTTGGGAAGGAGATGGATAGGCATTGAGGACGGGCAGGGGAAACAGCCATCAGTGACTGCTTGTCAAACTCCCGGCCACCACAAGAGGGCGCCAGTTCCCCGTTCTCTCACTGAAGGCGGCCGAAAAGCCGCGGCCTCATTTTTCGGACGGCGCGGAAGTCCGTGCACTCGGTGAGTGGTTGGGGGGGGGGGGGGGGGCGCAAAAAGGACAGGACACCTCCAACAGTGCACCCCAGGCGCCAGGTCGCTAATTCTAGTCACCAATGCGACCTGGCGCCCGGGGGTTTGTTGAGCCCTGCATTAATGCACAATCAGATGATGTAAAATTCTAATGTCCAACTCCTTGCCATTTCATTTTTCCTATCAGTTTTTATGCAGTTAAGGTGTGAAGAACGAGCACTTAATGTTAAAAATGTTAATAAATAAAAATTGACATGTTTGTAAGAGATTTGTGTCGAAATTTGTGTTTTTTTGGGAAACTTTTACATGTGTGAAAATATCTGCGATACCGATATGCGATGGGCAAAATATCGGTATCGGCAACAAAAAAACGATATCGGTTATCACTACTATAGAGCACCTGTGAAGGGATCTCAAAACCGCAGTTGGGAAAGGGAACCCTTCCAAGCTTGTAGACCTATAGCAATTGACGAAAGAAGAGTGGTCCAAAATTCCAGTAGAGAGGTGTAAAACTCATTGATGGTTACAGGAAGCAATTGATTTCTATTATTCTTCCCAAGGGGTGTGCTACCAAATATTAAAACAGAGTTGCACCCAAAAGTGGAAGCTCTGCTTTAAGGACCCCTGACCCCGACATGCCATTTTCGGCATGTCCTATTTTTTCCCCTGCAATCTTCTGTGACACGTCAGAGGTACCAGAAGACTGCCCCGCCATTCAAGACTCGCAGCGTGACTCTTGCATGTGCAGTGTGCACCTGGCTGTTAAGCTGCAAGCTTCAGCCGGGTGCCCACACTAGCGATGCCGCGCGTACCAGGATTTGCAATGATTTGAGATCGCTGGCAGAATCGCGGCGATTCTGCCCACAATCCGAGACACCAATATGTGAACAGAGCCTTAAATCAGACAATATTTGTCATCTCAACTTCAGCTCTACTTGCTCTTGAAATGGTGTATCCCCCTTGTGCTAAAAAATCTAAGACAAGTAAATAGTGAAGTGTGTATTCTGTGCGGTTAACAGTCATGCTTGACTGTGTACCTGACAGTCACTAGCACAGAGGCATCTAAAACATTGGATAGCTGCTTGTGTCTTAGTTCTGTGGCTATGCTGCATTCCATGACTAAACATCAAAACATTTTACACAATGGTCTAGGTTAGGGAACACAAAAAAAAAAAAAAGTGTTTTAATCAAGAAAGCTTAGAAAAGTGACAGAAAAAAAAAAAAAAAAAAAAAAAGGAGGGGGAAGAAGAGTGCCCATCGAGTATGCCCCGCTTTTCTTTTTTTAAAATCAGGTTTTGTAGTTTAGTTTTTTTTTTTTTTTGGTCCGAGTATAGCCCTATGTTTATCCCAAGCATATTTCAAGCCATTTACTATTGTCCTTGAAGAACAGGAAAGTAAAGAACCACAAAACTCTTGCATGTAAATATTGCATACATAGTCTCTGCATTAATAAGGAAAAAAAAAAAAAAAATCTCTTTTTTTCCAAAGCAAATCCCCCCCCAGCTACCCCTTTAACACCTGAGACCTCAGTCAATTCAGCGACTGTCTGTCTGCAGCAGCACTTCACCTCACTATCTACATTCACTGGAGGCTTTGAGCCATTGGCTCCTGTTGCGGTCAGTCAAGTTCAGTGAGGGAGGGGGACCTTTGTGCATGTCTATGGATGCACACAGCCTGGCATCTTTTGCTGAGGGGAAATCTGAGGAGGAGCCAAGATGGCTGGCAGGGGACCTCAGAGGAGGTCAGGGTTGCTCTGTACATAAACTTTGCACAGAACAGGCAAGTATAACAACATTTTTTTTAAAGAAAGTGGAGCCTTTACAATCACTTAAAGTAAACAATCTTTATATATGGATAGATATTAAAAGAGAAGTACGGGATAAAAAAAAAAATCACTCCCCTGGATTGGGATTGTTGCAGCATTGATTCCATTCTGCAGCTGTCACCTGCCAGCTCCACACCTAGAACTGAACAAAAACCACTGGTCGCTTTGTTCTCGGTCTTTAGTGAGCAGAGACCCAGTGACCATCAGTCACCAGCTCTCTGCTCTGCACATCCAGTGATCACGGAGCACATGGTTGTGGAAGGGGTGGGGTGGAAGCTGGCTCAGGCTCTAACTGGCACACTGAAAGGCGGAGCCAGCTGATGTTTAGGTATCTGGGCACATCTTAAAAAACACAAGATATTTAAATTTAAAATCCATGAAAAAAATAAATTTAAGCGAGGGGGGGTGGATGTGCATTTCTGGAGTGATGTTTATAAACAATCCAACAGAAGAAACCTTTGTGGGGCAATTCTGCTGCCAATTCCACAAAAATGCACTGTCCTATGCCAGCTACATTCACAGGTACAATGTGCGGAACTGATCTTCTTAGCTCTGCACCTTTTGATCGCTGTGACTGGTCACAGACACCAATTGCAGTGCTCTCCAATATACACAGACTGTTTACATCTGTGAGCCCTATCCCTTCCTCTTACAGAGTACAAAGGAACTAATAAGGAGTTAATGAATCCACCATTCGTTAGTTCCCATGATTGCAGTTCAGACATTCCTTATCCAGCTCATCTTCCCAAAAACCCTTTCTTCTCCAACCTTCCTCTATGTGTGACCAGTACATTAACCCCTTTACCATTTCCTTCTGTGTTTGACATTACATGTGCTGTATATCTACTACATCATTGCTAGGCTCCATTGTTTTACCCCCCTCCAATACTAGCATTTTACTTTATTTCCAAAAAGTTGTTGCAGAAAAAATAAAAATGAATAATAATTCAAGTTAACGGCTTTGTTACCTGTTAAATCAGCATGAAGTGGGTTGATCACTGCTCTGTCTGCAGGTCAGTAGTTTCTACAAGAATGAGCACCAGAAAAGGTGAATCTGAGAAATGTGTCTCAAGCAGTGTTGCACACGTTGGGAACCCAGGGGTAAAAGAAACCTGAAAGATTAAGAACAGGTTTTATTAATACGACTTACTATATAAAACAAAAAAGCAGGCCTTCACAATCTCACCCAGAATTTGACCAACATTTCATATTCTCCAAAGTTCAGTTGTACCATATATGGGTGTTCAGGTAGCCTGTTCGTTGTATTACATAGTTACATAGTTACATAGTAGGTGAGGTTGAATAAAGACAATAGTCCATCCAGTTCAACCTGTGTAGGTGTGTGTGGCTGTAATCATCTCACATACCCCTGAATGTTCTGATCCTTGAGATGTAAGTCTAAGAGTCTTTTGAAAGCCACCATACTACCCGCAGAAACCACCTCTTGTGGTAGAGAATTCCACAATCTTGTAGCCCTAACAGTAAAGAACCCCCCACGTTGCCTGAGGTTAAAACGCTTCTCCTCTAATCGCATTGTATGCCCTCGGGTCCTCATGCAATCCCTTCGAATGAACAGCTTTTTTTCTAAGCTGGGATCCCCATTAAGATATTTATAAATTGCTATCATGTCCCCCCTCAGACGTCTCTTCTCCAGGGAGAATAAATCGAGCGATTGTAGACGCTCTTCATAGTTAAGGTCCTCCAATCCCCTAATTAGTTTAGTTGCCCTTCTCTGGACTCTCTCCAGCTCCAACACATCCCTCCTGAGGACTGGCGACCAGAACTGGACAGAATACTCCAGATGCGGTCGGACCAGAGTTTTATAAAGTGGAAGGATTATAGTCTTATCTCTGGAATACATCCATTTCTTTATGCATGCTAATATTCTGCTGGCTTTGGCAGCTGCCGCTTGACATTGCATGCTGTTGCCTAATCTATCATCAACCAAGACTCCCAGATCTTTCTCCATTTTTGATTTCCCCAAGGGTTCCCCTCCTAACGTGTATTGTGCTTTTATGTTTTTAGTCCCCAAGTGCAAAACCTTACACTTCTCCACGTTAAACCTCATTTGCCATGTCGTTGCCCACTCTGTAATTTTGTCCAGGTCATTCTGTAGGATATCTGCTTCATACTGTGCAGTTATTGCCCTGGCCAATTTTGTGTCATCTGCAAAAACTGATATCGAACTACTGATCCCGACCTCAATGTTGTTTATGAATAAATTGAACAAGGTTGGTCCCAGGACTGAGCCCTGGGGCACCCCGCTTACTACCTCAGACCAGTCTGAGTATACGCTGTTTATTACCACTCTTTGGACACGCCCTTTAAGCCAATTCCGTATCCAAGAGCAAACCCTGCTGTCGATACCTGCAGACCTTATTTTATAAATTAAGCGCTTGTGGGGAACTGTATCAAACGCCTAAGCGAAATCCAAGTACACCACATCCACTGGTCTCCCCCTATCTAGCTCACAGCTCACCTCCACGTAGAATGTTAATAGATTGGTTTGACAAGAACGCCCATTTGTAAACCCGTGCTGATTACTGCTGATGATGTTGTTGTCTTTAGCAAACTCTACGATATAGTCCCTTATCATCCCCTCCAGAAGTTTACATACTATTGATGTCAAACTGACAGGCCTATAATTTCCCGGGATATGCCTCTGGCCCTTTTTGAATATCGGAATCACGTTAGTTTTCTTCCAATCCCCTGGTACATCTCCTGTCCTAATACTGTCAGCAAAGATCAGGAACAGTGGTCTGGATATAACCTTACTGAGTTCCTTGAGTGCTCTCGGATGTACGCCATCCGGGCCTGGTGATTTGTTTGTGTTGAGTTTATCCAGCCTTTCCCTGATTTCACCCTCTGTTAGCCATAGTGGCAAGTCCTGTGTATTACTACTAACCAAACAGTCATGGTCAGTGTATTACAAAGTAGGTAAGGTTGAAAAAAAAAAAAACATAAGTTCATCCAGTTTAAACTGTGTAGGTGTACAAGTGTCAGTGTCGATCCCATTTTCCTGTATGTTGTGTTCTTTAAGATGCACGTCCCGCTGACACCACCAATTGTGGAAGAGAATTCCAAATCCTTATCACCCTGACGGTAAAAAAAAAAAAAAAAAAAAAAAAAACCCCTATGCAGCGTTAAGGTTAAACTGCTTCTCCTCCAATCTCATTTGTGTGGCCCAGTGTCCTCTTACACTCCCTGAGACTGAAAACGGGTAACTTATTTTCCAGGAGTCTTTCAGGACAGCACCTGAGATGGCTCCTCCCACTTGCCAACAGGAAACACCACTTCCAAACTTCAAAAGGAGGCTTCTCCCCACAGCTCATCAGTTGTAGTAGAGTACCTCCGGCCTAGACTGGAACAATAATATGGTTAAATTAATAAAGCATAAAAAAAAAAAAAAAAACCCCACACACAAAGGCGGGTCGCTGCTGTCCTGAAAGACTCCTGGAAAACAAGTTACCGGTAAGTCTAACTTGGATTTTCCCTTAACGCCTTTCAGGACAGCACCCGAGAGGATAAATGAGACTTCCCAAGTAGGGAGAGACAACAGCCCGAAGGACCTTTCTGCCAAAAGCCTGATCCCCTGCTGACAGAAGGTCCAGTCTGTAGTGACGGGCAAACGTCCAATACCTTGACCACATGGCCGCCTTACAAATTTGATCTGGGGTGGCATCAGTTTTTTCTGCCCATGTAGTGGCAAGAGCTCTAGTAGAGGGTGCTTGAACTCTCAGTGGGCGAGATAATTCCGTCCTGGAGTAGGCCTCCAAAATAGCGGATTTAAGACACCTAGCAATTGACCCTCTAGATGCCTGGTGGACCTTTTTGTTGCCCGAAAAAAGAACAAAGATTCCAAAGACCTAAAGTCCCTTGTTTACTTCCAGGAAATGCAATAGAATTCTTCTCACATCTAGGATTGTGAAAAAGTCTATCCTTAACCCCTGAAGGGTTAGAACAAAAAGTCGGCAGGATAATATCCCGAGACCGATTTTGAACTGACGCTACCTTTGGCAAATAAACTGAATCCGTTTTGAGTATAAAATTCTATCTGGGTAGATGGATAAGAAAGGCTCATTAATTGATAGCATGTGCAGTTCACGGATTCTTGCGGATTTAAATGCAACTAAAAATACCGTCTTGAGGGTAAGATTCCTCAAAGAAAGACGCTAAAGGCTCAAAAAGGCTCCTTTGTGAAGGCTTGTGGAACCACTGACAAATAAATCCCACTTAGGAAAAGGTTTAGCAGGCGCTGATCAGGAATGAGTAAGTGCCAAAAAAAAAAAAAAATATATCTTACGACCAAGGCTTCTAAAGAATTTGGTCTCTCCAGCAAAATGCCTAAGCCGGCCACTTGCACCTTTAGACTACTAACTTGCAGACCTTTGTCTGCACCATTCTGTAGGAATTCCAACACTGACAATATCTTCCATGGTTCGATTGGTCGAATGGCACCAGGCAATATAGACCTTCCAAACCTTAGCATAAATGGCTCTAGTTACTTTCTTCCTACTAGAAAGCAAAGTGGTTACTAGAGGTTCTGAGAATCCCTTACTCTATTAGCTGCTCCTCAGATACTAGGCGGTGAGGCTTAGCCTGGCTACATCCGGGTGACATACTAGGCCTTGAAGTAGTAAATACTGTTTGGGAGAAAGCGGCCAGAATGGTTTGACTGCCATTTGTAGAATGGAGGATAATCAGGTGCTCTTCTTGCAAGAATGGAGTAATCAGAATTACCGACACGCTTTCTTTCTGTATCTGCATTCACTGCCAGTGAATTTAGCTGAAAAAAAAAAAAAAAAAGGGAAAAGCACAACCCAGGTGAAAGTTCCAATCTATCCCCAGAGAACATTCACCTCGGAGAGAAGAAGAACTGAGGGAGCTGTGCGTTCTCTTGATGTAACAGGTCCACCTGTGGATGCCCATGAGTCCTGGGGATTAATGCAAAGATTTCTGGATTCAAGCTCCAAACTGCTTCCTGAATTTGCCGTCTGCTCAAAAAATCTGCCACACAGTTTAACGTGCCTGTGCGATGGACCACTAATAAGGAAAGTAAGTGACTTTCTGCCCATTCCAGGATTTTTGTTGAACATACAAGGGGAACAAGAAGCAAGGCCCTTCAGTTGCGGTCAAGTAAGCCACGGCAGTGGCGTTGTCTGATAAAATCTGCACATGGGACCCCTGGAGGTTTGGAAGGAAGGTAGCCAAAGCTAAAGCTAAGGAGACTGCCTTTAACTCTCTCCAGTTTGAGGACTTCATTGCCTCGGATCGGGACCAAACTCCTTGAGCCAGATTCTGATTCCAGTGAGCCCCCATCCCCAAATGCTGGCAACTGTTGTCACTCTTCTTTCCATTGGAAAGGCCCATAGTAAGCCTTTTGACAAAATCATTGATTCCTCCACCACCAAAGGGTCCTTTTGACCCTGGTGGGGATCTTTACCTTTGCTTCTAGGATTTCTGCACTGTGATCCCATACCTTCAGCAGGAAACTCGAGTGGCCGGAAACTGAGCCTTGCCTACTGAATGGCTGGCATAGATGAGGTTAGGGTCCCTAGGGCTGACATAACCTTTCAGACCGACATCTCTTGATTTGTCTGTAGCATAGCTACTACATTCTGGATTTTGTTTGTCTTCTCTTTTGTAAGGAAGATTCTTTGCTCTACTGAATTTATCTGGTAACCCAGAAACTGTACTAGCGGAGCTGGAGTGAAGTTTGACTTTTGAAGGTTCACAATCCATCCCAGGGTTTCCAAGTGACTGCGGGTCTTGCCCAGGTCTTCTTGCAATCTTTCCTTGGAAGGAGCAAAGAAGAGGAGGTTGTCCAAATATTGGATTACTGAGACTCCTTGAAGGCAGAGAGGAGCAAAGCCTTCTGTCATTACCTTTGTAAAAATCAGTGGGGCAGCTGAAAGGGAGGGCTTTGAATTGTAGATGCAGGGCTTACTTCCCCATATCCACTGCCAACCTCAGGAATTTTTGGGACTGAGGGGCTATAGGAATATGTAGGTAAACATCTTATAAGTTGAGCGATGCCATGAAGAAACCTTTTGTCAACAGATTCCTGACAGTGAAGATAGAGCCCATACAAAATCTTCTGTATAGGATTGACCTGTTCAGTGGCTTTAAGTTGAGGATGAGATGAAAACTCCTGGATGGCTTCCTTCCAAGAAAAAGATATGGGAATAGAATCCCTGACGCCGTTCCTCTGGCGAGACTTGACTCCCAACCCCCTGTCACATCATGTCCTTTAACAGGTCCTTCCATAGCCAAGGCTTTTGTTGCGCCTTTTGGAAGGTTTGTAACAATATCTTTTCTGGAGGAGGATCCTATTCCATTTGGTATCCCTGGGACAGCATGGCAAGAAAATATTGATTTTCTGTCACGCCTGCCTAGTGGGGGGGGGGGGGGGGGGGTCTTCCTCCCACTGGTAACAGTCATTGTGTTTTGTTGGTTGATGGAGGATGGAAAAGGACGCTTCCTCTGCGCCGACCAATTCTTTCTTTCCTGGGGCTTGCCATCTTGTTCCCGAGCCCTTTGAGGTTAAAAAAGTCATTTAGCTGGTTGCTTTTTCTTCTTAATGGGGGAAACTATCTTTTTGTCAGCGGTCCTGTCTAGAACAGAGTCTAAATCAAGACTGAATAGTAGATCCCCCATAACTGGAATACCACAAAGCTTGCTTTTGGAAGCCGCATCCCCTGGCCAGGTCTTCAACCACAGAGCTCTTCTGGCTGAGTCAGCTAGGGCTGCAGATCTTGCTGTGATCCTTACGGATTCTGCTGATGCATTTGTAATGTAGGGTACAGCCTTTGACAGAGTTGAGAAAGAATCAAGGATCTCTTGTTTGGGAGAATCTGCGATAATATGTGCCTTGAGTTAATTTATTCAGCACTCCAGATTTCTAGATACGCAAGTAGTCGCCATAGCTGACTTGAAATTGCTCATGATGGATTGCCAAGCTTTTTGAAGTTGTTGATCCATCCTCTTGTGCATGGGGTCTTTCAGCATTCCTGTGTCCTCAAATGCCAGGACAGTTGATCGGGAAACTTGGGAAAGGGCTGCATCAAGGTTAGGTACTTTATTCCAAAGTGCCTCTGAGTCTTCAAAACGAAAATGCCTTTTATGGGCCTTTGGGAAATACAAGTTCTCTCTCTGGTTCTGCCAATTCTTTTTTAAATGGGCTCAGAGATTACTGAATGTACTGGAAAGGTGCGACCTTTAGGCTCACTCAGACCTGCATACATCCGATCATGCATTTTCTCTTCTAAGCCCAAGGTAACAAACTGCTTTTAACAAACTATCAACTTGATCTAAAGACAACTTGTATTTTGAGGGTACATCTTCCCCTTGTTCTGAACCTTCTTTGGAATGAGAGGGGGAATGTTCCTCTTGGGTGGGAGGACCTACTTCAACCTCCACTGCAGGGATTAACTGTGAGCCCTGAGAGGATTGTGAGGTTTTGCTGAATTAAGGATGGGTTTGTTAGCGAAGAGTGGAAGGATTGAATGGTAGCATCCAGCTCTTTAACTGATGCGATTAAGTCGCTGCATGCAGTAGAAGCTTCCACTTTAACCAGGAAGTCAATGTATGTCTGACAGTGTTTTCTTCAAACCTTCAGGCAACTTTACTTTGCATGAAGGGCATTTCTTTTTAACCACCAAGCCACAGCCTGCCATAATGAGAAAAAAAAAAAAACACACAGAACAAACCATCCTAGCGGGTCAACCTATTCTCCATCAGGGTAACCCCAGGTGCACAGGAAGCATAAACAAACAATAACTCCATGTGCCCAGACAGGCCCCAGCCACCAGGGCGAAAAAGAGGAGACCCCACAGTAATCAGGGCAAGATTACCAATCCACCCCTTACCTGGGCCTTGCTGATGCCTGTCCCCCTTCCTGCCGCGACCGTGTCCATAGCGGTGTTGCAGTGTTCACGTGTGGCTAGGAACGCCGGTTCCGGGCTCCAATGGCACTTTTCCACTGCAAGTACCAACTTGGCTCCACTCGGCACTGCTTGGCCCAGTTTGCTTTTTTCACTGCGTGGTACGAGTCGGCACCTTTCAGCACTGTATAGGCTCTACTCAGCTCGGTTTGCTTTTCCACTGTTCTAGTACTTAGTAGTAAGTGGGTGGGATTACAAGAATTCTCTGACCCATCAGTGGCTAGTAGTGACAAACAATCAATGCTGCATGCAAAGGATTGTGGGATATGGTATCGGTACAGCCTGCTTGGAACCCCAACCGAGGTGGTACTGTTTAAGCGAGCCGTACCGACGACGTACCATGTAGTGGAAAAGCGCCGCTGTACCAAACCGTACCGTTCTACCATGCGGTACCATGCAGTGGAAAGCGCCAAACCGATCCGTACCATGCAGTGGAAAAGCGCCACAATAATGCCCGCAGCGACGGACCGAAACCTAATATAGGCACCAAATCTGCTCCTCCCCTTTCCCCCTGTGCTTTTTCCGGCTGAAAGAACGCCGTATGCCTGCTACCTCACTTCTGGCCGGGCAAGTCACTACTCGGCAACTAAAAAAATTGCGGCGGCACCTGCACAAATAGCCCGGCGGGCGGAAACAACAAAAGAAAAAAAAAAATGTCCACCGCTGGTCTCTGCCACCGCCTAAGAGTGGCGTCCATGAGCAGTACAGGCTCTCAGAGCACCGAAGAGGGAGAGGAGCCCATCCAACAAACAGGGAGCCTGGTCTCAAGACAGCACCTAAGAGCGCTCCCGACTCCCCACTAGGTGTTCCTCAGCCGGAGGAAACACAAAAACTGATGAGCTGTGGGGAATAGCCTCCTTTTAAAGTTTGGTGGAAGTGGTGTTTCCTGTTGGCAAGTGAGAGGAGCTATCTCTCAGGTACTGTCCTGAAAGACATTAAGGGAAAGTTTTTTTTTCCTATGCTGGGGTCACCATTGAGGTATTTGTAAATCGCTACCATGCCCCCTCTTAAAGAGGTTGTAAACCTAACAAAAAACACCCCGAACAAAAACCCTGACATAATAAGCCAGTATGCATCGCATACTAGCTCATTATGGAAATACTTACCTTAGAACAAAGTCCCCGCAGCGCCACCCACACACCGCTGACATGGCCGACATCTCCCCCGGTGTTTCTGCTGGGTTTGCGGGCTGCGGCGCTGTGATTAGCCAGAGCCACGATGACTGATGCGGGAGCCACCGGTTACGGCACAGGCCCTAAAGAAACCCTGCAGGCATCGGTTCCTTCAGAGCGAATGCGCCGATGACACAATCAGGGCAGTATACAGTAAAATATCTCCTAACTTGCACAGTTTCGGAGACATTTACAGTATCTATAGGTAAGCCTTATTTTAGGCTTACCTATAAGTACTAACACACAAGGGGAGTTTACTTCCTCTTTAAGAGTCTCTTCTCCAGCGAGAACAAATGTAGTACTTGTAATCGTTCCTTGTAATTGAGGTCCTCCAAACCCCTTCATTTCTTGCCCTTCTTTGGACTCTCTACAGCATATCCCTGCTGAGGACTGGTGGCCAGAACTGGACGGAATACTCCAAATTAGGGATCCACCGATCCGACTTTTTGGTCCCGATCTTTTGCTTTGTGAAATCGCCAATCCCGAGTCCAACCTGGAAGTACTGTTTTGTGCACTTATAACAAAATAACACTTCCGGATCGGTATCGTCAGATACCTTATAACAATGTGCATTTAAGAGGTTAAACTTCCCTCCTCTGGCAGATGGAACGAAAAGATACATTGTATGCACTGTGTTTACTTAACTGGGAGACTGACAGGCATTTGCAGGAGGCTCTTTTTTTTTTTTTTTCCCCCCTCTTTGACAGCTGTTCTCTGCTCCATCACAGCTATATAAAGATCAAAACCGGATCGGCCCGTGGATCTGTTAATTTTACCGATCCAGCCATTATGGCCATATCGGCGCCGATATCCGATCCGAATATCGGATCAGTGCATCCCTACTCCAAATGTGGCCTAACCAGAGTTTTAAAAACTGACAGAAAAATAATTTAATCTCTGGAGGATGTCCCCTTTTTTAATGCATGCTAAATATTCTGCCGACCTTGGTAGCTGCAGCTTGACATTGCATGCTACAGCTCAGTCTGTCTTCTACTAGGACCCCCACAGGTTCTCCCCCTAGTGAGTAGTTTGCGTTCATGTTTTTAGCCCCCACGTGCATTACCTTACATTTCTCCACACTAAACCTCATTTGCCATGTAGTTGCCCACTCCATTATTTTGTTCGGGTCTTTCTGTAAAATTTCTATATCCCGATGTGAAGTTACTGCCTTTTTTTGTTGTCATCCACAAAAAAACAGATTGAGCTATGTATCCCATCCTCTCTATCATTTAGGAATACATTGAACAGAATTGGTACCAAGACAGAGCCTTCGGGTACCCCACTTTAACACTTTAACACTCCAGACCAGTCTGTTATTTATCACCACCCTTTGTACGTGCCCCTGTAACTAGTTTTCTATCCAAGAACAAACCTTATGGTCAGTGCCTGCAGACTCAGCTTGTAGATTAAGTTTTTATAAGGAACTGGATTAAATGCTTTTGCAAAAATCCAGATTTTGCTTCCTTGGTATGAAATATCTTGTGTTCCTACTAGTCTCTCTGCTTTCCCATTTTAAAATGACCACACTAGATGAAAGCACATCCACCCCAGCATGGTCAGTTTTCTGGCTGTGCTGAAAGCATAGTTTGCCTGTCATCCAATGATTAGACTTGTGCGGGTACGCCCCAAATAAAAAAAAGCATGCGGTCATGAGGAGAATTTAGGGAGGAAGGCATGTTTACCACTCAAGAATAATTCATTTGAATGACTGGGATAAGTTAATATTCTGGCTAAAGAAAAGGAGAGCCTTAATTTGTTTGCTAAACCAGGCCTTAGGCACATGCTTTTCACACTTTTTCCTGCCAGGAGAAAAAGATGTTCAGAAGAGCTGGGCAACCCAGTATACATGAGGCATTTAACCGAATGGGTTGTTTTACAAGGTGAAGGTTCACACATACTTTATTAAAATACAGATTTACTGTAGTATATGCCGAGTAATGCCGTAAAGAGTGCAAAGGCAGTACAGCAAGGTATGTAGTATAATACTTAGTGGATGGCAATAGGGTAAATTTTTGTAGGGCAGTATGTACTGTAGTATACAGCAATATGCAATGCAGTACAGTAAACAAATGTGTGTGGCAATATAGTGGGGGTAATTAAAACTGGAGCAACTGTGCATATTAACTAGTCAGCTTCTAGCATTAGCTTGTTCAGTTAAGCTTTGAAAATGAGAGCTAGAAGCTGACTGGTTGCCATGCACAGTCATGCAATGCAGTCATTTAGGACAATCGCCTGACAACAGCCATTTGCCCCGCTGTTCTTAAGCCTATTACACATGGATAGTGAGAAGCTGAAAATAATGTAAAATAGTGTTTTCTTGCATCTGGGGAACCAGAGGTTAAAAGAAGTAAAACTTTCTTCAAATCTGGTGCCTACTGAAAGACTGCTGACATCAGATCAAACAGCCAGTTTGCTTTTTTGGTCTGAACAGACTGAATAAATGTGCTCTGAAAACTATCACAGCACACCATGCAATAAGAAAACATGGCCACAGTAAGCATAAAAAAAACATTTGGAGTAAAATAAAGTACACAGGCAGGTTCAGAAACAACTGTGTTATAGAGGGAGGGACCTTCAAGTGATTGAACACTGGCAAAAAAAAAAAAAAAAGCTGCGAGGACAAGCACAGTACATTTCCAGCTATCCTTAGTTCTGTAGCAAACAATCAAGGACCACATAGGGTAGGATAGCTAGACAACTCAGACAGCAGCCTAAGGGCTCCTTCACACGGACGTTCCGTATATACATATATCACCCCATCCGTTTGCGGGTGATATACGGACATAATGCTTGTCAATGGGATTGCGGATGTCAGAATACCATCCGCTGACATCCGATTTTCCTTCTTTCAGTTCTGTCCCGTTTTTTGGAACGGAACAGAACCCTATTTTTCCTCCGTTAAAAAAACAGAACTGATGCAAAATCGGATGTCAGCAGTGTCATCCGCTGACATCCGCAATCCCCATAGACTAACATTATGTCCGTATATCATCCGCAAACGGATGGGATGATATGCGGACATACGGAGCAGATGACACAAGTGTCATCCGTGTCCGTGAAAAAAAAAAAGTGCTGCAGCGGAGATAAAAAAAACTGAGCGGCCGTGTGAAAGAGCCCTTAAGCACCTTGGTCAAATACAACATCTGCCCAATAGAAGTTAGTAAACATGTGAGGGCCTTGCAAATTTGCTGATGCTGAAAAGCCCAGGATGACACTTTAACGAATCTAGTAGAATGAGCCTTCACCGGAAAAGGAAACAGTCACTGAGTAGGCCCAAACCACAACTTGAGGGATCCTCCTGTGAGATCTCCCTGGAAGCACAGAGGGAATCCAGTTGTCTCAGCAAGACTAGCTGCGAGGTAGACTTACAGCTTACACCACATCCAGAGACTGAACACCACCCCCAGAGGGTGTTTAGAAGCATGACAAAAAGGAAGCAAGCAATAGGTCCTGTGAGGTGAAAAGACCAGACTACCTTACAGAAAAGGTATATCTAATGCCAGAGCACAACCTTATCTCTGTATCTGACTGTGTCCTGTATAAAACATCTTGAGCAGACAGCCTTATTTTACATAAAAACATTTTTTGTCTCTTCACATAATACCCAAGAAAAACTGTGAATGACCACAAGGAATGTGGAAAGGGGGGTCATTGTGTCTAGAGTACCGTTTTAAGCAAGTCTACATAATCATTATTGAGGACTGAGACGTGTGAATTTTAAAATATGTTAATAGCCCAGTACAATGATCATTTGGTAGAAGTGCAAGAAACAGCTGGGTGATCATGAAGAGAAGGAATAAAAATACAACTCACAAAATATGCAGTTTGTCTAGTCCAGTAAAGTGTTAATAAAGGCAAACATTTTTCCTTGCATTTTGGACAGAGTAAGGGAGGGTTTTAAACCCTGTCAGTTTCTTGCCATCTGTGTCCCATTGGAAATATTTCCCTTCACTTACTGTTTAGCCACTTCTGCACCGGAAGGTTTTCCCCTTAAAGAAGGAAACCAAAAAAAAAAAAAAAAATCTGTAAAGACAAAAAGGCATAATGAGCTAGTATGCATCGCATACTAGCTCATTATGAAATACTTACCTTAAAAAACAAAGCCCTCGCAGTGCCGCCCGCTCAGCGACAGGGCGGCCGACATGTCTGGCCGCTCTGCTTCCTTGTTCGCGTCCCCTGGCCATCTGATTGGCCGGAGGCGCAATTACATCACTCCCGTGCATGCGCGCGGGAGCCACCGTACACGGCACTGGGCTCTGAAGGAATGGCACGAGTGGCCGTTCCTTCAGAGCACATGCGCCGATGACGTCATCAGCTGCATGCACTGTAAATATCTCCTAAACGGGGCAAGTTTAGGAGACATTTACAGCACCTATAGTAAGCGTTTATATAGGTCACCAAAGTGGGTTTACAACTATATATGTACGTGTGTAATTCTATATATAAAATTTTGGTAAAAAAAAAAACTCCCAAAGAGCGTATATTGAATTGGTTTGCACAAAGTTATCGCGTCTACAAACTAGGGGAAAGATTCAGGTCATTTTCATTTATTTATTTTACTAGTAATGGCGGCGATCAGCAATTTTTAGCGGGACTGCGACATTATGGTGGACAGATCGGACACCTGACATTTTTAAACAATTTTTTTTTTTTTGGGGGGGGGGGACAGACCAGTGACTACTACAGTAATCAGTTATAGAAATATGCAGTTACTGTACTGACAGGAAAGGGGTTAACACCAGGGGCGATCAAAGGGTTAAAAGTGTCCCTAGGTGCGCTTTCTAACTGTGGGGGGGTAGATGGGCTTGCTGCATAAACACAGACCTGCGTTTCTAAATAAGAGGAACAGAGGATCCCTATGTTCACAACTGACAGAACCAGCGGTTTGCTGTGTTTACAACAGCAGATCGCAGTTCTGTCTCCACGGGGAGCGATCGCGGGTGTCCGGCGGTAACTGCGGCCGCTGGAGCCACTGATTGGCTACAATCGGCACATGCCCCCACTAGTGGTCCTGCGAAACGATGTACAGTTACGTCATTTCGCAGGACAGAGTCAACCTGCTGCAGCATATGTACTGCTGTCGGTCAGGAACTGGTGAATAGCCAAAACCGGAAGTGCGAGGAAAACCCTACAACGTGAGGGAACCCCCCCCCCCCCCCCCGACTGTCACCAGAACAAGTGTCCCCATTAGAGGATTTCCGCTCCATTATTGTTCTCAACTCAAAATGCAGGGTTTTTTTACTTTCACTGAAAAAAAAAAAAACAGAACAAAGAAACGGTGAGAATATGACAGCGGCACAGACAATAAAAAAAAACCTAATCCCTCTCCATTATCAAGGTTTTGCCTTAAGTTACACTTTAGAAATGAACATAAGAGAATTTAACTAAGGACGGACGACCTGTGTCAGCATCACTTCTGTAAAGCATGAAACCCTCCTATGTAGATATGCAAACAGCTTGTGTGGTTGGTCTGCCCAATCCATAAATCAAACCTATGCACCCCAGCCCCAGGTGACAATGCTTGAGTTTGTTACATGCCATCCAGTGGTGATACTGCATACTGGACAGGTAAGCGTTTTACCACTACTAGGAAAAAAAAAAAAAAAAAAAAAAAAAAAAACCAAACACACACACACACACAGAGATCCAGCTTTGAGTGGAACTTAGGGTTACAAAATTAAAAAAAAACATATATAAATAAAAAAAGGCCGATCAATGTATGCATGTGAATTTCATAGGAATAGTTATGAACTTAAGATGTTTTACCAGCAAAAAAAAAAAATTATATATATATCATGTACAGTGGGGAAAATAGTTATTTGAGCCCCCTAGAAATTGAAGGGTCTAGAATTGTTATCATAGGTGTATTTTAAAATAGGAGACTGAATATCAACCACAAATAAAAACACATACAAATGTTATAAATAGAGTTGCAGTTCAGTGAGTAAGAGCCGGTTCACATAGGAGCGACCCGACTTGCCGGGGAGACCTGTGAAGTCGCGGTGCACAGCACGCACTTCGACCTCGGAGCGGCATGCACAGACTTCATATCATTGAAGTCAATGCAGGTCGCCCCAAAGTATTACAGGGCCCTTTTTCCAAGTCGGAGCGACTTGTGTCGCTGCTATTAGAACGGGTCCTGTGCTAATCTATGGCAGGCGACCCACGGCGACTTTTCAGGCGACCAGGTCCCCTGACAAGTCGCCCCAGTGTGAACCGGCTCTAAAATGAGTATTTGATCCCCTACCAACCAACAAGAATTCTGGCTCCCACAGACTGGCTACAGTAGGTGGTCATGTGGTACACAGATTAGTCCTGTCAACTTAAGGTGCTCCTGACGACAATTCGTTATGTGCGTAAAAAGATAACTGTCCACAGAATCTGCCTTTCATACCACACCATCATGTGTCAAAAGTGCATCAGGGACAAGACTGTAGACTTGGACAAGGCTGGAATGGGCTACAAGACCATTAGCAAGAAGCTTGGTGAGAAGGAGTCAACTGTTGGGAGTTATTCGCAACTGGAATACATACAAAATACGCAACTTGAATACAAAATATCCATCACCCTCGGTCTGGAGCGCCATGCAAGATTTCTCCTCATGGGGTAAGGATTATCATCAGAAAAATGAATTACAAGGCAGCAGCTTGTGCGTGATCTCATGACAGTTGAAACCAGTCACAACAAACCATTGGTAACAATAGCCGCCATGTATTGAAATCCTGCAGCGCCCGCAAGGTCCCCCTTCTCAAAAAAGGGACATGCACAGGCCTGTCTGAAATCTGCCAATGAACATCTAAATGATTCACAGAAGGAATGGGGGAGCATGCTGTAGTCAGACGAGACCAAAATTTAGCTCTTTGGCATTAACTCGACTCGCCGTGTTTGAAGGAAGAAAAATTCCGACTATGACTCTAAAGCCCCGTACACACGCAACGATTACTGGCCGACCGATCGTCCATCTTTTGTCCAGAGTGGTGTTTTGTTGGTTGGAATGTGCTTAGACTGCACACAAA
Source organism: Pelophylax lessonae (assembly GCF_965119305.1). Lineage (NCBI taxonomy): Eukaryota > Metazoa > Chordata > Amphibia > Anura > Ranidae > Pelophylax > Pelophylax lessonae. Next base: position 522,997,004 of record NC_138768.1, read on the forward strand.
TTTTCTCGCCCAACAAAATTCTACTTCAGAAGTGATGTCATGTGTTGGTTTGCTTTCTTTGTGTTCTTTCTCCTCTGAGCATGCCCAGTCTTGCTCATAAGATTTTTCCCTGTCCAAATCTGTACTTACTGCACGAAAATCGGCCGTGTTTTGACGGCGGACAAAAATTTTATAGCCTGCACACCAGGATTTTTTTCGGCCGAAAAGTCGGAGTTGGTTGTCGGAAGCATCATACTAACAAGCCAAAAATCAGCAGATCAGTCGTCGGACGAAAATTCCCTGCCAATTTTCGACACGTGTGTACGGGGCTTTAGAACACCATCCCTACAGTCAAGCAAAGGGGTAGAAACATTATGCTTTGGGGCTGTTTCTCTGCTAAAAAGGTACAGACCAACTTTCCAGGATTGATGGGCCAATAGACAGGGCCATATATTGTAAAATCCTGGACGAAAACCTTCCTCCCTCAGCCAGAACACTAAAGATAAGTTGTGGATGGGTCTTCCAGTGTGACAATGACCCAAAACAAACAAAGGAGTGGCTCAAGAAGCAGCACATTAAGGTCACGGAGGTCTAGCCAGTCTCCAGACATTAAGCCTACTGAAAATGTATGGAGGGAGCTGAAACTTCGAGTTGCCAAGCGACAGTCAAGAAACCTGAAGGATTTAGAGAGAAGCTTTAAAAGAAGAGTGGACCAAATTCCCTGCTGAGATGTGTGCAAATCTGGTCATCAACTACAAGAAACGTCTTATCTATGTGCTTGCTAACAAGGATTTCTCCACCAAGCACTAAGTCATGTTTTGCTTGGGGATCAAATACTTTTTTTTTTTTTTTTTTTAACTTACTAAAAAGAGGAAGTAAAGCTTCCTCTGCAACTTGTAAATAGAGGTAAGCCTATAATAAGGCTTACCTCTAGGTACTGTAAATATCTCCTAAACATGCACCGTTTAGGAGATATGTACTTTGCATGCAGCCAGTGACATCACTGATGCATGCCCTCTGAAGGAACGGCCGCCCGTGCTGTTCCTTCAGAGCCCTGAGCGCATGCGCGGGAGTGACGTTATCGCAGCTCTGGCAAATCAGATGGCTGGAGCGTGCGAACCTGGAAGAAAGATCGGGTATAGATGGACGCCATGTGAACGGTGAGCGGGCAGCGCTGCGGGGGCTTCGTTTTAAGGTATTTCATAATGAGATAGAATACGATGCATACTAGCTCATTATGCCTTTGTCTTTAAGGTTTTTGTTTTTAAAAAAAAAAAAAAATTTTGGGGAGGTTTAAAACCTCTTGAACTGCAACTCAACTTATAACATTTGTATCATGTGTTTTTTCTGGATTTTTGGTTGATATTCTGTCTCTATCATTTTAAATAGACTTACAAAGAAATGAAGGGTCTAGAATTTTATTATAAGTGGGCAAACTTACAAAATCTGCAGGGGATCAAATTATTTTCCCCCCCACCATATGTTATTCTTTTTACTTTTAATGAAAACCATAAACAGGAAAAATAGGATGATAAAGCCCCGTTCACACTAAGTCGACCTGTGAGGCGACCTGTGAGGCGACCTGGTCGCCTCACAGGTCGCCTTCCATAGGGAAGCTGCGGACCCGTTCTAATAGGAGCGACACAAGTCGCTCCGACTTAGAAAAAGGGTCCGGAGCTTCTTTGGGGCGACCAGGAGGCGACGGCCATAGACTTCAATGTTATAAAGTCCGTGGCGGCCGCTCCGAGGTCGCGGCGCGCTGCTCGCACCGCGACCTCGGAGGTCGCCCCTGGAAGTAGCGTCGCCTGCATGTGAACGGGGACTAAATCTCCCCATCAGTGGCAAAGATCACAATAAAAACTGACAGTTCTAACCCCTCTCCACTCGATCCAAAACTTAAATAAAAGGTTTTGCCTTTAGTTATACTTTAATGAAGAGAATGAATAGTGTAAGGGCTCTTTCACACGGGCGTTCCGTATGTCCGTTTTTCATCCCATCCGTTTGCGGATGAAAAACTGACATAATGTATCTCTATGTAAATACGGATGATCATCCTCTGACATCCGTTTTTTGTCAGTTCAGTTCAGTTTTTTTGAACGGAGGAGAACCCTATTTTTTCTTCCTTTCAAAAAACGGAACGGAAGCAAAAACGGATGTCAGTGGTGTCATCCGCAGACATCCGTATTTACATAGACATGCATTATGTCAGTTTTTCATCCGCAAACGGATGGGATGAAAAACGGACATACGGACCGGATGACACAAGTGTAATCCGTGTCCGTTACAAAAAAAAAAAAAAAAAAAAAAGGACCTGATCGGGCAAAAAAAAAAAGGAACGCCCGTGTGAAAGAGCCCTTATAGTATATGCTACAGAATACAGAAGTGGCATCCGCTTCCGACAGGAGTTGCAGCATCTGTATGCAAAATAAAGAGCATTACTTGCTTTGTTAACCCCACCACTCACAAGACACCTTGTATTTTACTTTTAATGAATACAAAACTTCCTCTGATTGGCCAAGGTGAAGATCATGTTGTCATCTGCCCTTGATAGGTTCTAGTGAATCATCTACCAATCTCCAAATCCAATGCAAGAGCAAAAAATAATAGCAAGTATGTAAAAAACGTGAAGGTCAAAAAAAAAAAAAAAAAAAGATTAATGCCAAACATCCATCAATTAGATGTTTCTTATAAATGAATGTTTGTATTCCATTTGGAGCAGACAAACAACTTTGTGCAATGACACCACAGACACTCATTTTTATTACTACCCCTCAAATTTTAACAAACAATATGATTGTTTGATTAATCCCTTGTGAAGGCAGGGGTTTTTTTTCTTTTTTTTTTTTTTAATCTTAATGCATTCAACAAATGCATTAAACAAAAAACAACCGCAGGAATGATCAAGAGTTAAGTGTGCTCCTATGGATTGCTTTCTAACTGTGTGGGCTGTGAATGCTTAGCTGAAATACAAGATCTCTCTTTTCCTTCCCAACAGAACAGTGGTCTGCCTTGTTTACTTAGGCAGACTGTTGTTCTGTCATTCCGCCGAACAATCTGCAAAATGTTCCCCAAAACGTTGCCCCCCACCCCACCACAATTTTAGAAAAGTGAGGGTTATAATCCCTGTCAGTTTTTTGCTGTCTGTATCCCACTAGGGAAAGGTACCCTCACCGCCTGCCCCAAACGCAAACAGAAAGTGAAAGGAAAACCCTGAAAGTTAAGGGAATCCACTGCCCCCTCCCCACTAGACTGACTTCCAATCCAATCAGATGGAGGGGGAACAGATCCCCTCCATCGGACCCAGAGTTGGCTAGGTGTAAACAGACATAAGTCCAATTACATCCAACTGCCCACAGAGGAGAATAGAGTCTGATCAGGTCCGACTGAAAAAACGGACAGCCTGACCTGATCAGACCTCTCGTGTCAAAGAGGCTTAAGTTAACTGGAGTCAGCCAGGCTAAAAACTGACCCCTAGTGGCTATGGGTTTTTTGATCTTTGCATATTTTGGCATCTTACTGAGAAAGCTTTTGGGTGGATCTTCTGTTTAGAAACAAGTCAGAGTCCCTAAAGTTTTGCATCTTTGAAAAGCTCAGCTGAGATGAACAGCAGATTTCCCAGATACACTTGATAAGCTGGGGAGTAAAGGCAGTAATATTTGCAAAGTCGCTGCTGAATCAGGCTGGGAAAGTGCGTTTCTCAGGGGACAACACTGATGACTCAATGCATAGGGCAAAGAAAAAAAAAAAAAAAAAAATACATACACACACACACACACACACACACACACACACACACACACACACACACACAGCCAAGGCACAGAAGGGGGGCACTGTAGTGACCTAGTATGAATTGGAGCAGTTCTACATACACTAAAAAGGCAAAGTCAAGGATAGGGGGGATGATATTAGAAAAGACTAGAGCTGCACGATTCTGGCTAAAATGAGAATCGCTATTTTTTTGCGTAGATTAAAGATCACGATTCTCGGCATAACAGCTTTTACATTACACAAAAAAATTGTGCTAACTTTACAGTTTATTTTTTTTTAATTAAAGTGCATTTTTTCTCCAAAAAAATAGCGTTTGAAAGACTTCTGCGCAAACAGTGTGACATAAAAGATTGCAACGATCGCCAATTTATTCTCTAGGGTCTCTGCTAAAAAATAAAAATATATATCTATATCATTTGGGGGTTCTAAGTAATTTTCTAGCAAAAAAATACTGATTTTAACGTAAGCAGCAATTGTCAGAAAAAGGCTGGGTCTTTGAGAGGTTAAACTGCCCAAACTTACAGAAGGAAATTAATTCCTTGGATCTAAAACAGGCATGTCCAACCTGCAGCCCGAGGGTCGCATGCAGCCCAGAACCACAGGCAATGCGGCCCACTGCCCCGACAATTATTTTTTTTACTGGGGGAGGAAGGAAGTCAAGTCGGGGGCACGGCCACAGAGGCTTCCAACTAACTGTACACAGAGGCTGCCTCGGAGCCTCTGTCAATGGTAGACAGCACATTGGTGATGTCTATCATAGGAGCAGTTCCAGGAGGCAGGACTTTGTATGACAGCGGTCGACGGGTAAGCAGGAGATCCCTGCTCTGTGTAATCCAGCAGCTCTCCTCTCTCTTCATTGCAGACTGCATTGGATGGGCACGCACTGGTGAGGCTGCATTGGATGGGCACGCACTGGTGGGGCTGCATTGGATGGGCACGCACTGGTGGGGCTGCATTGGATGGGCACGCACTGGTGGGGCTGCATTGGATGGGCACGCACTGGTGGGGCTGCATTGGATGGGCACGCACTGGTGGGGCTGCATTGGATGGGCACGCACTGGTGGGGCTGCACTGGAGTGGTACTGATCAGGCTGCATTGGATGGGCATGCACTGGTGAGGCTGCACTGGATGGTCACGCACTGGATGGTCACGCACTGGATGGTCACGCACTGGTGAAACTGCATTGGATGGGCACTGTGTAGGCTGCATTGGATAGGCACGCACTAGGCTGCAAGTGCTGTGCGATCTCCCATCTGCCGCGGGAGACTTAGGATGTCTGCAGTCAGTGACAGAGCCGCTACTTCCAGTATAGTTCCAGCTCTGTCACAGGCGGAGTGATATGAAATGCACTCCGCCTGTGATAGGAGCCATGCAGGAAGCAGCGGCTCTACTCTCTACTGCAGCCGCTGCTTCCTCCAGCAGTACCCAATGTCATGACCAGCAGTAACCACACGACCAGCAGTAACCGCCAGTAGTCTGCAAAATAAGTAGAAAAGGTATGTGCATTAGCATGTGTAAATTGTTGCAATATGTTTTTTAATAACTAGTTGTGTTTTGTCATAATAGGTCATGTCCTTGTTCATATATGTATGAAGCACATGACATTTTCTGTCTGCCCAAGTCATATGTGCTAGGGGTGCAACCATCCCCCAGCACATAACTGTAAATATCCCAGCATGTGCAGTGTCTGACTCCTACCACCATGACCACTTCAAATCACTGAAGTGGTTAGTGTTCCTTTAATATCTCTCAGAAGAAGTAAACCTCTGTATACTGACTCCATTTCATTTGATCATCCTCTAGTTGTGTTAAATTTTTTTTTTTTTTGGGGGGGGGGGGCGGTGCGGAAATGGTGCAGCGGCGTTTTATTACTTATATACTTTAATTGTAGTATATATTTTATATGCGGCCCGAGAAAATTTCTCTACACTCAATGTGGCCCAGAGAAGCCAAAAGGTTGGACACCCATGATCTAAAAGAACAAAAAGATACATTGTAAAGCATTGTGTTTATAGTTATCTCAGCAGCCTTAACAATGTTGATAAACTATTTTTTTTTTTCCCGACATCTGTGAGTAAGCAGAGAACGACTTTGTAAGAATCGAGAACATGCAGTTTGGAATAGTGAGGGGGGGGGGGGGGGTTGAATCAATTAGGGTCCTTTCACACGGCCGCTCCGTGTGTCCGCAAATCATCCTATTTTTTTGCGGATGATTTGCGGACATCAATGTAAGTGAATGGCACTGCGGATGTCAGCAGAATACCATCCGCTGACACCCGATTTTCCTCCTTTCAGTTCTGTTCTGTTTTTACGAAAGGAACAGAACCCCATTTTTCCATCCGTGTAAAAAACGGAAAGGAAGGAAAATCGGATGTCAGCGGTGTCATCCGCAGTGCCATATACTTACATTATGTCCGCATATCATCCGCAAACGGATGGGATGATATGCGGGCACACGGAGCGGATGACAGAAATGTCATCCGCTCCGTGGAAAAAAAAAAAAAAGTCCCGCAGCGGACTTAAGCAGCGGAGCGGCCGTCTGAAAGGAGCCTAAATTGTGCAGCTCTAAAAAAAAAAAAAACATTATACTGACTTGTCTAGACAAAAAAGTGTTGCAGAGCCAGGGAGACAAGCAGGAGCCATGTCCAGGGACACTAGATAGATGGCAGAAGAATCAAAAACCTGAAGTCGAATCCACTTGCCAACGGAGCTGGGTGGAAAATTGCCAGCCAATCAGCTGCAGTCAGATATTCTGACAACTATGGGTACTGGCAGTCTGAATACAATAGCCGACAGGGAATATTCATTCAACCATGCCATTTATTGTGGATGGAGGTATGTCCCTTTCATGGGTACATAATGCTACCGAGAATGTTAGGGTCATACAAAGAATTCCAGGGACACCTAGGTGCTGAACATAATGTTGAAAAGCAAAGAATCAAATCAACCAGGACAAAAAAAAAAAAATTTAAAAAAAAAAATTGTACATCTTCCTTTACCCCACACGCGAGTATATAGATATATTTTGTTCCAAAAAAATGCATTTCCAACATAAATCACCTAGTCTTCTTACATACTGGGCAAAGTATACAAACTATACTTGGTATTCTGTGGCACAGCAACAGACATCTGCCAAACTAAAAACGGCCTACTCCATTTTCCATTGCCCTTTTTTCCCCAGCTTTAGCAAGAAAATCTCAAAGCTGTGTTAACATAATAATACCTGCATGCAAAACGATAAGTAATATTGTGCAACTGTATTTTGGAAGAATGTGTTTTTGTGCTTCCACAACTGCTTTGCTTTTTTTTCAAGACAGGATTTTTCTAGATTGCTTTGGCTACTATTACTAACCATAGCAACAGTTTTATCCATCCCTGAAGGCACATAGTAAGGAAGTAGAAAAGGTACTGAAAACAGATTTTATTTAGTCTGTAAGCAAAGCACACATTTCACAAAATTTGGCCTAGGAAAGGATAGTCTTGTTTTGACTAGAATATGTTGCAGAAAATATATCATTTTGTTCAGTTGCTTCATTAGAAAAATCAATAGGGTCAGAGCCTCACCAGCATTCACACAGTGATGATCCCATAGATAAGCAAGTCCAAAAGAAATTGCTATATCAAAAAGGGGGAATAAAGTACATAAAAACCAAAGCAGAAAACTGGCATAACAAAAGAAATCCTCGAGTGAAGAATTATGTGGAAGCTAATATTAGAAAATAAAAACAACTCACTGCTGACTAGAATCTCCACAGCTGCTTTTGTTTTCTTCTCTTGGTAGGCTGAGGCTATACGAGTGTCAAAGCCACCTCCTCTTCCTTCCTACAGATCCCACATATACATCATGTGATATATATAGGCATAAGTATACACACAAACAGGGGTTATGAAATCACTATTGCAGTAAGGTTTTGTTTGTTTTTGTATTGCAAGCCCAGAACTCTTCACAAAATACCTCAATTTGCTCCAAGATTGTCTTAAAAGCCACAGTACATGATCATTCAGTATCAGGCCACACTACAGACCCAGAGCTTTAAAGGGCCAGTTTACACTATTGCATTAAAGGCATATGCATTACAGGGCGCTAAAAATGGATGTGAAGTACAACTGAGTCTTCTCCCAAATGCACGTGTTTGGAAAATACGACATGTTTGTTTTGCGTGTTCAGGGACCTGCTGAAGTCAATTGCAACAAATGAAGACACAACATGAGTTTGGATGGGTTGGAAACAGTAAATAAGTCTTGGTCAATGACTGCTTAACAAATTCAAAGACACACCAAAACGTATGTCATTGCACAGGAAAAAGATAAAAATACAGGTTGATGCATAAACAAAGTACCAGTCCAATGCTACGAAACAAAAGCCCCTTTTATGCACACATATACACCTAAATGGGCCCTGGAGCATAAAGCTGAACTCCAGGGAGAACATAAATCCTCCCGTGCAGTGAGGCTTAAATGCTTAATTCAAGGGTACTGGTGGGGGAAGAAAAAGAAAAAGCACTTTAACCACTAAGCCCCAGGCCTTTTTCTGACACTTTTTGTTTACAAGTTAAATCAGAATTTTTTCCTAGAAAACTACTTATAACCCCCAAACATTATATATATTTTTTTTAGGGAAGACTCTGGAGAATAAAATGTCGGTCATTGCCATATTTTTTGTCACGCGGTATTTGCACAGCGGTCTTTAAAAACGCAATTTTTTTTTTTTTAAATTGCGAAAAATCACATTTCACTGCATTTAAAAAAACTAAACAGTAAAGTTATCCCATTTTTGTTTGTATATTGTTAAAGATGATGTCACGCCGAGTAAATAGATACCCAACATGTTACGGTTTAAAATTGCGCACACCCGTGGGATGGCGACAAACTACGCTCAATAGAAATCTCAATAGGTGACATTTTAAAATGTTTTAACGGTAACCAGTTTAGAGTTAGAGTGTAGCTCTTTTTTTTTTTTTTAATTATTGCTCACGCTCGGGCGATCGCGGCGATACCTCACATGTGTGGTTTGAACAGCGATTTCATTTGCGGCTCGACTTCCATATGCGTTTTCTTTCGTGCGTGAGCTAACGGTGACAGCTAAAAGTTGTTTTTTTTTCCCCCTATTTATTTTTTTTTAACTTTATCACAGGTTTTAAAAAAAAAAAAAAAAAAAAATCTATCACTTTTATTGCTGTCACAAGCAATGTAAACATCCCTTGTGACACCAATATGCAGTGACAGGTACTCTTTATGGAGGGTTCGAGGGTCTAAAAGACCCTAGACCCCTCCACTACACTGCCATGTATTCAAAACACCGCAAAGGGCATTTTTGAATACACTCGTTTTTTAAATCTGCTGCCTTTAGCAGCAGAGTAACCCGGACGTGACGTCATGGACGCCGCCTCCGGGTTACGTCGGAGACCCGATTGAAGCCACTTCCGGCTTTTATCGGGACTCCATCCAGCCGGGCGGACGTTCCAGCTGGGTGCTCGGGTCTCCCGGTGGGCATCACCCCGGTATAACACCACAAAGTCAGCCGACGTAGCCCTACGTCACTTTGCGTTAAGTGGTTAATGCTGGCCATACACTATATGAAAAATCATTCAAACTAATTTTCGAAAAACTTAACTCTCGGCCATGAGAGCAAACAATCGTGCCATCATGTAATGGACCGATAAATCGTTCAATGGAAATAAATGAATCAGTTTTCTGTTTGTTTTTTCACATATACAGAGTGCAAACAGTTTGGACAAGAAACACATTAACCTTTCAATTTATCATTCATTCGGCAGGCAGGAAATTTCCAAACCTGTCCATTTTTTCAGCCCAAAAACGTCACAACTGAATACCGATTTGTGGCCATTAACTACCTGAAAAACGAAAACTGTCCATATGACCAAATTTTGGCCGACTTTTAGTATACTGTATGGCCAGCATTAGTTATTAGCTATTCTGTACCCCTGCAGGCTCCCTTCCACTCTGATAGTTTGGGGCCCATGCAGCCTCTTCTCTCCGCTGTGGCGGTCAGGGGTTCTCTGATGTCAAATATAATGTAACGCTGCATTAGAACCAGTATAAGGCAGCGCATTTCTGCGCATGCCAAAAATAGTACAGTGCTGCAGCAGGATAAAAAAAAAAAAAAAAAGAAGGGGGTCAGGGACTTTTCTTGCATTTCTGACAGTAGGCCAGGCCACTAAAAAAGAATAAGCTACCTACAAACAACACAGGACTCAAATGTGTGAACCTAGCCAGATATCAAACCCATAGCAAATAAAATTGCTCCATAGAGCTCTTTGCACATGCTAACAAAATCTAAGAAGAAGTGCACTGCAACAGAGTGAATGTATATGCAACCTATGCAATAATCCCATTACTTTGTTTCAATATATACTTCAGATGAATAAGATTTCATAAGAAAAAACATTAAAGAAAAAAAGTCCTAAAATCACTACCTACACTACTGGCACAAACTGCAGGCTAAACAGTGTAAACGATAAAGGGTAATGAAAACTATCAGAATGTGTATTTTTTTTCTACATAAAAAGTTTTTTTTTTTTTTTTTTTTTTAACACGGTCATTAAGTTTCAAAATTATAGATTTGCCCCCAACAGCTAGATCATGAAAACAGTATGTGGAGGTAATGTAAAAGCCAGTGAGAACTAAATAGATCATATAATGCTTAATCAATGTCTTAAACGCCATCTCGCTCCAAATAAAAGAACAAATCCTTTAAGTGACGTTATCAATGTAATCCAAAGCCTGTGTCCAGGCTCCACAGCTCACCACAATGTCAGTTTATTTTCCTCATGGGCAAGAATGAGAGGGGGAAACAAAGAACACACCAGAGGGAAGTGCATAGTTGCAGGGGAAAAGGGAAAGTAATGGAAAGCAGAAGGAATGAACTAGAAAGGAGTGAAGTGCACAAAGATCATAGGAGCCTGAATAGAGAAATGATCAGGAGCTATTTTTTTTTTTTTTTTTTTTAAAGAGAAGCTGAAACCAGGAGAAACCACTCCATTCTCTAATCAGACTGATGGACCTGCATACTGTTCTCTATGGCCCAATAACTGCTCATCGATCAACCTTAAAAAAGGAATGAGTTTTAATGCTATGTGAAAATAGTTATACCACATATCATCAAAGCATATTTTTAGCATATTGTTATTTAGGAGGCATTTGTAAAGTGCTGTCTAAAGCTTTTAGAATGCTGCAAACTTTTCCCCCCCTTTCTGTTTTGAAAAAGCTTCCCACAAGTTGCCAACCACCGAACGTTGGTTGCTGCCAAGATAAGATGCCAAGCAAACCAACATGAACGCAGTCTAAATTGTATGTGTATGCAAAACTTTTCAGAACAGGTACGGACATTGCAAAAAGCTAAGAAAGCCTTAGTTGCAATGAGCAAAGCCTTGCTATTTGCACCTAGTGAATGAGGTCTTAAACTGGGCCATAAACATTAAGGTCGGCCCTAGAAGGTTCGAATCTCGGTCGGTTCAGTGAGAACCGTGTAAGGGCAGGCTGAAAGTACCAAATTGATTGATCAATTTGGGTACAACCAGCCTGACGGATTTTACTTGCATTTGTCACTAGCAGTAGTCAGCCCCTACAAACACACAACCGCACATTATAATCTGACATGCAAGCAGGTGGGTGTGCGGATCCAAATGCAAAGTGTCTGCTTTCAAGTCTCTGCAACCAATGCTGCCCGCATGTCAGTGTGGATGAAAGGATCTACACTGTCGGCCGCCTCTATTCATACAGCCACAGCACCCATCAGAATACCTGAACAGTGACTGCACCAAACTTTGTTCAGGTGCCATTTGGCCGACAATTTTCCACCTGGTTCCGGCCAACAAGGCCACCTATGGAACGAAATTTCAGCTGATTTTGCAGGACTCGTCCTAAATTTGATCCATGCATGGCCAAACTTTGGGGTCAGAAGATGGAGAAAAAAAAAAGGGAGAACAGGAAATAGGATCACAAAAAATAAATAAAAAAAAAAAAAAAAAAACAGATAATCAAGCTTTATCAGAGGTTCCTAATTTATTGCTGGAAGTACTTTCCTGAAAACATCAATGTGTTTAACAGCCGGGCCACACTAGCGCGACTTGTCAGCCTGACAAGTCGCGGTCCATTGACTGCTACAGGACCCGTTCTAATAGAAGCGACACAAGTCGCTCCGACTTAGAAAAAGGGTCCTGTACTACTTCGGGGCGACCTCGGAGCGACTTGCATTGACTTCCAATATGTGAAGTCCCTGCAAGTCGCTCCGAAGTCGTGGTGCATGGTAATACACAAGTCGCCCCCGAAGTAGTAAGGAGTCGTGTCGCCTTAGTGTGAACCGACTCTAAACATAATGTACTCTTTTAAAACGCTACAATGTATATATAGGTCCAACCGCTAACATCTCATGTAAGCTTTAACACATTTATGTAGATTAAAGTCATTTTCTACATCTTTTTAAATCTACAACTTTGTTTTAAGCACCTGGAGATCCTGCCAGGAAGATCCTTATTCAGGTGCTTTCTGTTATAGGCCGACAGTGGTCTGTCTGTGCTGCCACATGGGCTGATAGAGATGCATAAGACCTAGCCTTGTACTCTCCATTTTCTTGTGTTTTTTTTTTTTCCTTTTTGTGCTCCTACTGAAGTCTATGTTGAAAAGAAAAAAAAAAAGCACCTGTCACACGTGCACTTGAAAGTCGTGCGACTTTGGAGCACGACTGAGTGCAAATTTACACATTAAGTCACATTAAAGTAGTGCAGGCACCTTTTCACCGATCTGAACGGATGCCATTGAAAACAATGGGCTGCGACTGTGTGCAAAGTCGTGCAAGCGTGAATAGAGCCTGAAGCCTCGTTCTCATCTCATGATTGGGGATCATGGGCAGAGTCGCCTGCAATACCAAACAGCATGGAAATTGCTGCATAATGTGGCATTATTCCTTAATGGCACCCCAAACCCAATACAATTCTTGCCGCAAATTGTGCCTTTCAAAATCACACAAAGCTCGTTACCCGAAAAAGGGCAGCAGTTCCTTTCAAGCAACAAACTCGCATAGGGCTGCCCATTCAGGTGAATAGGCTGGCTTTATGGGACACACAAAAATCACATGCAAAAGTGCGAGTGGGAACGTTTGTTCTCCTAACACGAAAGCGAGAATGGGGCCGTAAGCCTAGTACACAATGAAATTATCGGACGAATGATTGTCCGTTTTATTTTGCATGCTAGTCTCATCAAAAGTATTAACATTTTCCTACTACAGAAATAAAATTCAGAAGGGATGTATGATTTTGTATTTTTGGAGGACAACTGTCCCGATTAAACTAAAATTGTACAATCTAGTATCGTACAAGAAATAATTTGTGCTTGTCCCTTCAGGTAAATTTCAGATGAAAGTGGTGTATGAACGAACCGATTATGGTACGATCGGGTCGAACGTGGTATTTATTGAACGATTTTCTGAGCATGTGTACAGGTCTTTAGATGTACTAGCACTATAGTAACAAATTGAAGCCAAACTCCAGCTCATACTTGATAAGTAGTTACAGTATCCATACACGGTTCGAATTTCTGCCAGTTCAGCAGAAACCTACCAAGATTCGAACCATTAACAGGCAAGCTGAATGTACCAAGTTGATCAAGCAACATGGGTATAACCAGCCTGCCGGATGCTCTTGTGATTATTGCTAGTGGCTGCTATAGCTGCTAGCGATCATCCTGGTCTTCTCCTGGCAGGGACGGCTTCAACCGCCGAGAGAAGACAATTGCTCGGCAGTAGGGATTCCCCTGTCAGCACTGTTGGTGTTGATGGGGAAATCAAGCAGATTTCTTTCCTGAATCCCGTGATTGCAGGAAAGAAAGTTGCACCGTCTATGGCCGGCCTAACAGTCTTTTCCTTTTGAGATAAAGACTTTTTATAAATAAAAGCTGATCATTGTTAAGAATCAATATCAGCAGTAAATGGTTTGTCTCATCTCTGTAAGCCCTCGTTCACATTGGAACGATTTGCCATGCGATTTGACAAGTCAAACCACATGACAAGTCATAGCCTATTGCCTGCAACTTTCCAATCGGTGCGACACCAACTTTGCAGAGCCGTACTGATTTGCAAAGCCAGTTCCTGCACTGCTTTTGGGGATTTTAAGTGCGACTTCAATAGACATTTGTGCATGAAGCCGCACAGATGTCATTCAAGACGAATCCGAAGTCAGTCGAAAATGCGGTTTCAATGTGCTACATCTGGAAGAGAGCTTGTTCTTTTGTGAAAAAAAAAACAGATTTAAGCCCCGTACACACGCAACAATTATCGGCCGACTGATCGTCCGTCTTTTGTCCAGAGTGGTGTTGTGTTGGTTGGAATGTGCCTAGACTGCACACGAATTTTCTCAGCCAACAAAAATCTACTTCAGAAGTGATGTCATGTGCTGGTTTGCTTTCTTTGTGTTCTTTCTTCTCTGAGCATGCCCAGACTTGCTCATAAGATTTTTCCCTGTTGAAATCTGTACTGACTGCACGAAAATCGGCCGTGTTTTGACGGCCAACAAAAATTTTATAGTCTGCACACCAGATTTTTTTTGGCCGAAAAGTCGGAGTCTGTTGTCGGAAGCATCATACTAACAAGCCGAAAATCATCAGATCGGCCGCCGGACGAAAATTCCCTGCCGATTTTCGACGCGTGTGTACGAGGCTTTACTGGCTGAATCATCAGATGAAGAGTAGAAAGAATGCCTAAACAAAAGAAAATGAATAAACACTGATGCAGCCACTACAACTATGAATTGATCACCTGCAATATAATAAAATGTTTGCTCTTGGGTTTATTACTGCTTGTTCCCAGGCTCACACTGATGTGGTGCCGGACACAGTAATGTAATGAATCGCAGCACATTCCTGTGCGAATTACCTGTACATGCAGTGTCTGAGTTGCTATTTGAGCTATGGATTTTTATGGCTCAAATCGCACCAAACTTGTGCAGGACACTTTTGTTTACACCAGCATTGGAATTCACACTCATGCAAACTGACTGCAAATCGAATTGCATTTTTTAAACTGATTTTGGGGTGTCGTGAAAATACACTCCAATCAGTTTGCACAATGGGTTGCAATTTTGATGCGGAATTTGCACTGCATCTAGTGTGAACCAAAGCTGAAAATGAAGCCAAGTAGTTCCTTTACAAATATGGGGTTTACCTATACACTCGACCTCTCGTTCCTCATTAAAGTGGAGTTCCATTCTCCTAGCCAATATTGCAATAAAGTGGTTAAGTCACATATAAAAGCATGCTATCCGCTTTGTAATATAACAATAGGTGTCTCTGATTTATAGAAAAAATATGCCGATCTGTAGCTATATCAGAGCATCTCCCGGTGCTCTACTGAATCCTTGGCTCTCTCCTCTGCCCAGCTGACAGCTCTAGCGGGCAGGGCTGAGCACTGCCACTGACATGAGTTGAGGAAGAAGGAGAAGAGAGAGCCTCTTGGATATAGGTACAGATCGACATTTTTTCTATAACACAGGGACACTTATCGTATTATCAAGGGGATGGCGTGATTTTAAATTATATACAAGAGCAGCACTAGAGAGAGGGCAGGTACTGACATGGGGGGGGGGGGGGGGGGGGGAGAGAAGAGAAAGGACAGTGCAGCGCAGCGGATGATGGAGGCACGTAAACTTACAACAGCATCAGGGCTCAGCAGCCATGATATACCATGGTCAGTTTACAGGGGGGGGGGGGGGAGGTTAGAAACTGTCAGGATCAGACAGTTTTTTTTTTTTTAGGCGATACAGTGGGCCAAATTACACAGCACAAGCATTGTGCTGTATAACATGCTTTAAGGGAACAGAATCAGTTTTTTTAGGCTAACAAAACGCTTTCATAGCATTGCAGAGATCGTTTGAATTCCTCAAAAGCATAATGGAAAAGGTTTCCCATGTACACATTGTATGTATCTACTTACAATCTGCTTATTTTTCTTTTGTCCCCCTCGATTCTGGCTGCGGTCATGTAAGATTTGGGCAGCTGAAGCCGGCCTGGCTTAATTTCCTGGCTACCCAGCATGCACCTCCAAATCTTGCGCCTGCGCAGTAATAACACTGCGGAACGCTTTGTGTACATGCATTAGATGCCTGAAGACTTCTGGGATTGATGACAGATATCCCAGGAGTAACCTGGCCGGGTTGATGATGTAATTGCCTAGACGGCTGCGACCGGGAGTCGCAGGGTACACTACGAGAGAGAAGGAAAAAAAAAAAAAAGGGACTTTCTGCAGAAATTTTAAACACATCAATATCCAAACCTTAAAAGGTTAACTCTACTTTCCTAGGAGGGAAAAAATAATATAGGGTATACAATTGTGTCATATTGTAATTGAAGGCGATTAAAAAAATTACCTTTCCTTTTCAATATGTAGCCACTGTAATTTTCTGAGAATGCAATATGGCTACCTGGGGTTGCTCTGTACACAGAATGTGTACAGAACACACCCCAGAAACATTTCCTGCTTGTGTGATTGGCTCACCAATTTGCCCAGAAGTCTGCTCTAAAATACAAGTCAGATTTCAGGCATCCCCTGCAACAAAAAACATAGTTTTTGGTGAGATATTCCCAAAAGAAACAACGACTAAAAGGGATGCAGGCCCAGCAGAATTCCTCATTAGTGCTCTGCAGCTGCACAGCTGATGGATAGGCATGAAACCACTCCCATTAGACCCAATCCTTGCAATGTACATAGATCATACACAGGAGAATGTTATTTTCTCAACAAAATGTATTGTATTGTAAGCTCTAACCAGCAGGGCCCTCAGATTCCTCTTGTATTGAATTGTACCAGAGTGAAACCACTCCCATTAGACCCAATCCTTGCAATGTACATAGACCACCCACAGGAGAATGTTATTTTCTCAACAAAATGTATTGTAAGCTCTAACCAGCAGGGCCCTCCGATTCCTCTTGTATTGAATTGTAACTGCACTGTCTGCCCTCGTGTTGTAAAGCGCTGCGCTCACCAAAAAATATCATTTTTGGTGAGATATTCCCAATAGGAATACATCCAAGGGCCCTTTCACACAGGCCGACCGTTCAGATCCGCCTGTCAGTTTTTTTGGCGGATATGAACGGTCACCCCATGCATCTCTATGGGGAAATCGGATGTCAACGGAGACATGTCCGCTGACATCCGATCCATCAAATCTGGACAGATGGAAACCCTATTTTCCACCCGTCCAGCGGATCGGATGAGAATGGACAGACGGTCCATTCCCATCCGATTCCCCCATAGAGATTCATGGGGACCTGACAGCTGTGTCTCCACACACATCATGGAGACACAGCTGTAATCGGTGGATCGATACCCTGCTGAGAAAAATGGAGTCCGTCCGATGGACATACTGTGTGTGAGAGGGCCCTAAAAGGGATGCAGGCCAGCAGATTTACTCATTAGTGCTTTGCAGCTGCACAGCTGATTGATAATTATGAAAACACTCCCATTAGACCCAATTCTTGTAATATACATAGATCACCCAGGGGGGGGGGGGGGCTGTTATTTTCTTAACAAGAGTGGAGTTACGCTTTAATCCACTAGCAATTTACAATGCAATGTATTGTAAGCTCTAATGATTCATCTTGTATTGTAACTGTAGCGCTTGCCCTCATGTTGTAAAGCACCGCACCAACTGTTGGCGCTATATAAAGCCTGTATAGTCACAACAAGGTGGGTAATTCCTAAAAATGAGTGGCACTCCGCTTTAATAAAATAAAATGTAAATAGAAAAAGGAGAAAGGAGGGGGGGGGGGGTATTGAAAGCACACCTAGATCTGATGATAGAGTACCATGGAGCTACTTGGCCAGCAAGGCAAGTCCCAAAGTTAGGCAGAGGCCTCCATGAGACAAGAGGATTCCCCTGGTAGGAGGAAAGTGAGCTGAAGGCTCTATAGGGCAGAGAGAAGTGCCCCTCACACGGGAAGTAAAGCGTGGCAAGGCCTCATCCTTATGGGGGGGGTTTAGTGGAATACATACACTCCTGTGGTAAGACAAAGCGTCCTCCTCACCTGCATGCAGCGCCTCCTGGCTGTCCGTTGGGACTGGTCGGTGCAGGCCGGGCTCTGGCTGCCTGTGGTCGGGGGGTAAGCGGGAGCCGATAGACTGTAAATACATGCAGGCAGCCGGAGAGAAGAGAGAGGGGGGGGGGGGGTAGAGAGATAAGACTGGCCGAGCTGAAGTCACCTGAGGCGGGTGCGAGGTGTCCCCAGTGTTGGGCCTGTTTAGACGAGGCGCCCGCTGGCTGGAGGAGGCAGGCGAATGGTGAGATGAATAATCAGGGTGAGGAGGATGTGTGTGTACACAGAGGGGGCATAAAAGGGGCGTTCACAGGCCGAGGCGGGCCTTCCTGAGGAGACGAGAGGAAGAGGAGGGGACATGGCCGGCCCGGAGCACACTCACCTCACACTATTTTTAGTCGGCTGTGGGGGGGAGTCATGACTTCCAAGTTATAGAGCAGTTATGGCGCCTGAGGAGGGGGGGACACACAATATGGAGGGGGACTATTATAAAGAGAGGAGGGGGGGCCCTGACGTCACCTGTCAGGACGGGACAAACAGAGCCCAAGATGGCAGCGTGCCGGAAATGACACTCTCCTGGATGGCAACACTGGGAAGAATCAACCAGATGGACATGAAGGGTCCGGTTTACTACAATCACCTCAGAGAGTGTCCCACCAATAGTGTGTTGTGTACTATACTTCACGTTTTCCAGAATCTTCCAAGCGCACTTATGTACACCGTGTGAGGAAACAAGTCCTAAAAGAAAAAAAAGGTTATCAGTCTGTGGAGGTACTCTGAATACTTGAGGGACTTTATTATTATACAGGATTAATATAGCGCCAACAGTTTGCGCAGCGCTTTACAATGTGAGGGAAGACAATACAGTTACAGTACAATACAATACAGGAGCAATTGGAGGGCCCTGCTCGTTAGAGCTTACAATCTAGAATTATTATAACGGATTTATATAACGCCAGCAGTTTGCGGAGCGCTTTACAATGTGAGGGCAGACACACTTACAATACAATTCAATACAGGAGGAATTGGAGGTCCCTGCTCGTTAGAGCTTACAATCTACAATTATTATTAAACAGGATTTATATATCGCCAACAGTTTGCGGAACGCTTTACAATGTGAGGGAAGACAATACAGTTACAGTACAATCCAATACAGGAGGAATTAGAGGGCCCTGCTCGTTAGAGCTTACAATCTACAATTATTATACAGGATTTATATAGCGCCAACAGTTTGCGGAGCGCTTTACAATGTGAGGGAAGACAATACAGTTTCAATACAGGAGGAATTAGAGGGCCCTGTTCGTTAGAGCTTACAATCTACAATTATTATTCAGGATTTATATATCGCCAACAGTTTGCGGAGCGCTTTACAATGTGAGGGAAGACAATACAGTTACCATACAATTCAATACAGGAGGAATTAGAGGGCCCTGCTCGTTAGAGCTTACAATCTACAATTATTATTCAGGATTTACCGTATATACTCAAGTATAAGCCGAGTTTTTCAGCACATTTTTTTGTGCTGAAAACGTCCCCCTCGGCTTATACTCGAGTCAAGAAAAAAAAAAAAAAGTTCCCGGCCGCTCCGACGTGCTTGAGTTTTAAAAATGGCGCCGCCCGGCGCATACATGTCATTGCGCACGTGCTGCCGCCGCTCGGGAGAGGCCGGGAATAGCCGAAAGTATACGAGCGGCGACGGCGCGTGCGCAATGACGTGTCGGCGCCGGGCGGCGCCATTTTTAAAATGAAGGTGCCTCTGGAACAGGTAAGGGAAACTGCTGCACTACCTGCCATTCTGCAGGGCTGCGGGTATACTACAAGGGATGCAGTGCTGCGGGCATGGTCCACCTGTACCATGCCCACAGCACTGCATCTCCTGTAGTATGCCCACAACCCCGGATCCTCTTGTTCCATGCCAGTCACCCTGCATTATCCTGCACCATGCCAGTCACCCTGCATTCTCCTGCACCATGCCAGTCACCCTGCATTCTACTGTACCATGCCAGTACCCTGAATTCTCCTGCACCATGCCAGTACCCTGCATTCTCCTGCCCCATGCCAGTACCCTGCATTCTCCTGTACCATGCCAGTACCCTGCATTCTCCTGTACCATGCCAGTACCCTGCATTCTCCTGCACCATGCCAGTACCCTGCATTCTCCTGTACCATGCCAGTACCCTGCATTCTCTTGCACCATGCCAGTACCCTGCATTCTCCTGCACCATGCCAGTACCCTGCATTCTCCTGCACCATGCCAGTACCATGCATTCTCCTGTACCATGCCAGTACCCTGCATTCTCCTGCACCATGCCAGTACCCTGCATTCTCCTGTACCCTGCCAATCACCCTGCATTCTCCTGCACCATGCCAGCCACCCTGCATTCTCCTGCACCATGCCAGTCACCCTGCATTCTCTTGTACCATGCCAGTCACCCTGCATTCTCCTGTACCATGCCAGTACCCTGCATTCTCCTGTACCATGCCCGCCGCCCTGCATTCTCCTGCACCATGCCCGCCGCCCTGCATTCTCACCCTAGGCTTATACTCGAGTCAATCATTTTTCCCATCTTTTTGTGGTAAAAGTAGGGGCCTCGGCTTATACTCGGGTCGGCTTATACTCGAGTATATACGGTATATATCGCCAACAGTTTGCGGAGCGCTTTACAATGTGAGGGAAGACAATACAGTTACCATACAATTCAATACAGGAGGAATTAGAGGGCCCTGCTTGTTAGAGCTTACAATCTACAATTATTATTATACAGGATTTATATATCGCCAATAGGGTTGAGCGAACACGGACTGTATTATTCGTGTTCGTACCGAATAATTGGATTTTTTTTACCCGAACACGGACACGAACACTTTACTGTATATTCGGGTAAAAATCCGTGTTCGGTCGTTTTATTTCCGGGTTTTGCATGCTTTAGCGCGCTTTTCATGGCGGGCTTTCAACAGCCAATCAACAAGCGTTTAACTGGTGTGCCTAAGCCATCCCAGCCATGCCTACAAATGTATCAGTAGCTGTGATTGGCCGTCTGAAGCATGTGACCAAGTCTTTATAAGTTCGAGGCAGCGTCGCTATGCCGTCATTCTGCTGCTTAGATCAGGGAGAGAGCACACATCAACGTGCTGGCTGCTGATTAGGGACAGACAGGAAAAAAAAAACATTTGTGTCCAGATAGAATTGAGGGACAGGTCGGAGTGTGTTAGGCAGGGTGAGTTGTAGGCATTTTAGGGAGAGAGTCTGCTGATTTTTAGGGAAAGTGTGTTCTACAAACTACAATCGACATTGCTGTGTGGGGTGGGGTTTGCAGTCACCCGATCTACGATCTCTTATCAATCCTGTTAGGGAGAGAGTCTGCTGATTTTTAGGGAAAGTGTGTTCTACAAACTACAATCGATATTGCTGTGTGGGGTGGGGTCTGCAGTCCCGATCTACGATCTTATAAATCCTGTTAGGGATAGAGTCTGCTGATTTTTAGGGAAAGTGTGTTCTACAAACTACAATCGATATTGCTGTGTGGGGTGGGGTCTGCAGTCCCGATCTACGATCTTATAAATCCTGTTAGGGATAGAGTCTGCTGATTTTTAGGGAAAGTGTGTTCTACAAACTACAATCGATATTGCTGTGTGGGGTGGGGTCTGCAGTCCCGATCTACGATCTTATAAATCCTGTTAGGGATAGAGTCTGCTGATTTTTAGGGAAAGTGTGTTCTACAAACTACAATCGATATTGCTGTGTGGTGTGGGATAGGAGATAGGCAGGTGTCAGTGATCCACATCCATTTTGCTGTGTGTGGGCTGCAGTGAACACAATCTTTTTGGGGTGCAGTGAACACAATCTTTTTGGGGTACAGTGAACACAATCTTTTTGGGGTGCAGTGAACACAATCTTTTTGGGGTGCAGTGAACAAAATCCTTTTGGGGTGCAGTGAACACAATCTTTGTGGGGTGCAGTGAACACAATCATTTTGGGGTGCAGTGAACACAATCTTTGTGGGGTGCAGTGAACGCAATCTTTTTGGGGTACAGTGAACGCAATCTTTTTGGGGTACAGTGAACACAATCTTTTTGGGGTGCAGTGAACACAATCTTTTTGGGGTGCAGTGAACACAATCTTTTTGGGGTGCAGTGAACAAAATCCTTTTGGGGTGCAGTGAACACAATCTTTGTGGGGTGCAGTGAACACAATCATTTTGGGGTGCAGTGAACACAATCTTTGTGGGGTGCAGTGAACGCAATCTTTTTGGGGTACAGTGAACGCAATCTTTTTGGGGTACAGTGAACGCAATCTTTTTGGGGTACAGTGAACACAATCTTTTTGGGGTGCAGTGAACACAATCTTTTTTGCCCACTGAGGAGGAGGGAGAAAAGTATTTTTCTATCAGTCACTGTGTGCAGCATTTTTCCTTCAGCTGTGCTGTGCTGTGCTGAGTGACTGATCATACACTGCTGTGTTCAGTTCACATGTGCTAATATTGAGTGGTTTCAAAAATCATACACTTTTTTTCTATTCCACTATTCAATATACAGTCTTGGGTTAAAAAAAATTAAGTTGTGGCCTGCAGCAGAGCTGAATGATATTTGGGGTTCATCTCATACTTCTGAAGATTTGAGGGTGCTGCCTGTTCCATACTCCCCCCTACTCCTCATCCAGCCTTTTAGGGGTACAAACAATAGTAATTGGGGCCTAGTGTGGTTGTGTACGTGTGATATACATACACTTTTTTGATCATATTTTCTATTCCGCTATTTAATCAAAAACCTTTGGGGATCAGTTAAATTGGGGGATAGTCTGTGTTGGTACGTGTGGGAGAGATCCACCTTTCCAAGTTTTTGGGGTTCATCTCATACTTCTGAAGATTTGAGGGTGCTGCCTGTTCCATACTCCTCCTACTCCTCATCCTGCCTTTAGGGGTACAAACAATAGTAATTGGGGCCTAGTGTGGTTGTGTATGTGTGAGATACATACACTTTTTTTGATCATATTTCCTATTCCGCTATTCAATAAAAACCTTTGGGGATCAATTAAATTGCGGGATAGTCTGTGTTGGTACGTGTGAGATCCACCTTTCCAAGTTTTTGGGGTTCATCTCATACTTCTGAAGATTTGAGGGTGCTGCCTGTTCCATACTCCTCCTACTCCTCATCCTGCCTTTAGGGGTACAAACAATAGTAATTGGGGCCTAGTGTGGTTGTGTACGTGTGATATACATACACTTTTTTTTGGATCATATTTTCTATTCCGCTATTTAATCAAAACCTTTGGGTATAAACAATTAAATTGCGTGATAGTCTGTGTCGGTACATGTGAGATACACCTTTCCAATTTTTGGGGCGCATCTCATACTGCCGAGGATTTGAGGGTGCTTCAGTCTGCCTCCTGCCTGTTCCGAACTCCTCCTACTCCTCATCCTGCCTTTAGGGTAGAAAAAATTGTAATCGGGGCCTAGTTTGTGTTTGTACGTGTGAGATACACCGTTTTGTAAAATTTGTCCTATTCCGCTATTCAATATACACCCTCTTTGAGTGTAAAAAATTTAATTGCGGGATAGTCTGTACCGGTACATGTGAGATACACCTTTTTAAATTTGTTTGGCGCATCTCCTTCTACCGCCGAGGATTGCAGGGCGCTTCAGTTTGCCTCCTGTTCCCAACTCCTCCTACTCCTCTTCCTCATCCTGCCTTTAGGGTACAAAAAATTGTAATCGGGGCCTAGTTGGTGTTTGTACATGTGAGATACACCGTTTTGTAAAATTTGTTCTATTCCGCTATTCAATATACACCCTGTTTGAGTGTAAAAAATTTAATTGCGGGATAGTCTGTACCGGTACATGTGAGATACACCTTTTTAAATTGGTTTGGCGCATCTCCTTCTACCGCCGAGGATTGCAGGGCGCTTCAGTTTGCCTCCTGTTCCTAACTCCTCCTACTCCTCTTCCTCATCCTGCCTTTAGGGTACAAAAAATTGTAATCGGGGCCTAGTTGGTGTTTGTACGTGTGAGATACACCGTTTTGTAAAATTTGTCCTATTCCGCTATTCAATATACACCCTGTTTGAGTGTAAAAAATTAAATTGCAGGATAGTCTGTACCGGTACATGTGAGATACACCTTTTTAAATTGGTTTGGCGCATCTCCTTCTACCGCCGAGGATTGCAGGGCGCTTCAGTTTGCCTCCTGTTCCCAACTCCTCCTACTCCTCTTCCTCATCCTGCCTTTAGGGTACAAAAAATTGTAATCGGGGCCTAGTTGGTGTTTGTATGTGTGAGATACACCGTTTTGTAAAATTTGTCCTATTCCGCTATTCAATATACACCCTTTTGGAGTGTAAGAAAATTAAATTACGGCATAGTCTGTATCGGTACGTGTGAGATACACCTTTTAAATTTGTTTGGCGCATCTCCTTCCACCGCCAAGGATTGCAGGGCGCTTCAGTTTGCCTCCTGTTCCCAACTCCTCCTACTCCTCTTCCTCATCCTCCCTTTAGGGTACAAAAAATTTGAATCGGGGCCTAGTCTGTGTTTGTACGTGTGAGATACACCGTTTTTTTATCCTTTTTCCTATTCCGCTATTCAATATACACCCTTTTGGGGTAAAAAACATTAAATTGCGGCATAGTTTGCATATTTGACTGTGAGATACACCCGTGCGATACTGTTGTTGTTTTGTTCCGCTAGGGCAAGATCATAAATTACAGAAATATGAGGAGACCGTCAAATAGGGGCCGTGGCCTGGGTCGTGGTGCTGCTGGTAGAGCTCCTGTTGCAAGGAGAGGACGTGGTCGATCTGTGCCAGCTACACGCACAAGTGAAACACCTTCCACAAGTGTGAGTAGGCGACAGAACCTGCATCAGTATTTGGTAGGGCATCATGCGCCTCTAGACGTGATGAGGCCTGAAGAAGTACAGGCGATAGTAGATTGGGTTACTGACAGTGCCTCCGGTTCCTTCACATTGTCTCCCACCCAGTCTACTGCAGAAAGGTCAGAGTTGGCACCTGCAGCCAATGTCCAACCGTCTTTCACCACACCCCCTTGGAAATCAGGCAAGCAGTCTGAGCCCCAATCCATACAGCAGTCTCTTCTTCTTTTTGAGGACTCTGTCAGCAGGGTTTCCCAGGGTCATCCACCTAGCCCTGCCCCAGAAGTTGAAGAGATTGAGTGCAGCGATGCCCAACCACTTATTTCTCAAGATGAGTACATGCAAGGACCATCGCAGCACGTCTCCGATGATGACGAAACGCAGGTGCCAACTGCTGTGGCGTTCAGCATTGTGGAGACCGACAAGGAGGGCAGGGGTGAAGACTGGGTGGAAGATGATGTGGAGGACGATGAGGTCCTCGACCCCACATGGAATGAACGTCATGCAGGTGACCTGAGTAGTTTGGAGGAAGAGGCGGTGGTCGCACAGAGCCACCAGCACAGCAGAAGAGGGAGCAGGGTGCAGAAGCGGAGCGGCCGTGCCCTAGACACTACGCCCGCTACTGCCCAACGCAGCAAGGGAACGAGCGCACCAAAGTCAGCTCAAAGAGTTCTCTAGCGTGGAAGTTCTTTAGAAAATGTGCTGATGACAGGACACGAGTGGTTTGCACCCTGTGCAATCAGAGCCTGAAGCGAGGCATAAACCTTCTCAACCTGAGCACAACCTGCATGATCAGGCATCTAAGTGCAAAGCACGAGCTGCAGTGGAGTAGACACCTTCAAAACCAAGAAACGTCTCTGGCTCATCCTGCTTCCTCTTCTGCTGCAGTCTCGGCCGCTCCAGCCACATCTGTAGTGATACCGGCACCTGCCACCCCGCAAACATAGGATCTGTCAGCAACACCACCACCTGGGTCACCAACCATCTCCACAATGTCCCGTGGAAGCGTTCAGCTTTCCATCTCCCAATCACTTGAGAGGAAGAGGAAGTACCCCCCTACCCACCCGCGATCCCTGGCCCTGAATGCCAGCATTTCAAAATTCTTGGCCTTTGAAATGCTGTCATTCCGTCTGGTGGAGACGCACAGTTTTAAAAACCTTATGTCGGTGGCTGTCCCACAGTACGTCGTGCCCAGCCGCCACTACTTTTCCAGGCAAGCCATCCCTTCCCTGCACAACCAAGTGGGGGAAAAAATCAGGTGTGCACTGCGCAACGCCATCTCTGGCAAGGTCCACCTAACTACCGATACGTGGACCAGTAAGCACGGTCAGGGGCGTTATATCTCCCTAACGGCACACTGGGTAAATGCAGTGGCGGATGGGCCTGAGGCGGATAGCAATTTGGCGCATGTCCTTCCACCACCGAGGATTGCAGGGCGCTTCAGTTTGCCTCCTGTTCCTAACTCCTCCTACTCCGCTTCCTCATCCTCTACCGCCTCCTCATCCGGACAGCGTAACACCTTCACCACCAACTTCAGCACGGCCAGGGGTAAACGACAGCAGGCAGTTTTACAACTTGCCTGTTTGGGGGACAAACCACACACCGCGCAGGAGTTGTGGAGGAGCATGGAACAGCAGACAAATGAGTGGTTGCTGCCAGCGAGCCTCAAGCCCGGCCTGGTGGTGTGCGATAACGGGCGAAATCTCATAGCAGCTCTGGGCCTAGCCGGTTTGACGCACATCCCTTGCCTGGCGCATGTGCTGAATTTGGTGGTGCAGAGGTTCCTTAAAAACTACCCCGATATGTCAGAGCTGCTGCAGAAAGTGCGGGCCGTCTGTGCGCACTTTCGGCGTTCTCACCCTGCTGCTGCTCGCCTGTCAGCGCTGCAGCGTAACTTCGGCCTTCCCGCTCACCGCCTCATATGTGACGTGCCCACAAGGTGGAACTCCACCTTGCACATGCTGCAAAGACTGTGCGAGCAGCAGCAGGCCATAGTGGAGTTTCAGCTGCAGCACGCACGCGTGAGTCGCTCTGCGAAACAGCATCACTTCACCACCAATAACTGGGCCTCCATGCGAGACCTGTGTGCCTTGTTGCGCTGTTTTGAGTACTCCACCAACATGGCCAGTGCCGATGACGCCGTTCTCAGCTTAACTATCCCACTTCTATGCCTCCTTGAAAAAACAATTTGGGCGATGATGGAAGAGGATGTGGCACAGGATGAGGAGGAGGAGGATGAGGAGGTAACATTTCCAAGGCTTTCAGGGTAGTCATTCGCAAGGGGCTCCGAGTGTGGGTACCTGCACACACAAACGCCAGGGACACAATTGTCCAGCAGGGGCACAGTTCTGGAGGAGGAGGAGCTGGAGGAGATGGAACCATGTTCACAGCAGGGTGGCACCCAGGCCAGCTCATGGCCATTACTGGTGCGTGGCTGGGGGGATACAGAGGACACGGAAGATACACCTCCCACAGAGGACAGCCTTTCGTTGCCTCTGGGCAGCCTGGCACACATGAGCGATTACATGCTGCAGTGTCTCCACAACGACCGCTGAGTTGCCCACATTCTAACTTGTGCTGATTACTGGGTGGCCACGCTGCTGGATCCCCGTTACAAGGACAACGTACCGTCCTTAATTCACTCACTGGAGCGCGATCGCAAGATGCGCGAGTACAAGCGCACGCTGGTAGACGCCATGCTGCTGGCATTCCCACCTGACAGCAGGGCCACAGTGGAAGCAGAGGAGGAGGAAGAGGTCGCCAACGCAACCAGGGCACCGCCAGCACCTCAGAAGGCAGGGTTAGCATGGCCGAAATGTGGAAAGGCTTTGTCAGCACGCCACAACAAACAGCAGCACCAGCAGCTCAGATGGAACGTCTTAGCAGGAGGCAGCATTTTACCAACATGGTGGAGCAGTATGTGTGCACACGCCTAGACGTACTGAATGAGGGGTCTGCCCCCTTCAACTTCTGGGTCTCCAAGTTGGGCACATGGCCTGAGCTTGCCCTTTATGCCTTGGAGGTGCTGGCGTGCCCTGCAGCCAGTGTATTATCTGAACGGGTATTTAGCACGGCTGGGGGCGTTATCACAGACAAGCGCAGCCGCCTGTCCAGAGACAATGTGGACAAGCTCACGTTCATTAAAATGAACCAGGCATGGATCCACGGGTTCGTTAGTGCAAGGGTGCTCTATGCACAATGCTGGACGCTGAGCTATGCACAAAGCGTCCAGCATTGTGCATAGAGCACCCATGCACTAACGACAGCTGAATCCCTTGTACGGGATCCGCTACCTATCGTTCCCCAGGCTGTTCCCCGAGAAGGCATCCGGCTGACCAGTCTAACAGGAAGTGACGACCGGGAGGACACCTCCGACCCGGAAGTCAAGCCCCGCAGTCGCCGGCTCAGCCATACGGAAGGGTAAGAACGCCGTCGGGTGAATACGATAGCAACAGGCTAACCGGACACTGGGAACTCCTGCCGTGATACACCGCCATCTATCCTCCCCCCTCTACATGAAGTACACGCCGCCATCGAATGAAGTACATTTTAAGGTAACTCTCTGACCTGCTCCACCTCCAATCTGTTTGTTCTCTTTGCAAGGACGGCATGTCACTAATCATATCTATTGCTCCTTTGGGATTTATCTTGAGCTTTGTTCAATGACTTCCACGGCCTTCATCTACTTCATCCATTAGGATTTCCTTGTGAAGACTCACCATTGAACCTTTAGCAGACCACTCAAAGCACTGCTTTTCATATTTTTGCATCATCTTTGAGCCTACCCAATACAGCTTATTAACTGTTTATGGACAATTCTATTGGCAGGCACGAGTGTGCTCAATGAGTTAAAATCTCTTTGTGCTATTCATGTTCTCATTAAGGAATTGATCATTCTACTGCAATGAATATATCCACGGTACAATCAAGCCAAGCTCATTTTCCATAAGAAATTGGAGGGGTTTTCTACATAATTGAGGTCCTCACACTGCACCCCACGGATAATTCAGCCTCCACTGCATGCTGATATCCGTTGGATCCAAGTGTATTTAGATAGAAGGTGTCATCTTCAATGTGCATGGGTGCTTGCAATTGTTGATTTTAAATTATTGTTCTGTAACACTACGGCTCACTGCCTTTGTTTTTGTCATATTTTTGCCTTCAGGCATACGTGCCTAATAAACTTATACCTTTTAAAGAATACATACCTGTGGTGCCCTTAGTTGGTAGTTGGGGTAGTGGATAACAGACTTGTGTTTGTATTTTCACGACTCCCCAACCTCTCTCCCCTTTTTCTTTTACCCAGCCATTGTTCTATGTTTGCTCTTTCTCACTCTTTTGGGGTGTACCCTCATTTAAAATTTGTGAAAAGAAGCAGTGTTGGCTACCTCGTCCTCCTCAGGGCCAGATTAACGTAGGGGCTATTGGAGCTGCAGCTCCAGGCCCCTACCTTTATATAGGCCCCGGGTTGGCCATATTCACTGTTACCGCTCTTCTGTCACTTGTAAACACAGAAGTCTGGCTTCTATGCTCGCTTCCCCAGGCAGCTCCCTCAGAACCTCCCCACACAGCACGAAGGCCGGACAAGGAGGGACAGTTGCCGATGCATGGATGTGTTTATGGGCTTCAGAGACAGCATCCCATGTTGAATTAGGCATGCATGGCTGCACCCTTCCTCCTCTGAGTGCATGCCAAGGCACGGCCCTTAAGGCCCTTCAAAATCCTCAGCACCAAGCCCATGATGCTCTTAATCCGGCCCTGGTCCTCCTCCACCGCTTTTTCCACCTACACCGCCCATAGGTGTGCGCAGCCTATTGCATTAGGGTGTGCACCCCAAAGTTTAAATACACATGCATGTGTTTGCCTACATGTACATGGCCCCGATACATTACTCTCCCTGCTGGCAAAGAGAAATGGAGCAGAGCAGGTCCGAGGGAGATCTTTCCCATCTCCTCACTGCCAAACAGAGCGATAATGCTATGTGCCCTAGGTGGTTAGGGTGTGCCCAGGTACACCCGGCACACCCTGTGCACACGCCTATGACACCGCCACATCCACCACCACCTCAACCTCCCTCCTACTCCATATGGGCCTCGTCCTTCAGAGATGAAGAACATTGTTTTATTTTTCTGTTTTTTTTTTTTGTTTTAAGTTATTTCCCTATCCACATTTGTTTGCAGAGCACTTGCCATGCTCTTAACTACGTTTTGCTGCCATTTGCAGCACTCTAGCCCTTTCCATTGGTGTTTTAGAGCCATTTTAGTGCCTGAAAGTTCGGGTCCCCATTGACTTCAATGGGGTTTGGTGTCCGGGAAAAGTTCGGCAAAAGTCCGGGACACGGACCCGGACTTTTTTTTAAAGTTCGGCCGAACCCGCCGAACACGGACATCCAGGTGTCCGCTCAACTCTAATCGCCAACAGTTTGCGGAGCGCTTTACAGTGTGGGGAAGACAATACAGTTACAGTACAATCCAATACAGGAGGAATCAGAGGGCCCTGCTCGTTAGAGCTTACAATCTACAATTATTATTCAGGATTTATATATCGCCAACAGTTTGCGGAGCGCTTTACAATGTGAGGGAAGGCAATACAGTTACCATACAATTCAATACAGGAGGAATTAGAGGGCCCTGCTCGTTAGAGCTTACAATCTACAAATATTATACAGGATTTATATAGCGCCAACAGTTTGCGGAGCGCTTTACAATGTGAGGGAAGACAATACAGTTACAGTACAATCCGATACAGGAGGAATTAGAGGGCCCTGCTCATTAGAGCTTACAATCTACAATTATTATTATTATTATACAGGATTTATATAGCCCCAACAGTTTGCGTAGCGCTTTACAATGTGAGGGAAGACAATACAATTACAATACAATTTAATACAGGAGGAATTAGAGGGCCCTGCTCCTTGGAGCTTACAATCTAGAATTATTATACCGGATTTATATATCGCCAACAGTTTGCGGAGTGCTTTACAATGTGAGGGCAGACAGTACAGTTACAATACATTTCAATACAGGAGGAATTGGAGGGCCCTGCTCGTTAGAGCTTACAATCTACAATTATTATACAGGATTTATATAGCGCCAACAGTTTGCGGAACGCTTTACAATGTGAGGGAAGACAATCCAGTTACCATATAATTCAATACAGGAGGAATTAGAGGGCCCTGCTTGTTAGAGCTTACAATCTACAATTATTATTATTATACAGGATTTATATAGCGCCAACAGTATGCGCAGCGCTTTACAGTGTGGGGAAGAGAATACAGTTACAGTACAATCCAATACAGGAGGAATTAGAGGGCCCTGCTCGTTAGAGCTTACAATCTACAATTATTATTATTATACAGGATTTATATAGCGCCAACAGTTTGCGCAGCGCTTTACAATGTGAGGGCAGACAGTACAGTTACAATACAATTCAATACAGGAGGAATTACAGGGCCCTGCTCGTTGGAGCTTACAATCTTTACTGGTCATAAGATGTATGTAATAGGCCATCGACGGGTTTCATGGCAATTTTTCTTTTTCCCGAGCTACTTGAACTTCCGCGAACACAAGCTGACCATGAACTCACAGGCAGTGTTTATTTTGACGTCAAATTTTGTTTAATGCTTGCCATACACTAGCCGAAAAATCTGTCATTTGGTCCATCCGTTCTTCAATTTCGTCCAGTTAAGGGGCACAAATAGAAAATCGGTTTTAACTCTTCAGAGCTGAAAAATCGAAGGAACAGTTTGGAAAATTCTGCCGAACAAACGATAAATTGAAAGGGTAATGTGTTTTTCTGGCCCGAACTGTATGCACTAGATATTTGTGACAAAATTAACAAAAAACTGATTCATTTATATCCATTGAACGATTTATCGATCAAAATTCGGTCATTACATGATGGCACGTTTGTCTGCTCTTACGACTGAGTGATTGGTTATCGTGTCTACAAACTAGGGGGAATATTTATGTCTTTTTTTTTTTTTTTTGCTAGTAAAAGCAGTGATCTGTGATTTTTTTTTTTTTTAGCGGGACTGCGACATTGCGGTGGACAGATAGGACTCCTAACTGACATTTTTGACACTTTTGGGGGGACCAGTGACATTACTACAGTAATCAGTGCCACAAATATGAACTGTTACTGTAATAATGACACTGGCAGGGAAGGGGGTTAACCCAGGGGGTTAATTGTGAGTCTTGGGGGGATGTGATTCATCTCATCCACACCTATTCACTACTTATATTTTCCAGCACGGGAACCTTGGTGTTCCTAATCACTTTGGGTGTTATCTCCAATTTTTTATTTTGGTTTTACGCTATGGCGTTTGCTTTTTTCTATTCCATATAACATCCCACTGAGGAGATCTACATCGGAACCGAGAGGTCCACCGTGGTATACTCCCTGAGGGCAGTTGGAGTCATCCTTTAGAGTTTGGCTTTTGTATATTCAGTTTCCGGTAAGCGGTACCTGCACAAGTTACTTCACTTCACGTTTAATATTGGACATTTATACGGACTTTATATATATTACAATATATGCTTCAATTTGTAGCGCAACTTATTTTTTATTATTGTTTTTTCGGGGTGTCGGTCACACTTGAAGTTGCTGCTTTTTTATTATTCTTTTTTGGATTAGCGCAGTTGTTTTCTATTTTTTATATAGGAGGATCACAGGCGCTCTGTGATCATTTCAGAGAGAACAACAGTCTGCTGTGTTTACAACAACTGACCACCGTTCTCTCTCAGCCCGGAGCGATCACGGGTACCCGGTAGCAATCGCGGCCGCCGGCCCCGTGGATCGACATCCCTGCTGCCTAGTAGAGACGGGCGTGTGGTGCGTGTTCACCCCTAGGAGCGCTCTCGCGTGTCGATGTACCCATACGTTGGTTGGCGCAGCCGAGCCAGCCTGCCGCAGTATATCTGCGGCGGTCGGTCAGCAAGTGGTTAATGTGTTTATCACCCGAGCTGTTTGCAAAAGGCATATGTGTCAAAATGAACAAAAAACTGATTAATTTATATCCATTGAGCGATTTATCGATCACAATTCAGTCATTACATGATGGCACATTCGTCTGCTCTCACGGCCAAGTGGTTTTTCAAAAATGAGTTTGAACGATTTTTCATATAGTGTATGGCCAGCATAAGTCCTATGCTGGCCATACACGTATACATTTTTGGACGAGAATATTTGTACGAAAATTCTTGAACATTCAAAGACAGGATAAATGTCGTTCCAAAATTGTCTTTTGCTTTCAACGTTTAATTTTAAAATGAATGTAATTTCTAAACGATAACCACATACACTGCCCGAAAATTCATTGATCGAGAAAAGTTTGCCTTCCTGCACCTTTCGAATTTTCCCGTTACTGCAGTTGAAAACGGACATCGAATTGACCCCATTAACGATTAGAAAATCAAATAAGTTTTCTTAAAACAAAAGTTTCCGGACGAAAATCTATACGTGTATGGCCCTTAAGCACTTCTGAACCGGAAGATTTTCCCCCTAATGACCAGGCCATTTTTTGCGATTCAGCACTGCGTTATTTTAATGGCAAATTGCGAGGTCGTGCGACACTGTACTCAAATAAAATCGATGGCCTTTTTTTCCCCACAAATAGAGCTTTCTTTTGGTGGTATTTGATCACCTGTGCAATTTTTTTTTTATTTTTTGCACTATAAACAAATAAAAAGCGACAATTCTAAAAAAAAAAAGAAAATATTTTTCACATTCTGCTTTATACCATTTCCAAAAAGAAAATTTAAAAATCATATTTTTTTCATCATTTTAGGCCAATGTGTATTCTGCTACATATCTTTGTTAAAAAAAATCCCAATAAGCGCATTTTGATTGGTTTGCGCAAAAGTTATCGCATCTACAAACTAGGGGAAAGATTTATGCCTTTTTTTTTGCTAGTAATGGCAGCGATCTGCCAATTTTATTTTTTTTTTTTTTAAGCAGGACTGCGACATTGTGGCGGACAGATCGGACCACTAACTGACATTTTTGACACTTTTGGGGGGATCAGTGACATTACTACAGTAATCAGTGCTAGAAATATGCACTGTTACTGTAATAATGACACTGGCAGGGAAGGGGTTAACCCAGGGGTGATCAAAGGGTAATTGTTAGGTACATATACACAACGTTCGACCTGCGCCAGTGAAAGAGTCAAGTACATTCGATCTTATGAAAAAAGTTTCAACTGTGGCTGTAGTTAGTCTTTTTAGGAAGTATGCAGGATAGTTCAATCCCTGGGGTTAGTGGAGATGGATGGTGGAGGTGGCTGCAGGCTTCATACAGAGCTAGAGGGACTCTGCAACAGACAAAAAGGGGTAGGAGAAGAAAAGCAGTGCCACCTCAGTGTAGATTAAAAGGTTATTTATTACATAAAAACAACGTAGTAACTCACACAGAGGAAATCGTTGATCAGCAAATGGTAATAGTTCTTCTGCAACACTGCAGGGATGTTTGGGAAGTACACTGTGGCGGCCGTGGTCCTGGCTGTGCCGGTGGAGTCCGACACTTCCTGTGGTTCTGGCAGCGTTCACTATCCAGGCTTACATCCAATAGTGGCAGGGGGGTGCTCACGTTCGGAGCATGCGTGCTCCTTCCTCAGGCGATCTCGAGCACCCCCCTGCCACTATTGGATGTAAGCCTGGATACTGAACGCTACCAGAACCACAGGAAGTGTCGGACTCCACCGGCACAGCCAGGACCACGGCCGCCACAGTGTACTTCCCAAACATCCCTGCAGTGTTGCAGAAGAACTATTACCATTTGCTGATCAACGATTTCCTCTGTGTGAGTTACTACGTTGTTTTTATGTAATAAATAACCTTTTAATCTACACTGAGGTGGCGCTGCTTTTCTTCTCCTACCCCTTAAAGGGTAATTGTTAGCCTATGGGGTGTTTTCTAACTGTGGGGGGGGGGGGCTTGTGAAATGACCATAGAGACCGGTGATCCTCTATAGGAGGATCACAGGTGCTCTGTGATCATTTCCGAGAGAACAACAGTCTGCTGTGTTTACAACAACTGACCGTCGTTCTCTCTCAGCGCGGAGCGATCATGGGTACCTGGCGGCAATCGCGGCCGCCGGCCCCATGGATCGGCATCCCCGCTGCCTAGTGGGGATGGGCGGGTGGCACACGTTCACCCCTAGGAGCACTCACGCGAACCGATGTACCCATACGTCGGTTTGCGAAGCCGAGCCAGCATGCCGCAGTATATCTGCAGTGGGCGGTCGGCAAGTGGTTAATGTGTTTTATCGCCCGAACTGTTTGCACTAGGCATATGTGACAAAATGAACAAAAAACTGATTAATTTATATCCATTGACCGATTTATCGATCACAATTCAGTCATTACATGATGGCACGTTCGTCTGCTCTCACGGCCGAGTGTTTGTTTTTTGAAATTGAGTTTAAATTATTTTACTTATAGTGTATGGCCAGCATAAGTCCTATGCTGGCCATACACGTGTAGATTTTTGGACGAAAATGTTTGTACGAAAATTCTTGCACATTCGATGAATGTATAAATGTCATTTGAAAATTGTCTTTTGCTTTTAACGTTTAATTTTAAAATTAATGTAATTTCGTAGCGATAACCACATACACTGCCCAAAAATTTGTTGATCGAGAAAAGTTTACCTTCCTGCCCCTTTAAAATTTTCCCCTCACTGCAGTCAAAAACAGACATCGATTTGAAACCACTAACTATTAGAAAATCAAACAAATTTTCTTAAATCGAAAATTTCTGGACGAAAAGCTATACATGTATGGCCCTTAAGCTGGCCATACATTATACAATTTTTCTATTCAATTTCCTTTAGTTTTACCTTCAACTATGTACTGCAAGGGCCTGCCTGATTGCTTACAAATTGAAAGTGTTTAGGTTTGACCTCTTATTCTATAATTTTTGGTAAATCTAAAGAAAAATTTTACAAGAAACTTGTATAATGTATGGCTAGCCTTGCACGCTGAGGCCCTTGAAAACTGCCCATAAAATGCTAAGTGCTTTTGCAACGCTTTTCAGGCACTTTTAAAGGTGTCAGCGATGCGCTTTTTTTTTTAACACCTCACATGTGTGGTGCGATCACCGTTTACATGCATGCGGGAGTAAAGCATGCATTCATATTTGTGCCTAAGCACGGTGGAACTTTTTTTTTTATTATTTATTTTATACAAATATTTTTTACACTTTTTTTGTATTAACTTTATTGCTATCACAAGAGATGAACAACATCCCTTGTGACAGCATGAGATGAGACAGGTCCTCTTTATGGAGAGATTTGGGGTCTAATATTACAAAAGGGCAGAACCGAAAGCGAAGAATTACTCGTCCTTTCCAGTGTTACAGAGAGGGGAATGATGTCAGTTCCTCTCTTCCTGTACAGGGCAGCCATTGCCACCAGCCGCCAGCTGCATCGATCCTGGCCTCCACCATGGGACCAGAGAGGCGGCAGCAGGAGGGGGGTAAAACCCCCTTCCGCCATCCACAGATGTGATTGAGTGGCTAATTAGCCACTCAGATCACTTCTGCCTTGTACAGAATCGGCAGCTGCAAAGAATGGTAGCGGGATGATGCCTGTAGGGGCCAGGCTAGTGTCTGTGATCGCAATATCTCACAGCGTGTGGAACGCTGACTCCAACCAACTCTGCAGTGGGGGTACGTTCGGCCATCCCTCAGCCTATTATTATGTACCTTTTCATCTGGATAGACTGGTGCGCTCTAGCACCAGCCACATGTAAGTGCTACATTTTACTTGTAATAAAGTACATTTTTATCATACATTACTTGCATTATGAAATTGCTTTTCCCAATTACTTGAGAGAGCTGCTGGTGCTGCAGATCTTAGATTGGGAGCCTGGATTGTGGGAAGTGGAAATCCTCTACCATTACCATGTGGGGGCTAACAATCTGCTTTAGACCAAGCTTAATTACGAGGTCACACTCATTGAGGTGAGAACCCACCCAATAGGGGGGGTCACAAGAGTGGAGGTGTCACGTCTCACAAGCCTTTACACTTTCTCCATTAACGGACTGTTTTATTAGCACTGGTGATTGGGATCACAGATCAGTTTTCACCATTTTTTTCACAAATTACTAATTTATTATCTGTCATTTACTGTTCATTGTTTATCACATTCATCAGTTTTATTATTTATATTTGTTTTTATCTTAATGATGAGAGATCATGCACTTTTTTAACATTTTATTGAATAATTATTTTTTGATTGTTTTAAATTAGAGCCACCATTTTCTGCGCACCACTTTATATTTATGTTTTAGATACCCACACTGACCGATTGGAGAGTGATTAGTGCAAGCTGCAGTACTAAATAACCGTTACACCATAGTAGCTCACAGGATCACCACTAAATTTGACCAAAAAAAATCCTTTATCGTATGAGAGTTTTTGTACATTATCTCCATCCTCGGCTTCAACTCGCTGTGAAACATTGAGGAAAACCGGACTATTGTTCACCGATTTTCTTAAAGTGTGTACCTCCCTTAAAAGTTTCTCCATGTAGCCAAAAGGCCCACTCAGAAGGTGTGTGCAGGTAAAGTGACTTGTACTAGTGCCACTGAAGAACTCAATGGTGTATCACTGCCAAAATGTTGTTTTTTCTGGTACACTACTCCCCAGGGGGCACATCCCCAGGAGCTCCCTGAACCTCCCAACCCCTGGCCAAATAACTGCAGCAACATTCCTACCAGAAATTAGGTTAGGTGGGTACACAGTATAAGAAAATCAGGCAAATGATCATTTGGTTTTCCTCAATGCTTCACAGCAAGTCGAACCCAAGGATGGAAATAATGTGCAAAGAATTCTCATATGACAAAGGCTTTTTTTGTTTGTTTCTGATCATGTGCAGTCTATCATATCTGACTTTTCTCATACAAAATCAGTACATATTAAAGAAAATCATTAGTTCTGTTCAAGTACGAGAAACATTTTATGAGTTTGTCCCTTTGGAAATTTTTGTTTGAAAAGTCTGATTCGGATATCAAAAGTTGGGTACACTACACACTATACCACAATCGTACCTCACATGCAATTTTTCTCCTGATTTTTTTTTTTTTCTTTTATAGTGTATACCCCAGCCTAATTCCAACTAAAAAAAACCTGCTGTGTGAATTTTACATAGCACTTTTTTATTTTTTCATTAGTGCTTCACTGCACGTGTCTTTTCTTATTTTTTTATTTCTTTACAGAGACTGAGGATGCAGGTTGAGGCCTGCCCTGATGTTGGGGGATTTGTGGCCTTCGGGGTTTTTTCCTCTCCCCAAACAAGGAAAGTCTGAATCAGATGTCGAAAGTTGTGTATACACTATACTGTAGGGGCATAAATGTATATAAAATATAAAAAAAGTTTTATTTTAACAAGTTAAAAAGAGCATTGATAGACTAAGTGCTAGAACATCTATAACATCCCCATGAAATAATGCATGCGGATTTGAAACCAATTATGGAGCACTAGGAGTATTGGGTCTTCCAAAGCCGATGCATTTAGCAGATTGCTTCATCAGGGCTGCAAAGACCACATAGTACTCATCGCCAATGACAAACACACATGCACATAACTCTCCCTGGGTGGGCGCAAGGACCACAAGAGAGATCTCAGGTAGGGGACAACCATCTATATGGCCACTCTCACATATGGCTATCCACTTGATCAGATTCCCAAAACATCACAGAGAAAGTCTGACTGGGGACAACCAAACACAGTAATTCTAATGGAGAAGTGTGCACCCAGCTGAAACTAGATGTATTGATCTTGTATTGAAAAAATACTGGTTGTTGAATTACACAGATGAACCCCCTTGGGGGCCCGGTTGATCAGACTATCAAGCCTTCTGCTCTGAGTAATTGAGGTTTATAATCCCTTTTATAATCAGATCTTTTTCACTTGAGCCCTGTTGGGGTGATTCCTCTTCACTTCCTATCCCATAGTGAAAACAGGAAGAGAGAAGAGATCCCGGGTGATCACAAGGAGTAATGTCCCCATTAGAAGATTTCCCCTGTTCTGTTGACACCCCCAAAATTTGGAATTTCCCTATCCCTGCACTGTTGATGATAATGGTGATAAACAGGAAAAGGAGAGAAGTTGAATCTCCCCGATAGAGGCAAAGACAGCAAAAAAAAACCTGTCAGGTGTTTTAATCCCTCCCCACTGTAGACAGCCTCTCTAATAACAGCCCCAGACCACCATAGCCAAAGCCTTCCATTGGGCTGTCGTCCACTGTTCACGGGCACACTTGGGTTACATACCAGTGGAGAACTCTGTAGCTCTTATCCAACCGCATCTCCGCCTGGAGCAGCCTGCTTAACTCAGCTTTCCATCTCTTGTGCGGTTGTTTTCCCAAAAATTCACACTTCATACTGCGACCAATACTTTTCCTGGATCGAGGGGAGGATTTTCCCTTGTGTTGCTGCTCACGGGCTAGCGCTTCCTTCCAGAGTTCCCAGCGGACAGAATCATACCATATCAGCAGGACCTGTTCTGACACTGGGCCCCTGTGCTGTACCCGCATCTCTCGCAACCTCCTTCTGAATTCTTCTTCCATGGCTGCTTTTATCTGCAGTTGTACCTCTCCTCTTCTGCTATTCGGACCTTGGATCCCAGTGGAGGTTTCGATGTCCTAGACTGCAGTAAGCATCCCACTGCTTGCCACCAATGTGACAGAACCGGCCCACAGTTAGCTTGAGTGCTTCCATCAGTATACCGCTTCCTTCAGTCTTGACCATAGATATCAGATATTATAGCCGCCTATTGTAGCCAAGAACTAGGCAGAACTCGTTTTAGCTGCAAATCTAGAACTCCCTTTATTGAACAAGAATACAGGCTTTTTATACACTTGAGAAGTATGTCAGTGACCACCCATATATTTACCCAAAACATCACACAGTGGTTTAGATAATGAGGTAGGGCTGACTCAAAGCTAATCCCTCTCTAGCAACTACTAGCTGACAATTATATAATTACCATGCTAATTAACTCAGCACTTAAACCAGCCTAGGTGGAGTACACAGAATGCTAGCAGGTAGGTGACACAATTAACAATTAACCACTTGGACAATCAGGGATCTCATTCCAGGGCAGACTTCCCGGCATTCAGCTCCCAAAGTACAATACACATTATTATAAGGCTGGCCATACATGTTCAATATTCTTATACAATTTTCCTTTGGATTTACCAAAAACCGTATAATATAAGGTCAAAACTAAACAACCTTCAATTGTATCAAGTTAGTCAGGCCCTTGCGCTACATAGTTTAGGGTAAATCTAAAGGAAAATTGTACAAGGAAATTGAACAAGTATGGCCACCCTTAGTGTAAACACATCCCCAATAGTTTGCTAGAAGACATAATGTGTGTTAATTAGCACAATTAACAAGTGGTGAGAGACACGTGGCTTGAGCCTAGAGTCCCAGAGTCTGTCTGCCCAAGACACATAGATCGTGTGACCGAACAAGATTAACAATAGATAAGTATACTGATCTTTTTTTCTGTTACAAAAGAGTTTATTGACAGCATCAGAATTTTTCTTACAACTGTACCACCCTCCTAGCATAGGATGCTACTTAAATTGAGTTTTTGGCTTCTTCTGCAATCAAGGGAGCAGTAGTTGTTTTTCTTCCTGTTCAATGTTTCACAGGTTGGGAGTTTAATTGTTTTCCCCTGCACCTGAATGAGGCTTTTGAAAGCTTAGGGCAGGAGATTCAAATAACCAGTTTGAAAATTTATCTCAATCCCGCCAATCCCTGGAGAGGAGTGTCCAGACGGGTTCTGGAATAGTGATAAATAGTCTGAAGCATGGGAGAGCTGGTTTCCTTCCCAGGAATGTTCTAGAGCTGGGGGGGCAGCTGCCCTAAGGGCCCTTTCACACGGGCGCTCCGTATGTCCGCAAATCATCCTATTTTTTTGCGGATGATTTGCGGACATAATGTAAGTCTATGGCATTGCGGATGTCAGCGGAATACCATCCGCTGACATCCGATTTTCCTCCTGTCAGTTCTGTTCCGTTTTTTGGAACAGAAAAAATCCTATTTTTGTTCCGTTCAAAAAACGGAAAGGAAGGAAAATCGGATGTCAGCGGTGTCATCCGCTGACATCCGCAATCCCCCATAGACTTACATTATGTCCGCATATCATCCGCAAACGGATGGGATGATATGCAGACCTACGGAGCGGATGACAGAAATGTCATCCGCTCCGTGAAAAAAAAAAAAAAAAGTCCCGCAGCGGACCTTTCACACGGAAAGCCCATGTGAAAGAGCCCTTAGGCAGCCAATGGACTATGCAGCTGATCTAGAGGCCTCAGTGGTGTCAGGGCTGAGGGCCTGGATGAACTTTGCTAAAAGCTGATTGCAGAACCTCATCACAAGGGATCTGGTCTGGAGAGGTACTGTCTCACTTACTGGACCGTATCCGGTGGAAGCTAGAAAGTGGCAGCTCTCCTGGGGACCTGTGAATAAAGACCCTAAAGGGATCTCTGTAACTGTGCAGTGTTCTGGAGATTGCACTGGTACCAGGAGTTCACAAGGTAACCAGATGCCAAAGAGAATTGTCTCATAGTCCTAAGCTGTGAGGCATTAGCCTGTTTATCACCCACAATTATTCAAAGAGAAGATTTTCCTCTAATCACTAAATGCTAAGCATTTTGGACTATACCATGCCCTACCCCCCCCCCCCCCCCCTCTGCTAAAGTTCTTTAAGCAAAAAACTATGCAAAGACATCTGCTATACCAGTGCTTATCAACTTATGAGCTAAATGGGGTCTCTGACATCACCAAAGGGCCGCACATATTGTTCAATATATATAATGCTTGAGAGGCCTTACAGAAACTGCAGACCTAAGGGGAAATGAGGGTTGGAGAAAGTGTGGACATGCTACATTTTTGTTGGGGCTATGCTGCAGAAGACAATGTGAAACTGGGAACATGGTACATGACACTAGTAGAAATCAATGCTATTACCCTAATCAATGTTCCCTCTAGAGACTGCTGAGGTATGAGGGTTGCACATCTTATTCTAAAAGGCTGCATGTGGCTCTATGGCACTAGATTCATTGGAGCCAGAGTGTATGGACTGGTGCTTGGATAACTGGCAGCCTCTGTACTTTCAGGGAAACACCAGTTATTACCAGCAGCCCCTTCAGGGGTAGCGCTATACAACCAAGATATAATGAAACAATACACAGATCTTTTAATACAGCTTAGACAAAATAGATAGGAGGAGGAGGAAGGGAACATTTTTAAAAATAGTTATTGTTAGACTTTTCTTAACCTCCTCCCACCGGCCATATATGGCGCTTTTCCACTGCATGGAACCGAATGGTTCGGCTCACTTTTGTGCTTTTCCACTGCTGGTACCGCATGGTATAGTGTAGGAACGGTTCGGTACGGTATGGTACGGCGCTTTTCCACTGCATGGAACCGAACGGTACGGCTCTCAAAAACAGTACCTACTCGATTGTGGTTCCAACAGGTACCATACCCGGTACCATATCCCACAATCCTTTGCATGCAGTCACTACTAGCCACTGATTGGTCAGAGAATCCCACCCACCCCGTTGTTATCCCACCCACTTAACTTTAGTACTACTTTAGTGGAAAAGCAAACCGCACCGAACCGTTCCAACACCATACCATGCGGTACCAGCAGTGGAAAAGCAAACCGGGCCAAGCAGGGCCGAGTAGAGCCGAGACGGTACTTGCAGTGGAAGAGTGCCAATAGACTAATGATGTCGCTCCCTGTCCCTGGGCCATGGCG
This sequence comes from Pelophylax lessonae, assembly GCF_965119305.1. Taxonomy (NCBI): domain Eukaryota; kingdom Metazoa; phylum Chordata; class Amphibia; order Anura; family Ranidae; genus Pelophylax; species Pelophylax lessonae. The sequence goes on from NC_138768.1 coordinate 523,039,444, forward strand.
CAACCCTGATCTCAGGAAGGAGCTGATTACGAGGCTCTTCACCCATGTGATCAGCTGTGACCAATCACAGCTGATCACATGTAAACGAGGAAATGCTGGTTATCGGCTCTCCTTGCCTCACACTGACAAAATGTGAGGAGAGGAGAGCCGATCAGCAGCATCTCCCCACAGGGTAGACCTGTACAGATATTCAGGGCACTAATCATCAGTGCAGCTCCAACAGTGCCCATCAGTGATACCAGTCAGTGCTCTCTTTCAGTGCTGCATATTAGTGCAGCCTCATCATCACACATCAGCGAAGGAGAAAAATTACATATTTACAAAATGTTCTCACCGAAACTAGGAAAAACTTCAAACTTTCAAATTTTTCTGTCTTTTTTTTACTTTTTAGCAAAAAAGGGTGCCACGCACTCTAAGAACACCAGAGAAGACTTTCACTCTGCAGCCCTAAAGTGGAACTAAACCCTCCTATCCTTTACAGCCAAGATTAAATACCATCAAAAGAAAGCTTTGTGTGAAAAAAAACAATAACAAATGTAATTTGGGTACAGTGTTACATGACAGCACAATTGTCATTCAAAGTGTGACAGTGTTGAAAGCTGAAAATTGGGCTGGGCAGGAAGGGGGTAAATGTGCTCAGTATTGAAGCTGTTAAACTTTAAGCTAGCCATTAAGAATCAAACAGATTCTTCCACCCATGCTATATGTGGATGAATCTCCCGCTGCAGCTATAATATATTTTGGCAGTTGGCCCAGAAGGCAGGCGATAAGCTCATCCACCGAGTGAATTTTAGCAAGTTTACCAGGAACCAGCTTTAAAGGGTGCCACGCACTCTAAGAACCCCAGAGAAGACATTCACTCTGCAGCCCTAAAGTGGAACTAAACCCTCCTATCCTTTACAGCCATGAAAGCTCCAATTTTTGCCTTTGTGTGATCAGTTATGACACCAGCCATTTGATGGCTTGACATTTCGGTTGAGAGAAAAAGCAACTATGACAGTTTTCATTCATGATATTTATTGATTGTAACTGTGTTGGGAAACCATTTGTAGCACCCCCTAGCATTTGCTAGAGTGCTAGTGATAAGATTTTTGTTGTGCCAGAGCAGGTAAATTTTCAGACCTTGCTGGCAGCCAATCCAGTGTGTTTTTTTTGGGTCGGATGAGTGACTCAGGAAGGCTGGATGACTCATCAGCAGCTTCTCTAGTGATGCCCCCTGCTATTTAGAAACTGGAAAAAGATTCTAGAGGCAGTTGGAAGGGGTCTAGGAGGAGCTAACTGAAGTGTTCTGAGGGCCCTGACCAATCTCCAACAGAGGGTTGGCAGGGGGCAGACCCCCTCAAATACTAAGGGTCAGCCCAGGTTGGGGTAAAGTTAGAATGGAAGCTGGAGATGGAGTGCTAGCCTGTCGTGGCCTAGGAGGGAGCTCCCAAGTTTGGGGGGGGGGTGACCTTGGGCCTGGGCTCGGGTGAGCACAGGACCCTCCTAAAGACACATGGAGGTGTCCTAGACAAGAGGCACAAGAGCAAGGATAGGCAGGAGGAAAGGAACTACTAAGAGGGCTGGTGAGTGACACACAGTCAGGAGGACTGGGAGGCATGCTTGAGAGAACTGGGATGGAGCAATCTGGAATGGATGCAGAGCCACTCAGGAGGACTGTGGTGGCACGGGCAGGAAAAATAGGCAGCTGCAACCAGGAGGGCTGGCAGGGCCTGAAGAGGTGATGCTGGGAGCAGTAGCCACAGATAGGACAGCTAGCACCATAAAATTCTATTTTTGCTACACCAAAGGGGCCCACGTTCCCTGCCTGCAAAGGGCATTCTGCTAAGATCCAGTTGAGTCTGTGTTGGATCTAAAACCTGTGCTAGCTGGTCCTGGAAGTAAAAGTCTGCAAGCAAGCTGTGCTGGAGGTAGAAGAGGAAAGGAAGTATTTACTGGAAGTATATAGTTCAAGTTCCTTAAGAGTTATACTGATCAAATGGGTATCCCATATCAACCCTTCCCTGTTCCCCTAATAAAAAAAGACAAAGCTGCAAGGACTGCTTCTTGTCTCTGAAGTGAGTGGAAATTTGTGTGCCAGGCTGTGCAGGGTGGGAGACGACCACATACACCAGCGGCCCTTATGGGGTTTAGAGCTACACGTTAAATCAATGGCTTTAACTCCATTTTTATGTATGTAAACTATAGCTATAAATGTCTCTTATTTGCTCCCCTTTGGTTTGTTGAATTTACTGTACATTTGAAAGCTTTATATTTTATCTGTTTAACAAATGCAAAAAATAACTGTTTATCCAACCAGAAATATTGTGAGCTGATAACTTCCTCTACTCTCTGTCTCTGGACTGTTACCAGTTAACATTGTTCCCAGTTCACTGTGATTTGCTGATGTTCTTACATGGCTTTGATTGTAACACTGTTGACTATGTGTTATGGTTGTACGCATGCCCTGGAATTTGTGTTGTTTGTGCACAGCTCTTAATAAAATTCTTTGATATGAAAAAACATTGTTCCCAGCTACCTCTTTGGACTACAAAACCTCTCCCCCTGTTTTGGAGCAGTGATTAACTATTTGCCCCAACTACTGTAGTTTTAGTGCAGTGAGTGGCACAGCAGACTGGACAACGTATTAGTACATTGCCACCCTGTCTTTCGGGTTGGAAGTGCACAGGAGCACACCTCCTGCTAGCTTGTGCTGTCATTGGCTACTGCACAATTTCTCAGCAGGTCCTGGCCAATAAATTTGGCCGCGAACCTGCTGATTGGCTGTAGCCAATCAAAGCACGGTCATGTGTCTTGTTTACAAACACAGACATAGAGATGCACCATCATTCTCTCCCTAAACCCTTTTCAGTTCAGCGAGAGAAGAAAGCCGATCATGTGTGAGTAGAAACAGCAAATAAACACATGCAAACACCTCGTTACTTCAGTGTACAGTATTTATTCACTGATTACTGTATTAGTGTGACTAGGGACATCAGATTCAGTTAGCACCCCTCACAGCCAGGGTCAACTAGTGCCACATTGCCCGCTACACTATTGCAGTCGCAAGTCGCAGATCACCTCCATTACTAGTATAGTGTCTGAATAGATCAGTATTTTGATCACGATCAGAACTATACTAGTGCAGCGTTAGCGTTTAGCCCCCCGCACCCCCAACAAGTGCAGTGTCAGTCTAATTTTTCTGATCACTGCTGCCTCTTATACATTGTACACAAAACCGCAGTGCTAGCAAGATCATGTCTTATATCTGCTAGCAGTTAATTTTATTTCTAGCGCACAAGCAATTCCTAGCCAGGAGTTCTTTTTCCTATAGTCACCACTAGGTACCTGTATATCCACTTAAGCCCCAGCCCTATTTCGGACACTTTTTGTTTACAAGTTAAAACCAGTATTTTTTCCTAGAAAACTACTTAGAACCCCCAAACATTATATATATATTTTTTTTTTTTAGCAAAGACTCTGGAGAATAAAATGTCGGTCATTGCAATATTTTTTGTCACTCGGTATTTGCGCAGCGGTCTTTAAAACGCAATTTTTTTGGAAAAATTTTGAAAAATCACATTTCACTGCATTTAAAAAATACTAAACAGTAAAGTTAGCCCATTTTTTTGTATATTGTGAAAGATGATGTCACGCCGAGTAAATAGATACCCAACATGTTATGGTTTAAAATTGCGCCCCCCCCCCCCCCACGTGGGATGGCGACAAACTACGGTCAATAGAGATCTCAATAGGCGACGCTTTAAATTTTTTTTAAAGGTTACCAGTTTAGAGTTAGAGTGTAGCTCTTTTTTTTAAATTATTGCCCACGCTCTGGCGATCGCGGCGATACCTCACATATGTGGATTGAACAGCAATTTCATTCGCGGCTCGACTTCCGTATACTTTTTTTTGTGCGCGAGCTAACGGTGACGGGGGCGGCTAAAATTTTTTTTTTTTTCTCCTATTTTATTTTTTTTTTAACTTTATTACTGGTTTTTAAAAAAAAAAATCTGATCACTTTTATTGCTGTCACAAGCAATGTAAACATCCCTTGTGACACCAATATGCAGTGACAGGTACTCTTTATGGAGGAATCGAGGGTCTAAAAGACCCTAGACCCCTCCACTACACTTCTATGTATGCAAAACGCCGAAAACTGCATTTTTGCATACAGCAGTTTTTTAAATTTGCCACCTTTTGCAGCACAGTAACCCGGAAGTGACGTCATGGACACCGCCTCCGGGTTACGTCATCGGAGACCCGATCAAAGCCTTTTCCGGCTTTGATCGGGACTCCATCCAGCCGGCGGACGTGCCGGCTGGGTGCTCCGGGCTCCCGGTGGGACTGGAGCCCCGAGCAAAGTCATGGAAGGCGGCGGGAGGGGGGGGACGTCCCCTCCCACTCACCCGGGTAACGATCGAGCGGCTCCCGGGCCGCATCGGTCATTACCAATGGAAAGCCAACCATTGGCTCTAAACCACGGTTCCCAGGATGGTGTCTCTAGCTAGAGGCATCATCCCGGAATACTACCGCAAAGTTTTGCCGACGTAGGGCTACGTCACTTTGCGGTAAGTGAATATTTAGTGCCCAAAACACTAGTGAGGAGGCCAAAATGATTTTGAGCAGCGCCACCCTGACAGCTAGCTCAGATGATGAACAGGTCCCTTGTAAAATCAGACGTACCTGACTACCAGGTTGCTGAAGTGCTAGAAATGCATAATTATGGTCATATGCAGCAGGGTGCAAGTACTAGCATTGCACTACCTTTTGGTGAACTGGCAACCACCATCGGCCTAGTACATACTGGCCTTTTAGACACCAGCACCGCAAGATCCCATGCTGAAGGGATGAGCACTAGAAGTGCAGTACAAGCTGGTGAGGTGGCTAGTGCTAGTAATGTAATGCAACTGTAGCCACTAAGAATTCAGGCATTGGCCCGTAGAGCCTATAGTAGCCTTCCAGAAGTGCTTGCAAGCCCTAATTGGCTGCTCCCAGACTCGGCAGCACCCATTATGCCCCCATTCAAAGCCCAGCCCAAGGTTGAGGTGGAAACAGCAAATTTAACAATGCCCCTTGATTTCTTTTTTCAGCTGTTTTTTTATCGAAGACCAGTACGATTTGATTGTGGACCAAACTAATCTTTATGCCCAACAGTACATTGCCGCCAACCCAAATTCATACCATGCAAGGCCATTCGAGTGGAAATCTATCACGGTTTCCAAATGTAAAGTTTTTTGCGCGTAACTCTTAACATTGGCATCACTGAATTGCAGTCATCTTGGTCCACAGGCCCGATTCTTCGTATGCCTGTGTTCTTTGTTGCAATGGTCAGACACAGATATTAGAAATATAATTCATTTCATGCATATTAATGACAATACCCTCTGTTGTCCTCAGGGTGACCCTGACTATGATCGGCTCAACCAAATTGGGCCCCTCATAAATTACCTTTCCCAAAAATTTGCAGATGTGTATACACCCCAACAAAACATCTGCATAGACCAGTCTCTTGTACATTTTACTGGCAGGCTTGCAATTAAGCAATATCTTCCCAGCAAGCATGCCAGATATCGGATAAACCCGTATAAGCTCTGTGAAAGAGCCACAGGTTGTTTTTAGAATTTATGAGAGAAAAGACAGTCAGATGGAGCCCCCTGAATGCCCACAGGGAGAGCAGTGGCAAAATAGCATGGGACTTGGTGCACCCTTGTTTCATAAGAGGGGACCATTTGTATGTGGACAACTTTTATGCAAGCGTGCCACTTTTCAGACATTTGTTCATTTAAGATATTGGCTGCTGTGGTACCATGCAAACCATTCGCAGGGGCTTTCCCCAACAGCTCCCTAATTTTATTATTTATTTATTTCAGGTACTTATATAGCGCTGTCAATTTACGCAGCGCTTTACGTATACATTGTACATTCACATCAGTCCCTGCCCTCAAGGAGCTTACAATCTAAGGTGCCTAACTCACATACATATACTAGGGCCAATTTAGACCGGTGTTCCGTGAGAATTACCTACCCGTGAGAAAAACCTACCCCTCGTCACTTCCGGTTCACGGCACTTTATGGAATGCAGCTGTTACATTAAAACAACTGTGCTGCAATACGAATCATCTCCGCTCCTGTGCCTCTCACTTCCCTGCTCTCGGCAAGTAAATATAAAAGCGGCGGCGGCTGTATGAAAAGATAAATCACGGAGATGCCAGCCGCTTTTATATTTACTTGCCGAGAGCAGGGAAGTGACAGCCACAGGAGCGGAGATGATTCGTATTGCAACCCCGCTGTTTTATTTAACCGCCGCGTGGGTAGGTTTTTTCCACGGTACACCGTGCTATTTCCATACTAGTGCGCATGCGCACTAGTCTGCTCCTCTGTCGTCCCTTTAGGTATCCGGCCCTGTGAGCATGCGCACTGCTGCGCTGCTCAGCTGTTCCTGGCCGGAAGTGACGAGGGGTAGGTAATTCTCACGGGGTAGGTAATTCTCACGCTACACCGGATCCAAAAAACCTACCAGCATGTCTTTGGAGTGTGGGAGCAAACCCACGCAGGCACAGGCAGAACATGCAAACTCCAGGCAGGTAGTATTGGGGTTGGGTTTCGAACCAGCAACCCATTTGCTGCTTGGTGAATGTGCTAACCACTAAACCAGTGTGCCGCCCAATACCCCATTTAGAAAGAGGGAGAAAGCCTGCTTTTGGAATGAAGAACTACTGGCAGTGAAGTGGAAGGACAAAAGGGGTGTAGTTATCCTGTCTTCCATTCATTGTATTATTATACAGGATTTATATCATGCCGACAGTTTACACAGGGCTATACAAGGGAAGACAATACAATTACAATACAGTTTAACTACTTCCGGCCCGCGCTATAGCCGAAAGACGGCTACAGCGCGGACTCCTCCCAGGCTCCCCGCGCGCTCCCGCGAGCGCGCATCAGGAAAAATCTGTGTTGGCCGTGTCCCTTGGACACAGCCAATCACAGATCGTGGCGAATGGCCAATCACAGCGGCCATTCGTCACTCGATCGAAGCATCCAATGAGAGATGATCTCAAATGAAAACATATGAGATCATCTCTCATTGCCATCTCTCCTTCCTCACACACAGACTGCAGTGTGAGGAAGAGGAGAGATCTGTGAGTTTTGTGACAATACAGTGTGCGATCTGAGTGCAAATAAGTGTGCCCACAGTGCCCACAGTGTCAACCAGTGTGCCCACAGTGCCCATCAGTGTGCCCACAGTGCTCATCAGTGTGCCCACAGTGTCAACCAGTGTGCCCACAGTGCCAGTGTGCCCATCACAGAGCCAATCAGTGTGCCCATAACTGTCACAGTTCTCATCAGTGTCACAGTGCCCATCAGTATCACAGTGCCCATCAGTGTCACCGTGCACCATCAGTCATCAGTGCCACCAGTGTCACGTCTCACCGTGTCAAAAGGACCTACAGTTCAGTGTCATCAGTGCCATTAGTGTCACTGTGCCAGTGTGTAGGATCACCAACGATGGCAAAGAAATTTTTTTCAGCCAAGGAGGCCTTCAATATCCTGAGTGTGGACGACGAGATCAACAGGGAGCTCTCTGCTTCGGAATCTTCTTCGGATTCAGAGTCTGACTCCGAAGTAAATTACGAGACGGTCATAAGCAGTGGGACGCAGACAGACTCTGACGAGGAAGAATATCGCATGCCTACCAAACAAAGGCGTTCTGGTGAGGAGGAGGCAGTGCCATCCACCAGCTCCGCAGTGCCATCCACCAGCTCCGCAGTGCCATCCACCAGCTCCGCAGTGCCATCCACCAGCACCACCGTGCCATCCACCAGCACCACAGTGCCTCGGCAAGAAAGGCCAAGTTCATGTGGGGTGTCACCTCGCCCCCAAAGGGTTAGGACCAACGCCAGCCTTCCCTATGCCCTTCAGAACCCCTTGTGGCTTCCTCCTAACTCAGCAGAAGCCATCATCCCCCCTTTCACTGCCCAGCCAGGAGTCCAGGTTAACACTGAGAACTTTGCCCCTATAGATTTCTTCAGTTTAATTTTTACGGAGGACCTGCTGACGTCAATTGTGGCCCACTGCAACCTGTATGCACAACAATTTATTCAGAGTAACCCCACGTCATTTTATTCCCGTCCTTTTGAGTGGAGAGACCTAACGGTGGAGGAGTTTAAGATCTTTTTAGGCCTCACCTTCAATATGGGACTCAATAAAAAAAATGAATTGCGTGCATATTGGTCAACCAAACCTATCTATCATATGCCAATCTACTCTGCGGTAATGCCCAGGACCAGATATTTGATGATAATGAGGTTCCTCCATTATAATGACAATACCCAGTGCCCTCCCCGAAATTCCCAAACATTTGACAAGCTTTATAAAATTCGGCCACTTCTAAATTATTTTTCGGAAATATTCCCTCAATTATTTACTCCAGACCAACATGTATGTGTGGATGAGTCCCTTGTTAAATTTACCGGCAGGCTGGGCATCAAACAATTTATTTCCAGCAAACGGGCCCGCTATAGGGGGGGAAGGTGTATAAATTATGTGACCGAGCCACAGGGTACACATATACCTTCAAGGTGTACGAAGGGAAGGACACCCAGCTGTATCCCCCTGAAAGTCCAGACTACTTGGGATAAAGCGGGAAAGTTGTTTGGGACCTCATTTACCCTCTCCTAGAAAAAGGCTACCACCTTTACGTAGATAACTTCTACACAAGTTTGCCCCTGTTCCGCAACCTTCACAGGAAGAAGACTCCTGCATGTGGCACGATCAGAAAAAACAGGAAAGGCTTTCCTCAAAAGCTCATGAACACCAAGCTGAGAAGAGGGGAGACGGCTAGTCTGCGAAATAAGGAAGTTCTGGCTGTGAAGTGGAGGGACAGAAGAGACGTGTACATGCTGTCTTCAATCCACAATGACAACTACGTGGAAGCCCAAAGAAGGAATGGCCCAATCCGAAAGCCAACGTGTGTTCATGAGTACAACTTGTTCATGGGGGGAGTGGACTTCAATGACCAAATGATGGAACCCTATCTACCCACAAGACGAACATACCATTGGTACAAAAAAAGTCTCAATTTATCTTTTTCATTTGGCCACATACAATTCGTACATAATTTAGCGCAAGTCCACCGAAAGCCCCTAACCCTTCCTTTATTACCTGGAGGAAATCTTCACTGCCCTTATAGTCCCAAACGGGCCACCAGAAAACATTAGATCTGACGTAATAAGTAGACTTTCTGAACGCTATTTTCCCAGTAAAATCCCTCCCACACAAACAGACAAAAGACGGCAGAAAAAATGTAGGGTGTGTACCAAGGCAGGAGTTAGAAGAGACACCAGTTATTATTGTCCCCAGTGTCCTTCCAAACCAGGCCTCTGTATAGAAGACTGTTTCCGCCGTTACCATACTTGTCTAAATTATTAGTGAAGTATGGTAAACGTAGTCCACAATTCCTGCCATTTACCTTCACCCCTTATGCCACTGTATGCTCCTGAAATGACCCTGGCCTGTTATTCAACGACGCCATTGCCTGCTGATTTTGTACATATGTCTGCCTGCTCCGGAACTGACCCTGGCCTGTTTTTTGACCATGCTTCTGCCTGCTGATTCTGTTCATACCTCTGCCTTATCTGGAACTGACCCTGGACTGTTATTTGACCACGCCTTTGCCTGCTGATTTTGTACATACCTCTGCCTGCTCTGGAACTGACCATGGACTGTTTGACCACGATTTTTGCCTGCCTCTTGGAGTAGTGGGATTCATACCACAGGGGTCTTGCATATGTGAGGGGACCAGAATTGTTTTTCTGGATGAAGAAAACACATTTTTTTTGTTTTTCTTCTTCTCAGATTAGGGTCTGGATCCCGGAGGCTTCAAAGCGATTTGGGTGGGAGAAGCCTCTACCCCTGTCCCCATTCTATCCCGACAGAGGCCCTACTTCTGCCTGCAGGACTTACTACCATCATGCCTCTGCCTGCCGCATGAACTGACCACACCAGCACTGCTCACAATATCTCGGCCTGCACTGACACTGGACTGGTATCCTTGCCTGGACAATTGCATGCACTGTTGCTGACCAAGTCCCTGCCTGCTGCCTGGACTCTACTCCTGTGGACAACTGCGCTTCTAAAACTACAGGTAAGATTTTGTTTACCCTTTGCTCAGCAGAATGTATTTTGGGGTGTAATTCATGGTAATTCATGGTATGTGCATGCTATGTGTCCCTAGAACACATGATGGTGTTCTTTGCATGTTGGGCCTCTGTATGTGACCTGACTGCATAAAAGTCTCACACATGTGATATCACCATACTCAGGAGGAGTAGCAGAATGTATTTTGGGGTGTCATTTTTGCTATGTACATGCTATGTGTTGGAAATATCTTATAAATGGACAACTTTGTGTAAAAAAAAATGTGTTTTCATTTTTTTTCCACATTTTCCAAAAACTTCTGGAAAAAAAATGACATGTTCAAAAGACTCATTATGCCTCATAGATTATACATTGGGGTGTTTGCTTTCCAAAATGGGGTCATTTAGTGGGCTTTTCCATTGTGCTGGTGCTCTAGGGCCTTCAAAAGTGTAGGTGGTTGAGAAATGAAAAGTGTATTTTATGCTCGGAGAACGCCTGGAGGTGCTACTTCAATGTTGGACCTCTGTATGTGGCCTGGCTGTAAAAAAGTCTCACACATGTGGTATCGCCATACTCCGGAGGAGTAGCAGAATGTATTTTGGGGTGTCATTTTTGCTATGTACATGCTATGTGTTGGAAATATCTTTTAAATGGACAACTTTGTGTAAAAAAAATGCGTTTTCATTTTTTTTCCACATATTCCAAAAACTTCTGGAAAAAAATGACATGTTCAAAAGACTCATTATGCCTCATAGATTATACGTTGGGGTGTTTGCTTTCCAAAATGGGGTCATTTAGTGGGTTTTTCCATTGTGCTGGTGCTCCAGGGCCTTCAAAATTGTAATAGGTGGTTGAGAAATGAAAAGTGTATTTTAAGCTCCTAGAACGCCTGGAGGTGCTACTTCAATGTTGGACCTCTGTATGTGGCCTGGCTGTAAAAAAGTCTCACACATGTGGTATCGCCATACTCAGGAGGAGTAGCAGAATGTATTTTGGGGTTTCATTTTTGCTATGTATATGCTATGTGTTGGAAATATCTTATAAGTGGACAACTTTGTGTAAAAAAAAATGCGTTTTCATTTTTTTTCCACATTTTCCAAAAACTTCTGCAAAAAAATGAAATGTTCAAAAGACTCATTATGCCTCATAGATTATACGTTGGGGTGTTTGCTTTCCAAAATGGGGTCATTTCGTGGGTTTTTCCATTGTGCTGGTGCTCCAGGGCCTTCAAAAGTGTAATAGGTGGTTGAGAAATGAAAAGTGTATTTTATGCTCCTAGATGCCTGGAGGGGCTACTTCAATGTTGGACCTCTGTATGTGGCCTGGCTGTAAAAAAGTCTCACACATGTGGTATCGCCATACTCAGGAGGAGTAGCAGAATGTATTTTGGGGTGTCATTTTTGCTATGTACATGCTATGTGTTGGAAATATCTTATAAATTGACAACTTTGTGTAAAAAAAATGCATTTTCATTTTTTTTCCACATTTTCCAAAAACTTCTGCAAAAAAATGACATGTTCAAAAGACTCATTATGCCTCATAGATTATACGTTGGGGTGTTTGCTTTCCAAAATGGGGTCATTTAGTGGGCGTTTCCATTGTCCTGGTGCTCCAGGGCCTTCAAAAGTGTAACAGGTGGTCAACAAGTAAGATGTGTAGTTTATGCTCCTAGAACACATGATGGTGCTCCTTGCATGGTGGGCCTCTCTATATGAGTAGACTGTAAAAAAAATCTCACACATGTGGTATCGCCATACTCAGGAGTAGCAGAATGTGTTTTGGGGTGTAGTTGTAAGTATGCATATGCCATGTTAGAGAAAAAAACCTGTTGAAAATGACAATTTTGTAAACAAAAAAAAAAAAAAAATTTTTTTTGCAAAGAATTGTGGTAAAAAATGACAACTTCAAAAAACTCACCATGCCTCTTATTAAATACCTTGGAATGTCTACTTTGCAAAAAGGGGTCATTTGGGGGTCATTTGTACTTTCCTGGCTTGTTAGGGTCTCAAGAAATGAGAGTCAGTACATTAGGTGTGATCAATTTTCAATGATTAGCATAATAGCTTGTAGACTCTCTAACTTTCACGCAGACCAAATAATATACACTTATTTGGGCTATTTTTACCAAAGATATGTAGAAGTAAAAATTTCGGCCAAAATTCATGAAGAAAAATAAATTTATTTTGTGTGCAGTGTTATATGACCGTGCAATAGCTAGTTAAAGTAGCAAAAAAATGGTCTGGTCATGAAGGGGTAAAGTCTTCCTGGAGGTCAAGTGGTTAAGGTGTTATGTCCTATTGTAGTCCTATTACACTCCCTGTTTTAGAGTGACTATGCTGCTCAGTACAATTGTCACCCTGGGACAGGAACTAAGCTAGTGGCAGGATCACCAGGTGAAAAAAGGGTGAAAAGGGGGCATGGTCTTGCCATGCAGGCATGAGGATGCATCGGCTCTGAGCTCCCGGCTTCCCGCCTTAACTCCACAAAAGCAGCGGCTCTCTGGGTGTTTTCTCACCCCCAGCGGGATGCCTCCAAAGCGGCGACAGTCTCCCCAGCCTCAGCGGACCCCCCAGTCGCGTTCCAGCTCGAGACGGGCCTGAATATTCCAAGATGGTGCCGTGTTGACCTGTCCTCCCGCACGGTCTCTCCGGTTCCCTCGCCAAGGTTAGTGCTGACCACACTGCCTCCTCCCTCACCCCTGGCTCCTCAGACAGCCACAGAGGGGGTGACAAAATGGAAGGCCTCATAACTAGCAAGGACTTGCGCTCCCACATCTTATCTCTCCCCAACGTGGCTGACTTGGATAAGTTTGCTGAGAGGGTGAAAAAGGCCCTGCGCCAGAAACTCGATTCTTTAAAAGCTGAAACCACTCATTTGGGGAACAGGGTTGAGACTGTGGAGACTAAAGTGGATGATATTATCCCCACTATTCAGGCCCTGAGCGACCACTGTAGGGTACAGGATAGACGAATTGATTCCTTGCTGAACCAATTAGATTACTTTCAGAATAGGATCCGCAGAGGGAACATCAGAATCAGGGGCTTGCCTGAAGCTACCTCACACAGAGACATAGTTCCTACGTTACAGGGCATTTTCAAGCAGATTTTGGGGCGAGATGCCCCAGACCGACCGTGCCCACAGAGCTCTGAGACCACCCTCTGATGATCCTGAAAAGCCACGGGACATAATATGCAAACTGCACAATTACACTGTAAAGGATCGCGTAAGGTCTCATATGCGGTGTGCCTCCTTTGTGGACTTTGACAGTGCACAAATCTCCTTGTACCTGGATATTTCCCATCGCACCCTGATGCAGAGGAAAGCCATAAAGCCCCAATTGGAGGCCCTTCGAGACGCGGACCTCACTTACCGTTGGGGCTTCCCGTTCAGCCTCTCTTTTTTCAAAGATGGAAGGCAACATACTCTACGTGATAAGGATGACCTGCCGCATTTCCTGACTCAGCTCGACCTTCCGCAAGTGGACATACCAGACTGGCGTCCATCCTTGGATATTTCTCTACCAGCCCTAACTCCCTCCTGGCAACCGTTCCGCAGAAAGGGCAGGAACCGTCCACGCTCCAGGCCCCCGCGCCAGGACTCACAGGCGGCAACCCCTCATGGGAATACCTGATCAGTTCGTTATTCTCTTATGCACCCACTCTTTGCTGCCGCATGTCCCTAGACTTTATAGCGGTCCTCGGATTCTACCACTCAAGCACTTGTCCACCTAAACAGCTGGAATTGTGCTCTCCTTGCTCCTGTCCACAGTTTGAGCACCCTGCTGGACCCAATTCATGGAACCTACCTTCTTCATTCACCCTCCCTGAGCCTAGCAGCTCCTAATGTATTTCCTCTAGAACGCTGCACTCAGTTAGGGTGCAGTGGTCAAAGAGGCGTGGATGCCGGACGATTCATGTTTGTTGCCCTACCTCTTCCCCCCCAAGTTTTTCTGTTGGATTCAATGGAGCCCTTGACCCCCTCTTCTCCTGGGTCAATAGGCCATCCAGGTGTCTCCCCTCCCCCCTGCGACTTTCCACACGGAGGCGCGCTGCCTGGACTGCCTTAGCTACTATTGTAGTTGTTGGCCTGCCTCACAGGCTCATGTCTCTATTTCTATTATGTTTGATAGCATGTTTATGGTTATCTTTTTACCATTTTTGTGTGTTGTTCTAGTGACCCTCACTTATTTTGCTTTGTCTCCTCAGTGTTACTTGTGCCTTGGTCCGTGGTCCTTGTTGGTCTCTCTCTCACTCCCCCCGGGGTGGTGCTGGTTGTTCTTTGAGACTTTCATGTCATGGCTCCTTTAAAGGTGATATCTTACAAAGTACGTGGCCTGAGCTCCCAATACAAGCGGGGTAAGTTGTGGCTCGAACTGAGGAGACTGGGGGAGCAAATCCTTCTACTGCACGAGACTCATTTCCGCTCTCAATCCGTGCCCCGACTCCCTACCCATTTATACAGTCAGCGGTTTCTCAGCAACTCCCCCCGCGCAAAAGTCGAGTGGCGTTGCCATTGCCATTCATAGGGATTGCCCCTTTATACCGATAGATCACCACTCTGACCCTCAAGGAAGATACCTCTTCGCGAAAGGCACCTTATATGGTTACACGATTACCTTTGCCTCCCTCTACGCTACAAATTCTGGGCAACTGACTTTTCTAAACTTGACTCTGGAATCTCTGTCCTCGTTCCGCGAGGGGCAGCTGATTGTGGGCGGAGACTTCAATATGTGCTTGGACCCCCGCATTGACACTTTCACCGGTCGTTCGACACACTCTTTCGCCTCCCTGAAACGCTTCCAGAGAACCCTACACTCCCATAGACTGGTAGACTGTTGTCGACTGTTGCATCCCTCCATGCGGGACTACAGCTACTACTCAGCTACTCATAATACATACACACGCATTGATCTTCTCCTAGTGGATCAGACCTTTTTAGATACACTTGCCGGCGCCACCATGGGTACACGTACTCTCTCGGACCACGCGTCCATTTCTCTCTCTCTCCCCTCTCCTTGGAGGCTAGAGCCTGGACTTGGAGGTTGAATGACAATCTCCTCAACGACGTGGTGGTGCTCCAGAAAGTATCTGACACTATCTCACATTATTTTGAGGAAAACGCTAGCGACTAAGTGACCCCATCTTCTGTTTGGGAGGGACACAAGGCAGTGGTGCAAGGAGAACTCACGGGAGAACTTCTCCGCCTTCTGGATGAACTCCTCCGGGCGGAACTGATCCATAAATGTCAATTGACAGACGAGGCCTTGACAAAGCTCCAGAAACTGCGCGAGGACCTATCGACCCTGCGAGAGACTCAGATACGCAGACGTTTATGTTATGTCTCCCATAAATTTTACGAATATGGCAACAAGTGCGGGTGAACGCTGACTAGAGCCCTGAAGCGCCAGCGTGCGACCACACATATCCCTAAAATCCAGACAGCCATGGGCACCCTTGTACAACACCCATCCAAGATTGTGGAAGCCTTCCGAGACTACTATGCCCGCCTCCATAGTCTTTCAGGAGCCCCCTCCGAGACCGCTCTGGCTCAGAAGCAGTTGCATATTCTCTGATACCTGGAGGATGCAGGTTTCCCACAGCTCGCCCCACAAGAGTCAGTTGCCCTGGATAAATCCATCACAGAGTCTGAACTAGCTGCGGCGCTCAAGGGACTACCGAAGGGTAAGAGCCCAGGCCCGGATGGGTTCACCAACACATACTTTAACAAATTTCAACTCTCTCACATCCTTCTGGCCCCAATGTGTTCATACTTCAATGCATTAGCAAAGGGTTCCCCTCTGTTGAGGAATTCTCTTTTGGCCCACATCACAGTCTTGCCCAAAGATGCGGAAAGACCTTACCCTGCCCAGTAGTTACCGACCCATATCACTATTGAACACAGACATTAAAAACCTAGCCAGGATTCTGGCTAACAGACTAAAACCGATCCTTCCCAGAATTGTCAACCCAGACCAAACAGGCTTTATAGCTTCTAGGGAGGCCAGAGACAACTCTAATAGAGCTCTTCAGATCATACACTGGGTCCAGTCACAGACGCACCATCCACCCTGTCTCTTACTCGGATGCTGAAAAAGCATTTGACAGGGTGGACTGGGTTTACATGAAAGCAGTCTTGCACTGCTTTGGCCTAGGGTCTAATATTCTTCTGTAGCTGGCCGCCTTTTGTGATTCTCCAGAGGCTAGGGTTAAGGGGGGTGGCTCCCTGTCCCAACCTTTCCCCATTCGTCATGGGACGCTGCCCCCTGTTGCCTCTCATCTTTGCACTGACACTGGAACCCCTCCTCTCCAGTATTAGAGTGAATCCAGAAATTAAGGGGGTCACAATAGGCTCCACTGAACATAAACTCTCTGCCTATGCAGGTGACGTGTTATTCTATGTAATTCACCCTTTGACGTCCCTGCCTGTCATTATGTCAGAACTTCGCGAGTCCCACCACCTTTCTAATTTTAAGATTAACTATGGTAAATCGGAAATAAAGAGAAAAGGTACCTATGCGCTGCTAAACGGGTAAGAGATGAGAGGAAAACATGGATAAAGATTACAAACTCAAGAAGAAAATGGAAGGAAATATGCAGCCAATTCTGTATTTATCACAAAATACAAATAGATGCTAAAAGAAGGGGTGAATCAGTGCTAATCCTTTAGTATGGTAGAGAAACGCATCCAGATGAATAAATAAATAAATAAAATATCAAAAACTCAATAACACACAGAATAGTGTGGGAAGCTATTAAAGTGCGGGAAATGTTGTGTGATGAAAAATATTATAGAAATCAATAAATAAGTAAATAACAATGGCCGCTCACCTCACATAACACCAATAAAGGCGTTTTGTATATATACCGCTGTTGGTTCACAGATCCAGGCAACGGTTCCTCAAGGCATCCCTTGAGAAAGTGACGTGATTGAGTGACGCAACGCGTTGGGAAGGAACGAGGTGTCGTCACTTCCGGTTACGGCTGTAAACCGGAAGTCCCCGTCTTTACACCACTGTGTGCGGCTGCTGAACTGTCTCTGCCTAAATGTAAGTGTCTACATGTTTTTTTACTCAATAAACTTGATTATACTTCACCATGGGAGTGCCCATTCTATCTCTTTGAGCATTACTGGATAAATACACAGAGATCTACTTTACAAGTGAAGTCCATACCAAGTAAAGAGTGGCCAGAGAGGTGCAGAACCTCCCCCCCAATCCATTAGGAGAAAAGGAGGAACCCGTTGCCTGGATCTGTGAACCAACAGCGTTATACAGTGCCTTGCGAAACTATTCGGCCCCCTTGAACTTTTCAACCTTTTGCCACATTTCAGGCTTCAAACATAAAGATATAAAACTGTAATTTTTTGTGAAGAATCAACAACAAGTGGGACACAATCATGAAGTGGAACGAAATTTATTGGATATTTCAAACTTTTTTAACAAATAAAAAACTGAAAAATTGGGCGTGCAAAATTATTCAGCCCCCTTAAGTTAATACTTTGTAGCGCCTCCTTTTGCTGCGATTACAGCTGTAAGTCGCTTGGGGTATGTCTCTATCAGTTTTGCCCATTGAGAGACTGACATTTTTGCCCATTCCTCCTTGCAAAACAGCTTGAGCTCAGTGAGGTTGGATGGAGAGCGTTTGTGAACAGCAGTTTTCAGTTCTTTCCACAGATTCTCGATTGGATTCAGGTCTGGACTTTGACTTGGCCATTCTAACACCTGGATATGTTTATTTGTGAACCATTCCATTGTAGATTTTGCTTTATGTTTTGGATCATTGTCTTGTTGGAAGACAAATCTCCGTCCCAGTCTCAGGTCTTTTGCAGACTCTATCAGGTTTTCTTCCAGAATGGTCCTGTATTTGGCTCCATCCATCTTCCCATCAATTTTAACCATCTTCCCTGTCCCTGTTGAAGAAAAGCAGGCCCAAACCATGATGCTGCCACCACCATGTTTAAAAAGTGGGGATGGTGTGTTCAGGGTGATGAGCTGTGTTGCTTTTACGCCAAACATAACGTTTTGCATTGTTGCCAAAAAGTTTGATTTTGGTTTCATCTGACCAGAGCACCTTCTTCCACATGTTTGGTGTGTCTCCCAGGTGGCTTGTGGCAAACTTTAAACTACACTTTTTATGGATATCAGAAATGGCTTTCTTCTTGCCACTCTTCCATAAAGGCCAGATTTGTGCAGTATACGACTGATTGTTGTCCTATGGACAGAGTCTCCCACCTCAGCTGTAGATCTCTGCAGTTCATCCAGAGTGATCATGGGCCTCTTGGCTGCATCTCTGATCAGTCTTCTCCTTGTATGAGCTGAAAGTTTAGAGGGACGGCCAGGTCTTCGTAGATTTGCAGTGGCCTGATACTCCTTCCATTTCAATATTATAGCTTGCACAGTGCTCCTTGGGATGTTTATAGCTTGGGAAATCTTTTTGTATCCAAATCCTGCTTTAAACCTCTCCACAACAGTATCTTGGACCTGCCTGGTGTGTTCCTTGTTCTTCATGATGCTCTCTGCGCTTTAAACGGACCTCTGAGACTATCACAGTGCAGGTGCATTTATACGGAGACTTGATTACACACAGGTGGATTCTATTTATCATCATTAGTCATTTAGGTCAACATTGGATCATTCAGAGATCCTCACTGAACTTCTGGAGAGAGTTTGCTGCACTGAAAGTAAAGGGGCTGAATAATTTTGCACGCCCAATTTTTCAGTTTGAAATATCCAATAAATTTCGTTCCACTTCATGATTGTGTCCCACTTGTTGATTCTTCACAAAAAATTCCAGTTTTATATCTTTATGTTTGAAGCCTGAAATGTGGCAAAAGGTCGCAAAGTTCAAGGGGGCCGAATACTTTCGCAAGGCACTGTATATACAAAAACGCCTTTATTGGTGTAATGTGAGGTGAGCGGCCATTGCACCTGGTTTTGGATTCGTTAGCTCACTCTGCATGACACCACATTGGATCTCACAATAAGAAAAATCACCAAGTTTATTTGTCAAGATATCACTACAAAAGCCACGTTTCATTTATTATTGTCTTTTGCTGCACTTGGACAATTTTTTAGTTTAGCAGCATCACTCTGTTTTGTTCACAAGGATATTTTATTTCATCACTGAATTGATTATATTCTGTGCACTTAATTTATTGTTTTATATTTGATCCCACACATAGTGTGGCCACTCATCCCCTACTTATAGGCACCAGCACTTTATTTGTCACGTTCTCATCTTTACCATCATCACGCAACATTTCCCGCACCTTAATAGTTTCCCACACTATTCTGTGTGTTATTGAGTTTTTGATATTTTATTTATTTATTTATTCATCTGGATTGGTTTCTCTATCATTCTAAAGGATTAGCACTGATTTACCCCTTCTTTTAGTATGGTAAATCAGAGATTCTGCTCCTCACTGTTCCCTCTGACATGCGTACTCAATTGAAGGCCTCATTCTCCTTCACTTGGTGCCATTCTAAATTAAAAAATATCTTGGCATATATTTCCCGGACCGTTGCACTTACCTGTATAACCATAACTATGCCCCGCTCCTACACGCGATACAGAGGGACCTCACTGAGTGGAACAGGTCGTCGTTCACATGGATAGGCCGCATGAACATATTGAAAATGAACATCCTGCCTAGAATTCTATTTCATTTGCAAATGCTCCCTACACCACTGCCCAGGTCCTTCTTTTCGAGCCTCAACGGTCTTTTTGTTCGCTTTGTCTAGGGTGGCCGCAGCCCTCGTCTGACCTTGCGCATCATGCAACGCTTGAAGAGAACTTGTGGTCTGGGTATACCAGATGTACGGAGGTACTATGAGGCTATAGCCTTACAGAGGATCCTTGATTGGCATCATCCTGTCCTGGATAAGCCCAGGGTGACAGTTGAGAAGTCCATAGCGGGTTGTAACATGTCCCATGCCCCCTGGCTTCCTAGATCGTATAGGGGGCTCTCTCCTCTGGTGTCCCCTACCACTACCAATGCCTTGAGAACATGGGACAAGGTTAATGATATAGTTCAATTGTCTACCCTCACCTCCCCCCTAGCCCCCCTGGGTTGGTTCCCTTGGTTCAAACCGGGAGAGGACCTCTCCTTCTTTGGCACATGGGCACTGGATGGGGAGGTTCGCTGTGGCAGATTTGTCCAGGGCAGGGAGTTCCTTCCCCTGGAGGTTTTGCGGGAACGGTATGGAAAGTTTCCAATGGATTTTTGGAGATACCGTCAGCTCTATCACTTCCTACACCTCCTGCCCTCTGGGGTATGCTCCCCTCCTTCGATGACCCCCTTTGAAAAATTCTGCATAAAGAGGGATCCGATTGAACACTCCATCTCTCTGTTGTACCAGCTCCTGCTGTCCGGGGGACCCTGTCCCGAAGCCCCTGTTTGTGCGGAAGTGGGAGAGAGACCTACAGCAGTTTTTCAGAGTCCCAATTGGACCACCTGTTTCAGCTGACGCACTCTAGCACAGTGGACACGTGGATGCAGGAAAATGGATATAAATTGATGACTCAATGTCCCCATGCGCCTGGCGCAGATTTACCCTAGCCTGTCAGACCGATGTTGGAGAGCTTGTGGATGGCGTGGCACCTACTTACATGTGTGGTGGGAATGTCCCTCAAAACCATCCTTCTGGCAGGTTGTCCGCACCCAGATCTTAGTGATCCTTGATGTAGACATACCCAATGTGCCAGTGCATTTCCTGCTTCATGTGCCCTCCATTCCTCTAGGTCACTACAAAAAGAGTGTCCTTCCACATCTCCTGAACGCTGCCCGCCGCTTGATCCAGATTTATTGGAAGAGACAACAAACTCCTGATTGGGCTGCCTGGATAAAAATGGTTAACAACATTATGGACGCAGAGGAATGGATGGCCAGATGCAGGGATCGCTATAGTAAATTCTATGACAAATGGGGGACCTGGATACATTACGTAGCGGGTACTACTGGGCAATCTTGATCTTGATACAGTAGCTTCTTACTTGCCACTCCTCGTTTTCCTGCTGCCTCCAGTCCTGCCATTTACCTGAGACCCTGGGATGTGCTTCCTTACTGTCCTTTCTGGCACTTGTGGTAACTCGGCCCACTGTTTAGCACTCATTTATGAAACTCTGTATTGGAGTCCATGACGCTGTATGAGTTCCCACCACAGAACCACCACCATTTGTTGATTAGCTAGACTGCTCATTGCTCTCCAGCTGGCACATTTCGCTTAGTTTATGACATTGTTTTCTGAGGAATCATTGCACCCTTTTCTTTACAATTATCTTTGCCCTGTTTCCTTCATGTCTAATTCCTATCATCTTCCTTTTACTATCTCTTCTCCTACTTTTCTACTTTCCCTCTTAAGCCTATAATGCTTCTCTTAATGTTAGCCCACTAGAGGCTGTGACGGGTATATACTGGAGCATCGTCTCCGTAAGCTATAATGTGTTCTGTAGCAGTAGACTGTTGACATACTCTATGTGCTTATTTAGCCAATTTGTACCGCATTATGGCTTTTGTTTTATTGTTTCTCTCTTACCTGTACTGTTGCTATTTCTCTACATTAAACTAAAATAAAGATTACATAAAAAAAAAAAAAAGGGTGAAAAAGAAAGCTAATGCAGCCAACACATCTAAGGACCAATAAGCTGCAATACTGTCAGTTTTTGTTATTGGGTTTAGATATGCTTTAAACAGGAATTTCACCCCTATTCCAAAAATTACAACAAGGGCACCTTTAGAAATGTTTACTAATGGCAAACTACAAACTGACACTTGAAGATAATTAAGAGCTTTTAATTCACTGCATACCTTATTTTTATTTTCCTCCTCATTCTTCCCATGATATACATTTTCACTAAGGACAGATCAATCCATCTCCTGTTACTTCCAAGAGCTCTGTGTCAGCCTTGTGGGCAGTGCACATCAATTAAAGGGGAAAGTACTAGTGATGTAACTTTCCCAGGATGCATCTATGTGTGAGGCCCTGGTTACATTACCAATGCCTCACTTAGCTGAGAATTTAAAAAAGAGTAATTGTAAGTTAAAGCAAAATATTGTTTAACTAATGAATGTAAGGTGATTTAATATCTGATGTGATTTATAGTAAAAAAAAAGGGGGGGGGATCCACCTTACAGAGTTACATAGAAGGTAGGGTTGAAGACAATAGTCTATCCAGTTCAACCTTCTTGACTCCGGCCTCTGTTAGCCACAAGAGTACGTCCTGTGATATGTTATTAACAATCTTGTCATGGTCCATATACCCCGTCTTTACCTGTGTAAAAATTGAGCAGAAAAAAGCATTTAGTACAGTTGCCTTCTCTGTGTCATCTGTACCCATCCTCCCATCATCGTCTTTTTTGTGGGTAGTGTGCTCTGATCTCACTTTTTTACTGTTAATGTATCTAAAAAATTCCTTGGGATTTTTTTTTACTCTCCTCTGCTATGTGTCTATCGTAGTCTTTTTTTAACAGCCCTCATTTTGTTCTTACACTTCTTATTGCATTACTTGTAGTGTTGGAATGTTGACAATGCCCCCACCGCTTTATATTTTTTAAAGGCCATTTTTTCTCTTAAGAGATAAGACTTTTTATGTTACAGTTTAGTCACCCAGGTTTGTCCTTCGCTTTTCTGTATTTATTGCCCATTTTAATGCATTGTGCGATACCTTTCTTTAATATGTTTCTAAAGCATTCCCATTTTTCTTTCGTGTTCAATGTTTCTAGGATTTGGTCCCAATTGATGTCTTGTAGTATTGAGCACAGTTCAGAAAAGTTCTTGTGCTATATTCATGCCTCTTTTTCCTATGATTTACTCTAAATGTGATCATCCTTTGATCACTTGATCCCACGTTTGTCCCGTATTGCCACATCTGGGATCATTCATAATTAATTAATCTAGCAATACATTCTTTCTAGTCGGGGAATCCACCAATTTAGACATGAAGTTGTCCTGTAAAACATTCATGAAATGACGGGTTTTTAATGAGTTAGTTGTCTGCTCTGCCTAGTCAATATCAGGATTATTGAAGTCCCCCATTATGATGACATTTCCCTGCCTCGCTGCCATTTCTGACTGTGATAGGAGGTCCAGCTTCTTCAGGTTGGGGAGCCTGTAACATGCCCCCACTACTATTAATTTGAATTTCCCACTAACTTCTTCCACCTCCCCCCGCGTCCCATTCACAATGTCACTCCTCTCTACCACCCTTACATCATTTTTGATATATAGACACACCCCTCCCCCTCTTCTACCTTCCCTGTCCTTCTGATACAAGGAATACCCTT
The DNA here is from genome assembly GCF_965119305.1 of Pelophylax lessonae. Taxonomy (NCBI): domain Eukaryota; kingdom Metazoa; phylum Chordata; class Amphibia; order Anura; family Ranidae; genus Pelophylax; species Pelophylax lessonae. Next base: position 523,062,844 of record NC_138768.1, read on the forward strand.
AAATATTTGCCAGCCAGTTGTGTGAGCTGTTAAACCAAGCTTCTGTTATTCCCACAAAGTATAAGTCTTCCTCGTGTAATAGCAGCTACAGTTCCTCCATTTTGTTAGCTAGGCTCCAGGCATTTGTGTATACACCTCTCAGTGTTGTATCAGTGCATATTCATTTCTCCTTGTGTTTTCACAAACTTTGTTTTTGATTTTTCCACTCATTTACCCCAGGATTAGATGTTACGGCTATAATATTCCCTACTGACTCCACTATTACACTCTGTCTTTTGCTCACTGCCAGCTGTCTCTTCCTCTGCACCCTCCCCCCAAAAAAACCTAGTTTAAAAGCCCCTCCAATTTTGTGGCCATCTTTCTTTCCAATAGAGCTGCACCTCCCCAATAGGTGCAGCCCCTCCTTACTAAAGAGCCAGTAAACGACTGAAAAGTCAGCCTAGTTCTCCAGTAACCCAAACCCCTCCTTACTACACTAGTTCCTCAGCCACTTGTTCAGTTACCTAAGCTCCTCCTGCCTCTCTGGTGTGGCTTGAGGCACAGGTAGTATTTCTCAAAAAAGCACCTTGGAGGTCCTTCTCTTCAATCTATTCCCTAAGTCCCTGAAATAATTTTTTAGGACTCTCCACATTCCTTTTACTTTTTCATTGGTGTCAACATGTACCATGATAGCTGGGTCCTCCCCAGCCCCACCCAATAATCTGTCCATCCGATCCGCGATGTGTAGAACCCGAGCACCAGGTAAACAACATACTGCAACACATATTCCCGCACCCAGGTGGATATAAGCTCTACCCCCACCTATATATTTTCATATTTATATCTTAGAAATCCATTCTTTTGTATTCTAGGATTCCAAAATACCATTTTATCCCTAAAGAGACAGAGAAGGATAAGTAGTTATAAATGTGCGACTACTTCCATTTGCATAAAAAAAACTTTTTTGTATTGAAAAATATGTATAAAAAATCCACATATTCAACATAAATCACAAGACATGTTGAGATTCTTACTTACCCATAACAAATTCCAATTTAATGGCAAATACAATCGCCAAGCGCAAGGCACTGTCATGGGCACCAAGTGTGCCCCCGCACAATATGCATTTATATTTGAGTGAATGGGGGAGATGTTTTCTCTCCGGTGGGGCATAGTCGATTTGCCTGTCCAGGATATTATCCTAGGACAGGTACATTGACGACATCCTAATATTTTGGACAGGGATCCCCTGAAGAAATTGAGATATTTATGAATGAGCTGGCAGTAAACCCATACAACATGAAGTTCACTAGTGAATGTCAACGTGAGAGGGTGACTTTCTTAGACTTGGTGGTTGAGATCACTGGCCAGCAGACTGTCAGAACCAAACTGAAAGAAAATCCACACCCACCAATAGCCTATTACACGCAGATAGCTTTCATCCACGAGCTTTGGTCCGGGCCAATATCCTAGGGCTTGGAGGAATTGTTCCGCCCCTGTTGATTTTGAGCTGGAGGCTAAGGAACTACAAAAAAGATTTCGTAATAGGGCAAATAAAGATAGATGGTTGAATACAGACAATAGACGGGCCAAAGAGAGTGACAGGAATGAGCTTCTATTCAAATCACAAAGATAGAAAAATGAGAGGGAGGAGGAAGTACGACTGTGTATGCAGTACACGGAATTACCACATAAGGTTAAAGAGCTATGTGGTAAGCACTGGTCTTGAGCAATGATGCAACAAGGAGATTTGTTTCTAATTCCCCCAAAATTATATATAGGAAGGCAAATTCACTAAGGGACCGTTTGGTTCACAGTGACATACAGTGGGAACCCCCTATCCGACATAGAAATGTAGGGATGCAGAGATGTGGAATGTGGAATTATTTCTCCTATATAGTGGAGGGTGATAGGTTGGTTTTGCTGACGGTAAAGACCCTAAGGTGCAATCAAAGAGTGACATGTGACTCTATGGGGGTTGTCTATGTCATCGTATGCACCTGTGGGTCCTTCTACATTGGGAAGACCATCCAAAGAGTTCAGAAACGTTTACAGGATCATATATTTATGAAATTGAAACATACCATCCTAAAGGTCCAATCGCACACCATGTGTGTTTGCAACACAATAGGGATCAAAGATGCCTAAGTATTTGGGTATTCAAAGTGATTCCAAATAATAAGAGAGGGGGGGGGGACTATGACCGCATAGTTCTACAGCGTGGGGCAAGATGGATTTAGGAGCTGGAAGCAACCAAACCCACCCGCCTCAATGACAGTTTGAGTTTTTCTCCATTCTTGCCCTGAACTGTGTTTTTTTTTTTTTTTTTTGAGAGGAATACGTACATAATAGGCTTTTAAGTCAAAGGGAGGATAGTTGGATGAGTATAGTATTAGAGTATATAACTCTTGGTCACTTTGATTTTGATTTTTGTGGGACTTCCTATTTGCATGTAAATACTTTCATCTTTTGTGTGGTTTAATTTCCACAATATTAAGTATTAGTTATTAGCAGAGGGAATGTAGAGTAATTACAATAAGAATTAGTAAAGTGGAAATATTTGCAGCGCCTTTGGAGACATCTAGTGGGGAATTGCAAAATTGCAGTGTCTCCAGTTGTTGGCTTCTGCTTATCCACATTTCTCTATCTTTCCCTTGCGAATAGAGATGACATTACCATGTTGCGTCGTGACATCATGGTGCCTCTTTCGGCCATCTTGCTAGACACAGCCCCATAAGAAAAGGAAGGGAAGCTAATTGTGCATAACGGCCTCTGAAGCAGCCGGGACAGCCGGGACTACTGTCTCAGTAGAAGCCTGTTGAGAGGAAACGTCGTAAGAGAGGAGGCGAGTCGCGCCGCCACGGACGTCACACACAAGCCCGGTCTGCAGCCGGGATCTGTGTATTTGCCTGTTATCCACGCTCGATTCCCCCTATTCAATGTAAGTGCAATACTTGCTTTAATAAACGTATCTCGGGGATATTATGCCATGGTCTTTTTTTCTCTGCCCCACACATGTTACTTGTGAGAGTTAACAGAGAATAGGAACCTTCAGCTGGAGCGGGATTTACCATTGGGCAATCGATCATTACTGGATTCAATTTGTGCCTGTTTTTTTCCCCAGCATTTGGTAAGAGGCCATCCTTATCCTACTACGGGGTAATTTATTCCTAGATATCTCCTCCCTACCATTTAGCAGTCAGATTACTCTCTGCCTTCAACTCTAATACCTTTGGTAAGGAGGGAAGCTATTTGGTGGAGGGATTCAATCACAGAGCACTGGACACAGCATCCTTAATCCATCTTGATTTTCAGCACTTGGTGGAGAATATCATTGGACTTGATTATTGGATTTTATTTTGATTTGTTTTCACTTTTGTACACAATAACACACGTGGTGATATTGTTTACAGTGGACGTTATCACATTTGGACATTGGTCCTTTATTTCTACAACACTCACTGTTTCATGCATTTGTGAATTTAATATTTTGCACAATAATTATTGTATATGTTTTTGTCACATACAATTTGTGAATTGTTGATTTATACATAGCGCACCTTTATTTTCATCATTCTTTTACACTATACACAGTTCAGGTAGCTGCTTTTAGTTATCAGCGCACCCTTACATCACAACAATGTCCAAATCAGAAAGTCCCACGTCAAAGTCTTCATATGAATAATCCATGGAGCTAATAAAAAAAACACTCGAGAATATATATAGGTGACCGTCCTGAAAGAATAAAGCGGATTAAGACCCATGTTTGACAAGGATCCTTCTTCATATGTCTTTAGAAAGTTTGGAGTAGACGGTTTTGTCAGTATCATATGGTAATTTTTAAATTCACAGTGCTTCATTGATGGACTTCCATACGCTAAATGGGTGGCCATTAACATGCTACATGTTAGATGCAAACATAGTACGATGAACTAGCATGTAGTTCAGGAATTACCTATATATATATATATATATATATATATATATATATATATATATATAGACACAGGCAAGCCCCAAGGGAGCAGGGTAGCTAGGACTTGTTTTTAACATGTCTTATGATTTATGTTGTATATGTGGATTTTTTATACATATTTTTTAATAAAATATGTTTTTTTGTATAGAAATGGGAGTAGCCGCACATTTATAACTACTTATCCTCTTCTACCGTCTTTGGGACACATTGCCCTCTATGTCCTCCTAATAACTGAGTCCCCTACTACAAGTCCCTGTCTAACCTGTCCTGTATCCCTGGCCCCCTCCTTACCGGAGCAGCTAGGGGAGGGTGCCTGCTCCAGCACTGCCACCACTGAGCTGATATCCCCAACATCATGCAACTCTGCATATTTGTTAGGGTGTACCAACTCAGGACTGGCCTCCCTAGCACTCTTCCCTACACCCCTCATTCTAATTGTCACCCAGCTACCTACCACTGGCTCCTGTGCCTCCATATCTCCACCCTCCTCTACACTGGCCCCTGTATCTTCTATCATGAAGGCTACCAACCTTTTTTAGGGCTTGTTTCCTTATCCTCTTTTAAGGATCCAACTGTATTACAACACAGCATTGTGCTAAAATAACCAAGATGAACATCAATCTACATCGGTGCAGGGACAGAGGTATTTTCCGCAAGCTCTAATATTCAGATGCTCGATCCCCTCATGCGACCCCATTGATGCGAGTATTGGATTTTCACTTTTACAGAAAAGTTAATGCTATACAGTAAATGCAGTAGTCCATGTACTATATAAAGCAGCTTTTATCAACCTTTTTTACCCAGAGGTACCTCTAAAAAAAAAAATCCATTGGTGTTATGCTGCTGACTCAACAAAGTGGTGTTGGCCCTAGAACTATGCAAGCACCACCGAATAGGAGGTCAATCTGCCACAGCTCAAGGAACCCCTAGCAACCTCACATTCAATTCTGTTATAGTATTCTATTACAAGATGATCTGTACATCCATGAAAAAGCAATAGCACAATAACTCCCATCTGGTGAGGTTGTGGGTGACCACATATTTGATAAGTAAAAACAGAGATGTTTGCTTGTAGAGAATACTTCTGTCACCATACAGGTATTGTGGGGGAGGTCACGTTAAATGCTCTGGGGTGACCCAAATGTAGTTCTTCTTCTTTGAAATTGTTAAGTTGTAATATGTAAGAATACCAAAAAACCCTGAGAGGTGGCAGAGAAGCCCAGAATCCATGGTAATATTTCATCCAAGGTGGACAATGACTGCCTAAAAAATGAGCCTTTAAGTGAACACCAAATAATGTGCTTTGAGGCTAGCCTTCACCTAAATTTTGTGGTGTGACACAGACTTGCCAGTGGACTGATGTGCAGAGCTGCAGCAAACGACATTGTCACATTACTGCACACCAATGTAAGCTCTGCACATCAGTCTGCTGGCAAGTTTGTGGCACTTTTAAAATAGTGTTTTAAAATAGTGTCAGCTAGTCACAAAATGTGTTATTTGGTATCCAAAAAATGTAAACTTTTTAGGAAATCAATGTACACCTTGGATGGATTATTATTACCATTGATTCGGGCACCTCTGCCACCTGATGACATTTTTCAATATTACTACACGTTCTTGTGTCATTAAGTGTAAAAGTAGATAAATATATTGGCAAGTGACGTGTCTACTAGGAAACGCCTTTTATAATATACACAGGTTCTTTTGAGTTCAGAAATGTGTTCGGGTAATTTGTAGGTATGTTTTCCATAAACTCTATAGTACATACCCAGGTTGGTCCAGAATGTAGGTAAAATGTGTAATTTTTTAGTTCCAGTGACTCAAAGCATTTCCAATAGATGCTCTCTATTCGACAAACCTGAACTTATCAGAGACTCTTGTTAGTAAATTCTGGCAATTTTTAGGGCTAATAGGCAAACTATTGTCAAAAAAGGAATGGGAAGCTGGCAACACCATAAGACAACAAAAATACCTCACAGTGATCAGAGGGTCTTTTATATGTGGTTTCAAAGGGGACATGGAAAAGACACAAACCATTTAAATTACAGGGGAATATTTTAACGCTTATGGAAGAGAACAATTTTCGTTCAACAAACCCAATTTTAGCTTAAAAAAGCCGTTTTTCTTTTCAGAAAGCCTTTTTTTTTAACTCATGAAACCTTTTTCAAATGATTACAGTGAACACAATCACTCACTGTGTTTAGTCATTACTGAAGCATAGTAAACTGTGTTTACTAAGCTTCAGTTTGTGTAGGAACAGGAAGCCGTTTAGCACAGAGCACTTCCCATTCATTTGGTTGAACTGGATGGACTTGTGTCTTTTTTCAACCAGATTAACTAAGTAACTATGTGGCTTTACAGAGCCTGGGGACCTGTCATTCACTGTCCAGTGCAGCTTTTCTTCACTTTGATCATCCATGGTTTCCAGCCTATGGTCATGACAGCACCCAGCACTACTGAAACAGTCAGTTTCTTGAATATGTGCGTGAGAAATATTAAGCTGGAGCTTTGGGGTGCACACCCTATTGCAATAGGCTGCGCACACCTATGCTTTCCACCTTAGGTCCATAGTTCACACACCCCAGCACTCCAGAAGTACTGACATTACAAGAATGGACTACAATCTAGGTAGTCCCCAGATACAGCTTTAAAAAAAGATTTTTAGCTTTGAGGAAGGGAGTTCGTCTCCGGAAATACGTATGTTTACCAATTGAAGCAACGGTTTGGGCTTGGTGATACCACCCCACCGCTGGAGTGTTACTGTTGACTGTTGACAAAGCTAACGTATCGGTATAATTGAGAGTATGTTTTTGTCATGTGGAATTCTAAGAAAGTGTCTTTTCAAAAGATCTTTTGAAAAAGGCATGTATGCTGAAACGCGTTAAGAGGACTACAGTCAGCCCTGCTGTGTATACTTGACATGCTATTCATTCACGGATGTTTGTAAGTGTATCAGCTTTATTTTTAATAAATTGTTTTTAGCAGTATTACGCTATGTCTGTCCCCCCTTTTTTTGGTTTACCATCAACCATGTTGGAGTGGAGATTTTGAGTGTTCATACTCGCTGCTGTTCTATATGTTATCCATCAAGGTCGGTGAATCCTGCTGGGACATTCCATCATTATCCCCTCAAGCCTGTTTGACCCCTATACTATATGGTATCTGGGTCCCATCCATCTGGTGAGCGCAATCCACTTTATCTTCACTGGTGTTGGGATTTGCTGCACATTTAGTTCAAATTTTTCTCTGTTGGAGTTTTCTCATCATTATTATTCACATGGAATTTTTTTAATGGACTTTTCATGTTTGCCGGACTCTTGTGTATTATTTGCCTATACATATCCATCACTATCAGCGCTGCACATTTGTTTTGTTTTCTTTTAGTTCCATAGTTATCCGTCACTGAAAATATACCTAATCTATAACACCATCCTAGTATTCTCCAATTCCCCCTTCATCTACAGAGGTACAAATGTCATAGACAAAATATGCTTGAAAGGTATTTATTAGAATTGATGTTTATTACACCACCAAAGCTGTGGAATTAATGTTGAAATCTGTATAAAAACTATAATACAATAAAAACTAATTATACATTTTTCAGGTATTTTTAGTAGTGACACATGCTTTTTCATCAAGCAATAATAAGTCCTGTGACAGGTCGAGACTCTATCATAGTGAAAATGGCCATTTAAAGGACATAAAGTGTGCACATCTAAAGGACATAGAGTGTGCAGAACTACAGAGCGTAGTGCAGTGGAGAAAACCTGCTTTTGCAACTTTCTCCAAGTTTTATTAAAGATAAAATAAATCGGCGCTTAATCAATCCCACAAAAATTCATAAATATGCAAGAATAAATGAACACATGAACTGAAAGTGACAATCAACAATAAATCAATCAAATACATATTGAATATATAAATGGTGATGTGGTAAAGTGCACTGTGCAAATGGTGCAAGGAAGTGAACCACAATAATAATCAATAAATAAAAGTCACTATAAATGAAAAATGACAGTGAAATAAAGTGCAAGGTGCAACTAACTGATCAGATCAAAAAAGAAAGGGGGGTCTGATCTGGAAAGCATAAAAGTGATAATAAAGGCGGTGCGCATGCGCAGCAGTTCCGGGACGGATGTCTAACCCGTGAGCTCCACACCGCTCCGGTCTATTGTAAGCCCCAGCTCCGGCGCCGCCTGGAGAATCTCTCTCCCTGCCAGCATCCCGCCTCCCGCACACCCGAGGGACACTTTCTGCATGTCGGCGGGACAAAAGAAGGAGGTATCCCGCCGACTCGACTTCACATCCCCTCTGCTGGACTATCCTAAAATGGCGGCGGCCAGCTCACAGCAGCAAGACGCACGAGGCAGCTCTGAGGTAGGGTGACTTAATGACTCCATTGCGGACATAGCGCCAGCATCCCCTGGGCCCTGGTCCTCCCCAGCGACCCCAGCATACCCCACTAACCACCCAGTGGGGCCTGCCTCCACAGAATCTCTTTTGCACTGGTCACTGGCACAACTAGGGGGGACACCAGGCCTACCTACACAGCCCGGCCTCTCAGGCCTGCTCGCAGCAACTGGGCCTCAGCCCCCTAAGTCCTAACCCGGATATCACACAACTAATGACCCAGTTTTCTGACATGCTGGCTGCGGGGTTAGCACACATGGCTGCCCAGATTACAGACTCAATCAAAGCGGATTTACAAAACATAGGCGCAAGAATGGAAGCTATCGAATCTACAGTTGACCAGACCGTGGCAAGAGACAACCAAAACTCGGCCTGAATCCAAATGCTCCAAGACCAATTGGACACTGCAATTTCGAAACTGGATGACCTGGAGAATAGGAGCAGAAGGCTTAATTTCAGGATAAGGGGGGTCCCTGAATCTGTCACGGATGTTCCCACCTCTGTTAAGAGCTTTATAAAGGACCTCATCCCTGACATCCCGGACCACCGGCTAGAGCTAGACAGAGCACACACCCCGCAAGGAGGGTTTACCGAGAGACATTATTGTCAAGCCACATTTTTTCAGGGTGAAGGAAGAAATTATGAGGAGAAGCAGGGGCAAAGAGGATCTATCTGTGCAAGGTCATAAAATCCAGCTTTTCGCTGACCTCTCGCCTATGACGATTCAACGCCGCAGATCCCTGAAACCACTTCTCAATGCTCTTTCCAATAAGTCTCTGAAATACTGGTGGTCCTTCCCCTTTAAGCTGAACTTTCAACATAACAACAAGACTTTTGGCTTTTCCAGCTTCAGAGAGGGAGAAGGTTTGCTTCTGCAGCTGGGAATCATTGGCAGAGACCCTCAGACCTCTGCTCCGACAGCCAGTCCCCCGTCGTCCAAGCGACCTCCTCCAATCAGCCCCCTCTCGAACGTTTGGAACAAACATCAATCGAAAAGCCATCGTGATGTCCAGCCCCCTTGATGACTTGGTCCTAGGTTTTGTTTTTTCCTTTTTGCACTTTGTGCCTCTGGGAATCCTATCCCTGATGGGGTGGCTTCATTCCACCACAGTCCTACTTTGAGTTTTTTTGTTTCTACTTAATTGAAGGGCCTTAACCCTCGCCCCCCCCCCATTTTGTTATATGTTTTTTTGTTTTTTTCTCTATTTGGCCCTTCTTTTACCTTTTTTCGGACTTACCTCCCCGCAGTCCAAAATTTTTATTTTGGTCTTCTGTTTATTTTACCATTCCTGCATATGTTATTAGTTTATCTCACTTTTTATCATATGGATGTTTAGTTTTATTTTCGCAGTTCCTCTCTGCACCAGCCTAAGCCCTCATACTTATACATTCACTACTGACCTCTTTTTAAGCTGCTCCTAGCTAATAGTATTGGCGGTTGCCTTCCTTAAAACTTAACTAGTACCTTTTACCCTCCAATCCCACCTTACCTCCCCTTTCCTCCCACCTGCCCCTTATTCTCCCTGCTTCCCCTCCCTCTCACCCTCCCCTTTCCTCATACTCCCCCTCCCCCCTTCTTTTTCTTTCCCTCCCCCATACCCTCTTCCTCTCCCTCTCCTCACAGGTTTCCCTCGCTCCTCCAGCTCTTCGTTTATTAGGGGTGCTACTTTAACTTTTTCTTTTCAGGGGTGTCGGGAGGGGCTCCTGTTGGACGTAGGAGCCCATCCTCTTACTTCCTGCAGGAATGTGCCCTGACTGGCTCAGGACGCATCTGCACATACGGTGGGGTGTCGGGGGTTTTCCCCATGGTCTCCCCATCTTCCTGCAAGCCCAAGCTCTTGCAGGCTCTTCTTCTTTTTGCTGTCCTCTCCTCTCTTTCGTTTCCTTTTCACTTGCTTTCCCCTTCTCTTCCAGGTTCCTGTGGTCCGGATGTTCCGCCAAGATAATCGCTATCTTCATTACAATGCAGACGGATTGGCTGCTGGGGAATCCCCCAGTCTTGGGTTGGTCCTTCGACAACGAGCGCCCTTCTCCAATGCATGATGTCGCTTAATGTGAGTACGGTGTCCTCTTTGCAGGTGGCATCTCACAATACACAAGGTGTACTGAGAGTATTATATACAGTATATTGTCTACTCCAATAAGTTACATCCGTATAAAAAGGTAAACCTTATTTACTAATAAATTGTTAGTAAATAAATAGATAAAAGGTGGACCTTAAAATCATCTATAATACCATAATGTAAACCTTTCTAATATAAACCTAGTAAAAAGTGAAAAATATATATCTCTGTGTATATATATAAAAATTGGTGACTTTTGGTGATAATAAAATTGCAATTTGGTGACACTTGTGATTATATTATAAAACCTTGTGTGACATAAAAACACATGTAATTAGCAATAAAATATGTAAAATCCGTAACTCATATATATTTTTGTGCAATTAGTGAGAAGAAGTCCGTGGTAATTTAAAATCTTCAAATTGCTTTTGTGCTCCGATTTGTGCTCTTGATAAAATTCAGCAATATTTGCTTCTTACCAGATGGCTTTAGGCCACAAGGACCTAGATCGCTTTTGATCCCTTTAAGGGTGGATCAATCCTCCACCGGGCTTATCCAATCCAAGGATGGGTGGTAGATGTTCCAATCTGGATCTGGGCCGCAGGATAGGGTCTCAAGCGGATGTATGTGGAAAAATATGATAGGGAAGCCAAAATATAGTGTAAATCCGTTTTTATTAAGGTGACAGAATAAAAGATATAAATTGGCTGCTTACAGTATGTAGTGCTTTTTCCTGGCACTAGGTGGAAGCGCTGTAGTTTGTTTTGGGGTTATGGAAGTGACCGCTCTGGTGCTCTGTAATATATTACAGTTTCCTTCACAGCCCATGTAGCGTGGCAGCGGTGGCATGCGTTCCAGACCAAAGCAGGAAATGACGTCGCTGGTTTGCTCGATTTCTGGTTTACAGATCACAATGCATTTCGCGGTTATCGAGCAAACCAGCGACGTCATTTCCTGCTTTGGTCTGGAATGCACGCCACCGCTGCGAGTTAGTTTCTATCCCAAAGGAGGTTTAGGGTCCCCGCCACCCCCCCAATAACGATTTAACCCCCTGATCCCCCCTGATCACCCCCAGTTAACCCCTTTATTGCCCTGTCACAGTGTCACTTTTATAGTGTACAGTTTTTTTTCTGATCACTATTATTAGTGACACAGGTGACATTAGCTAGTGTTAGTGTCAGTCTAAAAAAGCGCAGATCCCCGGCGCATAGTTAGAAATAACCCCTTGATTACCACACACGCACACACGCACACACACGCACACACACACACACACACACACTTCCATTACTAGTATACTGTAGTGTTTGAACAGATCAATATGTGATCTGATCAGAACTATACTAGCATCCCCATAGTTTAGGGTTCCCAAAACGCGGTGTTTGCACGGTCAGCACTGATTCTTGCCAGCACCTGCGTTTAACCCCTCTGCCCCCAGCCCACCCCACCCAGGCAAGTGTAGTAATCAATAGATTACTGTCACTTACAAAAAAACACAACACACAAAACCGCTGTGTTAGCAGAGTCAGGCCTGATCCCTGCAGTTTTTTTGGTAGCTCTTTAAATAGTTCTTGACAACCAGGTGCTTTTATTACCTGTGAGTCACATAAGTGCAGTTGAAGCTGGTGCGGTGGCTAGCACGAGTAGTGGCCCGCAGTCACCGCGTATTCGAAGACAGGCCCGTAGAGCCCATAGTGCCCTCCCTGATGCGCTGTCATATCCCAATATGCAACCCACTGATTCGACAGCGCCAGTACTTCCCCCATTCACTGCCCAACCTGGAATCCACATGGAGACAGCTGGTTTTACGCCCCTGAACTTTTTTGAGCTGTTCTTCACGGAAGATCTTTTCAGATCTATTGTGGATCAATCAAATTTATACGCACAACAATTTATCGCCGCCAACCCAAATTCACCCCTTGCCAGACCATTCGGCTGGAAATCAATAACGGTTTCCGATTTTAAAATCTTTCTGGGCCTTTACCTCAACATGAGCATAACCAAACAGAGTGAATTGCGGCTATATTGGTCCACTAGCCCACTTCACCATATGCGCATGTACTCTGCCTCCATGTCCAGGACGAGATACAAGCAAATTATGCGATTTATGCATTTCAACAACAATGTAATCTGTCATCCTCGGGGAGACTCTGCATATGATCGGCTCCACAAAATTCGGCCCCTCATAGACCACTTCAATCAGCGGTTTGCAGCCTTGTTCACCCCCGAACAAGTTGTCTGCGTTGACGAGTCCCTGATTAAATTTACTGGTCGCCTTGCTATGAAACAGTACCTCCCCAGCAAGCGTGCCAAGTACGGGGTCAAGCTGTATAAACTGTGTGACAGGGCCACAGGCTATACAGTTAGTTTCCGGGTCTATGAGGGGAAAGATAGCACTGTGGAGCCCCCCAACTGCCCAGACTACATAGGGAGCAGCGGCAAGATAGTTTGGAACTTGGTGTCACCCTTATCCGGAAAGGGGTACCATTTGTACGTGGACAACTTCTACACAAGCGTGCCACTATTTAGTCACCTGCTCGAATTACAAATTGGCGCTTGTGGCACCGTGCGACCTAATCGCTGGGGCTTCCCCCAACGGCTTGTAAATTCCCGTATTAGTCGGAGGGAGAGAGCCTGCTTGAAAACAGACAAATTGCTTGCAGTGAAGTGGAGGGATATACAGGATGTTTTCGTTCTGTCCTCCCTTCACGCAGACATGACAATCCAAATTCCTACGGCAACTGGCGTTATGGAGAAACCCCTCTGTGTCCACGAATATAACCTTAATATGGGAGGGGTGGACCTTAACGACCAGCTTTTGGCGCCGTATTTAGTTGCCCGTAAAGCCAGACGCTGGTACAAAAAAGTGTCTGTTTATTTATTCCAATTGGCTATGCTGAACGCCTTTGTCCTATACAGGGCGTCAGGACGAACTGGATCCTTCCGGGAATTCCAGGAAGAGATCATCCTTGCCTACCTGCACCCAGGAGGTATTTTGTCCTATACAGGGCGTCAGGGCGTCAGGACGAACTGGATCCTTCCGGGAATTCCAGGAAGAGATCATCCTTGCCTACCTGCACCCAGGAGGTATGCCTGCCCAACTTCCCCTTCCAGATGCAGTGAGCCGGCTGCATGAGAGACATTTTCCACGTGTCCTCCCGCGTACCCCTACCCAAAGACACCCCCAAAGAAGATGTTGTGTTTGTAGCAGGCGCGGATTTAGGCGTGACACCCGCTTTTATTGTCCCAGATGTCCTGACCAACCTGGTCTCTGCATCAGGGAATGTTTTGAGCGCTACCATACACTAGTAGAGTATTACTGTAGGGTACAGCATGACACAGTGTAGGGCACACAAACATAGGGTCTCGAAAGATATTCGATGGCTATCGACATTTTGAGAGACCCAAGCTGGAAAATCGCAGTTCAGAGAAAAAACAGTTAGAAAAAAAAATAAAAAAATACAAAAACAGTTGTCGTGTCAGTCATTTTATATGTTCTTCTACTCTTCCTACTGTACTTTTACTGTACTTTGTTTGTTTTTCATTCTTTTGTTAACCTGTTTCTCTTGCAGGTACTCGTCGGCTGCCACATGGATTTTATATATTCTGACACAAACAGTGTTTGCGAACAGCATACATGGATACCTTTGCTGGCAGCAGCTGTGGTGATAGGCTGATTTCAGCACTGCATTTAAAATACCTTTTAGGTATACGTGGAATATTGTCATGTATACCCATCATTAAATTCAGTGGGTGGTTGTTTGGGCGGTGTAATGATGAGTAGTACTACACATTATTCCTGTGCTGATTTCTGTTAGGTTCTCTTTTTTTTCGTTCAGTCCACAGGCTGCATGAAAAAAAAAAAAAAACCTACACTATATGCCAAACAAGGACCAGCAATGTACTGGTACGTTGCTGGACTTTGAGTGGTTATACCAGGATGATGCCTTCAGATTTAGGCATCATCTTGGTATTGTTTTTTACAGCCAGCGGTCGGCTTACATGTAAAAGCAATCCTAGCGGATAATTGGCCGATAGACTGCTTTTACATGCAGTGAGGGGACTCCGCCCCCCCCCCCCCACCGCCGCCTTCCGTGATTTTTCTCGGGCTCTCCTGTCCCACCGGTTAACCCGAGAGTGCAGCCGGTGGTTCAATTATCTAACCATAGAGCCAATTGGAGATGAGAATGGCTCCAATCATCTCTATGGCCTAAGATACCGGAAGCTACGAGCATTTCATGACTTCTGTTTCGCCAGAAATAAACAGCACCATTGGGAAATTGGGAAAGTATTTTATCACACCAATTTTGGTGTGGTCAGATGCGTTAAGGTCAGAGGAGAGATCTAGAGTCTCAAAGACCCCAATTTTTTAAAAAAAGAGTATCTGTCACTACAGATTGCTATCATAGGGGATATTTAAATTCACTATGATAACAATAAAAATGATTAAAAAAAAAAAAATGAAAAGAAAAGTGGCAAAATAACATAAAAAAGCAAATAAAAAAAAAATCAAGCCCCCCCTGTCCCCCACGTGCTTGCGCGCATTGGCACAAGCAGGCGTTGGTCTAGTGTCATATGTAAACCAAAATTGCAGCATGCATGTGAGGTATCGCCGCGAACGTCGGGTCGAGTGCAGTAATTCTTGCAGTGGACCTCCTCTGTAAGTCTAAAGTGGTAACCTGTAAAGACTTTTAAAGGCTTTTAAAAATATACGTAGTTTGTTGCCGCTGCACAGGCGTGCACAATTTTTAAAGCATGTCATGTTTGGTATCTATGTACTCGGCATAAGATCATCTTTTAAATTTTACCAAACAATTTGGAATTATATAGTGTATTTGTGCAATAAATTTAAAAAAAAATTATTTTTTTCGCAGAAATTGCGTTTGGAAAATCTGTGCGCAAATACCGTGTTACAAAAAAATTTGCAACATCCACCATTTCGTTCTATAGGGCCTCTGCTTTAAAGAAATATGTAATGTTTGGGGGTTCAAAGTAATTTTCTAGTAAAAAAAATATATTTTTTCATGTAAACAAAAAGTCACAGAAAAGGCTTGGTTTTCAAGTGGTTAGAAGAGTGGGTGATGTGTGGCTAAGATTAAGCATAAAATGCCGGGACAGTTCAAACACCCCCCAAATGACCCCTTTTTGAAAAGTAGACACCCAAAGCTATTTACTGAGAGGCATATTGAGTCCATGGAGTATTTTATATTTTGCCCTAAGTTTCGGAAAGATGACAATTTGTTTTTTCTTTTGTTTTTTTTTACAGAAAGTTGTCACTAAATGATATATTGCTCACACATGCCATGGGTATATGTCAAATGACACCCCAAAATACATTCTGCTGCTTCTCCTGAATACAGGGATACCCCATGTGTGAGACTTTTTGGGAGTCTAGCTGTGTACGGGACCCTGAAAACCAATCCCCATCTTCAGGTTTTCTAATGGCGTAAATTGCTGATTTTACCACTGCACTACCTGTCACAGTTTCAGAGGCCCTGAAATTTCAAGATAGCACAAACCCCCCCCAAATGACCCCATTTTGCAAAGTAGACACTCCAAGCTATTAGCTGAGAGGCATGATGAGTCCATGGAATAGTTTATATTTTGCCACAAGTTTCGGGAAAATTATTAAAATTTTTTTGTTTTTTGTTTTTTTTACACAAAGTTGTCAGTAAATGATATAATGCTCACACATGCCATGGGTATATGTGAAATGACACCCAAGAATACATTCTGCTGCTTCTCCTGAGTACAGGGATACCCCATGTGTGAGACTTTTCGGCAGTCTAGCCGTGTACAGGACCCGGAAAACCAATCCGCACCTTCTGGCTTTCTAAGGGCGTAAATTGTTGATCTCACTCCTTACTACCTATCACACTTTTGAAGGCCATGAAATGCCAAGATGGCACAAAACCCCACCAAAATGACCCCATTTTGCAAAGTAGACACTCCAATCTATTTGCTGAGAGGCATGGTGAGTATTTTGCAGCTCTCATTTTTTTGGGAAAATGAAGAAAAAACAGGAAAATGCATTTTATTTCCTCTTTTTTCAATTTCCAAAACTTTGTGACAAAAAGTGAGATCTGCAAAACACTCAACATGCCTCTCTGCAAATAGCTTAGGGTCTCTACTTTCCGAAAAGGGGTCATTTGTGTTGCAGAGTGCAATCACTGGGTGCAGCGGAGTCCATTCAGATCAGACATTGTGGAGTAAACAGGAACTAGCTTCTTTATTGGAACATAACACAGAAAGCAAAGATGTCACCTCATCATAATAAGAACAACAGACAGGAAGAGATAACCAACAAGTTCAGTACAGTGTACAGGATATTACAACACATCATAGAAATGCATAGCATATGACTGAGCATTAGCAACATCTAGTGTCCTATTTGTGAACTGCAGTTAACCACTTTACCACCGGAGGATTTTGCTGTCTTACGTCTGGGCCACTTTTTGCGATTCGGCACTGTGCGACTTTAACTGACAATTGCGCGGTCGTTCGACGCCGTACCCAAATGAAATTTACGTCCTTTTTTTTCCACAATCAGAGCTTTCTTTTGGTGGTATTTGATCACCTGTGCGATTTTTACTTTTTGCGCTATAAACAAAAAAAGAGCGTACATTTTGAAAAAATAACAATATTTTTCACATTTTTTTATATGAAATTCCCCCCAAAAAAATGTAAAAATCAAAATTTTTTTACATTTTTGGCCAATTTGTTTTCTGCTACCTGTTTGGTAAAAAAAAAAAATCACAATAAGCGTATCTTGATTGGTTTGCGAAAAAGTTATTGCGTTTACTAACTAAGGGAAAGATTTATGTCATTTTTGGTGTTTTTTTTTTTAACGAGTAATGGCGGCGATCTGCGATTTTTTTTGCAGGACTGCGACATTGCGGCGGACAGATCGGACCCCTGACGGACATTTTTTACTCTTTTGGGGGTACCAGTGACATTACTACAGTAATCAGTGCTATAAATATGCACTGTTACTGTAAAAATGACACTGGCAGGGAAGGGGTTAATTTTTATTGGTGATCAAGGGGTTAATATATGCCTGGTGCTTACTGACGCGTGTGAGGGGACTAAGTGACACAAAGACAGATCGAGGGTTCAGCTATGCTGAACCCTGCAATCTGACCCTGCCTGTCACTTAGGAGATCCGCCCGCTTGTGTTTACACAAGCAGGCGGATCTCCACTCTCGATTCCCCGATGATCGGGGAAGAGCAGTGGCTCCCCGGCCCGACTCCCGCTGTGACTGAATACAGCGGGAGCGAGCCTCTGGCGGCGCAAACGCGCCGCCGAGAGAGGGGAATGTCTGGTGACGTAATACTACGTCGCCAGACGTTATCGAGCCACTTTGCCGCAGTACAGCTCTAGTGAGCAGTGCGGAAGTGGTTAATCTGTAATAGGCTAAGCTTTAATGTTGTTGTATGTCCAACAATTTGGAGGGGGGTTTGTGCTGTCTTGGCATTTCATGGCCTCCAAAACTGTGATAGGTAGTCAGGAGTGAAATCAACAATTTACGCCCTTGGAAAGCCTGAAAGTGGGGATGTGTTTTCGGGGTCCCGTACTCGGCTAGACTGCAAAAAAGTCTCACACATGGGGTATCCCTGTACTCAGGACAAGCAGCAGAATGTATTTTGGGGTGTAATTTCACATATACCCATGACATGTGTGAGCAATATATCATTTAGTGACATTTTTGTGTAAAAGTATATATATATATATATATTTCCCAGAACTTGTGGCAAAATATAAAATATTCCATGGACTCACCATGCCTCTCAGCAAATAGCTTGGCGTGCCTATTTTCCAAAATGGGGTCATTTGGGGGGGTTTTGTGCTATCTTGGAATTTTAGGGCCTCCGCAACTGTGACAGGTAGTGCAAACCTATAGGTAAATGCCTAAAGAAATTTAGTATTTCGTTGTAGGAGGGTTCCATCACCATTGCAAATCGTACCCATGTGTTACACAGGGAAGGACAAATAGCAGCCTAGAGAATTGCCCACCAGCACCAATTGCAGCCTCTTACCAAGCAAAAAGCCCCAAAATTAGTAATGGTCCTATAGGAGCATGCTGACAGTAATCAGCCATAACCAGCCTTGGAACCAGATGGCATATTACAGATGCAGGTTTGTCAATGGCACTCAGGACTTCCAGGGTACATCTGCATTGATTAACTTTTTGCACCCCAAGGACTTAGGGCTGTTTAACATCACAGAGATGGAGGCTCCATGCAGGTGGCAACACAGTAGCTAACTGGTTAGCACTTCTGCCTTGCAGCACTGGTGTTATTGGTTTGTATCCTTTTGTGGTGTTATAGCTTCTTTTTCATAAGGTGTTATTTTTCTGACGGGTTTCACAAAATGGAAACAAAAGAAATTACATTGTGAATAAAGCGAGTGTGGGTTTTACACCAAATCTATAACAGTTTTTTTTTTTTGCCAGATATGGATTTATAAGTATGGTGTGATCCTGAACCCATATTTAAATGTTGGACGCAGATGACGAATGTGCTTGTCAACAATTTGTATGAAGCAGCCCTCACAAAGTTTACATTTCCTGCTTTGTACCCTCCACATGCCAAACAAATTACAACTTGAATTGTTTTTTTTTTGGTATCACTGATCATGGCCAGAGACTTAGACATTTGATCTTTTCCATTATACACTGCATAGATACATATGCTTATATGTCTGATGCATTCTTTCATTTGCCAAGAGTGTGTGTTCCTGATCAACAGGTGTGAGTACTTGAGGCATACATGAAGAGACAGAATAAGTCAAACTGGTAGGTGTGTCCTTTACTGGGAGGGTGCAGGTGTGCTATCAATCCAACCTATGTTTTATAAAGGCCTGCACTAGTGTGGTTTGCTTTGCCTGAGAAGAGGCCAGATTACTTGCAGGCAGGGTGCGATAGCGTGCATAATGACCCACACCAGCTGTGGTTTGATTAATGTTTTGTCTGTTTGCTGTAATTGTTTTGCATTTTGGTCCTCAAAAGTGGCTTTTTGTGTGTCTTTGTCCAGTGTGACCATGCATTTTTTGTTTGTGAGCATCAGCTGACCCTTCTCTTTTAATCGTTCCTTACAAATCTCAGGTGTTAGACAACTCTTAATGTTGATATCGTTTCCTGAACCTTTTTTTATAAAAATGAAGCTTCCTGCTAACCCTAATGCCCCATACACACGTGCAGATTATCTGCAGACTTTTGTCTGCAGACTTACCAAAACCATATAATATGAGGTCAAACCTAAACACTTTCAATTTGTATGCAATCAGGCAGGCCCTTGCACTACATAGAAAAGGTAAGTCTGCAGACAAAAGTCTGCAGATAATCTGCACGTGTGTATGGGGCATTACTAGAAATGTATGTGTGTGTGATTTTGGAGAGGTGAAGTTGTTGTGCTGCCTTTTATTTTGTCAAATTGTATATCTTGTCTGTTTTGTTTGTCTAATCCTGCACTTAAACTTTTGATGGGGCTGGGGTGGTGAGCGTTGGTATAATGTTATGTTTGATCTGGTTAGTGCTCACCTTATTTTTGTCCCTACTGTACACTATAAAATGTAAGGTGTGTCCATTTTCAAATATGAAATTTATTCAGGATTTTCAAACAATACATACATTTATCATTTTAGCATAATGGCTATCTCTATTACAATAATTATCGTTACACCTTTTCTTTTATATCTTATTTATACTATAATCCTGTACTTTTTCCCACTTTTTTCCATTTCCCTCCCCTACCCACCCTAAAACAAAAAAAAAAAAAAAAAAAAATTATTTTAATCTAAACCCCTTTGATCCACGGCTGTCGATTAGGAGAACTCGTCTTCACCTCGAATCTATTCCTCCTCCCTTACCTTATAACATATTGTTTCCCTCCTCAGAAACCATAAAATGATTCCATGGATCCCAAATTTTCTTGTATTTTTCCTGTCTATTTTGTGCAGAAGCAATTAACTCTTCCATTCTTCTAATTTCTTCTACTCTATTTATCCATTCTGCTAGTGAGGGTGGTTGTATTTTTTTCCAGTTACCTGGGATGCATGCTTTAGCCGCATTAACCAGGTAGGGAATAACAGAGCTTTCATATCTCCTTACCGGTATGTCTGATAAGTGTAACAAAAAAAATGCCGGGTTTTCTTCTATTTTATATTCCGTAAATTTCTGTATAATATTCCTAACCCCTCTCCAGAATGGTCTTATATCAGAACAGGTCCAGAAGATATGATAAACAGTGCCTATTTCTTTTCTGCATCTCCAACAATTATTTGTTTCACTCGGAAACCAAGCATGCATTTTCTTGGGTGTAATGTACCATCTTGTTATAACCTTATAATTCAGCTCCTGAATCTTCGTACATCTAGCTGTCTTAAAGGCAAGTTTCACTATCCTCTGGACCTGCTCCTCCGACAAATCCCTCTCCAGATCTCTTGCCCACTTTTCCACCCATGGGAGCTGCGGTTGTTCCTCTGGGTTTATTAACATGTCATAGCTAATCGATAGTGTACGCAACATATTTCCTGATTTTACGCAATAATTTTCAAATCTTGTTAATATTCTACCAAAGCTACTCGGGTTTGATATTGAGGCCAGATAATGATGTAATTGGACCGCTTGCCAGAAGGGTATATCAAATGGTCCATTTCTATCAGCCAGTTGATTAACTGTGGGCCATTTGTTTTGTATTAGAAAAGACGAGGCTTGTTCCTGCTTCCTTTCCCTCAATGTTGAAAACTGTCTAGTATCTAGGCCCGGGATGAACTGAGGGTTCCCCAGAATCGGGAACAAAGGTGATTCTTTCCCTGTCAACTTATTATATGTGTTTGATTGTGTACATACTCGAAGTGTGTTTCCAATTATTGGATGTTGTTTCAGACCTTTAGGCAGTGATTCGTAGCACCACATAGCTCTTTTCAGGTCTACTTCCGTTTGGGCCTGTTCGATTTGTACCCATACTTTGTTTTCCGATTGATGCCACCAATCTAATATTCTGCTCACCTGTGCTGCCTGATAATATATGTAAACGTCAGGAAATGCCAACCCACCCCTCTTCTTTGGTAAGGTTAAAGTTCTACGTGCTATTCTGGGTTTTTTACGGGACCATATATATTTCAGAAATAGGGAATGTGTTGCCTTAAAAAAGGCCCTTGGAATTTTCACCGGTAATGCTCTTATCAGGTAAAGGAATTTTGGTAAGATCGTCATCTTCACCAGATTACATTTACCGAACCAGGAATGGAGACCTCCCTGCCACTGTTCCAATAGCTTCCTAGTCATTTTCAACAAAGGTGGGAAATTTAAGTCATAGGCTTGTGATATTTTTGCCGGTATATATGTCCCTAAATACTTTACTGCTTCCTCTTTCCATTTAAAGCCGAAGTTGCTTTTCAATAGGTTAATTTGGGATACAGGCATCCCCACCCCCATCGCTTCTGATTTCCCATAATTAATTTTTAAATAAGACATGGTCCTAAATTTTTTGAATTCCTGTATCAGGTTCGGCAGCGAAATACCCGGGCTAGACAAAGAAAATAATAGGTCATCTGCGTAAGCCGCTATCTTATATTGTCTCCCCTTTAACTCTACACCTTTAATATCTTGATTTAGTCTGACCCTACACAAGAAAGGCTCTACTGTCAAAGCAAATAACAGGGGCGACAGTGGACACCCCTGTCTTGTACCATTCCTTATTGGGAAAGCATCTGACAGAAGCCCGTTGACTTTCACCCTTGCCGTTGGTTCTGTGTATACTCTAGCTATTCTATCCAACATGACCTCTCCTAATCCGATGTATCCGAGCACCGAAAACAAAAAAGGCCATCCCACCCGATCAAATGCCTTCTCAGCGTCCGTGCTCAGGACTACACAGGGTATTTCTTTTTCCTTCACTACTTGCATTAAGTTCAATATTCTTGTAGTATTGTCTCTTGCTTCCCTCGATCTTATGAAGCCTACCTGGTCAAGCTGAACTATACTTGGGAGGATTCTTGCTAGTCTATTTGCTAAAATTTTAGTATACAGCTTTAGGTCCACATTTAATAAGGATATAGGCCTATAGCTGCTACATTGTGCAGGGTCCTTACCTTCTTTTAATATTAGTGAAATGTGAGCTGTAAGAGTATCCCTGGGCAGGTTACCCTCTACATCTACTGCGTTATACAATTTTTCCATATAGGGACCTAAGATGTGAATCAAAGTCTGGAAATAGCGTGTTGTCAGGCCATCAGGTCCGGGTGCCTTCCCTTGTTTCATTGTTTTTAGTGTTTGCTGTATCTCCTCTATAGTGATCCTCGTCTCTAAATACTCTCGATCTTCCTCCTTTAATTTAGGTAATTGCGATTGTGCTAAGTAACTTTCCATATCTTCTTGCCTAGGCGACGTTTCTTTTAAATTGTATAACGCAGAATAGTAGTTTTCAAATTCCTCTAATATTTGTGCTGGCAGTGATTTCTTAATGCCTTTAGCTGTAGTAATGTGGGGTATATATGACCTTGATTTCTGCCTTTGAATGGATCTAGCCAGCGCTTTTCCACATTTGTTACCGGATTCATAGTTTAGCTTATGCCCTTTTTGTATTGCGGCCTTCGCTTTATACTGCAAAAGGTCTGTTATTTGCCTTCTGACTAACTTTAATTCTGCTATTGTTTTATCTGCGATGCTTTGTTTATGCTCTATCTCTAAAATTCTGAGTTTTTCCAAAAGTTGTGACAGCTGTTTATTCCTTTCCCTCTTAATGCGTGACCCATGTTTAATAAAAATGCCTCTAACTACTGTCTTGTGCGTCTCCCATAACGTTCCTATACTACAGCTAGGCCGATCGTTTATCTCGAAAAAGACTTTCATCTCTTCCTCTACTTCTTTTAATATCTCCTCTCTCTGTAGCAAGCTCTCATTTAGCCTCCACACATTCCCCCTCTGAGTAGGGTTTGTTCCTAGGCTATATATTAACGTTATAGGTGCATGATCAGACCACGTAATGCTTTCTATTCCAGTTTCTTTCACCGCCTGAAGCTGGCCATGAGGTATAAAGAAAAAGTCTATTCTGGAATAATTCCTGTGTGGTGTCGAGTAAAATGTGTAATCCTTTTCAGCTGGATGTTGTAGGCGCCAGACCTCAATCAGTTGGGCATCATATAAAGCCTTTAAAATCCTTTTATTCATTCCCCCTGTAAGTGTTGAGGACCCTGATGAAGTATCTATTTTTGGTGACATAGGTACATTAAAGTCCCCACCTATAATTAATTGGCCCTCTGTAAAACTTACCAATTCACCTAAAGTTCTGGATATAAACCTGTCTTGTCGGTTATTCGGAGCATACACCGTTGCCATTGTTACTTGTATATCGCCAATTCGTCCTTTAACAAATAGGAACCTCCCCTCAGGGTCCTGAACACTATCTTGCAGGGTCCATGGGATCTCGTTTGCTATTAGTATAGACACCCCCCGTGACTTCGATTTTGAATACGTGGAATGATATACATATGGGAAGTGTTTATTTTTTAGAAAGGGTAGTTTATCTGTCCTAAAATGTGTCTCCTGTATAAATGCAACACTGGTGCGTAGACGTCTTAACTCTGCTACTAGTATATGTCTTTTCTCTGGTACATTTAGCCCTTTGACGTTATATGAGACAATTTTTAAATCCTCCATCGACAGCCGTGGATAAAAAAAAAAAAAAAAAAAAAAAAAACCCCCTCCCTCTCCCTCAGATGACGTGTAAGAGAGACCGGTCTTACACTAAAGGCCGCTTCTCTCTCCCGTCACCTTGGATAAATATTTTATCCCTATTTCACACGGCACTTTATAGGTGCCACCTGTGTGACTTTCTCCGTGGGTCTATATGCCCCGGAGTGTTTCTCTGCGGGCTCTCTCGCGCCCCCTCCCGCTCAATCTATCTTCAACCTTTCAATTTATGAAGCCCAAGCCGGTTTCCCTTCTCTCTAAGTATAACAACCCCTAACTTCAACATAATGATGCAAAAAAATAGTTACAACGTGGGAGGGGGGGGGGGGGAAGAAGAGAAGAGAGGAGAAAGCCAAAAAAAAAAGAAAAAAAAAAAAAAATTTCTCTCTGCTCTCTCCTCCTTCTCCCCCTCCCCCCTCCCGGCTATGGTAGGCAGCGGGCGAGGACACTTAAATATATCTTCCCTCACCCCCCGCTCCCACATACTTCCTCCTCCCCCCTTTCTAGGCCCCAACTCCAGAGAGGCAGCAATTCCCTTTCCTCTCTTCCTCCAATTATCTTGGATAGGAGATTCTCCTGAACCTCTTCACATTTCCCCCACCCACCTCTCCCCTTCATTAGGGGAGAACAGAGGGTAAAAGGCGGCAGCCGGGGGAGGAGGGGGAGGGACCCCCGAGCAACTGGAGCTCAGCCTAAACCAGCTTTATAGCATCGGTAGACACCATCCCATATTTGAACTTGCTCCTGATTTCCCTCCTCCTCCTCCCCACCTATGCCCCCGCTCAGCCTCTCCCCCAATCCTCTCAAAAAAAAAAAAAAAAACCCCCCACAAGGTAAATATATAGCTATACAGCAATATCTATCAGCGCTCTTGCTCAAGTTGTTTAGAACAGTTGTACTGCAGTTATTTAGAATATATTAATCAAAACAAAACCGAATGTGCTGGATCAAAAAGGGGGATTCTCTTTTCTTTTCTCTCCCTCTTCCTCCTTCTCTTTGTCGAGAAAAAAAAAAAAAAAAAGGGATTTAATAAATAGGTCCTGTGTAATCAAAAATATAGGAGAGGTCCAAAAAAGAACCATCCTTTAAGTGGAGAAAAAAAGGGAAATTTTATCTTATGTGATCAAAATACAGGGGAAGGTCTAACAACAGTACCCTCCTTAAAGTGAAAAAAAAAAAAAAAAAAAAAAAAAAAAAAAAAAAGGAATTTAATATTTAAGTCTTGTGTAATCAAAATATAAGGGAGGTCCAAAAAAGAACCATCCTGGAAGTGGGAAAAAAAAAAAAAAAAGGGAAATTTTTATCTTATGTGACCAAAATACAAGGGAAGGTCTAACAACAGTACCCTCCTTTAAGTGCCCCAAGAAAAAAAAAAAAAAAAAAAAAAAAAAAAAAAAAAGAGAAATTTTTATCTTATGTGATCAAGATATAGGGGGAGGTCTAACAAAAGTACCATCCTTAAAGTGCAAAAAAAAAAAAAAAAAAAAAAAAAAAAAAAAAGGGGGGGGAAACAATAAAACCAAAAAAACGCAGTTCAAAGGGTATATTATTCCTCAAAACTTTCGGGCGAAAATGAGGGATAAGCGACAGTACTTAGATCACTCAGGGGAAATCCACAGCTTTTACGGTTATTCGGGGTCTACTCCTCTCTCTTCTTGCTGTTGTAGGTACTCCATGCCTCTTTCCCACGGAATTCGGCCTAACCAGTTTATCACCTCTATCGGATCCGTCTCTATGAATCGGAAAAAAGCCCCTCTATCTTGATAGGTTTTAAGGTTAAAATAGCGGCCATTTCTACGGAATGTCACAGAGAAGGGGAACCCCCATCTATATGTACACCCCGCCTTCTTCGCCAGATCCAGCAGGGGTCTTATAATAGCTCTTCTCCGTAGCGTTCCTTTGGATAAATCTGAATATATTTTCACTGGCATTCCTTCCACTAATATATCCCCGATTTCCCACGCTGCTCTCAGTATGGATTCCTTATGCGTATAGCGGTGTATCCTACAAATCACATCTCTTGGTCTCATTAATTCCATTCTTCTAGTGCCGGGGACTCTGTGTATCCTCTCAATTTCAAAGTTTTCAGGGTATTTTTCTTTTAACACTTGTTTAAAAATCCCTGTCGCTATCCCCTCCAATTTTTCACTGCTTACGGTCTCCGGTATCCCCCGTAATCGCAGGTTACTACGGCGACTCCTGTTCTCTATGTCTTCTAATTGCAGTTGTATTTTATCTTCCATTTCTCTCTGGGTGTCATTTTTTGCCTCTAATGCTACTAATCTTTCTTTTATTTGGCTGGTGGTGGCTTCCTGTTCTGCTAAATGAGTTTTCATGTTTTGTAAGTCCTTTTTAACTCCTTGTAGTTCCTGACGCTGTTTTTCCTCCAGCCTGTTTATCATTTTTTCAATGTCTACCTTTGTTGGTAATACTTGTAGCATTTTTTTAAGTTCAGAGATCTGTGTGAAAGACTGTGTAGGGGTACTTGGAGCTGACGACTCTCCTTGTCTAGAACCTGGGCTATTTGCACTAATCTCTGAAGTAGGGGAAGTGAGCAAGGAGTTGGGCTGGTCACCAGCATCTAAGCTTACTGATGCCATTTTTGCCCCTTTAACCGAATTCTGGCTGTTGGTAAAAAATCGACCTATTTCACCTTCCAACTTGCTTGTATTTGTCTTTTCTGTATTTTTCTTTCCTTTCCTCCTCTTAGTGAGGGTCATCCTTTCCTGCCCTTCTCCTGTCTCCACCGTATGAGGACCTTTTATTCTCCCGGTATACTATTCACGTAATTCTAGAGAGACAAATTTCTAGCAACTGATACCAGACTCTTTCCGAACTTAGCCTATTTTAGCTCATTCCCCCACTCTTTTAAAGTGTATAGCCCTCGACAACAGGAACACACAGTATATTACTTTCACTTTAGTTCCACATTACACAGACCCCAGTACTCACGAGACCAGATCTCTCCCGAGGATCCACTTTTGTCAGCCGTATTGCTCCTGTCCTCTGTGATCTTACTCCTTTTTACAGTTCTTTACCTAAGGGGTTATTGCTCCCCCTATCCTCTTAATTGTGTAGCTTTTCAGGCGGGGTTACCAGGGTTTTCAGGGGATTCGTGGCTACCAGGCTGTATCTGGGGACCTTGGCCCCGCGGTTCCACTTCCCTCCTCTCAGCCGATGGTATAGTGCCTGGCTGCTCCGGCCGACGAGACCTTCCCGGATCTAATGCCTACCGCTTTGCACTTCGGCTTTCCTTTGCTGCCAGGACAGAGCTGGTGGATGCCGCGAGGCAGGTAGCGGTGCCGTTCCGCGTCTACCGTACTCGCGGGAAGACCCGCCGATCCGTTCTTCCTGTCCCCCGTCCCGCCGCTACTTCCTTTCTCCACCCGCTCCGTGGGACCTCCTTGCGAGGGCGGTTTGTCCGAGGGTTGGTAGTCTGCTATCCCTCCTTAACTGGCTGACTTGGCTTCAGCGTCTCTGGAAGCTCGAGCGGGGAGAGGTGCGCGCCACAGCTGAGAGCCTCGCAGAGCACACTCACATGGCTACTTCCGGGCACGCCCCATCCATTACAAAAAAACAAGGTGTGTCCATTTTAAGTGTTTCAGATTGTAAGCTCTTTAGAGCAGGGCCCTTCTAACCATATTGTAAAGTGCTGTGAAAAATGTTGCAACATTAAATGCCAGTCAATTTTTTTGGGCAAAGTAACTGAATGAACAAAATAGTGTTCCTATTGTCCAAATAAAATGTAGAATCGGTTTTGAATTTTTTTTTTTTGAGGTTTAATAAAATATTTCAGAAGTGTAATGTCTTGTTAACACACCTTCCAATCTCTCTTAAATCTACTTTGCTACAAAATAATTTTATTCTGTACACATGCAAGTCATTAAATAACGGAAAATTTATTATCAAATACTTACCGTAATTTTCCTTTCCTGATGGATTCCATGGGTAGCTCCGCCTCTTCTCCTACCCTATAGAACCCCACTCCCATACATTTTTGCTCCAAGCTAGGAGCCGTGTTCCATAAATAGACTACTCCAGCAGATGGGAGGGAACTCCTGCTGCCATGAAGTCCATCAGAAAAGGAAAATTATGGTAAGTATTTGATAATAAATTTACTGTTTTCCTGACAGACTCCATGGCAGCACACGTATGGGAAATAACTAGCCATACACAGCCAGGTGGGAAACTGCTGGTCAAACAGAAAACAGGTTTAATTTGTATGATCAACAGACAACATTTTTAAACCAAAATTGACCGAAGACAAAGAAGCCGGTTCAACACAATAATGCATCATGAAGGTATTAATCGAGGACCATGAGGCCACTCTGCAAATGACTTCAGGTGCAACATGCAGGGAAGCTGCCCAAGACGTGGATATCCCTCTGGTGGAATGTGCAGTCACCACTTCTGGAGGAGCTAGTCCCTTGGCTCTATATGCCCACTGGATGGTCTGAACTATCCAACTTGCTACTGATCTTGAAGATGCCCGCTTGCCTTTGTTTTTCCCGTAGAAGAGCACGAATAGGTGGTCCGACTGGTGAAATGGGGCCGTGGCTCCCAGATATAATTGTAAGGGTTCACCCACATCCAATGGATGGGTATTAAGGTCATCCTGAGATCTGAACGTAGGTAAAACAATTTCCTGGTAAACGTGAAAAACCGACGTTACCTGCGGATTAGAACCCAGCATCAGAATCAACACTACTCGATCAGGGTAAAAGGTTAGGAACAGTTCCTTGCACCCCAAGGCACTGATTTCAGATACACGTTTGGCTGATGTAATGGCCACCAGGAAAGCCATCTTCATGGAAAGGTTTTTGAGGAAAGAAGGATCTCCATGCACCAAACTAGTTGAGGAAAGAAAATCCAGGACTAGCAGAAGGTCCCATTTGGGGATCCTGGGCTTCCTAGGTGGTCTCAGCCTAGTAGCACCTCTGAAAAATCTGGTGAACCAGAGGAAGTTTAGCCCATGCCGTCCCTGTGAAGGCAGAGATGGCTGAGATTTGGACTTGGAGAGAGCCGACCCCTAACGATAGATCCAATCCTGTCTGTAGAAAACCCAGGATATCATGAATTTTTGGATCAGTAATAGAGCCAGAAACACTCACCATGTAATCCTTGAATTTGGACCAAATTCTGTCGTAAATCCTGTTGGTACCCGGTCTTATAGCACTCATCATTGTGGGAATTGCCACATTTGGACAACCAAGAGCCTTCAGTCTTTCCCTTTCAAGAACCAGACCATGAGATGAAGTTGTGCTGGGCAGGGATGCAGCACAGGACCCTGAGACAGAAGGTCCGGCCTGATCAGCAGAGGAACAGGATCCCGAAAGCTCAATTACATCAACAGAGGGAACCATGGTCTCCTCGGCCAAAACTGAAGAATTGCAACGATCTCTACTCTCTCCCTCTGGAGTCTCAGCAGGAATTTGAATATGACTGGTACTGGGGGAAAGGCATATGCTTTGTGGAAACTCCAGTGATCTGTCAGAGCATCTACTCCGTAAGCCTGGGGATAACGCCATCTTGTGTAAAACTTCTTCGTTCTGGCATTGTTTGGTGAGGCAAACAGGTCTAGGTCTGGGAGAAACTCTGAATGAAGGGACCACTCGTTGTCCAGGTCGGTCCTTGACAGAAAATCCGCCTGGATGTTTTGGACTCCAGGAAGGTAAAAAGCTGACAGGTCGGCCAGATTCCGTTGAGCCCATGCCATAATTGGTTTTACCTCCCTCAGGATGGAAGAGCTGCGGGTACCCCCTTGTCTCTTGATTTATGTGACAGCTGTCATATTGTCCAGTCTTAGGAGGACCGAGGCTCCGGTCACCAGATGACGAAAAGCCGGAGAGCGCAGAATGCTGCCCGTCGCTCCAGGACATTTGAGACCACCCGAGAGCAGGGATGTCCCACCTGCCCTGGGCCACCTCTGACAAGCAGTGCGCACCCCAACCTTACCTGCTGACGTCCGATGTCACGACTACCCAAGGAGCAGGAGCAATCGAGTGGCAATTCAGGAGATTCTTCTGTTGGAGTCACCAAGTCAGGCCCTCCTTCATGGAAGATGTTATCCGGATAAGAGTATCTGGACTCCCGGGACTCCACTATTGTAGAAAGCTTGTCTGGAATGGCTCATCTTCCACTGAGCCCACTTGAGCCCACTTGGGGCTGTGCAGACCATAGTCCCGATTATTCGCAAGCACTGGGAAGCCCGAAGATGGGAGGCTGACAATGCTGGATGTATCCTGTCGTGAATCACCGGAATCTTCTCTAATGGTAGGGAGATGGTGCCTTTGGAAGCGTCAAAGAGAGCCCCCAGGAAGATCAAGGATTTTGTGGGTTCTAGATGGCTCTTTTCCATGTTTAGAAGCCATCCGAACTCCTGAAGGGTGGAGATCACCTGAGACCTGTGATGCAGAATCTGATCCTGGGGCTGTGATAGAAGAAGCAGATCGTCCAGGTAATGACAAAGTCAAATACCTTTTGCTCTGATAAGGGCTACTACAGCCAGTAAGATCTTTGAAAAGATTTGAGGTGATGTGGTAAGCCTGAAAGGGAGACAGGTAAAGTGAAGATGCACTTGACTTCCGCGAAGTGCAGAAACTTCTGCAGCTATTTTGCCACTGGCACATGAAAATAGGCATCTTTCAAGTCAATGGACACCATCCAGTCTTCTGGCTGCACCACCTGGCGAATGGTGAAAAGTGTCTTCATCTTGAACCTCTCGTTCTTGATAAAGGAGTTTAGATGAGTCAAATCTATGACCGGTCTCCAGGAGCCGCTTTTCTTCAATACCATGAAGAGAGGAAAGTAAAGGCCTTGAAACCTTTCTTCGGTCGGGACAGGAACTACTGCACCCTGGGCGACCAGAGAATCTACATATGACAGAAGGATTAGCTTTTTCTCTTCTCTTTCTCTTCTTAGAGTTGTGGGGAAAAAAACGAAGAACAGGAGGACTGTTGAAGGTCCAGACGTGACCGTGCGACACGGTTTCGATGGTCCAGTGATCTTTGATTGAGGCTACCCAAACGTGCGCAAACTGAAGTAAGCGAGCGCCTACTCGCACTGTCTGGACAGGCCTGATATCAAAAGGACTTTGCGGCCTCCCGGCCACCAGAAGGTGTTCCCTTGGGAAACTTTTGACCTGTTGACTGAGTGCGTTTCCAGTTCTTTCTGAACTCGCGACCAGGTCTGTAGAAACGTGCTTCTCTAGAGCGATCCAAGCTCTGTCTGCGCTGAGATCTTCTATGATCTAGCAAACGGCGATCCTGGGGAAGAAACCCAGACTTGCCACCAGTGGCCCTGGTAATGGCACTGTCCAATTTGTTGCCAAAAAGGGACGAGCCCTCAAGGGGGATCCTGCACCAAGTCTGCTTGGATTCAGGATCAGCCAACCAAGGGCGCAGCCACAGAGTGCGTTTGGCCTTGACAGAGGACAGCATGACCCGCGCCACCAGGCGGATAATATCTATGGAAGCCTCCCCCAAAAAAGCAGTCGCCAGTCTCAGTTCTTGAAGAGCCGAGCTTCTAGCCACTTCTTCAGAGACACTCTGCAGTGTGGCCTCACATTATCCACCCAGGCCTCCATAGCCTTGGAAGTTGCTGCCAAAGCCAAAGCTGGTTTACAGGCCAAGCCGGCTGACAAATAGATCTTTTTAAGATCCGTGTCAATACGTATGTCAAATCCGTCCTTAAAGGAAACCGAGTCTTCCAGCGGTAAGGTGACATGTTTTACTAACCTCATTAAGGCCGCATCTACTGTAGGGGCAAAAATAAAGATGTTTTACCTTCTCACTTTTGAAAGGGATACATCCTGGAAACTTTGGACGACAGAGAGTTCTTCCTTTTCACTCCTTTCCACTCGTCCATGATAATTTCCCCCAGCTCACCCAAAAAGGGGAAGTGAGAATGCTCTTTTTTGAGGTGTTTGAAGTACTTCCTCTGCTTGACTGGGGATTCCGCTGGATCTTCCCATTTTTAGTGCCTCCTTCACCGCTTTAACTAGCGGTGGAACCATGGCAAAATCAAAACCTGAGGCCTGGTCCTCCAGGTCATCCTCTGAAAAGCGACTCAGCTGGGAAGTTTCCGGCTCTAAATCTTCCCTTGGGGGAAGACCTGGTGCCTCGGATGAGTGACCAGACAAACGGCTAGGATCCCAATCCCTGAGGGACTCTTGGACGATCCGCCTGACCAGAGATTCCACTGGCTGGTCCGTGCCTTTCTTCTCCTTTAGTGCTCAAGAATAACAGGCATCACACAAGGACCTGTCCTCGGGGACACGGGCCTGACAGCCCCAGCAAGATTTTCCCGTGGAACGATCAGAATGGCGGGAAGGCTGAAGATTGACCGAGCTTGGATTATCCTCATGGCGCCGGGACCTGGACCTATGGCGCCGAAATCTAGAGGATGATTGACGGTGAGTTGAAGGTGACCGATCCTTTGATCCAGTAACAGGGCGTTTATCAGACCTAAATGGGCTGAGAAGAAAAAGTAGGAAAAGAAGCTCAGGCTACAAGGACCAGCTGGCAGACAGGTAAGGGTTAAAAATAACTAACTTACCTGTTGCGCGGGACTGGCCAAAAGGGGGCGGTGAAGCATCCATTGCAGTCAACCAAAAGAAGCCTGCAATAGGGAGAGAGTAAGTAATCAAACCAACTGTCCTCCCCCCACTCCCTTCTCCCCATCCAGGGCTGACCCATTGCAGGACTTACCAGACACAGGCAGAGACACAGCATGGGGAATCTGCCGCAAAGTCCCAAGTCTAACAGCTTTGACAGCTGTTTAAATTTCTTGGAAGCCGTAAAACCACGCCCACATGACGCATCACGCCATAGAGGGACAGATTGCGGCGCGCGCGCATTCTTAGACCGCTGCGGGAGCCAAGCCTCATCCTGAGCACCCAATGGGAAGCCAGGAGAAGCGGGGGAGGAGCCGAGAGCGGTGGTCTGGAACACAGGAGCGTTCCAGCTGCCATAGACAGCACACCAGGAAGTATAAACGGAGCAATGCAAAGAAAGGTAGATCGAAATGAAGCAATATACATTACCACCCACAGACAGATAAGGACCTGGAATGCTCCCCAACAGGAGTCCAGCGCGTGCATCGGGGCATCAGGGCCTCCCGCTAGTAGCAGGGACGTTTGGCCAGACATGTAGCCCACCTTTTATTCAGGATTTACGGCGTCTTCAAAGCATCAATATTGCCCGGGTCCACCCAGTTAATACTGAGATTGCTGGACTGACATAGAAAGGTACCATCAAGAAAAAACATGCTGCACGCCACCAGGTAATTTAAAGCTGACATATATCCTATAAGGTAAGACTTCTCTTGCAGGAGGAGAACCAAAAAAGGAACACGACTCCTGGCTTGGAGCAAATATTTATGGGAGTGGGGTCCTATAGGGTAGGAGAGGAGGCAGAGCTACCCATACGTGCAGAGATGTATAGTAACTAAGTAGAACTACTTCACTACTGTACTTAAGTACCGAAAGGCGGTATCTGTACTTTCCTGGAGTAGAATTTTTTTCTCATACTTCCACTTTTACTTCACTACATTTTTTCGATGATTTCAGTACTTCTACTCCGATATTTTTTTTTGGTGCTGCATAGTTACTAGTTACAATTATAAAAATTACCACTGCCAGAACAGTAGATGGCAGGTTTCATGAAGTTCAAAAAAATGTGTATAATGTCATGTGTAAATCAGCGCATACGAAAATAAATGCTACTGCATGTATAAATAAAATGGTCTACATATCTGCTGTTAAGGGGAAAGAGAACCTCCCCCAACCAAGGAGAGTCACAAGCGTACATACACCTTTTTTCTCGTAAGAGGCTGATTTTGCTTTTTTCACCGGAAGTTGAGAGCACAGGTTTTGCAGTTTTGTTTCACTGGAAGAGTCTATTTGGATATTATTTTGCACTTACCTTCATCCGCTGGGTAAGGGGGAAATCCACAAGGTGGTGGGAGTCTGCACCTATTATTTAGAATAGCACCTGTTTGATTCCTGCACCTTTGAAAATATATTCATCTTGTTTTGTCACATATATATGGTATTATGGCATTATATATATGGACTTTTTATTGACTTTGATTTCACACACTCTTCCTTTATTTCATTATTGAAATATATTGTTGTATATCACATTGGTTTATATATGATTTTGTGCACCAATAAGCTGTGGAGAAAAAAAAAACATGCAGGGAAGAGAAGGAGGGAGGCTTTAAAAGGGGAAAGGGAGGGACATACTTTATCTGTTTTTGTTTACAAAAAGTTACAGCCAAAGGAATTGTGATTGTCCTTTAGGGTAATCATTTGAAATAATAAACAATATGATGTTCAAACTTTTGACTTCTTTCTTTAATAACTACATAACACAGTACTTGTACTTTTACTTTCAGTACTTGAGTACCAAATTCTTTTTAAAAACTACTGGTACTTTTACTTTCAGTACTTGAGTAGAAAAATTAAAAAAAAAAACTACTTGCAATACTTAAGTACAAAATATGTTGAATACTTTAGTACTTCTACTCAAGTCACTTTTTGATACAGCACTTCCACTTCTACTCAAGTCACTTTTTGATCGAGCACTTGTACTTTTACTCAAGTATGGGTTTCGAGTACTTTATACAAGTGTGCATATGTGTGCTACCATGGAGTCTATCAGGAAAGAGAAAGTATAAATCCAAAGCTAAAAGAGCAAGCTTTTAACAGCTCCAATGCTGATTTTCAGGTTCCAATGATTTTTACTATGGTCTAGGTAAACTATTGAACATGTCAAATTAAGTATTCATTTTCTCTAATCACCAGTTGCCCACCACTTAAACACAATTTTTTAAATAATTATTTAGCGAAAAAAGCATATTGAACACATTTTCGCAATGGCACACAACTGGTTGCCCTGCCCGTCTCCTGGCCTGGAAATGCATCTCTGTGTGTGGAAGGACGTTCGGACACACTTGCAAGTATTAGTTCTGCTCAGAGTAATCAGCAAGTTAACAGGGTAAGATCACTTTTTTATCATGGGCTTGTGAAACGATCATAGAGACTTGTGATCCTATATAGAAGGATCTCAGGCGCTCTGTGATCATTTCAGAGAGTGGAACAGTCGGCTGTGTTTACAACAGCTGACCGTTCTTCTCTCTCAGCGGGGAGCGATCGCGGGTGGCTGGCAGCAGTCGGTGCCGCCAGATTCGTGCATCGACATCCTTCTGCCTAGTGAGACCGCCAGCCTGCAGAAGTAAAACTGCGGCGGGCGGTCCGCAAGTGGTTAATTGGGCAGCCCATAAGGTAACCCTCTGTGGTAAGCTTATACAGATAGCAGCTAGGATCAAGAGGGATCGTGAGAGCATGATCGTACAACAAGAGAAGGAATTTAATGATCTGTTGTCTGAACAAAGGGTGTCTCTTCACATAGATATCAGACATAAAATTGATATCGCAAGATTAACATTAAATTCAAGCCTTACTACACAGGAGGGGGAAACGCATACGTTGGTCACGACATAGGTATTATACTATGGGGGATAAACCTACGTTCCTATTAGCCAGAAAACTGGTTTCCCGACCTTATATGCCAGCGTCACCTAAACTTAGATTACGCAACGGAAATATGACTCAAAATGCTAACCTGATTTTGCAAGAGTTTACTGATTTTTATTCAACATTATACAATAAAGCAGCACAGTTCAGTAAGCATGTAGCTGATAATTTTTTTAGTGATATCCCCATACCCAATTTGACAAAAGCTCACATGGATCTCATGGATGAGGAATTTTCGGAACTGGAAATCAGACAGGCTATTAAACATTTAAATCCCTCCAAAGCTCCTGGTCCAGACGGGTTTACAGGCCAATATTACCGAAAGTTCCAAGAGATTCTGACCCCTCATCTTTGCGCCTTTTTTAATGCAATCTGACAGGGTAAAAACCTCCCAGTTTAGGAGAATGCCGCGTACATTCATGTAAGCCCAAAAAATGAGAAGGATCATAGGACTTGCGAGAATTATCGCCCAATCTCTTAAAAAATACTGACCTGAAAATCCTGTCCAAAATGATGGCAACAAGATTGTGTTCTTTCCTTGCGCAATAAATACACCCAGACCAAGCAGGGTTTGTCCCTAGGGATGGCCTTGCGTTTCGCACGGTGGTCGGTACGCGGCAAACTTTGCTTGTTCGCAGCCTGCCGATTTTGCAAACATACGGCGTTGTTCACGGAGGCCATATTCATTTACATTGGAGAGAACTTTGACCCATGACACAGCCATCAGGTGGAACGGGACAGCCAATTGAAACATTTCATCACATGGACATACCCCCTACCTTATAAATAGACCTGACCTGGCGGCCATTTCACATTCTGCTTTTTGTCAGTGTAGGGAGAGGTTGGCTGTGTGCAGCAGGGACAGACTGTCAGTGACACAAATCGCTCTGTTAAGGTCCACAAAAGTCCTTTTAAGGGCTGGTATTTGGTATAGGTGTACTATCTCTTTTGTCAGTGTAGGGAGAGGTTTGCTGTGTGCACCAGGGACAGATCATCAGTGACACAAATCGCTCTGTTAAGGTCCACAAAAGTCATTTTAAGTGCGGGTATTTGGTATAGGTGTACTGTCTCATTTTTGTCAGTGCAGGGAGAGGTCTGCTGTGTGCACCAGGGACAGATTTGTCAGTGACACAAATCGCTCTGTTAAGGTCCACAAAAATCATTTTAAGGACTGGTATTTGTTATAGGTGTGCAGTGCACTATATATAGGGGTGTAATCCACTTATAATATAGCTTGTCATATAGAAAGCATATTATAGTGGATTTGTATTGTGCGCTGTGCAGCATTGTGACTGGTGTGTTGAGCGTTTCTGCAGCAATTCTACATACAGTGACAAAAGCACTTTTAAAGTATTATAACTGGTGTGATAGACCAGTGGCCCCCCAATACTACATTTTGAAGTGGGGTGTTATCTGAGTATACTTTTATAAGTGTATTTGTGTCCTGCAACAATATTGCCTCTTTTGCTGCGTTAACTGTGCTACATACAGTGACAACAGTTACTGGCCAATTATTTGTTGAACTGGTGTGATAAACCAGTGGCTCCCAATACCACAGATTGAAGCGGGGTGTTATATACCTTGTTCCACATAAATTGCGCTTTTCTAGAGACTTTTGTCACAGGGTAATTTAAAAAATGACAGGCAGAGGAAGAGGCAGGCCCTTACGCAGGGGTGGTAGGGGTAGGGCAGGAGCAGTAGGCTGGAGCCAATGTGTGAAGTTTCAGAAGGTGCGTTCGATTACGTCAAAGGATGCACCAGACTTGGTTGAGTGGCTCACTCATCCTTCCTCTTCTGCACCCTCCTCATCCTCTCTATGTGCACCCTCTTCACTCTCTGCTGTGTGCACCCCCAAAGACACCAGCACCACCATATACCCTCCGCTTGAGTCACTGGAATTATTTTCCGATCCATCACAAAACATTTGCGATGCGCAGCCATTGTTGGCATTGGATCAGGAAGAGGAGGTAGCAACAGCCACCACTCGGCAGTCTGACGACAGTACCCAGATCAGCCCAAGGAGGTTGGTCCCCGCTGTTGCTGCCTACTCCGAGATCTTGAATGTTAGTGGTGGGGAAGGTGACGTGGATGATGACGTGTCTATGGACATCACATGGTTGGCCACAAGAGAGGAAGAGGAGGGGAGTTCAGAGGGAGAGACGGACCAGCAGATAGGGAGGAGAATGAGGCAGAACTTGCATTGCACAGGAGGGACAAAGCAGACTGCTAATGTATCAGGAGCAAGCCATCAACCATGTACAGTCACATCTGGCGCTCCCAGGATGCCGGCACATGGCTCCGCAGTGTGGGCTTTCTTTAATGTGTCCACTGCTGACAACAGTGTTGCCATCTGCAGCCTTTGCAGTCAACGCATAAGTCGCGGTAAGCCCAACACCGAGCCCAGTGGGAGCAATGCCGTCAGAACCCACAAAGCCACACTCCAGGCTCTCACCGTCCAGCCTCTTCTCCTTCTCCTCTCTCCTCACAATTGTCCTCCACTCCACCTTCCATCATGCCGTCCTTCCTATGTTCTGGAAAAAGGCAGGCTTCCGTGGCCCAAACGTTGGAGCATAAAAAAATGATGACGCGAGATAACCGTTCCCAACTTTTGACTGCTGGCTTGTCGGAAATGATAGCCCACCAACTACTGCCATATCAACTGGTGGCCTCGGAGGCCTTTCAGAAATTTGTGGCCATTGGAACACCACAATGGAAGGTCCCAGGCAGGAAATATTTCTCGCAGAACGGCATTCCAGAGCTGTATGGCCATGTTCAGTGGCAAGTGAATGTATCTCTGGCACACAGTGTCGGTGCCAAGATACATTTGACCACAGACACATGGTCTAGCAAACACGGGCAGGGAAGGTATATCACTTTTACTGCCTACTGGGTGAACTTTC
Source organism: Pelophylax lessonae (assembly GCF_965119305.1). Lineage (NCBI taxonomy): Eukaryota > Metazoa > Chordata > Amphibia > Anura > Ranidae > Pelophylax > Pelophylax lessonae. The sequence continues at coordinate 523,101,405 of NC_138768.1, forward strand.
TGATGGCCGTCAAGCATGTAAACCTTGGCACCCATGTAGATTTGGTTTTACCGCCACGGATTGCATGCAGGCCTGCCTCTTCTTCTCCTCCTCCTACTTCATCCTCCCTCTCCTCCTCGGCTGACTCCTCCTTTTCCGCTGCTACTGTCTCTTCCGCTGTGCCGCCCAAGATCCCCAGAACCTATTCCACATGCCAGGTGAGACGTTGCCATGCTGTGCTGCGTCTCATGTGCCTGGAAGCCAAGAGCCACACTGGTCCTGCACTCCTTTCAGCTTTGCGTTCACAGGCAGATCAGTGGCTGACAGCGCACAATTTGACAATTGGTAAAGTGGTGTACGACAACGGTGCCAATCTGCTGAGCTCGCTGAAACAGGGCAATATAACACACGTGCCATGTATGGCACGTGTCCTGAACTTGATCGTGCAGCGATTCGTTGCCAAATGCCCTGGGGTCCAGGACGTCTTGCGGCAGGCCAGGAAAATCTCGGGCCATTTCAGAAGATCTTAAACAGCTATGGCTCGCTTTGCTGACATTCAGCGGCGACACAACCTGCCCGTCAGGCGTCTTATTTGTGACTGCCCAACGCGATGGAACTCAACATTGCATATGCTTGATAGGCTGCTCCAGCAGAAATGTGCAGTTAACGACTACCTTTACGAACTCTGCGGCAGGACAGGTTCTGGGGAGCTTGGGTTTTTTTCACCTCGCCAGTGGCTGCTCATGCGCGACGCATGCAGATTTCTGCGGCCATTTGATGAGATCACCAAACTGGGCAGTCACAGCCAGGGCGCCATCAGTGACATCGTACCTTACGCCTTCTTTCTGGAGCGTGCATTGCGTTGTGTCATTGATCAAGCCGTCGAGGAGCAGGAAGATGAGGAAGTCGCAATGTTGGATGAATTCCCAGGGGGTGCTACTCCATCTGAGGCAAGTCAACAACAGGAGTCTGAAGAGGAGTCAAAGGAGGATGGTACCGGGGCGGATGAGGAGGAGAAAGAAGAGCATGCTTTAAACCTGTCTGTTGTCCGTGGATGGGGGGAGGAGAACGAGGACGAGATTATCCTGGATGATGAGCTGGAAGCAGGCCACTACACCGCTTCCAGTTTACTGCGAATGGGGGCCTTCATGCTCCAGTGTTTTAAGGGGGACCCCCGTATAAAAAGCATAACGGGCAAGAACCAGTACTGGGTGGCAACCTACTTAGACCCCCGGTACAAACAAAAAATGGCGGAAATGTTACCACCATCACAGAGGGTGGTCAGAATGTCGCACTTCCGGGTCTTGCTGCGAGAAATACTGCATTCTGCTTATGCATGCGCTGGCAGAGGAATTTCCAGTCAGAGAGACAGTTGCGCGTGGCAATCCAACAGCGCCTGCAAGAAGAGGGCGGTTTGAAGATGTGTTGGTCACTTCAGATATGAGATCCTTCTTTCAGCCGACCCATCACCAGCTGTACTCCGGATCCAGCATCAGGGAACGCCTAGATTGACAGGTGTCCGACTACATCGGGTTAACGGCCGATGTGGATGCTCTGAGGAGTGATGAACCCCTGGACTACTGGGTGGCCAGGCTTGACCTCTGGCCAGAGCTTGCACAATTTGCAATGGAACTGGTGGCTTGCCCCCCTGTCCAGTGTCCTGTCCGAAAGGACGATCAGCGCAGCAGGGGGGATCGTGACCGATAAGCGCACTCGCCTAGCTCATGACAGTGTTGACTACCTCACTTTTATAAAAATGAATGAGGCATGGATCTCTGAGGAATTCAACACATGTGACCAGTAGACCATGTTTCATTTAAATTCATCATGACAGGCCACAAATATCCGCCAGACCGCCATCCACCCACAAGAATTCATGGTCCTTGTCTTCGGCAAATACATCGGCAGAAAAGGCATTTCATGTCCATTGAATGCCTAATTTTTGGGGCCTTTTATGGCCGACGCTTACTTCTGTATCCTGTGAATGCCTAATGTACCTTCAGCCACAGAATACAACATTTTTAGCTGTCAGGTAAACCCATGTGGGCTAATTTTTGGGGCCTATACTGGCCGACACTTACTTCTGTATCCTGTGAATGCCTAATGTACCTTCAGCCACAGAATACAACATTCTTAGCTGTCAGGTAAACCCATGTGGGCAAATTTTTGGGGCCTATACTGGCCAACACTTACTTCTGTATCCTGTGAATGCCTAATGTACCTTCAGCCACAGAATACAACGTTTTTAGCTGTCAGGTAAACCCATGTGGGCTAATTTTTGGGACCTATACTGGCCGACACTTACTTCTATATCCTGTGAATGCCTAATGTACCTTCAGCCACAGAATACAACGTTCTTAGCTGTCAGGTAAACCTATGTGGGCTAATTTTTGGGGCTTATACTGGCCAACACTTACTTCTGTATCCTGTGAATGCCTCATGTACCTTCAGCCACAGAATACAACGTTCTTAGCTGTCAATTAAACCCATGTGGGTTCATTTTTGGGGCCTATACTGGCCGACACTTACTTCTGTATCCTGTGAATGCCTAATGTACCTTCAGCCACAGAATACAACGTTCTTAGCTGTCAGGTAAACCCATGTGGGCTAATTTTTGAGGCCTATACTGGCCGACACTTACTTCTGTATCCTGTGAATGCCTAATGTACCTTCAGCCACAGAATACAATGTTCTTAGCTGTCAGGTAAACCCATGTGGGCTAATTTTTGGGGCCTATACTGGCCGACACTTACTTCTGTATTCTGTGAATGCCTAATGTACCTCCAGCAACAGAATACAACGTTCTTAGCTGTCAGGTAAACCCATGTAGGCTAATTTTTGGGGCCTTTTATGGCCGATACTTACTTCTGTATCATACCTCCCAACATTTGAACTTCAGAATGAGGGACACTTGAGGGAAGGAGTGACCTACTACATGCGCCGTGGCAAAGTGTGGGTGTGGCCAAAGATGTAAAAGTGGGAGGGGCTTACGGGGCGTGGTTAAACATAACCCAAGCTTCATTGTACCTAAAAATATGCTTTGATTGGTTTTTCTGAGCCTACCTTAAAGAAGAACTTCATTAAAATAGTCAGGGACTGCATAGCAACCAGCAACTGTTGAGACAATGAAGACTTGGTGAGAAGTTTATCATATACAGTATTATGTATATAGTGCAGGAGTGTGTAATGCAGAGTACAGGGGTTGGGGAGTGCTGCAGTCAGTATTAGGTTTGGTTAGGTTTGGGTTAAGGAGTACATGACAACACAGAGCAGGGTCCAGGAGTGTTATCCACAGAATGCAGGGGTTAAGAGTATGTAATGCTCAGAATGCAGGGGACAGGGGTATGTAATGCTCAGAATGCAGGGGAGAGGAGTGTGTAATGTACAGAATGCAGGGGAGAGGAGTGCGTAATTTACAGAATGCAGGGGAGAGTAGTGCGTAATGTACAGAATGCAGGGCAGAGGAGTGCGTAATGTAGAGAATGCAGGGGAGAGGAGTGCGTAATGTACAGAATGCAGGGGAGAGGAGTGTGTAATGTACAGAATACAGGGGAGAGGAGTGTGTTATGTACAGAATGCATGGGAGAGGAGTGTGTAATGTACAGAATGCAGGGGAGAGGAGTGTGTAATGTACAGAATGCAGGGTGCAGCAGTGTTTAATGTACAGAATGCAGGGGACAGGAGTGTGTAATGTACAGAATGCATGGGACAGGAGTGTTATCCACAGAATGCAGGGGACAGGAGTATGTAATGCAGAGTAAGAGT